>NC_081305.1:60759423-61414307 GCF_030435805.1 Mustela lutreola | reverse complement strand
ATGCCTACACGGGGAGATGGTAGTGTGTATAGGGTGCCATCCTAGGCTCAACACGATACTGCAGGGTTGTGGCTGAGTCACCTGGCAGGGTGAACCCAGGAAGCGAACATGGAGCCCGGGAAAGCAAGGCCCAAGAGGCACCAGCTCTCCCGCAGCTCTTCTTCCCTGACGCGACTGAAGCCTTGCTGAGGAAGCAGCGGCGAAGTGCTGTTCGCTCCAAGCCAAAGCCACTACGAAATCACAGCATTCGCTGAGAAATGTTCTGCGGGCTGCTGCTGCTTGCCTGAACCCTGTCTCACGGTGGGAGAAACCCGCATACAGCGAAAGCCTCTTTGCCTTGTCATCTGCCGTTGGAAAGGACAGCATTCATTGGTAAATCCGAGTTGTGTTTGGGGATGCTGCTGCTGCTTGCCTGAGCTTGTCTCCGCAGCACGATGAATGATACCCGCATGGGGCGAAATACTCTTTGCCCTAGCATCCCCTCTGCCTGAGAGAGAAGCATGGTTGCACACGTCTGTCACCGCGCTCCCCAGGAGCAATGTGTGGAAGGCGCAGCACGCCGCCCCCAGAAAAGAGAAGGATCCGTTGGCCTCTGGGTCGGGAAACGCTCGGGAAGCAGGATACCCTGCTGTGGCACGAACAGCAGGCTGGTGGCAAGACATGTATCCCCCCGCTCACTGTCCAGTGAGATGGAAGGTTGGCTGCTAAGGAGACAGGAGGGGACGACTAGGGCCGGGGCACGTGCTCCCCACTGAGGAAGGAGTCTGGGCAGAAGGCAGGCCTTTCCTGTGCCTCTGGTCCCATGGGGACAGCATCTCCTTGGCCAGCTGTACCAAGGGCAGACTTGGGCTTGCCACCAGGTGCCATACCCGCGACTCGCAGAAACAACCCCAAGGAGAAACGGGCAGTCAGAAGCCGTCTTCCACCAGGATGTGGCAGCGATGTGGGTGACAGGGCTGTGCCGGGGATGGAGTGGAGACTGTCCCCTACAGTTCCCCTTCCAAGGGCACGGGCCGTGTGCAGGGATCCTGTCGCCACCTCTCTCCTGTGGTGAAGGCACTGGCATAGACCCCGAGTCTTCATGAGCGCCGGAACAAAAGGCAAAGCCTTACCTACCCCAGGAGATGGTAATAGGCATAGAGTGCCATGCTAGGCCACGCATGCTGCTTCAGGGTTGTATCTGTGTCTGCTTAGTTTGGCTTAGCAAGGTGAACCCCGGGTGCGAACTTGGAGCCCGGGAAAACAAGGCCCAAGAGGCAGCAGCTCTACGGCAGCTCTTCTTCCATGACGCGCACGAAGCCTTTCTGAGTAAACAGTGGTGAAGTGCGGTTCGCTCCAAGCCCAAAACCTCTGTGAAAGCACAACATTCGCTGAGAAATCAAAGTCGGTACTGTGGGCTGCTGCTGCTGGTTGCCTGAGCCCAGTCTCACGGTGGGAGAAACCCGCATACAACTTAAGGCTCTTTGCCCGTGCATCTCCTCAGGGAAAGCGCAGCATTGGTTGGGAAATCCGAGTTGGGTTTGGGGATGCTGCTGCTGCTTGCCTGAGCTAGTCTCCAGAGCACAGTGCACGAAACCCGCATGGAGCGAAATCCTCTTTGCTCTAGCACCCCTCTGCCTGAGAGAGAAGCGCGGTTGCGCCTGTGGAAAGAGCCTTAAGGAAAGGGACACGTCTTTCACTGCGCTCCCCAGGAGCATGTCTGTGGAAGGTGCAGCACGCTGCCCAGGCAGAAGAGCAGGAGCCGTTGGCCTTCTGGTCTGGAAACGGTTGCGAAGCAGGAGAGCCGGCCCTGGCAGGCACAGCGGCCGGTGGCAATACAAGTGTCACCCGCTCCCTGTGCAGAGAGACGGAAGCCTGGCTGCTACGGAGAGAGGAGGGGATGAGTAGGGCAGGGCGCGTGCTCCACTCTTAGGAAGGAGTCTGGGCAGAAAGCATGCCTGTCCTGAGCCTCTGGGCCCAAGGAGACAGCAGCTCTTTGGCCACCTGTCCCTGGGGCAGACATGTGCTAGCCACGAGGCGCCGAAGCTGAACTCGCAGAAACAGCTCCCTGAAATAACGGGGAGTCAGACGCCGTCTTCCTCCAGGATGTGGAAGCTTGGAGGAGGCACGGGGTTTAAGGGGAAGGGGTGGGGACAGTCCCCCAAAGCTCCCTATTACGTGCACGGGCCGTGTGCAGGGATCCTGTCACCTCTCCTTTCCTGTGGGAAAAGCACTGGCTTAGTCCGCCAGTCCGCCTGAGCGCCAGAGTAAAAGGCCAAGCGATGCCTACACGGGGAGATGGTAGTGTGTATAGGGTGCCATCCTAGGCTCAACACGATACTGCAGGGTTGTGGCTGAGTCACCTGGCAGGGTGAACCCAGGAAGCGAACATGGAGCCCGGGAAAGCAAGGCCCAAGAGGCACCAGCTCTCCCGCAGCTCTTCTTCCCTGACGCGACTGAAGCCTTGCTGAGGAAGCAGCGGCGAAGTGCTGTTCGCTCCAAGCCAAAGCCACTACGAAATCACAGCATTCGCTGAGAAATGTTCTGCGGGCTGCTGCTGCTTGCCTGAACCCTGGCTCACGGTGGGAGAAACCCGCATACAGTGAAAGCCTCTTTGCCTTGTCATCTGCCGTTGGAAAGCACAGCATTCATTGGTAAATCCGAGTTGTGTTTGGGGATGCTGCTGCTGCTTGCCTGAGCTTGTCTCCGCAGCACGATGAATGATACCCGCATGGGGCGAAATACTCTTTGCCCTAGCATCCCCTCTGCCTGAGAGAGAAGCATGGTTGCACACGTCTGTCACCGCGCTCCCCAGGAGCAATGTGTGGAAGGCGCAGCACGCCGCCCCCAGAAAAGAGAAGGATCCGTTGGCCTCTGGGTCGGGAAACGCTCGGGAAGCAGGATACCCTGCTGTGGCACGAACAGCAGGCTGGTGGCAAGACATGTATCCCCCCGCTCACTGTCCAGTGAGATGGAAGGTTGGCTGCTAAGGAGACAGGAGGGGACGACTAGGGCCGGGGCACGTGCTCCCCACTGAGGAAGGAGTCTGGGCAGAAGGCAGGCCTTTCCTGTGCCTCTGGTCCCATGGGGACAGCATCTCCTTGGCCAGCTGTACCAAGGGCAGACTTGGGCTTGCCACCAGGTGCCATACCCGCGACTCGCAGAAACAACCCCAAGGAGAAACGGGCAGTCAGATGCCGTCTTCCACCAGGATGTGGCAGCGATGTGGGTGACAGGGCTGTGCCGGGGATGGAGTGGAGACTGTCCCCTACAGTTCCCCTTCCAAGGGCACGGGCCGTGTGCAGGGATCCTGTCGCCACCTCTCTCCTGTGGTGAAGGCACTGGCATAGACCCCGAGTCTTCATGAGCGCCGGAACAAAAGGCAAAGCCTTACCTACCCCAGGAGATGGTAATAGGCATAGAGTGCCATCCTAGGCCACGCATGCTGCTTCAGGGTTGTAACTGTGTCTGCTTAGTTTGGCTTAGCAAGGTGAACCCCGGGTGCGAACTTGGAGTCCGGGGAAACAAGGCCCAAGAGGCAGCAGCTCTACGGCAGCTCTTCTTCCATGACGCGCACGAAGCCTTGCTGAGAAAACAGTGGTGAAGTGCGGTTCGCTCCAAGCCCAAAACCTCTGTGAAAGCACAACATTCGCTGAGAAATCAAAGTCGGTACTGTGGGCTGCTGCTGCTGGTTGCCTGAGCCCAGTCTCACGGTGGGAGAAACCCGCATACAACTTAAGGCTCTTTGCCCGTGCATCTCCTCAGGGAAAGCGCAGCATTGGTTGGGAAATCCGAGTTGGGTTTGGGGATGCTGCTGCTGCTTGCCTGAGCTAGTCTCCAGAGCACAGTGCACGAAACCCGCATGGAGCGAAATCCTCTTTGCTCTAGCACCCCTCTGCCTGAGAGAGAAGCGCGGTTGCGCCTGTGGAAAGAGCCTTAAGGAAAGGGACACGTCTTTCACTGCGCTCCCCAGGAGCATGTCTGTGGAAGGTGCAGCACGCTGCCCAGGCAGAAGAGCAGGAGCCGTTGGCCTTCTGGTCTGGAAACGGTTGCGAAGCAGGAGAGCCGGCCCTGGCAGGCACAGCGGCCGGTGGCAATACAAGTGTCACCCGCTCCCTGTGCAGAGAGACGGAAGCCTGGCTGCTACGGAGAGAGGAGGGGATGAGTAGGGCAGGGCGCGTGCTCCACTCTTGGGAAGGAGTCTGGGCAGAAAGCATGCCTGTCCTGAGCCTCTGGGCCCAAGGAGACAGCAGCTCTTTGGCCACCTGTCCCTGGGGCAGACATGTGCTAGCCACGAGGCGCCGAAGCTGAACTCGCAGAAACAGCTCCCTGAAATAACGGGGAGTCAGACGCCGTCTTCCTCCAGGATGTGGAAGCTTGGAGGAGGCACGGGGTTTAAGGGGAAGGGGTGGGGACAGTCCCCCAAAGCTCCCTATTACGTGCACGGGCCGTGTGCAGGGATCCTGTCACCTCTCCTTTCCTGTGGGAAAAGCACTGGCTTAGTCCGCCAGTCCGCCTGAGCGCCAGAGTAAAAGGCCAAGCGATGCCTACACGGGGAGATGGTAGTGTGTATAGGGTGCCATCCTAGGCTCAACACGATACTGCAGGGTTGTGGCTGAGTCACCTGGCAGGGTGAACCCAGGAAGCGAACATGGAGCCCGGGAAAGCAAGGCCCAAGAGGCACCAGCTCTCCCGCAGCTCTTCTTCCCTGACGCGACTGAAGCCTTGCTGAGGAAGCAGCGGCGAAGTGCTGTTCGCTCCAAGCCAAAGCCACTACGAAATCACAGCATTCGCTGAGAAATGTTCTGCGGGCTGCTGCTGCTTGCCTGAACCCTGGCTCACGGTGGGAGAAACCCGCATACAGCGAAAGCCTCTTTGCCTTGTCATCTGCCGTTGGAAAGCACAGCATTCATTGGTAAATCCGAGTTGTGTTTGGGGATGCTGCTGCTGCTTGCCTGAGCTTGTCTCCGCAGCACGATGAATGATACCCGCATGGGGCGAAATACTCTTTGCCCTAGCATCCCCTCTGCCTGAGAGAGAAGCATGGTTGCACACGTCTGTCACCGCGCTCCCCAGGAGCAATGTGTGGAAGGCGCAGCACGCCGCCCCCAGAAAAGAGAAGGATCCGTTGGCCTCTGGGTCGGGAAACGCTCGGGAAGCAGGATACCCTGCTGTGGCACGAACAGCAGGCTGGTGGCAAGACATGTATCCCCCCGCTCACTGTCCAGTGAGATGGAAGGTTGGCTGCTAAGGAGACAGGAGGGGACGACTAGGGCCGGGGCACGTGCTCCCCACTGAGGAAGGAGTCTGGGCAGAAGGCAGGCCTTTCCTGTGCCTCTGGTCCCATGGGGACAGCATCTCCTTGGCCAGCTGTACCAAGGGCAGACTTGGGCTTGCCACCAGGTGCCATACCCGCGACTCGCAGAAACAACCCCAAGGAGAAACGGGCAGTCAGATGCCGTCTTCCACCAGGATGTGGCAGCGATGTGGGTGACAGGGCTGTGCCGGGGATGGAGTGGAGACTGTCCCCTACAGTTCCCCTTCCAAGGGCACGGGCCGTGTGCAGGGATCCTGTCGCCACCTCTCTCCTGTGGTGAAGGCACTGGCATAGACCCCGAGTCTTCATGAGCGCCGGAACAAAAGGCAAAGCCTTACCTACCCCAGGAGATGGTAATAGGCATAGAGTGCCATGCTAGGCCATGCATGCTGCTTCAGGGTTGTATCTGTGTCTGCTTAGTTTGGCTTAGCAAGGTGAACCCCGGGTGCGAACTTGGAGCCCGGGGAAACAAGGCCCAAGAGGCAGCAGCTCTACGGCATCTCTTCTTCCATGACGCGCACGAAGCCTTGCTGAGAAAACAGTGGTGAAGTGCGGTTCGCTCCAAGCCCAAAACCTCTGTGAAAGCACAACATTCGCTGAGAAATCAAAGTCGGTACTGTGGGCTGCTGCTGCTGGTTGCCTGAGCCCAGTCTCACGGTGGGAGAAACCCGCATACAACTTAAGGCTCTTTGCCCGTGCATCTCCTCAGGGAAAGCGCAGCATTGGTTGGGAAATCCGAGTTGGGTTTGGGGATGCTGCTGCTGCTTGCCTGAGCTAGTCTCCAGAGCACAGTGCACGAAACCCGCATGGAGCGAAATCCTCTTTGCTCTAGCACCCCTCTGCCTGAGAGAGAAGCGCGGTTGCGCCTGTGGAAAGAGCCTTAAGGAAAGGGACACGTCTTTCACTGCGCTCCCCAGGAGCATGTCTGTGGAAGGTGCAGCACGCTGCCCAGGCAGAAGAGCAGGAGCCGTTGGCCTTCTGGTCTGGAAACGGTTGCGAAGCAGGAGAGCCGGCCCTGGCAGGCACAGCGGCCGGTGGCAATACAAGTGTCACCCGCTCCCTGTGCAGAGAGACGGAAGCCTGGCTGCTACGGAGAGAGGAGGGGATGAGTAGGGCAGGGCGCGTGCTCCACTCTTAGGAAGGAGTCTGGGCAGAAAGCATGCCTGTCCTGAGCCTCTGGGCCCAAGGAGACAGCAGCTCTTTGGCCACCTGTCCCTGGGGCAGACATGTGCTAGCCACGAGGCGCCGAAGCTGAACTCGCAGAAACAGCTCCCTGAAATAACGGGGAGTCAGACGCCGTCTTCCTCCAGGATGTGGAAGCTTGGAGGAGGCACGGGGTTTAAGGGGAAGGGGTGGGGACAGTCCCCCAAAGCTCCCTATTACGTGCACGGGCCGTGTGCAGGGATCCTGTCACCTCTCTTTCCTGTGGGAAAAGCACTGGCTTAGTCCGCCAGTCCGCCTGAGCGCCAGAGTAAAAGGCCAAGCGATGCCTACACGGGGAGATGGTAGTGTGTATAGGGTGCCATCCTAGGCTCAACACGATACTGCAGGGTTGTGGCTGAGTCACCTGGCAGGGTGAACCCAGGAAGCGAACATGGAGACCGGGAAAGCAAGGCCCAAGAGGCACCAGCTCTCCCGCAGCTCTTCTTCCCTGACGCGACTGAAGCCTTGCTGAGGAAGCAGCGGCGAAGTGCTGTTCGCTCCAAGCCAAAGCCACTACGAAATCACAGCATTCGCTGAGAAATGTTCTGCGGGCTGCTGCTGCTTGCCTGAACCCTGTCTCACGGTGGGAGAAACCCGCATACAGCGAAATGCTCTTTGCCTTGTCATCTGCCGTTGGAAAGCACAGCATTCATTGGTATATCCGAGTTGTGTTTGGGGATGCTGCTGCTGCTTGCCTGAGCTTGTCTCCGCAGCACGATGAATGATACCCGCATGGGGCGAAATACTCTTTGCCCTAGCATCCCCTCTGCCTGAGAGAGAAGCATGGTTGCACACGTCTGTCACCGCGCTCCCCAGGAGCAATGTGTGGAAGGCGCAGCACGCCGCCCCCAGAAAAGTGAAGGATCCGTTGGCCTCTGGGTCGGGAAACGCTCGGGAAGCAGGATACCCTGCTGTGGCACGAACAGCAGGCTGGTGGCAAGACAAGTATCCCCCCGCTCACTGTCCAGAGAGATGGAAGGCTGGCTGCTAAGGAGACAGGAGGGGACGACTAGGGCCGGGGCACGTGCTCCCCACTGAGGAAGGAGTCTGGGCAGAAGGCAGGCCTTTCCTGTGCCTCTGGTCCCATAGGGACAGCCTCTCCTTGGCCAGCTGTACCAAGGGCAGACTTGGGCTTGCCACCAGGTGCCATACCCGCGACTCGCAGAAACAACCCCAAGGAGAAACGGGCAGTCAGATGCCGTCTTCCACCAGGATGTGGCAGCGATGTGGGTGACAGGGCTGTGCCGGGGATGGAGTGGAGACTGTCCCCTACAGTTCCCCTTCCAAGGGCACGGGCCGTGTGCAGGGATCCTGTCGCCACCTCTCTCCTGTGGTGAAGGCACTGGCATAGACCCCGAGTCTTCATGAGCGCCGGAACAAAAGGCAAAGCCTTACCTACCCCAGGAGATGGTAATAGGCATAGAGTGCCATCCTAGGCCACGCATGCTGCTTCAGGGTTGTAACTGTGTCTGCTTAGTATGGCTTAGCAAGGTGAACCCCGGGTGCGAACTTGGAGTCCGGGGAAACAAGGCCCAAGAGGCAGCAGCTCTACGGCAGCTCTTCTTCCATGACGCGCACGAAGCCTTGCTGAGAAAACAGTGGTGAAGTGCGGTTCGCTCCAAGCCCAAAACCTCTGTGAAAGCACAACATTCGCTGAGAAATCAAAGTCGGTACTGTGGGCTGCTGCTGCTGGTTGCCTGAGCCCAGTCTCACGGTGGGAGAAACCCGCATACAACTTAAGGCTCTTTGCCCGTGCATCTCCTCAGGGAAAGCGCAGCATTGGTTGGGAAATCCGAGTTGGGTTTGGGGATGCTGCTGCTGCTTGCCTGAGCTAGTCTCCAGAGCACAGTGCACGAAACCCGCATGGAGCGAAATCCTCTTTGCTCTAGCACCCCTCTGCCTGAGAGAGAAGCGCGGTTGCGCCTGTGGAAAGAGCCTTAAGGAAAGGGACACGTCTTTCACTGCGCTCCCCAGGAGCATGTCTGTGGAAGGTGCAGCACGCTGCCCAGGCAGAAGAGCAGGAGCCGTTGGCCTTCTGGTCTGGAAACGGTTGCGAAGCAGGAGAGCCGGCCCTGGCAGGCACAGCGGCCGGTGGCAATACAAGTGTCACCCGCTCCCTGTGCAGAGAGACGGAAGACTGGCTGCTACGGAGAGAGGAGGGGATGAGTAGGGCAGGGCGCGTGCTCCACTCTTGGGAAGGAGTCTGGGCAGAAAGCATGCCTGTCCTGAGCCTCTGGGCCCAAGGAGACAGCAGCTCTTTGGCCACCTGTCCCTGGGGCAGACATGTGCTAGCCACCAGGCGCCGAAGCTGAACTCGCAGAAACAGCTCCCTGAAATAACGGGGAGTCAGACGCCGTCTTCCTCCAGGATGTGGTAGCTTGGAGGAGGCACGGGGTTTAAGGGGAAGGGGTGGGGACAGTCCCCCAAAGCTCCCTATTACGTGCACGGGCCGTGTGCAGGGATCCTGTCACCTCTCCTTTCCTGTGGGAAAAGCACTGGCTTAGTCCGCCAGTCCGCCTGAGCGCCAGAGTAAAAGGCCAAGCGATGCCTACACGGGGAGATGGTAGTGTGTATAGGGTGCCATCCTAGGCTCAACACGATACTGCAGGGTTGTGGCTGAGTCACCTGGCAGGGTGAACCCAGGAAGCGAACATGGAGCCCGGGAAAGCAAGGCCCAAGAGGCACCAGCTCTCCCGCAGCTCTTCTTCCCTGACGCGACTGAAGCCTTGCTGAGGAAGCAGCGGCGAAGTGCTGTTCGCTCCAAGCCAAAGCCACTACGAAATCACAGCATTCGCTGAGAAATGTTCTGCGGGCTGCTGCTGCTTGCCTGAACCCTGGCTCACGGTGGGAGAAACCCGCATACAGCGAAAGCCTCTTTGCCTTGTCATCTGCCGTTGGAAAGCACAGCATTCATTGGTAAATCCGAGTTGTGTTTGGGGATGCTGCTGCTGCTTGCCTGAGCTTGTCTCCGCAGCACGATGAATGATACCCGCATGGGGCGAAATACTCTTTGCCCTAGCATCCCCTCTGCCTGAGAGAGAAGCATGGTTGCACACGTCTGTCACCGCGCTCCCCAGGAGCAATGTGTGGAAGGCGCAGCACGCCGCCCCCAGAAAAGAGAAGGATCCGTTGGCCTCTGGGTCGGGAAACGCTCGGGAAGCAGGATACCCTGCTGTGGCACGAACAGCAGGCTGGTGGCAAGACATGTATCCCCCCGCTCACTGTCCAGTGAGATGGAAGGTTGGCTGCTAAGGAGACAGGAGGGGACGACTAGGGCCGGGGCACGTGCTCCCCACTGAGGAAGGAGTCTGGGCAGAAGGCAGGCCTTTCCTGTGCCTCTGGTCCCATGGGGACAGCATCTCCTTGGCCAGCTGTACCAAGGGCAGACTTGGGCTTGCCACCAGGTGCCATACCCGCGACTCGCAGAAACAACCCCAAGGAGAAACGGGCAGTCAGATGCCGTCTTCCACCAGGATGTGGCAGCGATGTGGGTGACAGGGCTGTGCCGGGGATGGAGTGGAGACTGTCCCCTACAGTTCCCCTTCCAAGGGCACGGGCCGTGTGCAGGGATCCTGTCGCCACCTCTCTCCTGTGGTGAAGGCACTGGCATAGACCCCGAGTCTTCATGAGCGCCGGAACAAAAGGCAAAGCCTTACCTACCCCAGGAGATGGTAATAGGCATAGAGTGCCATGCTAGGCCACGCATGCTGCTTCAGGGTTGTATCTGTGTCTGCTTAGTTTGGCTTAGCAAGGTGAACCCCGGGTGCGAACTTGGAGCCCGGGGAAACAAGGCCCAAGAGGCAGCAGCTCTACGGCATCTCTTCTTCCATGACGCGCACGAAGCCTTGCTGAGAAAACAGTGGTGAAGTGCGGTTCGCTCCAAGCCCAAAACCTCTGTGAAAGCACAACATTCGCTGAGAAATCAAAGTCGGTTCTGTGGGCTGCTGCTGCTGGTTGCCTGAGCCCAGTCTCACGGTGGGAGAAACCCGCATACAACTTAAGGCTCTTTGCCCGTACATCTCCTCAGGGAAAGCGCAGCATTGGTTGAGAAATCCGAGTTGGGTTTGGGGATGCTGCTGCTGCTTGCCTGAGCTAGTCTCCAGAGCAGAGTGCACGAAACCCGCATGGAGCGAAATCCTCTTTGTTCTAGCACCCCTCTGCCTGAGAGAGAAGCGCGGTTGCGCCTGTGGAAAGAGCCTTAAGGAAAGGGACACGTCTTTCACTGCGCTCCCCAGGAGCATGTCTGTGGAAGGTGCAGCACGCTGCCCAGGCAGAAGAGCAGGAGCCGTTGGCCTTCTGGTCTGGAAACGGTTGCGAAGCAGGAGAGCCGGCCCTGGCAGGCACAGCGGCCGGTGGCAATACAAGTGTCACCCGCTCCCTGTGCAGAGAGATGGAAGCCTGGCTGCTACGGAGAGAGGAGGGGATGAGTAGGGCAGGGCGCGTGCTCCACTCTTAGGAAGGAGTCTGGGCAGAAAGCATGCCTGTCCTGAGCCTCTGGGCCCAAGGAGACAGCAGCTCTTTGGCCACCTGTCCCTGGGGCAGACATGTGCTAGCCACGAGGCGCCGAAGCTGAACTCGCAGAAACAGCTCCCTGAAATAACGGGGAGTCAGACGCCGTCTTCCTCCAGGATGTGGAAGCTTGGAGGAGGCACGGGGTTTAAGGGGAAGGGGTGGGGACAGTCCCCCAAAGCTCCCTATTACGTGCACGGGCCGTGTGCAGGGATCCTGTCACCTCTCCTTTCCTGTGGGAAAAGCACTGGCTTAGTCCGCCAGTCCGCCTGAGCGCCAGAGTAAAAGGCCAAGCGATGCCTACACGGGGAGATGGTAGTGTGTATAGGGTGCCATCCTAGGCTCAACACGATACTGCAGGGTTGTGGCTGAGTCACCTGGCAGGGTGAACCCAGGAAGCGA
The DNA here is from genome assembly GCF_030435805.1 of Mustela lutreola. Classification (NCBI taxonomy): domain Eukaryota; kingdom Metazoa; phylum Chordata; class Mammalia; order Carnivora; family Mustelidae; genus Mustela; species Mustela lutreola. The sequence goes on along the minus strand of NC_081305.1, from coordinate 61,402,897 downwards.
ACATGGAGCCCGGGAAAGCAAGGCCAAGGAGGCACCAGCTCTCCCGCAGCTCTTCTTCCCTGACGCGACTGAAGCCTTGCTGAGGAAGCAGCGGCGAAGTGCTGTTCGCTCCAAGCCAAAGCCACTACGAAATCACAGCATTCGCTGAGAAATGTTCTGCGGGCTGCTGCTGCTTGCCTGAACCCTGGCTCACGGTGGGAGAAACCCGCATACAGCGAAAGCCTGTTTGCCTTGTCATCTGCCGTTGGAAAGCACAGCATTCATTGGTAAATCCGAGTTGTGTTTGGGGATGCTGCTGCTGCTTGCCTGAGCTTGTCTCCGCAGCACGATGAATGATACCCGCATGGGGCGAAATACTCTTTGCCCTAGCATCCCCTCTGCCTGAGAGAGAAGCATGGTTGCACACGTCTGTCACCGCGCTCCCCAGGAGCAATGTGTGGGGGCGCAGCACGCCGCCCCCAGAAAAGAGAAGGATCCGTTGGCCTCTGGGTCGGGAAACGCTCGGGAAGCAGGATACCCTGCTGTGGCACGAACAGCAGGCTGGTGGCAAGACATGTATCCCCCCGCTCACTGTCCAGTGAGATGGAAGGTTGGCTGCTAAGGAGACAGGAGGGGACGACTAGGGCCGGGGCACGTGCTCCCCACTGAGGAAGGAGTCTGGGCAGAAGGCAGGCCTTTCCTGTGCCTCTGGTCCCATGGGGACAGCATCTCCTTGGCCAGCTGTACCAAGGGCAGACTTGGGCTTGCCACCAGGTGCCATACCCGCGACTCGCAGAAACAACCCCAAGGAGAAACGGGCAGTCAGATGCCGTCTTCCACCAGGATGTGGCAGCGATGTGGGTGACAGGGCTGTGCCGGGGATGGAGTGGAGACTGTCCCCTACAGTTCCCCTTCCAAGGGCACGGGCCGTGTGCAGGGATCCTGTCGCCACCTCTCTCCTGTGGTGAAGGCACTGGCATAGACCCCGAGTCTTCATGAGCGCCGGAACAAAAGGCAAAGCCTTACCTACCCCAGGAGATGGTAATAGGCATAGAGTGCCATGCTAGGCCACGCATGCTGCTTCAGGGTTGTAACTGTGTCTGCTTAGTTTAGCTTAGCAAGGTGAACCGCGCGTGCGAACTTGGAGTCCGGGGAAACAAGGCCCAAGAGGCAGCAGCTCTACGGCAGCTCTTCTTCCATGACGCGCACGAAGCCTTGCTGAGAAAACAGTGGTGAAGTGCGGTTCGCTCCAAGCCCAAAACCTCTGTGAAAGCACAACATTCGCTGAGAAATCAAAGTCGGTACTGTGGGCTGCTGCTGCTGGTTGCCTGAGCCCAGTCTCACGGTGGGAGAAACCCGCATACAACTTAAGGCTCTTTGCCCGAGCATCTCCTCAGGGAAAGCGCAGCATTGGTTGGGAAATCCGAGTTGGGTTTGGGGATGCTGCTGCTGCTTGCCTGAGCTAGTCTCCAGAGCACAGTGCACGAAACCCGCATGGAGCGAAATCCTCTTTGCTCTAGCACCCCTCTGCCTGAGAGAGAAGCGCGGTTGCGCCTGTGGAAAGAGCCTTAAGGAAAGGGACACGTCTTTCACTGCGCTCCCCAGGAGCATGTCTGTGGAAGGTGCAGCACGCTGCCCAGGCAGAAGAGCAGGAGCCGTTGGCCTTCTGGTCTGGAAACGGTTGCGAAGCAGGAGAGCCGGCCCTGGCAGGCACAGCGGCCGGTGGCAATACAAGTGTCACCCGCTCCCTGTGCAGAGAGACGGAAGCCTGGCTGCTACGGAGAGAGGAGGGGATGAGTAGGGCAGGGCGCGTGCTCCACTCTTAGGAAGGAGTCTGGGCAGAAAGCATGCCTGTCCTGAGCCTCTGGGCCCAAGGAGACAGCAGCTCTTTGGCCACCTGTCCCTGGGGCAGACATGTGCTAGCCACGAGGCGCCGAAGCTGAACTCGCAGAAACAGCTCCCTGAAATAACGGGGAGTCAGACGCCGTCTTCCTCCAGGATGTGGAAGCTTGGAGGAGGCACGGGGTTTAAGGGGAAGGGGTGGGGACAGTCCCCCAAAGCTCCCTATTACAAGCACGGGCCGTGTGCAGGGATCCTGTCACCTCTCCTTTCCTGTGGGAAAAGCACTGGCTTAGTCCGCCAGTCCGCCTGAGCGCCAGAGTAAAAGGCCAAGCGATGCCTACACGGGGAGATGGTAGTGTGTATAGGGTGCCATCCTAGGCTCAACACGATACTGCAGGGTTGTGGCTGAGTCACCTGGCAGGGTGAACCCAGGAAGCGAACATGGAGCCCGGGAAAGCAAGGCCCAAGAGGCACCAGCTCTCCCGCAGCTCTTCTTCCCTGACGCGACTGAAGCCTTGCTGAGGAAGCAGCGGCGAAGTGCTGTTCGCTCCAAGCCAAAGCCACTACGAAATCACAGCATTCGCTGAGAAATGTTCTGCGGGCTGCTGCTGCTTGCCTGAACCCTGTCTCACGGTGGGAGAAACCCGCATACAGCGAAAGCCTCTTTGCCTTGTCATCTGCCGTTGGAAAGCACAGCATTCATTGGTAAATCCGAGTTGTGTTTGGGGATGCTGCTGCTGCTTGCCTGAGCTTGTCTCCGCAGCACGATGAATGATACCCGCATGGGGCGAAATACTCTTTGCCCTAGCATCCCCTCTGCCTGAGAGAGAAGCATGGTTGCACACGAATGTCACCGCGCTCCCCAGGAGCAATGTGTGGAAGGCGCAGCACGCCGCCCCCAGAAAAGAGAAGGATCCGTTGGCCTCTGGGTCGGGAAACGCTCGGGAAGCAGGATACCCTGCTGTGGCACGAACAGCAGGCTGGTGGCAAGACATGTATCCCCCCGCTCACTGTCCAGTGAGATGGAAGGTTGGCTGCTAAGGAGACAGGAGGGGACGACTAGGGCCGGGGCACGTGCTCCCCACTGAGGAAGGAGTCTGGGCAGAAGGCAGGCCTTTCCTGTGCCTCTGGTCCCATGGGGACAGCATCTCCTTGGCCAGCTATACCAAGGGCAGACTTGGGCTTGCCACCAGGTGCCATACCCGCGACTCGCACAAACAACCCCAAGGAGAAACGGGCAGTCAGATGCCGTCTTCCGACAGGATGTGGCAGCGATGGGGGTGACAGGGCAGTGCCGGGGATGGAGTGGATACTGTCCCCTACAGTTCCCCTTCCAAGGGCACGGGCCGTGTGCAGGGATCCTGTCGCCACCTCTCTCCTGTGGTGAAGGCACTGGCATAGACCCCGAGTCTTCATGAGCGCCGGAACAAAAGGCAAAGCCTTACCTACCCCAGGAGATGGTAATAGGCATAGAGTGCCATCCTAGGCCACGCATGCTGCTTCAGGGTTGTAACTGTGTCTTCTTAGTTTGGCTTAGCAAGGTGAACCCCGGGTGCGAACTTGGAGTCCGGGGAAACAAGGCCCAAGAGGCAGCAGCTCTACGGCAGCTCTTCTTCCATGACGCGCACGAAGCCTTGCTGAGAAAACAGTGGTGAAGTGCGGTTCGCTCCAAGCGCAAAACCTCTGTGAAAGCACAACATTCGCTGAGAAATCAAAGTCGGTACTGTGGGCTGCTGCTGCTGGTTGCCTGAGCCCAGTCTCACGGTGGGAGAAACCCGCATACAACTTAAGGCTCTTTGCCCGTGCATCTCCTCAGGGAAAGCGCAGCATTGGTTGGGAAATCCGAGTTGGGTTTGGGGATGCTGCTGCTGCTTGCCTGAGCTAGTCTCCAGAGCACAGTGCACGAAACCCGCATGGAGCGAAATCCTCTTTGCTCTAGCACCCCTCTGCCTGAGAGAGAAGCGCGGTTGCGCCTGTGGAAAGAGCCTTAAGGAAAGGGACACGTCTTTCACTGCGCTCCCCAGGAGCATGTCTGTGGAAGGTGCAGCACGCTGCCCAGGCAGAAGAGCAGGAGCCGTTGGCCTTCTGGTCTGGAAACGGTTGCGAAGCAGGAGAGCCGGCCCTGGCAGGCACAGCGGCCGGTGGCAATACAAGTGTCACCCGCTCCCTGTGCAGAGAGACGGAAGACTGGCTGCTACGGAGAGAGGAGGGGATGAGTAGGGCAGGGCGCGTGCTCCACTCTTGGGAAGGAGTCTGGGCAGAAAGCATGCCTGTCCTGAGCCTCTGGGCCCAAGGAGACAGCAGCTCTTTGGCCACCTGTCCCTGGGGCAGACATGTGCTAGCCACGAGGCGCCGAAGCTGAACTCGCAGAAACAGCTCCCTGAAATAACGGGGAGTCAGACGCCGTCTTCCTCCAGGATGTGGAAGCTTGGAGGAGGCACGGGGTTTAAGGGGAAGGGGTGGGGAGAGTCCCCCAAAGCTCCCTATTACGTGCACGGGCCGTGTGCAGGGATCCTGTCACCTCTCCTTTCCTGTGGGAAAAGCACTGGCTTAGTCCGCCAGTCCGCCTGAGCGCCAGAGTAAAAGGCCAAGCGATGCCTACACGGGGAGATGGTAGTGTGTATAGGGTGCCATTATAGGCTCAACACGATACTGCAGGGTTGTGGCTGAGTCACCTGGCAGGGTGAACCCAGGAAGCGAACATGGAGCCCGGGAAAGCAAGGCCCAAGAGGCACCAGCTCTCCCGCAACTCTTCTTCCCTGACGCGATTGAAGCCTTGCTGAGGAAGCAGCGGCGAAGTGCTGTTCGCTCCAAGCCAAAGCCACTACGAAATCACAGCATTCGCTGAGAAATGTTCTGCGGGCTGCTGCTGCTTGCCTGAACCCTGTCTCACGGTGGGAGAAACCCGCATACAGCGAAAGCCTCTTTGCCTTGTCATCTGCCGTTGGAAAGCACAGCATTCATTGGTAAATCCGAGTTGTGTTTGGGGATGCTGCTGCTGCTTGCCTGAGCTTGTCTCCGCAGCACGATGAATGATACCCGCATGGGGCGAAATACTCTTTGCCCTAGCATCCCCTCTGCCTGAGAGAGAAGCATGGTTGCACACGAATGTCACCGCGCTCCCCAGGAGCAATGTGTGGAAGGCGCAGCACGCCGCCCCCAGAAAAGAGAAGGATCCGTTGGCCTCTGGGTCGGGAAACGCTCGGGAAGCAGGATACCCTGCTGTGGCACGAACAGCAGGCTGGTGGCAAGACATGTATCCCCCCGCTCACTGTCCAGTGAGATGGAAGGTTGGCTGCTAAGGAGACAGGAGGGGACGACTAGGGCCGGGGCACGTGCTCCCCACTGAGGAAGGAGTCTGGGCAGAAGGCAGGCCTTTCCTGTGCCTCTGGTCCCATGGGGACAGCATCTCCTTGGCCAGCTGTACCAAGGGCAGACTTGGGCTTGCCACCAGGTGCCATACCCGCGTCTCGCAGAAACAACCCCAAGGAGAAACGGGCAGTCAGATGCCGTCTTCCACCAGGATGTGGCAGCGATGTGGGTGACAGGGCTGTGCCGGGGATGGAGTGGAGACTGTCCCCTACAGTTCCCCTTCCAAGGGCACGGGCCGTGTGCAGGGATCCTGTCGCCACCTCTCTCCTGTGGTGAAGGCACTGGCATAGACCCCGAGTCTTCATGAGCGCCGGAACAAAAGGCAAAGCCTTACCTACCCCAGGAGATGGTAATAGGCATAGAGTGCCATGCTAGGCCACGCATGCTGCTTCAGGGTTGTATCTGTGTCTGCTTAGTTTGGCTTAGCAAGGTGAACCCCGGGTGCGAACTTGGAGCCCGGGAAAACAAGGCCCAAGAGGCAGCAGCTCTACGGCAGCTCTTCTTCCATGACGCGCACGAAGCCTTGCTGAGAAAACAGTGGTGAAGTGCGGTTCGCTCCAAGCCCAAAACCTCTGTGAAAGCACAACATTCGCTGAGAAATCAAAGTCGGTACTGTGAGCTGCTGCTGCTGGTTGCCAGAGCCCAGTCTCACGGTGGGAGAAACCCGCATACAACTTAAGGCTCTTTGCCCGTGCATCTCCTCAGGGAAAGCGCAGCATTGGTTGGGAAATCCGAGTTGGGTTTGGGGATGCTGCTGCTGCTTGCCTGAGCTAGTCTCCAGAGCACAGTGCACGAAACCCGCATGGAGCGAAATCCTCTTTGCTCTAGCACCCCTCTGCCTGAGAGAGAAGCGCGGTTGCGCCTGTGGAAAGAGCCTTAAGGAAAGGGACACGTCTTTCACTGCGCTCCCCAGGAGCATGTCTGTGGAAGGTGCAGCACGCTGCCCAGGCAGAAGAGCAGGAGCCGTTGGCCTTCTGGTCTGGAAACGGTTGCGAAGCAGGAGAGCCGGCCCTGGCAGGCACAGCGGCCGGTGGCAATACAAGTGTCACCCGCTCCCTGTGCAGAGAGACGGAAGCCTGGCTGCTACGGAGAGAGGAGGGGATGAGTAGGGCAGGGCGCGTGCTCCACTCTTAGGAAGGAGTCTGGGCAGAAAGCATGCCTGTCCTGAGCCTCTGGGCCCAAGGAGACAGCAGCTCTTTGGCCACCTGTCCCTGGGGCAGACATGTGCTAGCCACGAGGCGCCGAAGCTGAACTCGCAGAAACAGCTCCCTGAAATAACGGGGAGTCAGACGCCGTCTTCCTCCAGGATGTGGAAGCTTGGAGGAGGCACGGGGTTTAAGGGGAAGGGGTGGGGACAGTCCCCCAAAGCTCCCTATTACGTGCACGGGCCGTGTGCAGGGATCCTGTCACCTCTCCTTTCCTGTGGGAAAAGCACTGGCTTAGTCCGCCAGTCCGCCTGAGCGCCAGAGTAAAAGGCCAAGCGATGCCTACACGGGGAGATGGTAGTGTGTATAGGGTGCCATCCTAGGCTCAACACGATACTGCAGGGTTGTGGCTGAGTCACCTGGCAGGGTGAACCCAGGAAGCGAACATGGAGCCCGGGAAAGCAAGGCCCAAGAGGCACCAGCTCTCCCGCAGCTCTTCTTCCCTGACGCGACTGAAGCCTTGCTGAGGAAGCAGCGGCGAAGTGCTGTTCGCTCCAAGCCAAAGCCACTACGAAATCACAGCATTCGCTGAGAAATGTTCTGCGGGCTGCTGCTGCTTGCCTGAACCCTGTCTCACGGTGGGAGAAACCCGCATACAGCGAAAGCCTCTTTGCCTTGTCATCTGCCGTTGGAAAGCACAGCATTCATTGGTAAATCCGAGTTGTGTTTGGGGATGCTGCTGCTGCTTGCCTGAGCTTGTCTCCGCAGCACGATGAATGATACCCGCATGGGGCGAAATACTCTTTGCCCTAGCATCCCCTCTGCCTGAGAGAGAAGCATGGTTGCACACGAATGTCACCGCGCTCCCCAGGAGCAATGTGTGGAAGGCGCAGCACGCCGCCCCCAGAAAAGAGAAGGATCCGTTGGCCTCTGGGTCGGGAAACGCTCGGGAAGCAGGATACCCTGCTGTGGCACGAACAGCAGGCTGGTGGCAAGACATGTATCCCCCCGCTCACTGTCCAGTGAGATGGAAGGTTGGCTGCTAAGGAGACAGGAGGGGACGACTAGGGCCGGGGCACGTGCTCCCCACTGAGGAAGGAGTCTGGGCAGAAGGCAGGCCTTTCCTGTGCCTCTGGTCCCATGGGGACAGCATCTCCTTGGCCAGCTGTACCAAGGGCAGACTTGGGCTTGCCACCAGGTGCCATACACGCGACTCGCAGAAACAACACCAAGGAGAAACGGGCAGTCAGATGCCGTCTTCCACCAGGATGTGGCAGCGATGTGGGTGACAGGGCTGTGCCGGGGATGGAGTGGAGACTGTCCCCTACAGTTCCCCTTCCAAGGGCACGGGCCGTGTGCAGGGATCCTGTCGCCACCTCTCTCCTGTGGTGAAGGCACTGGCATAGACCCCGAGTCTTCATGAGCGCCGGAACAAAAGGCAAAGCCTTACCTACCCCAGGAGATGGTAATAGGCATAGAGTGCCATGCTAGGCCACGCATGCTGCTTCAGGGTTGTATCTGTGTCTGCTTAGTTTGGCTTAGCAAGGTGAACCCCGGGTGCGAACTTGGAGCCCGGGGAAACAAGGCCCAAGAGGCAGCAGCTCTACGGCATCTCTTCTTCCATGACGCGCACGAAGCCTTGCTGAGAAAACAGTGGTGAAGTGCGGTTCGCTCCAAGCCCAAAACCTCTGTGAAAGCACAACATTCGCTGAGAAATCAAAGTCGGTTCTGTGGGCTGCTGCTGCTGGTTGCCTGAGCCCAGTCTCACGGTGGGAGAAACCCGCATACAACTTAAGGCTCTTTGCCCGTGCATCTCCTCAGGGAAAGCGCAGCATTGGTTGAGAAATCCGAGTTGGGTTTGGGGATGCTGCTGATGCTTGCCTGAGCTAGTCTCCAGAGCACAGTGCACGAAACCCGCATGGAGCCAAATCCTCTTTGTTCTAGCACCCCTCTGCCTGAGAGAGAAGCGCGGTTGCGCCTGTGGAAAGAGCCTTAAGGAAAGGGACACGTCTTTCACTGCGCTCCCCAGGAGCATGTCTGTGGAAGGTGCAGCACGCTGCCCAGGCAGAAGAGCAGGAGCCGTTGGCCTTCTGGTCTGGAAACGGTTGCGAAGCAGGAGAGCCGGCCCTGGCAGGCACAGCGGCCGGTGGCAATACAAGTGTCACCCGCTCCCTGTGCAGAGAGACGGAAGCCTGGCTGCTACGGAGAGAGGAGGGGATGAGTAGGGCAGGGCGCGTGCTCCACTCTTAGGAAGGAGTCTGGGCAGAAAGCATGCCTGTCCTGAGCCTCTGGGCCCAAGGAGACAGCAGCTCTTTGGCCACCTGTCCCTGGGGCAGACATGTGCTAGCCACGAGGCGCCGAAGCTGAACTCGCAGAAACAGCTCCCTGAAATAACGGGGAGTCAGACGCCGTCTTCCTCCAGGATGTGGAAGCTTGGAGGAGGCACGGGGTTTAAGGGGAAGGGGTGTGGACAGTCCCCCAAAGCTCCCTATTACGTGCACGGGCCATGTGCAGGGATCCTGTCACCTCTCCTTTCCTGTGGGAAAAGCACTGGCTTAGTCCGCCAGTCCGCCTGAGCGCCAGAGTAAAAGGCCAAGCGATGCCTACACGGGGAGATGGTAGTGTGTATAGGGTGCCATCCTAGGCTCAACACGATACTGCAGGGTTGTGGCTGAGTCACCTGGCAGGGTGAACCCAGGAAGCGAACATGGAGCCCGGGAAAGCAAGGCCCAAGAGGCACCAGCTCTCCCGCAGCTCTTCTTCCCTGACGCGACTGAAGCCTTGCTGAGGAAGCAGCGGCGAAGTGCTGTTCGCTCCAAGCCAAAGCCACTACGAAATCACAGCATTCGCTGAGAAATGTTCTGCGGGCTGCTGCTGCTTGCCTGAACCCTGTCTCACGGTGGGAGAAACCCGCATACAGCGAAAGCCTCTTTGCCTTGTCATCTGCCGTTGGAAAGCACAGCATTCATTGGTAAATCCGAGTTGTGTTTGGGGATGCTGCTGCTGCTTGCCTGAGCTTGTCTCCGCAGCACGATGAATGATACCCGCATGGGGCGAAATACTCTTTGCCCTAGCATCCCCTCTGCCTGAGAGAGAAGCATGGTTGCACACGAATGTCACCGCGCTCCCCAGGAGCAATGTGTGGAAGGCGCAGCACGCCGCCCCCAGAAAAGAGAAGGATCCGTTGGCCTCTGGGTCGGGAAACGCTCGGGAAGCAGGATACCCTGCTGTGGCACGAACAGCAGGCTGGTGGCAAGACATGTATCCCCCCGCTCACTGTCCAGTGAGATGGAAGGTTGGCTGCTAAGGAGACAGGAGGGGACGACTAGGGCCGGGGCACGTGCTCCCCACTGAGGAAGGAGTCTGGGCAGAAGGCAGGCCTTTCCTGTGCCTCTGGTCCCATGGGGACAGCATCTCCTTTGCCAGCTGTACCAAGGGCAGACTTGGGCTTGCCACCAGGTGCCATACCCGCGACTCGCAGAAACAACCCCAAGGAGAAACGGGCAGTCAGATGCCGTCTTCCACCAGGATGTGGCAGCGATGTGGGTGACAGGGCTGTGCCGGGGATGGAGTGGAGACTGTCCCCTACAGTTCCCCTTCCAAGGGCACGGGCCGTGTGCAGGGATCCTGTCGCCACCTCTCTCCTGTGGTGAAGGCACTGGCATAGACCCCGAGTCTTCATGAGCGCCGGAACAAAAGGCAAAGCCTTACCTACCCCAGGAGATGGTAATAGGCATAGAGTGCCATGCTAGGCCACGCATGCTGCTTCAGGGTTGTATCTGTGTCTGCTTAGTTTGGCTTAGCAAGGTGAACCCCGGGTGCGAACTTGGAGCCCGGGGAAACAAGGCCCAAGAGGCAGCAGCTCTACGGCATCTCTTCTTCCATGACGCGCACGAAGCCTTGCTGAGAAAACAGTGGTGAAGTGCGGTTCGCTCCAAGCCCAAAACCTCTGTGAAAGCACAACATTCGCTGAGAAATCAAAGTCGGTTCTGTGGGCTGCTGCTGCTGGTTGCCTGAGCCCAGTCTCACGGTGGGAGAGACCCGCATACAACTTAAGGCTCTTTGCCCGTGCATCTCCTCAGGGAAAGCGCAGCATTGGTTGAGAAATCCGAGTTGGGTTTGGGGATGCTGCCGCTGCTTGCCTGAGCTAGTCTCCAGAGCAGAGTGCACGAAACCCGCATGGAGCGAAATCCTCTTTGTTCTAGCACCCCTCTGCCTGAGAGAGAAGCGCGGTTGCGCCTGTGGAAAGAGCCTTAAGGAAAGGGACACGTCTTTCACTGCGCTCCCCAGGAGCATGTCTGTGGAAGGTGCAGCACGCTGCCCAGGCAGAAGAGCAGGAGCCGTTGGCCTTCTGGTCTGGAAACGGTTGCGAAGCAGGAGAGCCGGCCCTGGCAGGCACAGCGGCCGGTGGCAATACAAGTGTCACCCGCTCCCTGTGCAGAGAGACGGAAGCCTGGCTGCTACGGAGAGAGGAGGGGATGAGTAGGGCAGGGCGCGTGCTCCACTCTTAGGAAGGAGTCTGGGCAGAAAGCATGCCTGTCCTGAGCCTCTGGGCCCAAGGAGACAGCAGCTCTTTGGCCACCTGTCCCTGGGGCAGACATGTGCTAGCCACGAGGCGCCGAAGCTGAACTCGCAGAAACAGCTCCCTGAAATAACGGGGAGTCAGACGCCGTCTTCCTCCAGGATGTGGAAGCTTGGAGGAGGCACGGGGTTTAAGGGGAAGGGGTGGGGACAGTCCCCCAAAGCTCCCTATTACGTGCACGGGCCGTGTGCAGGGATCCTGTCACCTCTCCTTTCCTGTGGGAAAAGCACTGGCTTAGTCCGCCAGTCCGCCTGAGCGCCAGAGTAAAAGGCCAAGCGATGCCTACACGGGGAGATGGTAGTGTGTATAGGGTGCCATCCTAGGCTCAACACGATACTGCAGGGTTGTGGCTGAGTCACCTGGCAGGGTGAACCCAGGAAGCGAACATGGAGCCCGGGAAAGCAAGGCCCAAGAGGCACCAGCTCTCCCGCAGCTCTTCTTCCCTGACGCGACTGAAGCCTTGCTGAGGAAGCAGCGGCGAAGTGCTGTTCGCTCCAAGCCAAAGCCACTACGAAATCACAGCATTCGCTGAGAAATGTTCTGCGGGCTGCTGCTGCTTGCCTGAACCCTGTCTCACGGTGGGAGAAACCCGCATACAGCGAAAGCCTCTTTGCCTTGTCATCTGCCGTTGGAAAGCACAGCATTCATTGGTAAATCCGAGTTGTGTTTGGGGATGCTGCTGCTGCTTGCCTGAGCTTGTCTCCGCAGCACGATGAATGATACCCGCATGGGGCGAAATACTCTTTGCCCTAGCATCCCCTCTGCCTGAGAGAGAAGCATGGTTGCACACGTCTGTCACCGCGCTCCCCAGGAGCAATGTGTGGAAGGCGCAGCACGCCGCCCCCAGAAAAGAGAAGGATCCGTTGGCCTCTGGGTCGGGAAACGCTCGGGAAGCAGGATACCCTGCTGTGGCACGAACAGCAGGCTGGTGGCAAGACATGTATCCCCCCGCTCACTGTCCAGTGAGATGGAAGGTTGGCTGCTAAGGAGACAGGAGGGGACGACTAGGGCCGGGGCACGTGCTCCCCACTGAGGAAGGAGTCTGGGCAGAAGGCAGGCCTTTCCTGTGCCTCTGGTCCCATGGGGACAGCATCTCCTTGGCCAGCTGTACCAAGGGCAGACTTGGGCTTGCCACCAGGTGCCATACCCGCGACTCGCAGAAACAACCCCAAGGAGAAACGGGCAGTCAGATGCCGTCTTCCACCAGGATGTGGCAGCGATGTGGGTGACAGGGCTGTGCCGGGGATGGAGTGGAGACTGTCCCCTACAGTTCCCCTTCCAAGGGCACGGGCCGTGTGCAGGGATCCTGTCGCCACCTCTCTCCTGTGGTGAAGGCACTGGCATAGACCCCGAGTCTTCATGAGCGCCGGAACAAAAGGCAAAGCCTTACCTACCCCAGGAGATGGTAATAGGCATAGAGTGCCATGCTAGGCCACGCATGCTGCTTCAGGGTTGTATCTGTGTCTGCTTAGTTTGGCTTAGCAAGGTGAACCCCGGGTGCGAACTTGGAGCCCGGGAAAACAAGGCCCAAGAGGCAGCAGCTCTACGGCAGCTCTTCTTCCATGACGCGCACGAAGCCTTTCTGAGTAAACAGTGGTGAAGTGCGGTTCGCTCCAAGCCCAAAACCTCTGTGAAAGCACAACATTCGCTGAGAAATCAAAGTCGGTACTGTGGGCTGCTGCTGCTGGTTGCCTGAGCCCAGTCTCACGGTGGGAGAAACCCGCATACAACTTAAGGCTCTTTGCCCGTGCATCTCCTCAGGGAAAGCGCAGCATTGGTTGGGAAATCCGAGTTGGGTTTGGGGATGCTGCTGCTGCTTGCCTGAGCTAGTCTCCAGAGCACAGTGCACGAAACCCGCATGGAGCGAAATCCTCTTTGCTCTAGCACCCCTCTGCCTGAGAGAGAAGCGCGGTTGCGCCTGTGGAAAGAGCCTTAAGGAAAGGGACACGTCTTTCACTGCGCTCCCCAGGAGCATGTCTGTGGAAGGTGCAGCACGCTGCCCAGGCAGAAGAGCAGGAGCCGTTGGCCTTCTGGTCTGGAAACGGTTGCGAAGCAGGAGAGCCGGCCCTGGCAGGCACAGCGGCCGGTGGCAATACAAGTGTCACCCGCTCCCTGTGCAGAGAGACGGAAGCCTGGCTGCTACGGAGAGAGGAGGGGATGAGTAGGGCAGGGCGCGTGCTCCACTCTTAGGAAGGAGTCTGGGCAGAAAGCATGCCTGTCCTGAGCCTCTGGGCCCAAGGAGACAGCAGCTCTTTGGCCACCTGTCCCTGGGGCAGACATGTGCTAGCCACGAGGCGCCGAAGCTGAACTCGCAGAAACAGCTCCCTGAAATAACGGGGAGTCAGACGCCGTCTTCCTCCAGGATGTGGAAGCTTGGAGGAGGCACGGGGTTTAAGGGGAAGGGGTGGGGACAGTCCCCCAAAGCTCCCTATTACGTGCACGGGCCGTGTGCAGGGATCCTGTCACCTCTCCTTTCCTGTGGGAAAAGCACTGGCTTAGTCCGCCAGTCCGCCTGAGCGCCAGAGTAAAAGGCCAAGCGATGCCTACACGGGGAGATGGTAGTGTGTATAGGGTGCCATCCTAGGCTCAACACGATACTGCAGGGTTGTGGCTGAGTCACCTGGCAGGGTGAACCCAGGAAGCGAACATGGAGCCCGGGAAAGCAAGGCCCAAGAGGCACCAGCTCTCCCGCAGCTCTTCTTCCCTGACGCGACTGAAGCCTTGCTGAGGAAGCAGCGGCGAAGTGCTGTTCGCTCCAAGCCAAAGCCACTACGAAATCACAGCATTCGCTGAGAAATGTTCTGCGGGCTGCTGCTGCTTGCCTGAACCCTGGCTCACGGTGGGAGAAACCCGCATACAGCGAAAGCCTCTTTGCCTTGTCATCTGCCGTTGGAAAGCACAGCATTCATTGGTAAATCCGAGTTGTGTTTGGGGATGCTGCTGCTGCTTGCCTGAGCTTGTCTCCGCAGCACGATGAATGATACCCGCATGGGGCGAAATACTCTTTGCCCTAGCATCCCCTCTGCCTGAGAGAGAAGCATGGTTGCACACGTCTGTCACCGCGCTCCCCAGGAGCAATGTGTGGAAGGCGCAGCACGCCGCCCCCAGAAAAGAGAAGGATCCGTTGGCCTCTGGGTCGGGAAACGCTCGGGAAGCAGGATACCCTGCTGTGGCACGAACAGCAGGCTGGTGGCAAGACATGTATCCCCCCGCTCACTGTCCAGTGAGATGGAAGGTTGGCTGCTAAGGAGACAGGAGGGGACGACTAGGGCCGGGGCACGTGCTCCCCACTGAGGAAGGAGTCTGGGCAGAAGGCAGGCCTTTCCTGTGCCTCTGGTCCCATGGGGACAGCATCTCCTTGGCCAGCTGTACCAAGGGCAGACTTGGGCTTGCCACCAGGTGCCATACCCGCGACTCGCAGAAACAACCCCAAGGAGAAACGGGCAGTCAGATGCCGTCTTCCACCAGGATGTGGCAGCGATGTGGGTGACAGGGCTGTGCCGGGGATGGAGTGGAGACTGTCCCCTACAGTTCCCCTTCCAAGGGCACGGGCCGTGTGCAGGGATCCTGTCGCCACCTCTCTCCTGTGGTGAAGGCACTGGCATAGACCCCGAGTCTTCATGAGCGCCGGAACAAAAGGCAAAGCCTTACCTACCCCAGGAGATGGTAATAGGCATAGAGTGCCATGCTAGGCCACGCATGCTGCTTCAGGGTTGTATCTGTGTCTGCTTAGTTTGGCTTAGCAAGGTGAACCCCGGGTGCGAACTTGGAGCCCGGGAAAACAAGGCCCAAGAGGCAGCAGCTCTACGGCAGCTCTTCTTCCATGACGCGCACGAAGCCTTTCTGAGTAAACAGTGGTGAAGTGCGGTTCGCTCCAAGCCCAAAACCTCTGTGAAAGCACAACATTCGCTGAGAAATCAAAGTCGGTACTGTGGGCTGCTGCTGCTGGTTGCCTGAGCCCAGTCTCACGGTGGGAGAAACCCGCATACAACTTAAGGCTCTTTGCCCGTGCATCTCCTCAGGGAAAGCGCAGCATTGGTTGGGAAATCCGAGTTGGGTTTGGGGATGCTGCTGCTGCTTGCCTGAGCTAGTCTCCAGAGCACAGTGCACGAAACCCGCATGGAGCGAAATCCTCTTTGCTCTAGCACCCCTCTGCCTGAGAGAGAAGCGCGGTTGCGCCTGTGGAAAGAGCCTTAAGGAAAGGGACACGTCTTTCACTGCGCTCCCCAGGAGCATGTCTGTGGAAGGTGCAGCACGCTGCCCAGGCAGAAGAGCAGGAGCCGTTGGCCTTCTGGTCTGGAAACGGTTGCGAAGCAGGAGAGCCGGCCCTGGCAGGCACAGCGGCCGGTGGCAATACAAGTGTCACCCGCTCCCTGTGCAGAGAGACGGAAGCCTGGCTGCTACGGAGAGAGGAGGGGATGAGTAGGGCAGGGCGCGTGCTCCACTCTTAGGAAGGAGTCTGGGCAGAAAGCATGCCTGTCCTGAGCCTCTGGGCCCAAGGAGACAGCAGCTCTTTGGCCACCTGTCCCTGGGGCAGACATGTGCTAGCCACGAGGCGCCGAAGCTGAACTCGCAGAAACAGCTCCCTGAAATAACGGGGAGTCAGACGCCGTCTTCCTCCAGGATGTGGAAGCTTGGAGGAGGCACGGGGTTTAAGGGGAAGGGGTGGGGACAGTCCCCCAAAGCTCCCTATTACGTGCACGGGCCGTGTGCAGGGATCCTGTCACCTCTCCTTTCCTGTGGGAAAAGCACTGGCTTAGTCCGCCAGTCCGCCTGAGCGCCAGAGTAAAAGGCCAAGCGATGCCTACACGGGGAGATGGTAGTGTGTATAGGGTGCCATCCTAGGCTCAACACGATACTGCAGGGTTGTGGCTGAGTCACCTGGCAGGGTGAACCCAGGAAGCGAACATGGAGCCCGGGAAAGCAAGGCCCAAGAGGCACCAGCTCTCCCGCAGCTCTTCTTCCCTGACGCGACTGAAGCCTTGCTGAGGAAGCAGCGGCGAAGTGCTGTTCGCTCCAAGCCAAAGCCACTACGAAATCACAGCATTCGCTGAGAAATGTTCTGCGGGCTGCTGCTGCTTGCCTGAACCCTGGCTCACGGTGGGAGAAACCCGCATACAGTGAAAGCCTCTTTGCCTTGTCATCTGCCGTTGGAAAGCACAGCATTCATTGGTAAATCCGAGTTGTGTTTGGGGATGCTGCTGCTGCTTGCCTGAGCTTGTCTCCGCAGCACGATGAATGATACCCGCATGGGGCGAAATACTCTTTGCCCTAGCATCCCCTCTGCCTGAGAGAGAAGCATGGTTGCACACGTCTGTCACCGCGCTCCCCAGGAGCAATGTGTGGAAGGCGCAGCACGCCGCCCCCAGAAAAGAGAAGGATCCGTTGGCCTCTGGGTCGGGAAACGCTCGGGAAGCAGGATACCCTGCTGTGGCACGAACAGCAGGCTGGTGGCAAGACATGTATCCCCCCGCTCACTGTCCAGTGAGATGGAAGGTTGGCTGCTAAGGAGACAGGAGGGGACGACTAGGGCCGGGGCACGTGCTCCCCACTGAGGAAGGAGTCTGGGCAGAAGGCAGGCCTTTCCTGTGCCTCTGGTCCCATGGGGACAGCATCTCCTTGGCCAGCTGTACCAAGGGCAGACTTGGGCTTGCCACCAGGTGCCATACCCGCGACTCGCAGAAACAACCCCAAGGAGAAACGGGCAGTCAGATGCCGTCTTCCACCAGGATGTGGCAGCGATGTGGGTGACAGGGCTGTGCCGGGGATGGAGTGGAGACTGTCCCCTACAGTTCCCCTTCCAAGGGCACGGGCCGTGTGCAGGGATCCTGTCGCCACCTCTCTCCTGTGGTGAAGGCACTGGCATAGACCCCGAGTCTTCATGAGCGCCGGAACAAAAGGCAAAGCCTTACCTACCCCAGGAGATGGTAATAGGCATAGAGTGCCATCCTAGGCCACGCATGCTGCTTCAGGGTTGTAACTGTGTCTGCTTAGTTTGGCTTAGCAAGGTGAACCCCGGGTGCGAACTTGGAGTCCGGGGAAACAAGGCCCAAGAGGCAGCAGCTCTACGGCAGCTCTTCTTCCATGACGCGCACGAAGCCTTGCTGAGAAAACAGTGGTGAAGTGCGGTTCGCTCCAAGCCCAAAACCTCTGTGAAAGCACAACATTCGCTGAGAAATCAAAGTCGGTACTGTGGGCTGCTGCTGCTGGTTGCCTGAGCCCAGTCTCACGGTGGGAGAAACCCGCATACAACTTAAGGCTCTTTGCCCGTGCATCTCCTCAGGGAAAGCGCAGCATTGGTTGGGAAATCCGAGTTGGGTTTGGGGATGCTGCTGCTGCTTGCCTGAGCTAGTCTCCAGAGCACAGTGCACGAAACCCGCATGGAGCGAAATCCTCTTTGCTCTAGCACCCCTCTGCCTGAGAGAGAAGCGCGGTTGCGCCTGTGGAAAGAGCCTTAAGGAAAGGGACACGTCTTTCACTGCGCTCCCCAGGAGCATGTCTGTGGAAGGTTCAGCACGCTGCCCAGGCAGAAGAGCAGGAGCCGTTGGCCTTCTGGTCTGGAAACGGTTGCGAAGCAGGAGAGCCGGCCCTGGCAGGCACAGCGGCCGGTGGCAATACAAGTGTCACCCGCTCCCTGTGCAGAGAGACGGAAGCCTGGCTGCTACGGAGAGAGGAGGGGATGAGTAGGGCAGGGCGCGTGCTCCACTCTTGGGAAGGAGTCTGGGCAGAAAGCATGCCTGTCCTGAGCCTCTGGGCCCAAGGAGACAGCAGCTCTTTGGCCACCTGTCCCTGGGGCAGACATGTGCTAGCCACGAGGCGCCGAAGCTGAACTCGCAGAAACAGCTCCCTGAAATAACGGGGAGTCAGACGCCGTCTTCCTCCAGGATGTGGAAGCTTGGAGGAGGCACGGGGTTTAAGGGGAAGGGGTGGGGACAGTCCCCCAAAGCTCCCTATTACGTGCACGGGCCGTGTGCAGGGATCCTGTCACCTCTCCTTTCCTGTGGGAAAAGCACTGGCTTAGTCCGCCAGTCCGCCTGAGCGCCAGAGTAAAAGGCCAAGCGATGCCTACACGGGGAGATGGTAGTGTGTATAGGGTGCCATCCTAGGCTCAACACGATACTGCAGGGTTGTGGCTGAGTCACCTGGCAGGGTGAACCCAGGAAGCGAACATGGAGCCCGGGAAAGCAAGGCCCAAGAGGCACCAGCTCTCCCGCAGCTCTTCTTCCCTGACGCGACTGAAGCCTTGCTGAGGAAGCAGCGGCGAAGTGCTGTTCGCTCCAAGCCAAAGCCACTACGAAATCACAGCATTCGCTGAGAAATGTTCTGCGGGCTGCTGCTGCTTGCCTGAACCCTGGCTCACGGTGGGAGAAACCCGCATACAGCGAAAGCCTCTTTGCCTTGTCATCTGCCGTTGGAAAGCACAGCATTCATTGGTAAATCCGAGTTGTGTTTGGGGATGCTGCTGCTGCTTGCCTGAGCTTGTCTCCGCAGCACGATGAATGATACCCGCATGGGGCGAAATACTCTTTGCCCTAGCATCCCCTCTGCCTGAGAGAGAAGCATGGTTGCACACGTCTGTCACCGCGCTCCCCAGGAGCAATGTGTGGAAGGCGCAGCACGCCGCCCCCAGAAAAGAGAAGGATCCGTTGGCCTCTGGGTCGGGAAACGCTCGGGAAGCAGGATACCCTGCTGTGGCACGAACAGCAGGCTGGTGGCAAGACATGTATCCCCCCGCTCACTGTCCAGTGAGATGGAAGGTTGGCTGCTAAGGAGACAGGAGGGGACGACTAGGGCCGGGGCACGTGCTCCCCACTGAGGAAGGAGTCTGGGCAGAAGGCAGGCCTTTCCTGTGCCTCTGGTCCCATGGGGACAGCATCTCCTTGGCCAGCTGTACCAAGGGCAGACTTGGGCTTGCCACCAGGTGCCATACCCGCGACTCGCAGAAACAACCCCAAGGAGAAACGGGCAGTCAGATGCCGTCTTCCACCAGGATGTGGCAGCGATGTGGGTGACAGGGCTGTGCCGGGGATGGAGTGGAGACTGTCCCCTACAGTTCCCCTTCCAAGGGCACGGGCCGTGTGCAGGGATCCTGTCGCCACCTCTCTCCTGTGGTGAAGGCACTGGCATAGACCCCGAGTCTTCATGAGCGCCGGAACAAAAGGCAAAGCCTTACCTACCCCAGGAGATGGTAATAGGCATAGAGTGCCATGCTAGGCCATGCATGCTGCTTCAGGGTTGTATCTGTGTCTGCTTAGTTTGGCTTAGCAAGGTGAACCCCGGGTGCGAACTTGGAGCCCGGGGAAACAAGGCCCAAGAGGCAGCAGCTCTACGGCATCTCTTCTTCAATGACGCGCACGAAGCCTTGCTGAGAAAACAGTGGTGAAGTGCGGTTCGCTCCAAGCCCAAAACCTCTGTGAAAGCACAACATTCGCTGAGAAATCAAAGTCGGTACTGTGGGCTGCTGCTGCTGGTTGCCTGAGCCCAGTCTCACGGTGGGAGAAACCCGCATACAACTTAAGGCTCTTTGCCCGTGCATCTCCTCAGGGAAAGCGCAGCATTGGTTGGGAAATCCGAGTTGGGTTTGGGGATGCTGCTGCTGCTTGCCTGAGCTAGTCTCCAGAGCACAGTGCACGAAACCCGCATGGAGCGAAATCCTCTTTGCTCTAGCACCCCTCTGCCTGAGAGAGAAGCGCGGTTGCGCCTGTGGAAAGAGCCTTAAGGAAAGGGACACGTCTTTCACTGCGCTCCCCAGGAGCATGTCTGTGGAAGGTGCAGCACGCTGCCCAGGCAGAAGAGCAGGAGCCGTTGGCCTTCTGGTCTGGAAACGGTTGCGAAGCAGGAGAGCCGGCCCTGGCAGGCACAGCGGCCGGTGGCAATACAAGTGTCACCCGCTCCCTGTGCAGAGAGACGGAAGCCTGGCTGCTACGGAGAGAGGAGGGGATGAGTAGGGCAGGGCGCGTGCTCCACTCTTAGGAAGGAGTCTGGGCAGAAAGCATGCCTGTCCTGAGCCTCTGGGCCCAAGGAGACAGCAGCTCTTTGGCCACCTGTCCCTGGGGCAGACATGTGCTAGCCACGAGGCGCCGAAGCTGAACTCGCAGAAACAGCTCCCTGAAATAACGGGGAGTCAGACGCCGTCTTCCTCCAGGATGTGGAAGCTTGGAGGAGGCACGGGGTTTAAGGGGAAGGGGTGGGGACAGTCCCCCAAAGCTCCCTATTACGTGCACGGGCCGTGTGCAGGGATCCTGTCACCTCTCTTTCCTGTGGGAAAAGCACTGGCTTAGTCCGCCAGTCCGCCTGAGCGCCAGAGTAAAAGGCCAAGCGATGCCTACACGGGGAGATGGTAGTGTGTATAGGGTGCCATCCTAGGCTCAACACGATACTGCAGGGTTGTGGCTGAGTCACCTGGCAGGGTGAACCCAGGAAGCGAACATGGAGACCGGGAAAGCAAGGCCCAAGAGGCACCAGCTCTCCCGCAGCTCTTCTTCCCTGACGCGACTGAAGCCTTGCTGAGGAAGCAGCGGCGAAGTGCTGTTCGCTCCAAGCCAAAGCCACTACGAAATCACAGCATTCGCTGAGAAATGTTCTGCGGGCTGCTGCTGCTTGCCTGAACCCTGTCTCACGGTGGGAGAAACCCGCATACAGCGAAATGCTCTTTGCCTTGTCATCTGCCGTTGGAAAGCACAGCATTCATTGGTATATCCGAGTTGTGTTTGGGGATGCTGCTGCTGCTTGCCTGAGCTTGTCTCCGCAGCACGATGAATGATACCCGCATGGGGCGAAATACTCTTTGCCCTAGCATCCCCTCTGCCTGAGAGAGAAGCATGGTTGCACACGTCTGTCACCGCGCTCCCCAGGAGCAATGTGTGGAAGGCGCAGCACGCCGCCCCCAGAAAAGTGAAGGATCCGTTGGCCTCTGGGTCGGGAAACGCTCGGGAAGCAGGATACCCTGCTGTGGCACGAACAGCAGGCTGGTGGCAAGACAAGTATCCCCCCGCTCACTGTCCAGAGAGATGGAAGGCTGGCTGCTAAGGAGACAGGAGGGGACGACTAGGGCCGGGGCACGTGCTCCCCACTGAGGAAGGAGTCTGGGCAGAAGGCAGGCCTTTCCTGTGCCTCTGGTCCCATAGGGACAGCCTCTCCTTGGCCAGCTGTACCAAGGGCAGACTTGGGCTTGCCACCAGGTGCCATACCCGCGACTCGCAGAAACAACCCCAAGGAGAAACGGGCAGTCAGATGCCGTCTTCCACCAGGATGTGGCAGCGATGTGGGTGACAGGGCTGTGCCGGGGATGGAGTGGAGACTGTCCCCTACAGTTCCCCTTCCAAGGGCACGGGCCGTGTGCAGGGATCCTGTCGCCACCTCTCTCCTGTGGTGAAGGCACTGGCATAGACCCCGAGTCTTCATGAGTGCCGGAACAAAAGGCAAAGCCTTACCTACCCCAGGAGATGGTAATAGGCATAGAGTGCCATCCTAGGCCACGCATGCTGCTTCAGGGTTGTAACTGTGTCTGCTTAGTATGGCTTAGCAAGGTGAACCCCGGGTGCGAACTTGGAGTCCGGGGAAACAAGGCCCAAGAGGCAGCAGCTCTACGGCAGCTCTTCTTCCATGACGCGCACGAAGCCTTGCTGAGAAAACAGTGGTGAAGTGCGGTTCGCTCCAAGCCCAAAACCTCTGTGAAAGCACAACATTCGCTGAGAAATCAAAGTCGGTACTGTGGGCTGCTGCTGCTGGTTGCCTGAGCCCAGTCTCACGGTGGGAGAAACCCGCATACAACTTAAGGCTCTTTGCCCGTGCATCTCCTCAGGGAAAGCGCAGCATTGGTTGGGAAATCCGAGTTGGGTTTGGGGATGCTGCTGCTGCTTGCCTGAGCTAGTCTCCAGAGCACAGTGCACGAAACCCGCATGGAGCGAAATCCTCTTTGCTCTAGCACCCCTCTGCCTGAGAGAGAAGCGCGGTTGCGCCTGTGGAAAGAGCCTTAAGGAAAGGGACACGTCTTTCACTGCGCTCCCCAGGAGCATGTCTGTGGAAGGTGCAGCACGCTGCCCAGGCAGAAGAGCAGGAGCCGTTGGCCTTCTGGTCTGGAAACGGTTGCGAAGCAGGAGAGCCGGCCCTGGCAGGCACAGCGGCCGGTGGCAATACAAGTGTCACCCGCTCCCTGTGCAGAGAGACGGAAGACTGGCTGCTACGGAGAGAGGAGGGGATGAGTAGGGCAGGGCGCGTGCTCCACTCTTGGGAAGGAGTCTGGGCAGAAAGCATGCCTGTCCTGAGCCTCTGGGCCCAAGGAGACAGCAGCTCTTTGGCCACCTGTCCCTGGGGCAGACATGTGCTAGCCACGAGGCGCCGAAGCTGAACTCGCAGAAACAGCTCCCTGAAATAACGGGGAGTCAGACGCCGTCTTCCTCCAGGATGTGGAAGCTTGGAGGAGGCACGGGGTTTAAGGGGAAGGGGTGGGGACAGTCCCCCAAAGCTCCCTATTACGTGCACGGGCCGTGTGCAGGGATCCTGTCACCTCTCCTTTCCTGTGGGAAAAGCACTGGCTTAGTCCGCCAGTCCGCCTGAGCGCCAGAGTAAAAGGCCAAGCGATGCCTACACGGGGAGATGGTAGTGTGTATAGGGTGCCATCCTAGGCTCAACACGATACTGCAGGGTTGTGGCTGAGTCACCTGGCAGGGTGAACCCAGGAAGCGAACATGGAGCCCGGGAAAGCAAGGCCCAAGAGGCACCAGCTCTCCCGCAGCTCTTCTTCCCTGACGCGACTGAAGCCTTGCTGAGGAAGCAGCGGCGAAGTGCTGTTCGCTCCAAGCCAAAGCCACTACGAAATCACAGCATTCGCTGAGAAATGTTCTGCGGGCTGCTGCTGCTTGCCTGAACCCTGGCTCACGGTGGGAGAAACCCGCATACAGCGAAAGCCTCTTTGCCTTGTCATCTGCCGTTGGAAAGCACAGCATTCATTGGTAAATCCGAGTTGTGTTTGGGGATGCTGCTGCTGCTTGCCTGAGCTTGTCTCCGCAGCACGATGAATGATACCCGCATGGGGCGAAATACTCTTTGCCCTAGCATCCCCTCTGCCTGAGAGAGAAGCATGGTTGCACACGTCTGTCACCGCGCTCCCCAGGAGCAATGTGTGGAAGGCGCAGCACGCCGCCCCCAGAAAAGAGAAGGATCCGTTGGCCTCTGGGTCGGGAAACGCTCGGGAAGCAGGATACCCTGCTGTGGCACGAACAGCAGGCTGGTGGCAAGACATGTATCCCCCCGCTCACTGTCCAGTGAGATGGAAGGTTGGCTGCTAAGGAGACAGGAGGGGACGACTAGGGCCGGGGCACGTGCTCCCCACTGAGGAAGGAGTCTGGGCAGAAGGCAGGCCTTTCCTGTGCCTCTGGTCCCATGGGGACAGCATCTCCTTGGCCAGCTGTACCAAGGGCAGACTTGGGCTTGCCACCAGGTGCCATACCCGCGACTCGCAGAAACAACCCCAAGGAGAAACGGGCAGTCAGATGCCGTCTTCCACCAGGATGTGGCAGCGATGTGGGTGACAGGGCTGTGCCGGGGATGGAGTGGAGACTGTCCCCTACAGTTCCCCTTCCAAGGGCACGGGCCGTGTGCAGGGATCCTGTCGCCACCTCTCTCCTGTGGTGAAGGCACTGGCATAGACCCCGAGTCTTCATGAGCGCCGGAACAAAAGGCAAAGCCTTACCTACCCCAGGAGATGGTAATAGGCATAGAGTGCCATGCTAGGCCACGCATGCTGCTTCAGGGTTGTATCTGTGTCTGCTTAGTTTGGCTTAGCAAGGTGAACCCCGGGTGCGAACTTGGAGCCCGGGGAAACAAGGCCCAAGAGGCAGCAGCTCTACGGCATCTCTTCTTCCATGACGCGCACGAAGCCTTGCTGAGAAAACAGTGGTGAAGTGCGGTTCGCTCCAAGCCCAAAACCTCTGTGAAAGCACAACATTCGCTGAGAAATCAAAGTCGGTTCTGTGGGCTGCTGCTGCTGGTTGCCTGAGCCCAGTCTCACGGTGGGAGAAACCCGCATACAACTTAAGGCTCTTTGCCCGTGCATCTCCTCAGGGAAAGCGCAGCATTGGTTGAGAAATCCGAGTTGGGTTTGGGGATGCTGCTGCTGCTTGCCTGAGCTAGTCTCCAGAGCAGAGTGCACGAAACCCGCATGGAGCGAAATCCTCTTTGTTCTAGCACCCCTCTGCCTGAGAGAGAAGCGCGGTTGCGCCTGTGGAAAGAGCCTTAAGGAAAGGGACACGTCTTTCACTGCGCTCCCCAGGAGCATGTCTGTGGAAGGTGCAGCACGCTGCCCAGGCAGAAGAGCAGGAGCCGTTGGCCTTCTGGTCTGGAAACGGTTGCGAAGCAGGAGAGCCGGCCCTGGCAGGCACAGCGGCCGGTGGCAATACAAGTGTCACCCGCTCCCTGTGCAGAGAGATGGAAGCCTGGCTGCTACGGAGAGAGGAGGGGATGAGTAGGGCAGGGCGCGTGCTCCACTCTTAGGAAGGAGTCTGGGCAGAAAGCATGCCTGTCCTGAGCCTCTGGGCCCAAGGAGACAGCAGCTCTTTGGCCACCTGTCCCTGGGGCAGACATGTGCTAGCCACGAGGCGCCGAAGCTGAACTCGCAGAAACAGCTCCCTGAAATAACGGGGAGTCAGACGCCGTCTTCCTCCAGGATGTGGAAGCTTGGAGGAGGCACGGGGTTTAAGGGGAAGGGGTGGGGACAGTCCCCCAAAGCTCCCTATTACGTGCACGGGCCGTGTGCAGGGATCCTGTCACCTCTCCTTTCCTGTGGGAAAAGCACTGGCTTAGTCCGCCAGTCCGCCTGAGCGCCAGAGTAAAAGGCCAAGCGATGCCTACACGGGGAGATGGTAGTGTGTATAGGGTGCCATCCTAGGCTCAACACGATACTGCAGGGTTGTGGCTGAGTCACCTGGCAGGGTGAACCCAGGAAGCGAACATGGAGCCCGGGAAAGCAAGGCCAAGGAGGCACCAGCTCTCCCGCAGCTCTTCTTCCCTGACGCGACTGAAGCCTTGCTGAGGAAGCAGCGGCGAAGTGCTGTTCGCTCCAAGCCAAAGCCACTACGAAATCACAGCATTCGCTGAGAAATGTTCTGCGGGCTGCTGCTGCTTGCCTGAACCCTGGCTCACGGTGGGAGAAACCCGCATACAGCGAAAGCCTGTTTGCCTTGTCATCTGCCGTTGGAAAGCACAGCATTCATTGGTAAATCCGAGTTGTGTTTGGGGATGCTGCTGCTGCTTGCCTGAGCTTGTCTCCGCAGCACGATGAATGATACCCGCATGGGGCGAAATACTCTTTGCCCTAGCATCCCCTCTGCCTGAGAGAGAAGCATGGTTGCACACGTCTGTCACCGCGCTCCCCAGGAGCAATGTGTGGGGGCGCAGCACGCCGCCCCCAGAAAAGAGAAGGATCCGTTGGCCTCTGGGTCGGGAAACGCTCGGGAAGCAGGATACCCTGCTGTGGCACGAACAGCAGGCTGGTGGCAAGACATGTATCCCCCCGCTCACTGTCCAGTGAGATGGAAGGTTGGCTGCTAAGGAGACAGGAGGGGACGACTAGGGCCGGGGCACGTGCTCCCCACTGAGGAAGGAGTCTGGGCAGAAGGCAGGCCTTTCCTGTGCCTCTGGTCCCATGGGGACAGCATCTCCTTGGCCAGCTGTACCAAGGGCAGACTTGGGCTTGCCACCAGGTGCCATACCCGCGACTCGCAGAAACAACCCCAAGGAGAAACGGGCAGTCAGATGCCGTCTTCCACCAGGATGTGGCAGCGATGTGGGTGACAGGGCTGTGCCGGGGATGGAGTGGAGACTGTCCCCTACAGTTCCCCTTCCAAGGGCACGGGCCGTGTGCAGGGATCCTGTCGCCACCTCTCTCCTGTGGTGAAGGCACTGGCATAGACCCCGAGTCTTCATGAGCGCCGGAACAAAAGGCAAAGCCTTACCTACCCCAGGAGATGGTAATAGGCATAGAGTGCCATGCTAGGCCACGCATGCTGCTTCAGGGTTGTAACTGTGTCTGCTTAGTTTAGCTTAGCAAGGTGAACCGCGCGTGCGAACTTGGAGTCCGGGGAAACAAGGCCCAAGAGGCAGCAGCTCTACGGCAGCTCTTCTTCCATGACGCGCACGAAGCCTTGCTGAGAAAACAGTGGTGAAGTGCGGTTCGCTCCAAGCCCAAAACCTCTGTGAAAGCACAACATTCGCTGAGAAATCAAAGTCGGTACTGTGGGCTGCTGCTGCTGGTTGCCTGAGCCCAGTCTCACGGTGGGAGAAACCCGCATACAACTTAAGGCTCTTTGCCCGAGCATCTCCTCAGGGAAAGCGCAGCATTGGTTGGGAAATCCGAGTTGGGTTTGGGGATGCTGCTGCTGCTTGCCTGAGCTAGTCTCCAGAGCACAGTGCACGAAACCCGCATGGAGCGAAATCCTCTTTGCTCTAGCACCCATCTGCCTGAGAGAGAAGCGCGGTTGCGCCTGTGGAAAGAGCCTTAAGGAAAGGGACACGTCTTTCACTGCGCTCCCCAGGAGCATGTCTGTGGAAGGTGCAGCACGCTGCCCAGGCAGAAGAGCAGGAGCCGTTGGCCTTCTGGTCTGGAAACGGTTGCGAAGCAGGAGAGCCGGCCCTGGCAGGCACAGCGGCCGGTGGCAATACAAGTGTCACCCGCTCCCTGTGCAGAGAGACGGAAGCCTGGCTGCTACGGAGAGAGGAGGGGATGAGTAGGGCAGGGCGCGTGCTCCACTCTTAGGAAGGAGTCTGGGCAGAAAGCATGCCTGTCCTGAGCCTCTGGGCCCAAGGAGACAGCAGCTCTTTGGCCACCTGTCCCTGGGGCAGACATGTGCTAGCCACGAGGCGCCGAAGCTGAACTCGCAGAAACAGCTCCCTGAAATAACGGGGAGTCAGACGCCGTCTTCCTCCAGGATGTGGAAGCTTGGAGGAGGCACGGGGTTTAAGGGGAAGGGGTGGGGACAGTCCCCCAAAGCTCCCTATTACAAGCACGGGCCGTGTGCAGGGATCCTGTCACCTCTCCTTTCCTGTGGGAAAAGCACTGGCTTAGTCCGCCAGTCCGCCTGAGCGCCAGAGTAAAAGGCCAAGCGATGCCTACACGGGGAGATGGTAGTGTGTATAGGGTGCCATCCTAGGCTCAACACGATACTGCAGGGTTGTGGCTGAGTCACCTGGCAGGGTGAACCCAGGAAGCGAACATGGAGCCCGGGAAAGCAAGGCCCAAGAGGCACCAGCTCTCCCGCAGCTCTTCTTCCCTGACGCGACTGAAGCCTTGCTGAGGAAGCAGCGGCGAAGTGCTGTTCGCTCCAAGCCAAAGCCACTACGAAATCACAGCATTCGCTGAGAAATGTTCTGCGGGCTGCTGCTGCTTGCCTGAACCCTGTCTCACGGTGGGAGAAACCCGCATACAGCGAAAGCCTCTTTGCCTTGTCATCTGCCGTTGGAAAGCACAGCATTCATTGGTAAATCCGAGTTGTGTTTGGGGATGCTGCTGCTGCTTGCCTGAGCTTGTCTCCGCAGCACGATGAATGATACCCGCATGGGGCGAAATACTCTTTGCCCTAGCATCCCCTCTGCCTGAGAGAGAAGCATGGTTGCACACGAATGTCACCGCGCTCCCCAGGAGCAATGTGTGGAAGGCGCAGCACGCCGCCCCCAGAAAAGAGAAGGATCCGTTGGCCTCTGGGTCGGGAAACGCTCGGGAAGCAGGATACCCTGCTGTGGCACGAACAGCAGGCTGGTGGCAAGACATGTATCCCCCCGCTCACTGTCCAGTGAGATGGAAGGTTGGCTGCTAAGGAGACAGGAGGGGACGACTAGGGCCGGGGCACGTGCTCCCCACTGAGGAAGGAGTCTGGGCAGAAGGCAGGCCTTTCCTGTGCCTCTGGTCCCATGGGGACAGCATCTCCTTGGCCAGCTATACCAAGGGCAGACTTGGGCTTGCCACCAGGTGCCATACCCGCGACTCGCACAAACAACCCCAAGGAGAAACGGGCAGTCAGATGCCGTCTTCCGACAGGATGTGGCAGCGATGGGGGTGACAGGGCAGTGCCGGGGATGGAGTGGATACTGTCCCCTACAGTTCCCCTTCCAAGGGCACGGGCCGTGTGCAGGGATCCTGTCGCCACCTCTCTCCTGTGGTGAAGGCACTGGCATAGACCCCGAGTCTTCATGAGCGCCGGAACAAAAGGCAAAGCCTTACCTACCCCAGGAGATGGTAATAGGCATAGAGTGCCATCCTAGGCCACGCATGCTGCTTCAGGGTTGTAACTGTGTCTTCTTAGTTTGGCTTAGCAAGGTGAACCCCGGGTGCGAACTTGGAGTCCGGGAAAACAAGGCCCAAGAGGCAGCAGCTCTACGGCAGCTCTTCTTCCATGACGCGCACGAAGCCTTGCTGAGAAAACAGTGGTGAAGTGCGGTTCGCTCCAAGCGCAAAACCTCTGTGAAAGCACAACATTCGCTGAGAAATCAAAGTCGGTACTGTGGGCTGCTGCTGCTGGTTGCCTGAGCCCAGTCTCACGGTGGGAGAAACCCGCATACAACTTAAGGCTCTTTGCCCGTGCATCTCCTCAGGGAAAGCGCAGCATTGGTTGGGAAATCCGAGTTGGGTTTGGGGATGCTGCTGCTGCTTGCCTGAGCTAGTCTCCAGAGCACAGTGCACGAAACCCGCATGGAGCGAAATCCTCTTTGCTCTAGCACCCCTCTGCCTGAGAGAGAAGCGCGGTTGCGCCTGTGGAAAGAGCCTTAAGGAAAGGGACACGTCTTTCACTGCGCTCCCCAGGAGCATGTCTGTGGAAGGTGCAGCACGCTGCCCAGGCAGAAGAGCAGGAGCCGTTGGCCTTCTGGTCTGGAAACGGTTGCGAAGCAGGAGAGCCGGCCCTGGCAGGCACAGCGGCCGGTGGCAATACAAGTGTCACCCGCTCCCTGTGCAGAGAGACGGAAGACTGGCTGCTACGGAGAGAGGAGGGGATGAGTAGGGCAGGGCGCGTGCTCCACTCTTGGGAAGGAGTCTGGGCAGAAAGCATGCCTGTCCTGAGCCTCTGGGCCCAAGGAGACAGCAGCTCTTTGGCCACCTGTCCCTGGGGCAGACATGTGCTAGCCACGAGGCGCCGAAGCTGAACTCGCAGAAACAGCTCCCTGAAATAACGGGGAGTCAGACGCCGTCTTCCTCCAGGATGTGGAAGCTTGGAGGAGGCACGGGGTTTAAGGGGAAGGGGTGGGGAGAGTCCCCCAAAGCTCCCTATTACGTGCACGGGCCGTGTGCAGGGATCCTGTCACCTCTCCTTTCCTGTGGGAAAAGCACTGGCTTAGTCCGCCAGTCCGCCTGAGCGCCAGAGTAAAAGGCCAAGCGATGCCTACACGGGGAGATGGTAGTGTGTATAGGGTGCCATTATAGGCTCAACACGATACTGCAGGGTTGTGGCTGAGTCACCTGGCAGGGTGAACCCAGGAAGCGAACATGGAGCCCGGGAAAGCAAGGCCCAAGAGGCACCAGCTCTCCCGCAACTCTTCTTCCCTGACGCGACTGAAGCCTTGCTGAGGAAGCAGCGGCGAAGTGCTGTTCGCTCCAAGCCAAAGCCACTACGAAATCACAGCATTCGCTGAGAAATGTTCTGCGGGCTGCTGCTGCTTGCCTGAACCCTGTCTCACGGTGGGAGAAACCCGCATACAGCGAAAGCCTCTTTGCCTTGTCATCTGCCGTTGGAAAGCACAGCATTCATTGGTAAATCCGAGTTGTGTTTGGGGATGCTGCTGCTGCTTGCCTGAGCTTGTCTCCGCAGCACGATGAATGATACCCGCATGGGGCGAAATACTCTTTGCCCTAGCATCCCCTCTGCCTGAGAGAGAAGCATGGTTGCACACGAATGTCACCGCGCTCCCCAGGAGCAATGTGTGGAAGGCGCAGCACGCCGCCCCCAGAAAAGAGAAGGATCCGTTGGCCTCTGGGTCGGGAAACGCTCGGGAAGCAGGATACCCTGCTGTGGCACGAACAGCAGGCTGGTGGCAAGACATGTATCCCCCCGCTCACTGTCCAGTGAGATGGAAGGTTGGCTGCTAAGGAGACAGGAGGGGACGACTAGGGCCGGGGCACGTGCTCCCCACTGAGGAAGGAGTCTGGGCAGAAGGCAGGCCTTTCCTGTGCCTCTGGTCCCATGGGGACAGCATCTCCTTGGCCAGCTGTACCAAGGGCAGACTTGGGCTTGCCACCAGGTGCCATACCCGCGTCTCGCAGAAACA
Organism: Mustela lutreola; assembly: GCF_030435805.1. Lineage (NCBI taxonomy): Eukaryota > Metazoa > Chordata > Mammalia > Carnivora > Mustelidae > Mustela > Mustela lutreola. Next base: position 61,372,726 of record NC_081305.1, on the reverse strand, counting down.
ACCCCAAGGAGAAACGGGCAGTCAGATGCCGTCTTCCACCAGGATGTGGCAGCGATGTGGGTGACAGGGCTGTGCCGGGGATGGAGTGGAGACTGTCCCCTACAGTTCCCCTTCCAAGGGCACGGGCCGTGTGCAGGGATCCTGTCGCCACCTCTCTCCTGTGGTGAAGGCACTGGCATAGACCCCGAGTCTTCATGAGCGCCGGAACAAAAGGCAAAGCCTTACCTACCCCAGGAGATGGTAATAGGCATAGAGTGCCATGCTAGGCCACGCATGCTGCTTCAGGGTTGTATCTGTGTCTGCTTAGTTTGGCTTAGCAAGGTGAACCCCGGGTGCGAACTTGGAGCCCGGGAAAACAAGGCCCAAGAGGCAGCAGCTCTACGGCAGCTCTTCTTCCATGACGCGCACGAAGCCTTGCTGAGAAAACAGTGGTGAAGTGCGGTTCGCTCCAAGCCCAAAACCTCTGTGAAAGCACAACATTCGCTGAGAAATCAAAGTCGGTACTGTGGGCTGCTGCTGCTGGTTGCCAGAGCCCAGTCTCACGGTGGGAGAAACCCGCATACAACTTAAGGCTCTTTGCCCGTGCATCTCCTCAGGGAAAGCGCAGCATTGGTTGGGAAATCCGAGTTGGGTTTGGGGATGCTGCTGCTGCTTGCCTGAGCTAGTCTCCAGAGCACAGTGCACGAAACCCGCATGGAGCGAAATCCTCTTTGCTCTAGCACCCCTCTGCCTGAGAGAGAAGCGCGGTTGCGCCTGTGGAAAGAGCCTTAAGGAAAGGGACACGTCTTTCACTGCGCTCCCCAGGAGCATGTCTGTGGAAGGTGCAGCACGCTGCCCAGGCAGAAGAGCAGGAGCCGTTGGCCTTCTGGTCTGGAAACGGTTGCGAAGCAGGAGAGCCGGCCCTGGCAGGCACAGCGGCCGGTGGCAATACAAGTGTCACCCGCTCCCTGTGCAGAGAGACGGAAGCCTGGCTGCTACGGAGAGAGGAGGGGATGAGTAGGGCAGGGCGCGTGCTCCACTCTTAGGAAGGAGTCTGGGCAGAAAGCATGCCTGTCCTGAGCCTCTGGGCCCAAGGAGACAGCAGCTCTTTGGCCACCTGTCCCTGGGGCAGACATGTGCTAGCCACGAGGCGCCGAAGCTGAACTCGCAGAAACAGCTCCCTGAAATAACGGGGAGTCAGACGCCGTCTTCCTCCAGGATGTGGAAGCTTGGAGGAGGCACGGGGTTTAAGGGGAAGGGGTGGGGACAGTCCCCCAAAGCTCCCTATTACATGCACGGGCCGTGTGCAGGGATCCTGTCACCTCTCCTTTCCTGTGGGAAAAGCACTGGCTTAGTCCGCCAGTCCGCCTGAGCGCCAGAGTAAAAGGCCAAGCGATGCCTACACGGGGAGATGGTAGTGTGTATAGGGTGCCATCCTAGGCTCAACACGATACTGCAGGGTTGTGGCTGAGTCACCTGGCAGGGTGAACCCAGGAAGCGAACATGGAGCCCGGGAAAGCAAGGCCCAAGAGGCACCAGCTCTCCCGCAGCTCTTCTTCCCTGACGCGACTGAAGCCTTGCTGAGGAAGCAGCGGCGAAGTGCTGTTCGCTCCAAGCCAAAGCCACTACGAAATCACAGCATTCGCTGAGAAATGTTCTGCGGGCTGCTGCTGCTTGCCTGAACCCTGTCTCACGGTGGGAGAAACCCGCATACAGCGAAAGCCTCTTTGCCTTGTCATCTGCCGTTGGAAAGCACAGCATTCATTGGTAAATCCGAGTTGTGTTTGGGGATGCTGCTGCTGCTTGCCTGAGCTTGTCTCCGCAGCACGATGAATGATACCCGCATGGGGCGAAATACTCTTTGCCCTAGCATCCCCTCTGCCTGAGAGAGAAGCATGGTTGCACACGAATGTCACCGCGCTCCCCAGGAGCAATGTGTGGAAGGCGCAGCACGCCGCCCCCAGAAAAGAGAAGGATCCGTTGGCCTCTGGGTCGGGAAACGCTCGGGAAGCAGGATACCCTGCTGTGGCACGAACAGCAGGCTGGTGGCAAGACATGTATCCCCCCGCTCACTGTCCAGTGAGATGGAAGGTTGGCTGCTAAGGAGACAGGAGGGGACGACTAGGGCCGGGGCACGTGCTCCCCACTGAGGAAGGAGTCTGGGCAGAAGGCAGGCCTTTCCTGTGCCTCTGGTCCCATGGGGACAGCATCTCCTTGGCCAGCTGTACCAAGGGCAGACTTGGGCTTGCCACCAGGTGCCATACACGCGACTCGCAGAAACAACACCAAGGAGAAACGGGCAGTCAGATGCCGTCTTCCACCAGGATGTGGCAGCGATGTGGGTGACAGGGCTGTGCCGGGGATGGAGTGGAGACTGTCCCCTACAGTTCCCCTTCCAAGGGCACGGGCCGTGTGCAGGGATCCTGTCGCCACCTCTCTCCTGTGGTGAAGGCACTGGCATAGACCCCGAGTCTTCATGAGCGCCGGAACAAAAGGCAAAGCCTTACCTACCCCAGGAGATGGTAATAGGCATAGAGTGCCATGCTAGGCCACGCATGCTGCTTCAGGGTTGTATCTGTGTCTGCTTAGTTTGGCTTAGCAAGGTGAACCCCGGGTGCGAACTTGGAGCCCGGGGAAACAAGGCCCAAGAGGCAGCAGCTCTACGGCATCTCTTCTTCCATGACGCGCACGAAGCCTTGCTGAGAAAACAGTGGTGAAGTGCGGTTCGCTCCAAGCCCAAAACCTCTGTGAAAGCACAACATTCGCTGAGAAATCAAAGTCGGTTCTGTGGGCTGCTGCTGCTGGTTGCCTGAGCCCAGTCTCACGGTGGGAGAAACCCGCATACAACTTAAGGCTCTTTGCCCGTGCATCTCCTCAGGGAAAGCGCAGCATTGGTTGAGAAATCCGAGTTGGGTTTGGGGATGCTGCTGATGCTTGCCTGAGCTAGTCTCCAGAGCACAGTGCACGAAACCCGCATGGAGCCAAATCCTCTTTGTTCTAGCACCCCTCTGCCTGAGAGAGAAGCGCGGTTGCGCCTGTGGAAAGAGCCTTAAGGAAAGGGACACGTCTTTCACTGCGCTCCCCAGGAGCATGTCTGTGGAAGGTGCAGCACGCTGCCCAGGCAGAAGAGCAGGAGCCGTTGGCCTTCTGGTCTGGAAACGGTTGCGAAGCAGGAGAGCCGGCCCTGGCAGGCACAGCGGCCGGTGGCAATACAAGTGTCACCCGCTCCCTGTGCAGAGAGACGGAAGCCTGGCTGCTACGGAGAGAGGAGGGGATGAGTAGGGCAGGGCGCGTGCTCCACTCTTAGGAAGGAGTCTGGGCAGAAAGCATGCCTGTCCTGAGCCTCTGGGCCCAAGGAGACAGCAGCTCTTTGGCCACCTGTCCCTGGGGCAGACATGTGCTAGCCACGAGGCGCCGAAGCTGAACTCGCAGAAACAGCTCCCTGAAATAACGGGGAGTCAGACGCCGTCTTCCTCCAGGATGTGGAAGCTTGGAGGAGGCACGGGGTTTAAGGGGAAGGGGTGTGGACAGTCCCCCAAAGCTCCCTATTACGTGCACGGGCCATGTGCAGGGATCCTGTCACCTCTCCTTTCCTGTGGGAAAAGCACTGGCTTAGTCCGCCAGTCCGCCTGAGCGCCAGAGTAAAAGGCCAAGCGATGCCTACACGGGGAGATGGTAGTGTGTATAGGGTGCCATCCTAGGCTCAACACGATACTGCAGGGTTGTGGCTGAGTCACCTGGCAGGGTGAACCCAGGAAGCGAACATGGAGCCCGGGAAAGCAAGGCCCAAGAGGCACCAGCTCTCCCGCAGCTCTTCTTCCCTGACGCGACTGAAGCCTTGCTGAGGAAGCAGCGGCGAAGTGCTGTTCGCTCCAAGCCAAAGCCACTACGAAATCACAGCATTCGCTGAGAAATGTTCTGCGGGCTGCTGCTGCTTGCCTGAACCCTGTCTCACGGTGGGAGAAACCCGCATACAGCGAAAGCCTCTTTGCCTTGTCATCTGCCGTTGGAAAGCACAGCATTCATTGGTAAATCCGAGTTGTGTTTGGGGATGCTGCTGCTGCTTGCCTGAGCTTGTCTCCGCAGCACGATGAATGATACCCGCATGGGGCGAAATACTCTTTGCCCTAGCATCCCCTCTGCCTGAGAGAGAAGCATGGTTGCACACGAATGTCACCGCGCTCCCCAGGAGCAATGTGTGGAAGGCGCAGCACGCCGCCCCCAGAAAAGAGAAGGATCCGTTGGCCTCTGGGTCGGGAAACGCTCGGGAAGCAGGATACCCTGCTGTGGCACGAACAGCAGGCTGGTGGCAAGACATGTATCCCCCCGCTCACTGTCCAGTGAGATGGAAGGTTGGCTGCTAAGGAGACAGGAGGGGACGACTAGGGCCGGGGCACGTGCTCCCCACTGAGGAAGGAGTCTGGGCAGAAGGCAGGCCTTTCCTGTGCCTCTGGTCCCATGGGGACAGCATCTCCTTGGCCAGCTATACCAAGGGCAGACTTGGGCTTGCCACCAGGTGCCATACCCGCGACTCGCACAAACAACCCCAAGGAGAAACGGGCAGTCAGATGCCGTCTTCCGACAGGATGTGGCAGCGATGTGGGTGACAGGGCTGTGCCGGGGATGGAGTGGATACTGTCCCCTACAGTTCCCCTTCCAAGGGCACGGGCCGTGTGCAGGGATCCTGTCGCCACCTCTCTCCTGTGGTGAAGGCACTGGCATAGACCCCGAGTCTTCATGAGCGCCGGAACAAAAGGCAAAGCCTTACCTACCCCAGGAGATGGTAATAGGCATAGAGTGCCATCCTAGGCCACGCATGCTGCTTCAGGGTTGTAACTGTGTCTTCTTAGTTTGGCTTAGCAAGGTGAACCCCGGGTGCGAACTTGGAGTCCGGGGAAACAAGGCCCAAGAGGCAGCAGCTCTACGGCAGCTCTTCTTCCATGACGCGCACGAAGCCTTGCTGAGAAAACAGTGGTGAAGTGCGGTTCGCTCCAAGCGCAAAACCTCTGTGAAAGCACAACATTCGCTGAGAAATCAAAGTCGGTACTGTGGGCTGCTGCTGCTGGTTGCCTGAGCCCAGTCTCACGGTGGGAGAAACCCGCATACAACTTAAGGCTCTTTGCCCGTGCATCTCCTCAGGGAAAGCGCAGCATTGGTTGGGAAATCCGAGTTGGGTTTGGGGATGCTGCTGCTGCTTGCCTGAGCTAGTCTCCAGAGCACAGTGCACGAAACCCGCATGGAGCGAAATCCTCTTTGCTCTAGCACCCCTCTGCCTGAGAGAGAAGCGCGGTTGCGCCTGTGGAAAGAGCCTTAAGGAAAGGGACACGTCTTTCACTGCGCTCCCCAGGAGCATGTCTGTGGAAGGTGCAGCACGCTGCCCAGGCAGAAGAGCAGGAGCCGTTGGCCTTCTGGTCTGGAAACGGTTGCGAAGCAGGAGAGCCGGCCCTGGCAGGCACAGCGGCCGGTGGCAATACAAGTGTCACCCGCTCCCTGTGCAGAGAGACGGAAGACTGGCTGCTACGGAGAGAGGAGGGGATGAGTAGGGCAGGGCGCGTGCTCCACTATTGGGAAGGAGTCTGGGCAGAAAGCATGCCTGTCCTGAGCCTCTGGGCCCAAGGAGACAGCAGCTCTTTGGCCACCTGTCCCTGGGGCAGACATGTGCTAGCCACGAGGCGCCGAAGCTGAACTCGCAGAAACAGCTCCCTGAAATAACGGGGAGTCAGACGCCGTCTTCCTCCAGGATGTGGAAGCTTGGAGGAGGCACGGGGTTTAAGGGGAAGGGGTGGGGAGAGTCCCCCAAAGCTCCCTATTACGTGCACGGGCCGTGTGCAGGGATCCTGTCACCTCTCCTTTCCTGTGGGAAAAGCACTGGCTTAGTCCGCCAGTCCGCCTGAGCGCCAGAGTAAAAGGCCAAGCGATGCCTACACGGGGAGATGGTAGTGTGTATAGGGTGCCATTATAGGCTCAACACGATACTGCAGGGTTGTGGCTGAGTCACCTGGCAGGGTGAACCCAGGAAGCGAACATGGAGCCCGGGAAAGCAAGGCCCAAGAGGCACCAGCTCTCCCGCAGCTCTTCTTCCCTGACGCGACTGAAGCCTTGCTGAGGAAGCAGCGGCGAAGTGCTGTTCGCTCCAAGCCAAAGCCACTACGAAATCACAGCATTCGCTGAGAAATGTTCTGCGGGCTGCTGCTGCTTGCCTGAACCCTGTCTCACGGTGGGAGAAACCCGCATACAGCGAAAGCCTCTTTGCCTTGTCATCTGCCGTTGGAAAGCACAGCATTCATTGGTAAATCCGAGTTGTGTTTGGGGATGCTGCTGCTGCTTGCCTGAGCTTGTCTCCGCAGCACGATGAATGATACCCGCATGGGGCGAAATACTCTTTGCCCTAGCATCCCCTCTGCCTGAGAGAGAAGCATGGTTGCACACGAATGTCACCGCGCTCCCCAGGAGCAATGTGTGGAAGGCGCAGCACGCCGCCCCCAGAAAAGAGAAGGATCCGTTGGCCTCTGGGTCGGGAAACGCTCGGGAAGCAGGATACCCTGCTGTGGCACGAACAGCAGGCTGGTGGCAAGACATGTATCCCCCCGCTCACTGTCCAGTGAGATGGAAGGTTGGCTGCTAAGGAGACAGGAGGGGACGACTAGGGCCGGGGCACGTGCTCCCCACTGAGGAAGGAGTCTGGGCAGAAGGCAGGCCTTTCCTGTGCCTCTGGTCCCATGGGGACAGCATCTCCTTGGCCAGCTGTACCAAGGGCAGACTTGGGCTTGCCACCAGGTGCCATACCCGCGTCTCGCAGAAACAACCCCAAGGAGAAACGGGCAGTCAGATGCCGTCTTCCACCAGGATGTGGCAGCGATGTGGGTGACAGGGCTGTGCCGGGGATGGAGTGGAGACTGTCCCCTACAGTTCCCCTTCCAAGGGCACGGGCCGTGTGCAGGGATCCTGTCGCCACCTCTCTCCTGTGGTGAAGGCACTGGCATAGACCCAGAGTCTTCATGAGCGCCGGAACAAAAGGCAAAGCCTTACCTACCCCAGGAGATGGTAATAGGCATAGAGTGCCATGCTAGGCCACGCATGCTGCTTCAGGGTTGTATCTGTGTCTGCTTAGTTTGGCTTAGCAAGGTGAACCCCGGGTGCGAACTTGGAGCCCGGGAAAACAAGGCCCAAGAGGCAGCAGCTCTACGGCAGCTCTTCTTCCATGACGCGCACGAAGCCTTGCTGAGAAAACAGTGGTGAAGTGCGGTTCGCTCCAAGCCCAAAACCTCTGTGAAAGCACAACATTCGCTGAGAAATCAAAGTCGGTACTGTGGGCTGCTGCTGCTGGTTGCCAGAGCCCAGTCTCACGGTGGGAGAAACCCGCATACAACTTAAGGCTCTTTGCCCGTGCATCTCCTCAGGGAAAGCGCAGCATTGGTTGGGAAATCCGAGTTGGGTTTGGGGATGCTGCTGCTGCTTGCCTGAGCTAGTCTCCAGAGCACAGTGCACGAAACCCGCATGGAGCGAAATCCTCTTTGCTCTAGCACCCCTCTGCCTGAGAGAGAAGCGCGGTTGCGCCTGTGGAAAGAGCCTTAAGGAAAGGGACACGTCTTTCACTGCGCTCCCCAGGAGCATGTCTGTGGAAGGTGCAGCACGCTGCCCAGGCAGAAGAGCAGGAGCCGTTGGCCTTCTGGTCTGGAAACGGTTGCGAAGCAGGAGAGCCGGCCCTGGCAGGCACAGCGGCCGGTGGCAATACAAGTGTCACCCGCTCCCTGTGCAGAGAGACGGAAGCCTGGCTGCTACGGAGAGAGGAGGGGATGAGTAGGGCAGGGCGCGTGCTCCACTCTTAGGAAGGAGTCTGGGCAGAAAGCATGCCTGTCCTGAGCCTCTGGGCCCAAGGAGACAGCAGCTCTTTGGCCACCTGTCCCTGGGGCAGACATGTGCTAGCCACGAGGCGCCGAAGCTGAACTCGCAGAAACAGCTCCCTGAAATAACGGGGAGTCAGACGCCGTCTTCCTCCAGGATGTGGAAGCTTGGAGGAGGCACGGGGTTTAAGGGGAAGGGGTGGGGACAGTCCCCCAAAGCTCCCTATTACATGCACGGGCCGTGTGCAGGGATCCTGTCACCTCTCCTTTCCTGTGGGAAAAGCACTGGCTTAGTCCGCCAGTCCGCCTGAGCGCCAGAGTAAAAGGCCAAGCGATGCCTACACGGGGAGATGGTAGTGTGTATAGGGTGCCATCCTAGGCTCAACACGATACTGCAGGGTTGTGGCTGAGTCACCTGGCAGGGTGAACCCAGGAAGCGAACATGGAGCCCGGGAAAGCAAGGCCCAAGAGGCACCAGCTCTCCCGCAGCTCTTCTTCCCTGACGCGACTGAAGCCTTGCTGAGGAAGCAGCGGCGAAGTGCTGTTCGCTCCAAGCCAAAGCCACTACGAAATCACAGCATTCGCTGAGAAATGTTCTGCGGGCTGCTGCTGCTTGCCTGAACCCTGTCTCACGGTGGGAGAAACCCGCATACAGCGAAAGCCTCTTTGCCTTGTCATCTGCCGTTGGAAAGCACAGCATTCATTGGTAAATCCGAGTTGTGTTTGGGGATGCTGCTGCTGCTTGCCTGAGCTTGTCTCCGCAGCACGATGAATGATACCCGCATGGGGCGAAATACTCTTTGCCCTAGCATCCCCTCTGCCTGAGAGAGAAGCATGGTTGCACACGAATGTCACCGCGCTCCCCAGGAGCAATGTGTGGAAGGCGCAGCACGCCGCCCCCAGAAAAGAGAAGGATCCGTTGGCCTCTGGGTCGGGAAACGCTCGGGAAGCAGGATACCCTGCTGTGGCACGAACAGCAGGCTGGTGGCAAGACATGTATCCCCCCGCTCACTGTCCAGTGAGATGGAAGGTTGGCTGCTAAGGAGACAGGAGGGGACGACTAGGGCCGGGGCACGTGCTCCCCACTGAGGAAGGAGTCTGGGCAGAAGGCAGGCCTTTCCTGTGCCTCTGGTCCCATGGGGACAGCATCTCCTTGGCCAGCTGTACCAAGGGCAGACTTGGGCTTGCCACCAGGTGCCATACACGCGACTCGCAGAAACAACCCCAAGGAGAAACGGGCAGTCAGATGCCGTCTTCCACCAGGATGTGGCAGCGATGTGGGTGACAGGGCTGTGCCGGGGATGGAGTGGAGACTGTCCCCTACAGTTCCCCTTCCAAGGGCACGGGCCGTGTGCAGGGATCCTGTCGCCACCTCTCTCCTGTGGTGAAGGCACTGGCATAGACCCCGAGTCTTCATGAGCGCCGGAACAAAAGGCAAAGCCTTACCTACCCCAGGAGATGGTAATAGGCATAGAGTGCCATGCTAGGCCACGCATGCTGCTTCAGGGTTGTATCTGTGTCTGCTTAGTTTGGCTTAGCAAGGTGAACCCCGGGTGGAACTTGGAGCCCGGGGAAACAAGGCCCAAGAGGCAGCAGCTCTACGGCATCTCTTCTTCCATGACGCGCACGAAGCCTTGCTGAGAAAACAGTGGTGAAGTGCGGTTCGCTCCAAGCCCAAAACCTCTGTGAAAGCACAACATTCGCTGAGAAATCAAAGTCGGTTCTGTGGGCTGCTGCTGCTGGTTGCCTGAGCCCAGTCTCACGGTGGGAGAAACCCGCATACAACTTAAGGCTCTTTGCCCGTGCATCTCCTCAGGGAAAGCGCAGCATTGGTTGAGAAATCCGAGTTGGGTTTGGGGATGCTGCTGATGCTTGCCTGAGCTAGTCTCCAGAGCACAGTGCACGAAACCCGCATGGAGCCAAATCCTCTTTGTTCTAGCACCCCTCTGCCTGAGAGAGAAGCGCGGTTGCGCCTGTGGAAAGAGCCTTAAGGAAAGGGACACGTCTTTCACTGCGCTCCCCAGGAGCATGTCTGTGGAAGGTGCAGCACGCTGCCCAGGCAGAAGAGCAGGAGCCGTTGGCCTTCTGGTCTGGAAACGGTTGCGAAGCAGGAGAGCCGGCCCTGGCAGGCACAGCGGCCGGTGGCAATACAAGTGTCACCCGCTCCCTGTGCAGAGAGACGGAAGCCTGGCTGCTACGGAGAGAGGAGGGGATGAGTAGGGCAGGGCGCGTGCTCCACTCTTAGGAAGGAGTCTGGGCAGAAAGCATGCCTGTCCTGAGCCTCTGGGCCCAAGGAGACAGCAGCTCTTTGGCCACCTGTCCCTGGGGCAGACATGTGCTAGCCACGAGGCGCCGAAGCTGAACTCGCAGAAACAGCTCCCTGAAATAACGGGGAGTCAGACGCCGTCTTCCTCCAGGATGTGGAAGCTTGGAGGAGGCACGGGGTTTAAGGGGAAGGGGTGTGGACAGTCCCCCAAAGCTCCCTATTACGTGCACGGGCCATGTGCAGGGATCCTGTCACCTCTCCTTTCCTGTGGGAAAAGCACTGGTTTAGTCCGCCAGTCCGCCTGAGCGCCAGAGTAAAAGGCCAAGCGATGCCTACACGGGGAGATGGTAGTGTGTATAGGGTGCCATCCTAGGCTCAACACGATACTGCAGGGTTGTGGCTGAGTCACCTGGCAGGGTGAACCCAGGAAGCGAACATGGAGCCCGGGAAAGCAAGGCCCAAGAGGCACCAGCTCTCCCGCAGCTCTTCTTCCCTGACGCGACTGAAGCCTTGCTGAGGAAGCAGCGGCGAAGTGCTGTTCGCTCCAAGCCAAAGCCACTACGAAATCACAGCATTCGCTGAGAAATGTTCTGCGGGCTGCTGCTGCTTGCCTGAACCCTGTCTCACGGTGGGAGAAACCCGCATACAGCGAAAGCCTCTTTGCCTTGTCATCTGCCGTTGGAAAGCACAGCATTCATTGGTAAATCCGAGTTGTGTTTGGGGATGCTGCTGCTGCTTGCCTGAGCTTGTCTCCGCAGCACGATGAATGATACCCGCATGGGGCGAAATACTCTTTGCCCTAGCATCCCCTCTGCCTGAGAGAGAAGCATGGTTGCACACGAATGTCACCGCGCTCCCCAGGAGCAATGTGTGGAAGGCGCAGCACGCCGCCCCCAGAAAAGAGAAGGATCCGTTGGCCTCTGGGTCGGGAAACGCTCGGGAAGCAGGATACCCTGCTGTGGCACGAACAGCAGGCTGGTGGCAAGACATGTATCCCCCCGCTCACTGTCCAGTGAGATGGAAGGTTGGCTGCTAAGGAGACAGGAGGGGACGACTAGGGCCGGGGCACGTGCTCCCCACTGAGGAAGGAGTCTGGGCAGAAGGCAGGCCTTTCCTGTGCCTCTGGTCCCATGGGGACAGCATCTCCTTGGCCAGCTGTACCAAGGGCAGACTTGGGCTTGCCACCAGGTGCCATACCCGCGACTCGCAGAAACAACCCCAAGGAGAAACGGGCAGTCAGATGCCGTCTTCCACCAGGATGTGGCAGCGATGTGGGTGACAGTGCTGTGCCGGGGATGGAGTGGAGACTGTCCCCTACAGTTCCCCTTCCAAGGGCACGGGCCGTGTGCAGGGATCCTGTCGCCACCTCTCTCCTGTGGTGAAGGCACTGGCATAGACCCCGAGTCTTCATGAGCGCCGGAACAAAAGGCAAAGCCTTACCTACCCCAGGAGATGGTAATAGGCATAGAGTGCCATGCTAGGCCACGCATGCTGCTTCAGGGTTGTATCTGTGTCTGCTTAGTTTGGCTTAGCAAGGTGAACCCCGGGTGCGAACTTGGAGCCCGGGGAAACAAGGCCCAAGAGGCAGCAGCTCTACGGCATCTCTTCTTCCATGACGCGCACGAAGCCTTGCTGAGAAAACAGTGGTGAAGTGCGGTTCGCTCCAAGCCCAAAACCTCTGTGAAAGCACAACATTCGCTGAGAAATCAAAGTCGGTACTGTGGGCTGCTGCTGCTGGTTGCCTGAGCCCAGTCTCACGGTGGGAGAAACCCGCATACAACTTAAGGCTCTTTGCCCGTGCATCTCCTCAGGGAAAGCGCAGCATTGGTTGAGAAATCCGAGTTGGGTTTGGGGATGCTGCTGCTGCTTGCCTGAGCTAGTCTCCAGAGCACAGTGCACGAAACCCGCATGGAGCGAAATCCTCTTTGTTCTAGCACCCCTCTGCCTGAGAGAGAAGCGCGGTTGCGCCTGTGGAAAGAGCCTTAAGGAAAGGGACACGTCTTTCACTGCGCTCCCCAGGAGCATGTCTGTGGAAGGTGCAGCACGCTGCCCAGGCAGAAGAGCAGGAGCCGTTGGCCTTCTGGTCTGGAAACGGTTGCGAAGCAGGAGAGCCGGCCCTGGCAGGCACAGCGGCCGGTGGCAATACAAGTGTCACCCGCTCCCTGTGCAGAGAGACGGAAGCCTGGCTGCTACGGAGAGAGGAGGGGATGAGTAGGGCAGGGCGCGTGCTCCACTCTTAGGAAGGAGTCTGGGCAGAAAGCATGCCTGTCCTGAGCCTCTGGGCCCAAGGAGACAGCAGCTCTTTGGCCACCTGTCCCTGGGGCAGACATGTGCTAGCCACGAGGCGCCGAAGCTGAACTCGCAGAAACAGCTCCCTGAAATAACGGGGAGTCAGACGCCGTCTTCCTCCAGGATGTGGAAGCTTGGAGGAGGCACGGGGTTTAAGGGGAAGGGGTGGGGACAGTCCCCCAAAGCTCCCTATTACGTGCACGGGCCGTGTGCAGGGATCCTGTCACCTCTCCTTTCCTGTGGGAAAAGCACTGGCTTAGTCCGCCAGTCCGCCTGAGCGCCAGAGTAAAAGGCCAAGCGATGCCTACACGGGGAGATGGTAGTGTGTATAGGGTGCCATCCTAGGCTCAACAGGATACTGCAGGGTTGTGGCTGAGACACCTGGCAGGGTGAACCCAGGAAGCGAACATGGATCCCGGGAAAGCAAGGCCCAAGAGGCATCAGCTCTCCCGCAGCTCTTCTTCCCTGACGCGACTGAAGCCTTGCTGAGGAAGCAGCGGCGAAGTGCTGTTCGCTCCAAGCCAAAGCCACTACGAAATCACAGCATTCGCTGAGAAATGTTCTGCGGGCTGCTGCTGCTTGCCTGAACCCTGGCTCACGTTGGGAGAAACCCGCATACAGCGAAAGCCTCTTTGCCTTGTCATCTGCCGTTGGAAAGCACAGCATTCATTGGTAAATCCGAGTTGTGTTTGGGGATGCTGCTGCTGCTTGCCTGAGCTTGTCTCCGCAGCACGATGAATGATACCCGCATGGGGCGAAATACTCTTTGCCCTAGCATCCCCTCTGCCTGAGAGAGAAGCATGGTTGCACACGAATGTCACCGCGCTCCCCAGGAGCAATGTGTGGAAGGCGCAGCACGCCGCCCCCAGAAAAGAGAAGGATCCGTTGGCCTCTGGGTCGGGAAACGCTCGGGAAGCAGGATACCCTGCTGTGGCACGAACAGCAGGCTGGTGGCAAGACATGTATCCCCCCGCTCACTGTCCAGTGAGATGGAAGGTTGGCTGCTAAGGAGACAGGAGGGGACGACTAGGGCCGGGGCACGTGCTCCCCACTGAGGAAGGAGTCTGGGCAGAAGGCAGGCCTTTCCTGTGCCTCTGGTCCCATGGGGACAGCATCTCCTTGGCCAGCTGTACCAAGGGCAGACTTGGGCTTGCCACCAGGTGCCATACCCGCGACTCGCAGAAACAACCCCAAGGAGAAACGGGCAGTCAGATGCCGTCTTCCACCAGGATGTGGCAGCGATGTGGGTGACAGGGCTGTGCCGGGGATGGAGTGGAGACTGTCCCCTACAGTTCCCCTTCCAAGGGCACGGGCCGTGTGCAGGGATCCTGTCGCCACCTCTCTCCTGTGGTGAAGGCACTGGCATAGACCCCGAGTCTTCATGAGCGCCGGAACAAAAGGCAAAGCCTTACCTACCCCAGGAGATGGTAATAGGCATAGAGTGCCATGCTAGGCCACGCATGCTGCTTCAGGGTTGTATCTGTGTCTGCTTAGTTTGGCTTAGCAAGGTGAACCCCGGGTGCGAACTTGGAGCCCGGGGAAACAAGGCCCAAGAGGCAGCAGCTCTACGGCATCTCTTCTTCCATGACGCGCACGAAGCCTTGCTGAGAAAACAGTGGTGAAGTGCGGTTCGCTCCAAGCCCAAAACCTCTGTGAAAGCACAACATTCGCTGAGAAATCAAAGTCGGTACTGTGGGCTGCTGCTGCTGGTTGCCTGAGCCCAGTCTCACGGTGGGAGAAACCCGCATACAACTTAAGGCTCTTTGCCCGTGCATCTCCTCAGGGAATGCGCAGCATTGGTTGGGAAATCCGAGTTGGGTTTGGGGATGCTGCTGCTGCTTGCCTGAGCTAGTCTCCAGAGCACAGTGCACGAAACCCGCATGGAGCGAAATCCTCTTTGCTCTAGCACCCCTCTGCCTGAGAGAGAAGCGCGGTTGCGCCTGTGGAAAGAGCCTTAAGGAAAGGGACACGTCTTTCACTGCGCTCCCCAGGAGCATGTCTGTGGAAGGTGCAGCACGCTGCCCAGGCAGAAGAGCAGGAGCCGTTGGCCTTCTGGTCTGGAAACGGTTGCGAAGCAGGAGAGCCGGCCCTGGCAGGCACAGCGGCCGGTGGCAATACAAGTGTCACCCGCTCCCTGTGCAGAGAGACGGAAGACTGGCTGCTACGGAGAGAGGAGGGGATGAGTAGGGCAGGGCGCGTGCTCCACTCTTGGGAAGGAGTCTGGGCAGAAAGCATGCCTGTCCTGAGCCTCTGGGCCCAAGGAGACAGCAGCTCTTTGGCCACCTGTCCCTGGGGCAGACATGTGCTAGCCACGAGGCGCCGAAGCTGAACTCGCAGAAACAGCTCCCTGAAATAACGGGGAGTCAGACGCCGTCTTCCTCCAGGATGTGGAAGCTTGGAGGAGGCACGGGGTTTAAGGGGAAGGGGTGGGGACAGTCCCCCAAAGCTCCCTATTACGTGCACGGGCCGTGTGCAGGGATCCTGTCACCTCTCCTTTCCTGTGGGAAAAGCACTGGCTTAGTCCGCCAGTCCGCCTGAGCGCCAGAGTAAAAGGCCAAGCGATGCCTACACGGGGAGATGGTAGTGTGTATAGGGTGCCATCCTAGGCTCAACACGATACTGCAGGGTTGTGGCTGAGTCACCTGGCAGGGTGAACCCAGGAAGCGAACATGGAGCCCGGGAAAGCAAGGCCCAAGAGGCACCAGCTCTCCCGCAGCTCTTCTTCCCTGACGCGACTGAAGCCTTGCTGAGGAAGCAGCGGCGAAGTGCTGTTCGCTCCAAGCCAAAGCCACTACGAAATCACAGCATTCGCTGAGAAATGTTCTGCGGGCTGCTGCTGCTTGCCTGAACCCTGTCTCACGGTGGGAGAAACCCGCATACAGCGAAAGCCTCTTTGCCTTGTCATCTGCCGTTGGAAAGCACAGCATTCATTGGTAAATCCGAGTTGTGTTTGGGGATGCTGCTGCTGCTTGCCTGAGCTTGTCTCCGCAGCACGATGTATGATACCCGCATGGGGCGAAATACTCTTTGCCCTAGCATCCCCTCTGCCTGAGAGAGAAGCATGGTTGCACACGTCTGTCACCGCGCTCTCCAGGAGCAATGTGTGGAAGGCGCAGCACGCCGCCCCCAGAAAAGAGAAGGATCCGTTGGCCTCTGGGTCGGGAAACGCTCGGGAAGCAGGATACCCTGCTGTGGCACGAACAGCAGGCTGGTGGCAAGACATGTATCCCCCCGCTCACTGTCCAGTGAGATGGAAGGTTGGCTGCTAAGGAGACAGGAGGGGACGACTAGGGCCGGGGCACGTGCTCCCCACTGAGGAAGGAGTCTGGGCAGAAGGCAGGCCTTTCCTGTGCCTCTGGTCCCATGGGGACAGCATCTCCTTGGCCAGCTGTACCAAGGGCAGACTTGGGCTTGCCACCAGGTGCCATACCCGCGACTCGCAGAAACAACCCCAAGGAGAAACGGGCAGTCAGATGCCGTCTTCCACCAGGATGTGGCAGCGATGTGGGTGACAGGGCTGTGCCGGGGATGGAGTGGAGACTGTCCCCTACAGTTCCCCTTCCAAGGGCACGGGCCGTGTGCAGGGATCCTGTCGCCACCTCTCTCCTGTGGTGAAGGCACTGGCATAGACCCCGAGTCTTCATGAGCGCCGGAACAAAAGGCAAAGCCTTACCTACCCCAGGAGATGGTAATAGGCATAGAGTGCCATGCTAGGCCACGCATGCTGCTTCAGGGTTGTATCTGTGTCTGCTTAGTTTGGCTTAGCAAGGTGAACCCCGGGTGCGAACTTGGAGCCCGGGGAAACAAGGCCCAAGAGGCAGCAGCTCTACGGCATCTCTTCTTCCATGACGCGCACGAAGCCTTGCTGAGAAAACAGTGGTGAAGTGCGGTTCGCTCCAAGCCCAAAACCTCTGTGAAAGCACAACATTCGCTGAGAAATCAAAGTCGGTTCTGTGGGCTGCTGCTGCTGGTTGCCTGAGCCCAGTCTCACGGTGGGAGAAACCCGCATACAACTTAAGGCTCTTTGCCCGTGCATCTCCTCAGGGAAAGCGCAGCATTGGTTGAGAAATCCGAGTTGGGTTTGGGGATGCTGCTGATGCTTGCCTGAGCTAGTCTCCAGAGCACAGTGCACGAAACCCGCATGGAGCCAAATCCTCTTTGTTCTAGCACCCCTCTGCCTGAGAGAGAAGCGCGGTTGCGCCTGTGGAAAGAGCCTTAAGGAAAGGGACACGTCTTTCACTGCGCTCCCCAGGAGCATGTCTGTGGAAGGTGCAGCACGCTGCCCAGGCAGAAGAGCAGGAGCCGTTGGCCTTCTGGTCTGGAAACGGTTGCGAAGCAGGAGAGCCGGCCCTGGCAGGCACAGCGGCCGGTGGCAATACAAGTGTCACCCGCTCCCTGTGCAGAGAGACGGAAGCCTGGCTGCTACGGAGAGAGGAGGGGATGAGTAGGGCAGGGCGCGTGCTCCACTCTTAGGAAGGAGTCTGGGCAGAAAGCATGCCTGTCCTGAGCCTCTGGGCCCAAGGAGACAGCAGCTCTTTGGCCACCTGTCCCTGGGGCAGACATGTGCTAGCCACGAGGCGCCGAAGCTGAACTCGCAGAAACAGCTCCCTGAAATAACGGGGAGTCAGACGCCGTCTTCCTCCAGGATGTGGAAGCTTGGAGGAGGCACGGGGTTTAAGGGGAAGGGGTGTGGACAGTCCCCCAAAGCTCCCTATTACGTGCACGGGCCATGTGCAGGGATCCTGTCACCTCTCCTTTCCTGTGGGAAAAGCACTGGCTTAGTCCGCCAGTCCGCCTGAGCGCCAGAGTAAAAGGCCAAGCGATGCCTACACGGGGAGATGGTAGTGTGTATAGGGTGCCATCCTAGGCTCAACACGATACTGCAGGGTTGTGGCTGAGTCACCTGGCAGGGTGAACCCAGGAAGCGAACATGGAGCCCGGGAAAGCAAGGCCCAAGAGGCACCAGCTCTCCCGCAGCTCTTCTTCCCTGACGCGACTGAAGCCTTGCTGAGGAAGCAGCGGCGAAGTGCTGTTCGCTCCAAGCCAAAGCCACTACGAAATCACAGCATTCGCTGAGAAATGTTCTGCGGGCTGCTGCTGCTTGCCTGAACCCTGGCTCACGGTGGGAGAAACCCGCATACAGCGAAAGCCTCTTTGCCTTGTCATCTGCCGTTGGAAAGCACAGCATTCATTGGTAAATCCGAGTTGTGTTTGGGGATGCTGCTGCTGCTTGCCTGAGCTTGTCTCCGCAGCACGATGAATGATACCCGCATGGGGCGAAATACTCTTTGCCCTAGCATCCCCTCTGCCTGAGAGAGAAGCATGGTTGCACACGAATGTCACCGCGCTCCCCAGGAGCAATGTGTGGAAGGCGCAGCACGCCGCCCCCAGAAAAGAGAAGGATCCGTTGGCCTCTGGGTCGGGAAACGCTCGGGAAGCAGGATACCCTGCTGTGGCACGAACAGCAGGCTGGTGGCAAGACATGTATCCCCCCGCTCACTGTCCAGTGAGATGGAAGGTTGGCTGCTAAGGAGACAGGAGGGGACGACTAGGGCCGGGGCACGTGCTCCCCACTGAGGAAGGAGTCTGGGCAGAAGGCAGGCCTTTCCTGTGCCTCTGGTCCCATGGGGACAGCATCTCCTTGGCCAGCTATACCAAGGGCAGACTTGGGCTTGCCACCAGGTGCCATACCCGCGACTCGCACAAACAACCCCAAGGAGAAACGGGCAGTCAGATGCCGTCTTCCGACAGGTTGTGGCAGCGATGGGGGTGACAGGGCTGTGCCGGGGATGGAGTGGATACTGTCCCCTACAGTTCCCCTTCCAAGGGCACGGGCCGTGTGCAGGGATCCTGTCGCCACCTCTCTCCTGTGGTGAAGGCACTGGCATAGACCCCGAGTCTTCATGAGCGCCGGAACAAAAGGCAAAGCCTTACCTACCCCAGGAGATGGTAATAGGCATAGAGTGCCATCCTAGGCCACGCATGCTGCTTCAGGGTTGTAACTGTGTCTTCTTAGTTTGGCTTAGCAAGGTGAACCCCGGGTGCGAACTTGGAGTCCGGGGAAACAAGGCCCAAGAGGCAGCAGCTCTACGGCAGCTCTTCTTCCATGACGCGCACGAAGCCTTGCTGAGAAAACAGTGGTGAAGTGCGGTTCGCTCCAAGCCCAAAACCTCTGTGAAAGCACAACATTCGCTGAGAAATCAAAGTCGGTACTGTGGGCTGCTGCTGCTGGTTGCCTGAGCCCAGTCTCACGGTGGGAGAAACCCGCATACAACTTAAGGCTCTTTGCCCGTGCATCTCCTCAGGGAAAGCGCAGCATTGGTTGGGAAATCCGAGTTGGGTTTGGGGATGCTGCTGCTGCTTGCCTGAGCTAGTCTCCAGAGCACAGTGCACGAAACCCGCATGGAGCGAAATCCTCTTTGCTCTAGCACCCCTCTGCCTGAGAGAGAAGCGCGGTTGCGCCTGTGGAAAGAGCCTTAAGGAAAGGGACACGTCTTTCACTGCGCTCCCCAGGAGCATGTCTGTGGAAGGTGCAGCACGCTGCCCAGGCAGAAGAGCAGGAGCCGTTGGCCTTCTGGTCTGGAAACGGTTGCGAAGCAGGAGAGCCGGCCCTGGCAGGCACAGCGGCCGGTGGCAATACAAGTGTCACCCGCTCCCTGTGCAGAGAGACGGAAGACTGGCTGCTACGGAGAGAGGAGGGGATGAGTAGGGCAGGGCGCGTGCTCCACTCTTGGGAAGGAGTCTGGGCAGAAAGCATGCCTGTCCTGAGCCTCTGGGCCCAAGGAGACAGCAGCTCTTTGGCCACCTGTCCCTGGGGCAGACATGTGCTAGCCACGAGGCGCCGAAGCTGAACTCGCAGAAACAGCTCCCTGAAATAACGGGGAGTCAGACGCCGTCTTCCTCCAGGATGTGGAAGCTTGGAGGAGGCACGGGGTTTAAGGGGAAGGGGTGGGGAGAGTCCCCCAAAGCTCCCTATTACGTGCACGGGCCGTGTGCAGGGATCCTGTCACCTCTCCTTTCCTGTGGGAAAAGCACTGGCTTAGTCCGCCAGTCCGCCTGAGCGCCAGAGTAAAAGGCCAAGCGATGCCTACACGGGGAGATGGTAGTGTGTATAGGGTGCCATTATAGGCTCAACACGATACTGCAGGGTTGTGGCTGAGTCACCTGGCAGGGTGAACCCAGGAAGCGAACATGGAGCCCGGGAAAGCAAGGCCCAAGAGGCACCAGCTCTCCCGCAGCTCTTCTTCCCTGACGCGACTGAAGCCTTGCTGAGGAAGCAGCGGCGAAGTGCTGTTCGCTCCAAGCCAAAGCCACTACGAAATCACAGCATTCGCTGAGAAATGTTCTGCGGGCTGCTGCTGCTTGCCTGAACCCTGTCTCACGGTGGGAGAAACCCGCATACAGCGAAAGCCTCTTTGCCTTGTCATCTGCCGTTGGAAAGCACAGCATTCATTGGTAAATCCGAGTTGTGTTTGGGGATGCTGCTGCTTCTTGCCTGAGCTTGTCTCCGCAGCACGATGAATGATACCCGCATGGGGCGAAATACTCTTTGCCCTAGCATCCCCTCTGCCTGAGAGAGAAGCATGGTTGCACACGAATGTCACCGCGCTCCCCAGGAGCAATGTGTGGAAGGCGCAGCACGCCGCCCCCAGAAAAGAGAAGGATCCGTTGGCCTCTGGGTCGGGAAACGCTCGGGAAGCAGGATACCCTGCTGTGGCACGAACAGCAGGCTGGTGGCAAGACATGTATCCCCCCGCTCACTGTCCAGTGAGATGGAAGGTTGGCTGCTAAGGAGACAGGAGGGGACGACTAGGGCCGGGGCACGTGCTCCCCACTGAGGAAGGAGTCTGGGCAGAAGGCAGGCCTTTCCTGTGCCTCTGGTCCCATGGGGACAGCATCTCCTTGGCCAGCTGTACCAAGGGCAGACTTGGGCTTGCCACCAGGTGCCATACCCGCGTCTCGCAGAAACAACCCCAAGGAGAAACGGGCAGTCAGATGCCGTCTTCCACCAGGATGTGGCAGCGATGTGGGTGACAGGGCTGTGCCGGGGATGGAGTGGAGACTGTCCCCTACAGTTCCCCTTCCAAGGGCACGGGCCGTGTGCAGGGATCCTGTCGCCACCTCTCTCCTGTGGTGAAGGCACTGGCATAGACCCCGAGTCTTCATGAGCGCCGGAACAAAAGGCAAAGCCTTACCTACCCCAGGAGATGGTAATAGGCATAGAGTGCCATGCTAGGCCACGCATGCTGCTTCAGGGTTGTATCTGTGTCTGCTTAGTTTGGCTTAGCAAGGTGAACCCCGGGTGCGAACTTGGAGCCCGGGAAAACAAGGCCCAAGAGGCAGCAGCTCTACGGCAGCTCTTCTTCCATGACGCGCACGAAGCCTTGCTGAGAAAACAGTGGTGAAGTGCGGTTCGCTCCAAGCCCAAAACCTCTGTGAAAGCACAACATTCGCTGAGAAATCAAAGTCGGTACTGTGGGCTGCTGCTGCTGGTTGCCAGAGCCCAGTCTCACGGTGGGAGAAACCCGCATACAACTTAAGGCTCTTTGCCCGTGCATCTCCTCAGGGAAAGCGCAGCATTGGTTGGGAAATCCGAGTTGGGTTTGGGGATGCTGCTGCTGCTTGCCTGAGCTAGTCTCCAGAGCACAGTGCACGAAACCCGCATGGAGCGAAATCCTCTTTGCTCTAGCACCCCTCTGCCTGAGAGAGAAGCGCGGTTGCGCCTGTGGAAAGAGCCTTAAGGAAAGGGACACGTCTTTCACTGCGCTCCCCAGGAGCATGTCTGTGGAAGGTGCAGCACGCTGCCCAGGCAGAAGAGCAGGAGCCGTTGGCCTTCTGGTCTGGAAACGGTTGCGAAGCAGGAGAGCCGGCCCTGGCAGGCACAGCGGCCGGTGGCAATACAAGTGTCACCCGCTCCCTGTGCAGAGAGACGGAAGCCTGGCTGCTACGGAGAGAGGAGGGGATGAGTAGGGCAGGGCGCGTGCTCCACTCTTAGGAAGGAGTCTGGGCAGAAAGCATGCCTGTCCTGAGCCTCTGGGCCCAAGGAGACAGCAGCTCTTTGGCCACCTGTCCCTGGGGCAGACATGTGCTAGCCACGAGGCGCCGAAGCTGAACTCGCAGAAACAGCTCCCTGAAATAACGGGGAGTCAGACGCCGTCTTCCTCCAGGATGTGGAAGCTTGGAGGAGGCACGGGGTTTAAGGGGAAGGGGTGGGGACAGTCCCCCAAAGCTCCCTATTACATGCACGGGCCGTGTGCAGGGATCCTGTCACCTCTCCTTTCCTGTGGGAAAAGCACTGGCTTAGTCCGCCAGTCCGCCTGAGCGCCAGAGTAAAAGGCCAAGCGATGCCTACACGGGGAGATGGTAGTGTGTATAGGGTGCCATCCTAGGCTCAACACGATACTGCAGGGTTGTGGCTGAGTCACCTGGCAGGGTGAACCCAGGAAGCGAACATGGAGCCCGGGAAAGCAAGGCCCAAGAGGCACCAGCTCTCCCGCAGCTCTTCTTCCCTGACGCGACTGAAGCCTTGCTGAGGAAGCAGCGGCGAAGTGCTGTTCGCTCCAAGCCAAAGCCACTACGAAATCACAGCATTCGCTGAGAAATGTTCTGCGGGCTGCTGCTGCTTGCCTGAACCCTGTCTCACGGTGGGAGAAACCCGCATACAGCGAAAGCCTCTTTGCCTTGTCATCTGCCGTTGGAAAGCACAGCATTCATTGGTAAATCCGAGTTGTGTTTGGGGATGCTGCTGCTGCTTGCCTGAGCTTGTCTCCGCAGCACGATGAATGATACCCGCATGGGGCGAAATACTCTTTGCCCTAGCATCCCCTCTGCCTGAGAGAGAAGCATGGTTGCACACGAATGTCACCGCGCTCCCCAGGAGCAATGTGTGGAAGGCGCAGCACGCCGCCCCCAGAAAAGAGAAGGATCCGTTGGCCTCTGGGTCGGGAAACGCTCGGGAAGCAGGATACCCTGCTGTGGCACGAACAGCAGGCTGGTGGCAAGACATGTATCCCCCCGCTCACTGTCCAGTGAGATGGAAGGTTGGCTGCTAAGGAGACAGGAGGGGACGACTAGGGCCGGGGCACGTGCTCCCCACTGAGGAAGGAGTCTGGGCAGAAGGCAGGCCTTTCCTGTGCCTCTGGTCCCATGGGGACAGCATCTCCTTGGCCAGCTGTACCAAGGGCAGACTTGGGCTTGCCACCAGGTGCCATACACGCGACTCGCAGAAACAACCCCAAGGAGAAACGGGCAGTCAGATGCCGTCTTCCACCAGGATGTGGCAGCGATGTGGGTGACAGGGCTGTGCCGGGGATGGAGTGGAGACTGTCCCCTACAGTTCCCCTTCCAAGGGCACGGGCCGTGTGCAGGGATCCTGTCGCCACCTCTCTCCTGTGGTGAAGGCACTGGCATAGACCCCGAGTCTTCATGAGCGCCGGAACAAAAGGCAAAGCCTTACCTACCCCAGGAGATGGTAATAGGCATAGAGTGCCATGCTAGGCCACGCATGCTGCTTCAGGGTTGTATCTGTGTCTGCTTAGTTTGGCTTAGCAAGGTGAACCCCGGGTGCGAACTTGGAGCCCGGGGAAACAAGGCCCAAGAGGCAGCAGCTCTACGGCATCTCTTCTTCCATGACGCGCACGAAGCCTTGCTGAGAAAACAGTGGTGAAGTGCGGTTCGCTCCAAGCCCAAAACCTCTGTGAAAGCACAACATTCGCTGAGAAATCAAAGTCGGTTCTGTGGGCTGCTGCTGCTGGTTGCCTGAGCCCAGTCTCACGGTGGGAGAAACCCGCATACAACTTAAGGCTCTTTGCCCGTGCATCTCCTCAGGGAAAGCGCAGCATTGGTTGAGAAATCCGAGTTGGGTTTGGGGATGCTGCTGATGCTTGCCTGAGCTAGTCTCCAGAGCACAGTGCACGAAACCCGCATGGAGCCAAATCCTCTTTGTTCTAGCACCCCTCTGCCTGAGAGAGAAGCGCGGTTGCGCCTGTGGAAAGAGCCTTAAGGAAAGGGACACGTCTTTCACTGCGCTCCCCAGGAGCATGTCTGTGGAAGGTGCAGCACGCTGCCCAGGCAGAAGAGCAGGAGCCGTTGGCCTTCTGGTCTGGAAACGGTTGCGAAGCAGGAGAGCCGGCCCTGGCAGGCACAGCGGCCGGTGGCAATACAAGTGTCACCCGCTCCCTGTGCAGAGAGACGGAAGCCTGGCTGCTACGGAGAGAGGAGGGGATGAGTAGGGCAGGGCGCGTGCTCCACTCTTAGGAAGGAGTCTGGGCAGAAAGCATGCCTGTCCTGAGCCTCTGGGCCCAAGGAGACAGCAGCTCTTTGGCCACCTGTCCCTGGGGCAGACATGTGCTAGCCACGAGGCGCCGAAGCTGAACTCGCAGAAACAGCTCCCTGAAATAACGGGGAGTCAGACGCCGTCTTCCTCCAGGATGTGGAAGCTTGGAGGAGGCACGGGGTTTAAGGGGAAGGGGTGTGGACAGTCCCCCAAAGCTCCCTATTACGTGCACGGGCCATGTGCAGGGATCCTGTCACCTCTCCTTTCCTGTGGGAAAAGCACTGGCTTAGTCCGCCAGTCCGCCTGAGCGCCAGAGTAAAAGGCCAAGCGATGCCTACACGGGGAGATGGTAGTGTGTATAGGGTGCCATCCTAGGCTCAACACGATACTGCAGGGTTGTGGCTGAGTCACCTGGCAGGGTGAACCCAGGAAGCGAACATGGAGCCCGGGAAAGCAAGGCCCAAGAGGCACCAGCTCTCCCGCAGCTCTTCTTCCCTGACGCGACTGAAGCCTTGCTGAGGAAGCAGCGGCGAAGTGCTGTTCGCTCCAAGCCAAAGCCACTACGAAATCACAGCATTCGCTGAGAAATGTTCTGCGGGCTGCTGCTGCTTGCCTGAACCCTGTCTCACGGTGGGAGAAACCCGCATACAGCGAAAGCCTCTTTGCCTTGTCATCTGCCGTTGGAAAGCACAGCATTCATTGGTAAATCCGAGTTGTGTTTGGGGATGCTGCTGCTGCTTGCCTGAGCTTGTCTCCGCAGCACGATGAATGATACCCGCATGGGGCGAAATACTCTTTGCCCTAGCATCCCCTCTGCCTGAGAGAGAAGCATGGTTGCACACGAATGTCACCGCGCTCCCCAGGAGCAATGTGTGGAAGGCGCAGCACGCCGCCCCCAGAAAAGAGAAGGATCCGTTGGCCTCTGGGTCGGGAAACGCTCGGGAAGCAGGATACCCTGCTGTGGCACGAACAGCAGGCTGGTGGCAAGACATGTATCCCCCCGCTCACTGTCCAGTGAGATGGAAGGTTGGCTGCTAAGGAGACAGGAGGGGACGACTAGGGCCGGGGCACGTGCTCCCCACTGAGGAAGGAGTCTGGGCAGAAGGCAGGCCTTTCCTGTGCCTCTGGTCCCATGGGGACAGCATCTCCTTGGCCAGCTGTACCAAGGGCAGACTTGGGCTTGCCACCAGGTGCCATACCCGCGACTCGCAGAAACAACCCCAAGGAGAAACGGGCAGTCAGATGCCGTCTTCCACCAGGATGTGGCAGCGATGTGGGTGACAGTGCTGTGCCGGGGATGGAGTGGAGACTGTCCCCTACAGTTCCCCTTCCAAGGGCACGGGCCGTGTGCAGGGATCCTGTCGCCACCTCTCTCCTGTGGTGAAGGCACTGGCATAGACCCCGAGTCTTCATGAGCGCCGGAACAAAAGGCAAAGCCTTACCTACCCCAGGAGATGGTAATAGGCATAGAGTGCCATGCTAGGCCACGCATGCTGCTTCAGGGTTGTATCTGTGTCTGCTTAGTTTGGCTTAGCAAGGTGAACCCCGGGTGCGAACTTGGAGCCCGGGGAAACAAGGCCCAAGAGGCAGCAGCTCTACGGCATCTCTTCTTCCATGACGCGCACGAAGCCTTGCTGAGAAAACAGTGGTGAAGTGCGGTTCGCTCCAAGCCCAAAACCTCTGTGAAAGCACAACATTCGCTGAGAAATCAAAGTCGGTACTGTGGGCTGCTGCTGCTGGTTGCCTGAGCCCAGTCTCACGGTGGGAGAAACCCGCATACAACTTAAGGCTCTTTGCCCGTGCATCTCCTCAGGGAAAGCGCAGCATTGGTTGAGAAATCCGAGTTGGGTTTGGGGATGCTGCTGCTGCTTGCCTGAGCTAGTCTCCAGAGCACAGTGCACGAAACCCGCATGGAGCGAAATCCTCTTTGTTCTAGCACCCCTCTGCCTGAGAGAGAAGCGCGGTTGCGCCTGTGGAAAGAGCCTTAAGGAAAGGGACACGTCTTTCACTGCGCTCCCCAGGAGCATGTCTGTGGAAGGTGCAGCACGCTGCCCAGGCAGAAGAGCAGGAGCCGTTGGCCTTCTGGTCTGGAAACGGTTGCGAAGCAGGAGAGCCGGCCCTGGCAGGCACAGCGGCCGGTGGCAATACAAGTGTCACCCGCTCCCTGTGCAGAGAGACGGAAGCCTGGCTGCTACGGAGAGAGGAGGGGATGAGTAGGGCAGGGCGCGTGCTCCACTCTTAGGAAGGAGTCTGGGCAGAAAGCATGCCTGTCCTGAGCCTCTGGGCCCAAGGAGACAGCAGCTCTTTGGCCACCTGTCCCTGGGGCAGACATGTGCTAGCCACGAGGCGCCGAAGCTGAACTCGCAGAAACAGCTCCCTGAAATAACGGGGAGTCAGACGCCGTCTTCCTCCAGGATGTGGAAGCTTGGAGGAGGCACGGGGTTTAAGGGGAAGGGGTGGGGACAGTCCCCCAAAGCTCCCTATTACGTGCACGGGCCGTGTGCAGGGATCCTGTCACCTCTCCTTTCCTGTGGGAAAAGCACTGGCTTAGTCCGCCAGTCCGCCTGAGCGCCAGAGTAAAAGGCCAAGCGATGCCTACACGGGGAGATGGTAGTGTGTATAGGGTGCCATCCTAGGCTCAACAGGATACTGCAGGGTTGTGGCTGAGACACCTGGCAGGGTGAACCCAGGAAGCGAACATGGATCCCGGGAAAGCAAGGCCCAAGAGGCATCAGCTCTCCCGCAGCTCTTCTTCCCTGACGCGACTGAAGCCTTGCTGAGGAAGCAGCGGCGAAGTGCTGTTCGCTCCAAGCCAAAGCCACTACGAAATCACAGCATTCGCTGAGAAATGTTCTGCGGGCTGCTGCTGCTTGCCTGAACCCTGGCTCACGTTGGGAGAAACCCGCATACAGCGAAAGCCTCTTTGCCTTGTCATCTGCCGTTGGAAAGCACAGCATTCATTGGTAAATCCGAGTTGTGTTTGGGGATGCTGCTGCTGCTTGCCTGAGCTTGTCTCCGCAGCACGATGAATGATACCCGCATGGGGCGAAATACTCTTTGCCCTAGCATCCCCTCTGCCTGAGAGAGAAGCATGGTTGCACACGAATGTCACCGCGCTCCCCAGGAGCAATGTGTGGAAGGCGCAGCACGCCGCCCCCAGAAAAGAGAAGGATCCGTTGGCCTCTGGGTCGGGAAACGCTCGGGAAGCAGGATACCCTGCTGTGGCACGAACAGCAGGCTGGTGGCAAGACATGTATCCCCCCGCTCACTGTCCAGTGAGATGGAAGGTTGGCTGCTAAGGAGACAGGAGGGGACGACTAGGGCCGGGGCACGTGCTCCCCACTGAGGAAGGAGTCTGGGCAGAAGGCAGGCCTTTCCTGTGCCTCTGGTCCCATGGGGACAGCATCTCCTTGGCCAGCTGTACCAAGGGCAGACTTGGGCTTGCCACCAGGTGCCATACCCGCGACTCGCAGAAACAACCCCAAGGAGAAACGGGCAGTCAGATGCCGTCTTCCACCAGGATGTGGCAGCGATGTGGGTGACAGGGCTGTGCCGGGGATGGAGTGGAGACTGTCCCCTACAGTTCCCCTTCCAAGGGCACGGGCCGTGTGCAGGGATCCTGTCGCCACCTCTCTCCTGTGGTGAAGGCACTGGCATAGACCCCGAGTCTTCATGAGCGCCGGAACAAAAGGCAAAGCCTTACCTACCCCAGGAGATGGTAATAGGCATAGAGTGCCATGCTAGGCCACGCATGCTGCTTCAGGGTTGTATCTGTGTCTGCTTAGTTTGGCTTAGCAAGGTGAACCCCGGGTGCGAACTTGGAGCCCGGGGAAACAAGGCCCAAGAGGCAGCAGCTCTACGGCATCTCTTCTTCCATGACGCGCACGAAGCCTTGCTGAGAAAACAGTGGTGAAGTGCGGTTCGCTCCAAGCCCAAAACCTCTGTGAAAGCACAACATTCGCTGAGAAATCAAAGTCGGTACTGTGGGCTGCTGCTGCTGGTTGCCTGAGCCCAGTCTCACGGTGGGAGAAACCCGCATACAACTTAAGGCTCTTTGCCCGTGCATCTCCTCAGGGAAAGCGCAGCATTGGTTGAGAAATCCGAGTTGGGTTTGGGGATGCTGCTGCTGCTTGCCTGAGCTAGTCTCCAGAGCACAGTGCACGAAACCCGCATGGAGCGAAATCCTCTTTGTTCTAGCACCCCTCTGCCTGAGAGAGAAGCGCGGTTGCGCCTGTGGAAAGAGCCTTAAGGAAAGGGACACGTCTTTCACTGCGCTCCCCAGGAGCATGTCTGTGGAAGGTGCAGCACGCTGCCCAGGCAGAAGAGCAGGAGCCGTTGGCCTTCTGGTCTGGAAACGGTTGCGAAGCAGGAGAGCCGGCCCTGGCAGGCACAGCGGCCGGTGGCAATACAAGTGTCACCCGCTCCCTGTGCAGAGAGACGGAAGCCTGGCTGCTACGGAGAGAGGAGGGGATGAGTAGGGCAGGGCGCGTGCTCCACTCTTAGGAAGGAGTCTGGGCAGAAAGCATGCCTGTCCTGAGCCTCTGGGCCCAAGGAGACAGCAGCTCTTTGGCCACCTGTCCCTGGGGCAGACATGTGCTAGCCACGAGGCGCCGAAGCTGAACTCGCAGAAACAGCTCCCTGAAATAACGGGGAGTCAGACGCCGTCTTCCTCCAGGATGTGGAAGCTTGGAGGAGGCACGGGGTTTAAGGGGAAGGGGTGGGGACAGTCCCCCAAAGCTCCCTATTACGTGCACGGGCCGTGTGCAGGGATCCTGTCACCTCTCCTTTCCTGTGGGAAAAGCACTGGCTTAGTCCGCCAGTCCGCCTGAGCGCCAGAGTAAAAGGCCAAGCGATGCCTACACGGGGAGATGGTAGTGTGTATAGGGTGCCATCCTAGGCTCAACAGGATACTGCAGGGTTGTGGCTGAGACACCTGGCAGGGTGAACCCAGGAAGCGAACATGGATCCCGGGAAAGCAAGGCCCAAGAGGCATCAGCTCTCCCGCAGCTCTTCTTCCCTGACGCGACTGAAGCCTTGCTGAGGAAGCAGCGGCGAAGTGCTGTTCGCTCCAAGCCAAAGCCACTACGAAATCACAGCATTCGCTGAGAAATGTTCTGCGGGCTGCTGCTGCTTGCCTGAACCCTGGCTCACGTTGGGAGAAACCCGCATACAGCGAAAGCCTCTTTGCCTTGTCATCTGCCGTTGGAAAGCACAGCATTCATTGGTAAATCCGAGTTGTGTTTGGGGATGCTGCTGCTGCTTGCCTGAGCTTGTCTCCGCAGCACGATGAATGATACCCGCATGGGGCGAAATACTCTTTGCCCTAGCATCCCCTCTGCCTGAGAGAGAAGCATGGTTGCACACGAATGTCACCGCGCTCCCCAGGAGCAATGTGTGGAAGGCGCAGCACGCCGCCCCCAGAAAAGAGAAGGATCCGTTGGCCTCTGGGTCGGGAAACGCTCGGGAAGCAGGATACCCTGCTGTGGCACGAACAGCAGGCTGGTGGCAAGACATGTATCCCCCCGCTCACTGTCCAGTGAGATGGAAGGTTGGCTGCTAAGGAGACAGGAGGGGACGACTAGGGCCGGGGCACGTGCTCCCCACTGAGGAAGGAGTCTGGGCAGAAGGCAGGCCTTTCCTGTGCCTCTGGTCCCATGGGGACAGCATCTCCTTGGCCAGCTGTACCAAGGGCAGACTTGGGCTTGCCACCAGGTGCCATACCCGCGACTCGCAGAAACAACCCCAAGGAGAAACGGGCAGTCAGATGCCGTCTTCCACCAGGATGTGGCAGCGATGTGGGTGACAGGGCTGTGCCGGGGATGGAGTGGAGACTGTCCCCTACAGTTCCCCTTCCAAGGGCACGGGCCGTGTGCAGGGATCCTGTCGCCACCTCTCTCCTGTGGTGAAGGCACTGGCATAGACCCCGAGTCTTCATGAGCGCCGGAACAAAAGGCAAAGCCTTACCTACCCCAGGAGATGGTAATAGGCATAGAGTGCCATGCTAGGCCACGCATGCTGCTTCAGGGTTGTATCTGTGTCTGCTTAGTTTGGCTTAGCAAGGTGAACCCCGGGTGCGAACTTGGAGCCCGGGGAAACAAGGCCCAAGAGGCAGCAGCTCTACGGCATCTCTTCTTCCATGACGCGCACGAAGCCTTGCTGAGAAAACAGTGGTGAAGTGCGGTTCGCTCCAAGCCCAAAACCTCTGTGAAAGCACAACATTCGCTGAGAAATCAAAGTCGGTACTGTGGGCTGCTGCTGCTGGTTGCCTGAGCCCAGTCTCACGGTGGGAGAAACCCGCATACAACTTAAGGCTCTTTGCCCGTGCATCTCCTCAGGGAAAGCGCAGCATTGGTTGAGAAATCCGAGTTGGGTTTGGGGATGCTGCTGCTGCTTGCCTGAGCTAGTCTCCAGAGCACAGTGCACGAAACCCGCATGGAGCGAAATCCTCTTTGTTCTAGCACCCCTCTGCCTGAGAGAGAAGCGCGGTTGCGCCTGTGGAAAGAGCCTTAAGGAAAGGGACACGTCTTTCACTGCGCTCCCCAGGAGCATGTCTGTGGAAGGTGCAGCACGCTGCCCAGGCAGAAGAGCAGGAGCCGTTGGCCTTCTGGTCTGGAAACGGTTGCGAAGCAGGAGAGCCGGCCCTGGCAGGCACAGCGGCCGGTGGCAATACAAGTGTCACCCGCTCCCTGTGCAGAGAGACGGAAGCCTGGCTGCTACGGAGAGAGGAGGGGATGAGTAGGGCAGGGCGCGTGCTCCACTCTTGGGAAGGAGTCTGGGCAGAAAGCATGCCTGTCCTGAGCCTCTGGGCCCAAGGAGACAGCAGCTCTTTGGCCACCTGTCCCTGGGGCAGACATGTGCTAGCCACGAGGCGCCGAAGCTGAACTCGCAGAAACAGCTCCCTGAAATAACGGGGAGTCAGACGCCGTCTTCCTCCAGGATGTGGAAGCTTGGAGGAGGCACGGGGTTTAAGGGGAAGGGGTGGGGACAGTCCCCCAAAGCTCCCTATTACGTGCACGGGCCGTGTGCAGGGATCCTGTCACCTCTCCTTTCCTGTGGGAAAAGCACTGGCTTAGTCCGCCAGTCCGCCTGAGCGCCAGAGTAAAAGGCCAAGCGATGCCTACACGGGGAGATGGTAGTGTGTATAGGGTGCCATCCTAGGCTCAACACGATACTGCAGGGTTGTGGCTGAGTCACCTGGCAGGGTGAACCCAGGAAGCGAACATGGAGCCCGGGAAAGCAAGGCCCAAGAGGCACCAGCTCTCCCGCAGCTCTTCTTCCCTGACGCGACTGAAGCCTTGCTGAGGAAGCAGCGGCGAAGTGCTGTTCGCTCCAAGCCAAAGCCACTACGAAATCACAGCATTCGCTGAGAAATGTTCTGCGGGCTGCTGCTGCTTGCCTGAACCCTGTCTCACGGTGGGAGAAACCCGCATACAGCGAAAGCCTCTTTGCCTTGTCATCTGCCGTTGGAAAGCACAGCATTCATTGGTAAATCCGAGTTGTGTTTGGGGATGCTGCTGCTGCTTGCCTGAGCTTGTCTCCGCAGCACGATGTATGATACCCGCATGGGGCGAAATACTCTTTGCCCTAGCATCCCCTCTGCCTGAGAGAGAAGCATGGTTGCACACGTCTGTCACCGCGCTCCCCAGGAGCAATGTGTGGAAGGCGCAGCACGCCGCCCCCAGAAAAGAGAAGGATCCGTTGGCCTCTGGGTCGGGAAACGCTCGGGAAGCAGGATACCCTGCTGTGGCACGAACAGCAGGCTGGTGGCAAGACATGTATCCCCCCGCTCACTGTCCAGTGAGATGGAAGGTTGGCTGCTAAGGAGACAGGAGGGGACGACTAGGGCCGGGGCACGTGCTCCCCACTGAGGAAGGAGTCTGGGCAGAAGGCAGGCCTTTCCTGTGCCTCTGGTCCCATGGGGACAGCATCTCCTTGGCCAGCTGTACCAAGGGCAGACTTGGGCTTGCCACCAGGTGCCATACCCGCGACTCGCAGAAACAACCCCAAGGAGAAACGGGCAGTCAGATGCCGTCTTCCACCAGGATGTGGCAGCGATGTGGGTGACAGGGCTGTGCCGGGGATGGAGTGGAGACTGTCCCCTACAGTTCCCCTTCCAAGGGCACGGGCCGTGTGCAGGGATCCTGTCGCCACCTCTCTCCTGTGGTGAAGGCACTGGCATAGACCCCGAGTCTTCATGAGCGCCGGAACAAAAGGCAAAGCCTTACCTACCCCAGGAGATGGTAATAGGCATAGAGTGCCATGCTAGGCCACGCATGCTGCTTCAGGGTTGTATCTGTGTCTGCTTAGTTTGGCTTAGCAAGGTGAACCCCGGGTGCGAACTTGGAGCCCGGGGAAACAAGGCCCAAGAGGCAGCAGCTCTACGGCATCTCTTCTTCCATGACGCGCACGAAGCCTTGCTGAGAAAACAGTGGTGAAGTGCGGTTCGCTCCAAGCCCAAAACCTCTGTGAAAGCACAACATTCGCTGAGAAATCAAAGTCGGTTCTGTGGGCTGCTGCTGCTGGTTGCCTGAGCCCAGTCTCACGGTGGGAGAAACCCGCATACAACTTAAGGCTCTTTGCCCGTGCATCTCCTCAGGGAAAGCGCAGCATTGGTTGAGAAATCCGAGTTGGGTTTGGGGATGCTGCTGCTGCTTGCCTGAGCTAGTCTCCAGAGCAGAGTGCACGAAACCCGCATGGAGCGAAATCCTCTTTGTTCTAGCACCCCTCTGCCTGAGAGAGAAGCGCGGTTGCGCCTGTGGAAAGAGCCTTAAGGAAAGGGACACGTCTTTCACTGCGCTCCCCAGGAGCATGTCTGTGGAAGGTGCAGCACGCTGCCCAGGCAGAAGAGCAGGAGCCGTTGGCCTTCTGGTCTGGAAACGGTTGCGAAGCAGGAGAGCCGGCCCTGGCAGGCACAGCGGCCGGTGGCAATACAAGTGTCACCCGCTCCCTGTGCAGAGAGACGGAAGCCTGGCTGCTACGGAGAGAGGAGGGGATGAGTAGGGCAGGGCGCGTGCTCCACTCTTAGGAAGGAGTCTGGGCAGAAAGCATGCCTGTCCTGAGCCTCTGGGCCCAAGGAGACAGCAGCTCTTTGGCCACCTGTCCCTGGGGCAGACATGTGCTAGCCACGAGGCGCCGAAGCTGAACTCGCAGAAACAGCTCCCTGAAATAACGGGGAGTCAGACGCCGTCTTCCTCCAGGATGTGGAAGCTTGGAGGAGGCACGGGGTTTAAGGGGAAGGGGTGGGGACAGTCCCCCAAAGCTCCCTATTACGTGCACGGGCCGTGTGCAGGGATCCTGTCACCTCTCCTTTCCTGTGGGAAAAGCACTGGCTTAGTCCGCCAGTCCGCCTGAGCGCCAGAGTAAAAGGCCAAGCGATGCCTACACGGGGAGATGGTAGTGTGTATAGGGTGCCATCCTAGGCTCAACAGGATACTGCAGGGTTGTGGCTGAGACACCTGGCAGGGTGAACCCAGGAAGCGAACATGGATCCCGGGAAAGCAAGGCCCAAGAGGCATCAGCTCTCCCGCAGCTCTTCTTCCCTGACGCGACTGAAGCCTTGCTGAGGAAGCAGCGGCGAAGTGCTGTTCGCTCCAAGCCAAAGCCACTACGAAATCACAGCATTCGCTGAGAAATGTTCTGCGGGCTGCTGCTGCTTGCCTGAACCCTGGCTCACGTTGGGAGAAACCCGCATACAGCGAAAGCCTCTTTGCCTTGTCATCTGCCGTTGGAAAGCACAGCATTCATTGGTAAATCCGAGTTGTGTTTGGGGATGCTGCTGCTGCTTGCCTGAGCTTGTCTCCGCAGCACGATGAATGATACCCGCATGGGGCGAAATACTCTTTGCCCTAGCATCCCCTCTGCCTGAGAGAGAAGCATGGTTGCACACGAATGTCACCGCGCTCCCCAGGAGCAATGTGTGGAAGGCGCAGCACGCCGCCCCCAGAAAAGAGAAGGATCCGTTGGCCTCTGGGTCGGGAAACGCTCGGGAAGCAGGATACCCTGCTGTGGCACGAACAGCAGGCTGGTGGCAAGACATGTATCCCCCCGCTCACTGTCCAGTGAGATGGAAGGTTGGCTGCTAAGGAGACAGGAGGGGACGACT
This sequence comes from Mustela lutreola, assembly GCF_030435805.1. Lineage (NCBI taxonomy): Eukaryota > Metazoa > Chordata > Mammalia > Carnivora > Mustelidae > Mustela > Mustela lutreola. The sequence goes on along the minus strand of NC_081305.1, from coordinate 61,338,971 downwards.
AGGGCCGGGGCACGTGCTCCCCACTGAGGAAGGAGTCTGGGCAGAAGGCAGGCCTTTCCTGTGCCTCTGGTCCCATGGGGACAGCATCTCCTTGGCCAGCTGTACCAAGGGCAGACTTGGGCTTGCCACCAGGTGCCATACCCGCGACTCGCAGAAACAACCCCAAGGAGAAACGGGCAGTCAGATGCCGTCTTCCACCAGGATGTGGCAGCGATGTGGGTGACAGGGCTGTGCCGGGGATGGAGTGGAGACTGTCCCCTACAGTTCCCCTTCCAAGGGCACGGGCCGTGTGCAGGGATCCTGTCGCCACCTCTCTCCTGTGGTGAAGGCACTGGCATAGACCCCGAGTCTTCATGAGCGCCGGAACAAAAGGCAAAGCCTTACCTACCCCAGGAGATGGTAATAGGCATAGAGTGCCATGCTAGGCCACGCATGCTGCTTCAGGGTTGTATCTGTGTCTGCTTAGTTTGGCTTAGCAAGGTGAACCCCGGGTGCGAACTTGGAGCCCGGGGAAACAAGGCCCAAGAGGCAGCAGCTCTACGGCATCTCTTCTTCCATGACGCGCACGAAGCCTTGCTGAGAAAACAGTGGTGAAGTGCGGTTCGCTCCAAGCCCAAAACCTCTGTGAAAGCACAACATTCGCTGAGAAATCAAAGTCGGTACTGTGGGCTGCTGCTGCTGGTTGCCTGAGCCCAGTCTCACGGTGGGAGAAACCCGCATACAACTTAAGGCTCTTTGCCCGTGCATCTCCTCAGGGAAAGCGCAGCATTGGTTGAGAAATCCGAGTTGGGTTTGGGGATGCTGCTGCTGCTTGCCTGAGCTAGTCTCCAGAGCACAGTGCACGAAACCCGCATGGAGCGAAATCCTCTTTGTTCTAGCACCCCTCTGCCTGAGAGAGAAGCGCGGTTGCGCCTGTGGAAAGAGCCTTAAGGAAAGGGACACGTCTTTCACTGCGCTCCCCAGGAGCATGTCTGTGGAAGGTGCAGCACGCTGCCCAGGCAGAAGAGCAGGAGCCGTTGGCCTTCTGGTCTGGAAACGGTTGCGAAGCAGGAGAGCCGGCCCTGGCAGGCACAGCGGCCGGTGGCAATACAAGTGTCACCCGCTCCCTGTGCAGAGAGACGGAAGCCTGGCTGCTACGGAGAGAGGAGGGGATGAGTAGGGCAGGGCGCGTGCTCCACTCTTGGGAAGGAGTCTGGGCAGAAAGCATGCCTGTCCTGAGCCTCTGGGCCCAAGGAGACAGCAGCTCTTTGGCCACCTGTCCCTGGGGCAGACATGTGCTAGCCACGAGGCGCCGAAGCTGAACTCGCAGAAACAGCTCCCTGAAATAACGGGGAGTCAGACGCCGTCTTCCTCCAGGATGTGGAAGCTTGGAGGAGGCACGGGGTTTAAGGGGAAGGGGTGGGGACAGTCCCCCAAAGCTCCCTATTACGTGCACGGGCCGTGTGCAGGGATCCTGTCACCTCTCCTTTCCTGTGGGAAAAGCACTGGCTTAGTCCGCCAGTCCGCCTGAGCGCCAGAGTAAAAGGCCAAGCGATGCCTACACGGGGAGATGGTAGTGTGTATAGGGTGCCATCCTAGGCTCAACACGATACTGCAGGGTTGTGGCTGAGTCACCTGGCAGGGTGAACCCAGGAAGCGAACATGGAGCCCGGGAAAGCAAGGCCCAAGAGGCACCAGCTCTCCCGCAGCTCTTCTTCCCTGACGCGACTGAAGCCTTGCTGAGGAAGCAGCGGCGAAGTGCTGTTCGCTCCAAGCCAAAGCCACTACGAAATCACAGCATTCGCTGAGAAATGTTCTGCGGGCTGCTGCTGCTTGCCTGAACCCTGTCTCACGGTGGGAGAAACCCGCATACAGCGAAAGCCTCTTTGCCTTGTCATCTGCCGTTGGAAAGCACAGCATTCATTGGTAAATCCGAGTTGTGTTTGGGGATGCTGCTGCTGCTTGCCTGAGCTTGTCTCCGCAGCACGATGTATGATACCCGCATGGGGCGAAATACTCTTTGCCCTAGCATCCCCTCTGCCTGAGAGAGAAGCATGGTTGCACACGTCTGTCACCGCGCTCCCCAGGAGCAATGTGTGGAAGGCGCAGCACGCCGCCCCCAGAAAAGAGAAGGATCCGTTGGCCTCTGGGTCGGGAAACGCTCGGGAAGCAGGATACCCTGCTGTGGCACGAACAGCAGGCTGGTGGCAAGACATGTATCCCCCCGCTCACTGTCCAGTGAGATGGAAGGTTGGCTGCTAAGGAGACAGGAGGGGACGACTAGGGCCGGGGCACGTGCTCCCCACTGAGGAAGGAGTCTGGGCAGAAGGCAGGCCTTTCCTGTGCCTCTGGTCCCATGGGGACAGCATCTCCTTGGCCAGCTGTACCAAGGGCAGACTTGGGCTTGCCACCAGGTGCCATACCCGCGACTCGCAGAAACAACCCCAAGGAGAAACGGGCAGTCAGATGCCGTCTTCCACCAGGATGTGGCAGCGATGTGGGTGACAGGGCTGTGCCGGGGATGGAGTGGAGACTGTCCCCTACAGTTCCCCTTCCAAGGGCACGGGCCGTGTGCAGGGATCCTGTCGCCACCTCTCTCCTGTGGTGAAGGCACTGGCATAGACCCCGAGTCTTCATGAGCGCCGGAACAAAAGGCAAAGCCTTACCTACCCCAGGAGATGGTAATAGGCATAGAGTGCCATGCTAGGCCACGCATGCTGCTTCAGGGTTGTATCTGTGTCTGCTTAGTTTGGCTTAGCAAGGTGAACCCCGGGTGCGAACTTGGAGCCCGGGGAAACAAGGCCCAAGAGGCAGCAGCTCTACGGCATCTCTTCTTCCATGACGCGCACGAAGCCTTGCTGAGAAAACAGTGGTGAAGTGCGGTTCGCTCCAAGCCCAAAACCTCTGTGAAAGCACAACATTCGCTGAGAAATCAAAGTCGGTACTGTGGGCTGCTGCTGCTGGTTGCCTGAGCCCAGTCTCACGGTGGGAGAAACCCGCATACAACTTAAGGCTCTTTGCCCGTGCATCTCCTCAGGGAAAGCGCAGCATTGGTTGAGAAATCCGAGTTGGGTTTGGGGATGCTGCTGCTGCTTGCCTGAGCTAGTCTCCAGAGCACAGTGCACGAAACCCGCATGGAGCGAAATCCTCTTTGTTCTAGCACCCCTCTGCCTGAGAGAGAAGCGCGGTTGCGCCTGTGGAAAGAGCCTTAAGGAAAGGGACACGTCTTTCACTGCGCTCCCCAGGAGCATGTCTGTGGAAGGTGCAGCACGCTGCCCAGGCAGAAGAGCAGGAGCCGTTGGCCTTCTGGTCTGGAAACGGTTGCGAAGCAGGAGAGCCGGCCCTGGCAGGCACAGCGGCCGGTGGCAATACAAGTGTCACCCGCTCCCTGTGCAGAGAGACGGAAGCCTGGCTGCTACGGAGAGAGGAGGGGATGAGTAGGGCAGGGCGCGTGCTCCACTCTTGGGAAGGAGTCTGGGCAGAAAGCATGCCTGTCCTGAGCCTCTGGGCCCAAGGAGACAGCAGCTCTTTGGCCACCTGTCCCTGGGGCAGACATGTGCTAGCCACGAGGCGCCGAAGCTGAACTCGCAGAAACAGCTCCCTGAAATAACGGGGAGTCAGACGCCGTCTTCCTCCAGGATGTGGAAGCTTGGAGGAGGCACGGGGTTTAAGGGGAAGGGGTGGGGACAGTCCCCCAAAGCTCCCTATTACGTGCACGGGCCGTGTGCAGGGATCCTGTCACCTCTCCTTTCCTGTGGGAAAAGCACTGGCTTAGTCCGCCAGTCCGCCTGAGCGCCAGAGTAAAAGGCCAAGCGATGCCTACACGGGGAGATGGTAGTGTGTATAGGGTGCCATCCTAGGCTCAACACGATACTGCAGGGTTGTGGCTGAGTCACCTGGCAGGGTGAACCCAGGAAGCGAACATGGAGCCCGGGAAAGCAAGGCCCAAGAGGCACCAGCTCTCCCGCAGCTCTTCTTCCCTGACGCGACTGAAGCCTTGCTGAGGAAGCAGCGGCGAAGTGCTGTTCGCTCCAAGCCAAAGCCACTACGAAATCACAGCATTCGCTGAGAAATGTTCTGCGGGCTGCTGCTGCTTGCCTGAACCCTGTCTCACGGTGGGAGAAACCCGCATACAGCGAAAGCCTCTTTGCCTTGTCATCTGCCGTTGGAAAGCACAGCATTCATTGGTAAATCCGAGTTGTGTTTGGGGATGCTGCTGCTGCTTGCCTGAGCTTGTCTCCGCAGCACGATGTATGATACCCGCATGGGGCGAAATACTCTTTGCCCTAGCATCCCCTCTGCCTGAGAGAGAAGCATGGTTGCACACGTCTGTCACCGCGCTCCCCAGGAGCAATGTGTGGAAGGCGCAGCACGCCGCCCCCAGAAAAGAGAAGGATCCGTTGGCCTCTGGGTCGGGAAACGCTCGGGAAGCAGGATACCCTGCTGTGGCACGAACAGCAGGCTGGTGGCAAGACATGTATCCCCCCGCTCACTGTCCAGTGAGATGGAAGGTTGGCTGCTAAGGAGACAGGAGGGGACGACTAGGGCCGGGGCACGTGCTCCCCACTGAGGAAGGAGTCTGGGCAGAAGGCAGGCCTTTCCTGTGCCTCTGGTCCCATGGGGACAGCATCTCCTTGGCCAGCTGTACCAAGGGCAGACTTGGGCTTGCCACCAGGTGCCATACCCGCGACTCGCAGAAACAACCCCAAGGAGAAACGGGCAGTCAGATGCCGTCTTCCACCAGGATGTGGCAGCGATGTGGGTGACAGGGCTGTGCCGGGGATGGAGTGGAGACTGTCCCCTACAGTTCCCCTTCCAAGGGCACGGGCCGTGTGCAGGGATCCTGTCGCCACCTCTCTCCTGTGGTGAAGGCACTGGCATAGACCCCGAGTCTTCATGAGCGCCGGAACAAAAGGCAAAGCCTTACCTACCCCAGGAGATGGTAATAGGCATAGAGTGCCATGCTAGGCCACGCATGCTGCTTCAGGGTTGTATCTGTGTCTGCTTAGTTTGGCTTAGCAAGGTGAACCCCGGGTGCGAACTTGGAGCCCGGGGAAACAAGGCCCAAGAGGCAGCAGCTCTACGGCATCTCTTCTTCCATGACGCGCACGAAGCCTTGCTGAGAAAACAGTGGTGAAGTGCGGTTCGCTCCAAGCCCAAAACCTCTGTGAAAGCACAACATTCGCTGAGAAATCAAAGTCGGTACTGTGGGCTGCTGCTGCTGGTTGCCTGAGCCCAGTCTCACGGTGGGAGAAACCCGCATACAACTTAAGGCTCTTTGCCCGTGCATCTCCTCAGGGAAAGCGCAGCATTGGTTGAGAAATCCGAGTTGGGTTTGGGGATGCTGCTGCTGCTTGCCTGAGCTAGTCTCCAGAGCACAGTGCACGAAACCCGCATGGAGCGAAATCCTCTTTGTTCTAGCACCCCTCTGCCTGAGAGAGAAGCGCGGTTGCGCCTGTGGAAAGAGCCTTAAGGAAAGGGACACGTCTTTCACTGCGCTCCCCAGGAGCATGTCTGTGGAAGGTGCAGCACGCTGCCCAGGCAGAAGAGCAGGAGCCGTTGGCCTTCTGGTCTGCAAACGGTTGCGAAGCAGGAGAGCCGGCCCTGGCAGGCACAGCGGCCGGTGGCAATACAAGTGTCACCCGCTCCCTGTGCAGAGAGACGGAAGCCTGGCTGCTACGGAGAGAGGAGGGGATGAGTAGGGCAGGGCGCGTGCTCCACTCTTAGGAAGGAGTCTGGGCAGAAAGCATGCCTGTCCTGAGCCTCTGGGCCCAAGGAGACAGCAGCTCTTTGGCCACCTGTCCCTGGGGCAGACATGTGCTAGCCACGAGGCGCCGAAGCTGAACTCGCAGAAACAGCTCCCTGAAATAACGGGGAGTCAGACGCCGTCTTCCTCCAGGATGTGGAAGCTTGGAGGAGGCACGGGGTTTAAGGGGAAGGGGTGGGGACAGTCCCCCAAAGCTCCCTATTACGTGCACGGGCCGTGTGCAGGGATCCTGTCACCTCTCCTTTCCTGTGGGAAAAGCACTGGCTTAGTCCGCCAGTCCGCCTGAGCGCCAGAGTAAAAGGCCAAGCGATGCCTACACGGGGAGATGGTAGTGTGTATAGGGTGCCATCCTAGGCTCAACACGATACTGCAGGGTTGTGGCTGAGTCACCTGGCAGGGTGAACCCAGGAAGCGAACATGGAGCCCGGGAAAGCAAGGCCAAAGAGGCACCAGCTCTCCCGCAGCTCTTCTTCCCTGACGCGACTGAAGCCTTGCTGAGGAAGCAGCGGCGAAGTGCTGTTCGCTCCAAGCCAAAGCCACTACGAAATCACAGCATTCGCTGAGAAATGTTCTGCGGGCTGCTGCTGCTTGCCTGAACCCTGGCTCACGGTGGGAGAAACCCGCATACAGCGAAAGCCTGTTTGCCTTGTCATCTGCCGTTGGAAAGCACAGCATTCATTGGTAAATCCGAGTTGTGTTTGGGGATGCTGCTGCTGCTTGCCTGAGCTTGTCTCCGCAGCACGATGAATGATACCCGCATGGGGCGAAATACTCTTTGCCCTAGCATCCCCTCTGCCTGAGAGAGAAGCATGGTTGCACACGTCTGTCACCGCGCTCCCCAGGAGCAATGTGTGGGGGCGCAGCACGCCGCCCCCAGAAAAGAGAAGGATCCGTTGGCCTCTGGGTCGGGAAACGCTCGGGAAGCAGGATACCCTGCTGTGGCACGAACAGCAGGCTGGTGGCAAGACATGTATCCCCCCGCTCACTGTCCAGTGAGATGGAAGGTTGGCTGCTAAGGAGACAGGAGGGGACGACTAGGGCCGGGGCACGTGCTCCCCACTGAGGAAGGAGTCTGGGCAGAAGGCAGGCCTTTCCTGTGCCTCTGGTCCCATGGGGACAGCATCTCCTTGGCCAGCTGTACCAAGGGCAGACTTGGGCTTGCCACCAGGTGCCATACCCGCGACTCGCAGAAACAACCCCAAGGAGAAACGGGCAGTCAGATGCCGTCTTCCACCAGGATGTGGCAGCGATGTGGGTGACAGGGCTGTGCCGGGGATGGAGTGGAGACTGTCCCCTACAGTTCCCCTTCCAAGGGCACGGGCCGTGTGCAGGGATCCTGTCGCCACCTCTCTCCTGTGGTGAAGGCACTGGCATAGACCCCGAGTCTTCATGAGCGCCGGAACAAAAGGCAAAGCCTTACCTACCCCAGGAGATGGTAATAGGCATAGAGTGCCATGCTAGGCCACGCATGCTGCTTCAGGGTTGTAACTGTGTCTGCTTAGTTTAGCTTAGCAAGGTGAACCGCGCGTGCGAACTTGGAGTCCGGGGAAACAAGGCCCAAGAGGCAGCAGCTCTACGGCAGCTCTTCTTCCATGACGCGCACGAAGCCTTGCTGAGAAAACAGTGGTGAAGTGCGGTTCGCTCCAAGCCCAAAACCTCTGTGAAAGCACAACATTCGCTGAGAAATCAAAGTCGGTACTGTGGGCTGCTGCTGCTGGTTGCCTGAGCCCAGTCTCACGGTGGGAGAAACCCGCATACAACTTAAGGCTCTTTGCCCGTGCATCTCCTCAGGGAAAGCGCAGCATTGGTTGGGAAATCCGAGTTGGGTTTGGGGATGCTGCTGCTGCTTGCCTGAGCTAGTCTCCAGAGCACAGTGCACGAAACCCGCATGGAGCGAAATCCTCTTTGCTCTAGCACCCCTCTGCCTGAGAGAGAAGCGCGGTTGCGCCTGTGGAAAGAGCCTTAAGGAAAGGGACACGTCTTTCACTGCGCTCCCCAGGAGCATGTCTGTGGAAGGTGCAGCACGCTGCCCAGGCAGAAGAGCAGGAGCCGTTGGCCTTCTGGTCTGGAAACGGTTGCGAAGCAGGAGAGCCGGCCCTGGCAGGCACAGCGGCCGGTGGCAATACAAGTGTCACCCGCTCCCTGTGCAGAGAGACGGAAGACTGGCTGCTACGGAGAGAGGAGGGGATGAGTAGGGCAGGGCGCGTGCTCCACTCTTGGGAAGGAGTCTGGGCAGAAAGCTTGCCTGTCCTGAGCCTCTGGGCCCAAGGAGACAGCAGCTCTTTGGCCACCTGTCCCTGGGGCAGACATGTGCTAGCCACGAGGCGCCGAAGCTGAACTCGCAGAAACAGCTCCCTGAAATAACGGGGAGTCAGACGCCGTCTTCCTCCAGGATGTGGAAGCTTGGAGGAGGCACGGGGTTTAAGGGGAAGGGGTGGGGACAGTCCCCCAAAGCTCCCTATTACGTGCACGGGCCGTGTGCAGGGATCCTGTCACCTCTCCTTTCCTGTGGGAAAAGCACTGGCTTAGTCCGCCAGTCCGCCTGAGCGCCAGAGTAAAAGGCCAAGCGATGCCTACACGGGGAGATGGTAGTGTGTATAGGGTGCCATCCTAGGCTCAACACGATACTGCAGGGTTGTGGCTGAGTCACCTGGCAGGGTGAACCCAGGAAGCGAACATGGAGCCCGGGAAAGCAAGGCCCAAGAGGCACCAGCTCTCCCGCAGCTCTTCTTCCCTGACGCGACTGAAGCCTTGCTGAGGAAGCAGCGGCGAAGTGCTGTTCGCTCCAAGCCAAAGCCACTACGAAATCACAGCATTCGCTGAGAAATGTTCTGCGGGCTGCTGCTGCTTGCCTGAACCCTGTCTCACGGTGGGAGAAACCCGCATACAGCGAAAGCCTCTTTGCCTTGTCATCTGCCGTTGGAAAGCACAGCATTCATTGGTAAATCCGAGTTGTGTTTGGGGATGCTGCTGCTGCTTGCCTGAGCTTGTCTCCGCAGCACGATGAATGATACCCGCATGGGGCGAAATACTCTTTGCCCTAGCATCCCCTCTGCCTGAGAGAGAAGCATGGTTGCACACGTCTGTCACCGCGCTCCCCAGGAGCAATGTGTGGAAGGCGCAGCACGCCGCCCCCAGAAAAGAGAAGGATCCGTTGGCCTCTGGGTCGGGAAACGCTCGGGAAGCAGGATACCCTGCTGTGGCACGAACAGCAGGCTGGTGGCAAGACATGTATCCCCCCGCTCACTGTCCAGTGAGATGGAAGGTTGGCTGCTAAGGAGACAGGAGGGGACGACTAGGGCCGGGGCACGTGCTCCCCACTGAGGAAGGAGTCTGGGCAGAAGGCAGGCCTTTCCTGTGCCTCTGGTCCCATGGGGACACCATCTCCTTGGCCAGCTGTACCAAGGGCAGACTTGGGCTTGCCACCAGGTGCCATACCCGCGACTCGCAGAAACAACCCCAAGGAGAAACGGGCAGTCAGATGCCGTCTTCCACCAGGATGTGGCAGCGATGTGGGTGACAGGGCTGTGCCGGGGATGGAGTGGAGACTGTCCCCTACAGTTCCCCTTCCAAGGGCACGGGCCGTGTGCAGGGATCCTGTCGCCACCTCTCTCCTGTGGTGAAGGCACTGGCATAGACCCCGAGTCTTCATGAGCGCCGGAACAAAAGGCAAAGCCTTACCTACCCCAGGAGATGGTAATAGGCATAGAGTGCCATGCTAGGCCACGCATGCTGCTTCAGGGTTGTATCTGTGTCTGCTTAGTTTGGCTTAGCAAGGTGAACCCCGGGTGCGAACTTGGAGCCCGGGGAAACAAGGCCCAAGAGGCAGCAGCTCTACGGCATCTCTTCTTCCATGACGCGCACGAAGCCTTGCTGAGAAAACAGTGGTGAAGTGCGGTTCGCTCCAAGCCCAAAACCTCTGTGAAAGCACAACATTCGCTGAGAAATCAAAGTCGGTACTGTGGGCTGCTGCTGCTGGTTGCCTGAGCCCAGTCTCACGGTGGGAGAAACCCGCATACAACTTAAGGCTCTTTGCCCGTGCATCTCCTCAGGGAAAGCGCAGCATTGGTTGAGAAATCCGAGTTGGGTTTGGGGATGCTGCTGCTGCTTGCCTGAGCTAGTCTCCAGAGCACAGTGCACGAAACCCGCATGGAGCGAAATCCTCTTTGTTCTAGCACCCCTCTGCCTGAGAGAGAAGCGCGGTTGCGCCTGTGGAAAGAGCCTTAAGGAAAGGGACACGTCTTTCACTGCGCTCCCCAGGAGCATGTCTGTGGAAGGTGCAGCACGCTGCCCAGGCAGAAGAGCAGGAGCCGTTGGCCTTCTGGTCTGGAAACGGTTGCGAAGCAGGAGAGCCGGCCCTGGCAGGCACAGCGGCCGGTGGCAATACAAGTGTCACCCGCTCCCTGTGCAGAGAGACGGAAGCCTGGCTGCTACGGAGAGAGGAGGGGATGAGTAGGGCAGGGCGCGTGCTCCACTCTTGGGAAGGAGTCTGGGCAGAAAGCATGCCTGTCCTGAGCCTCTGGGCCCAAGGAGACAGCAGCTCTTTGGCCACCTGTCCCTGGGGCAGACATGTGCTAGCCACGAGGCGCCGAAGCTGAACTCGCAGAAACAGCTCCCTGAAATAACGGGGAGTCAGACGCCGTCTTCCTCCAGGATGTGGAAGCTTGGAGGAGGCACGGGGTTTAAGGGGAAGGGGTGGGGACAGTCCCCCAAAGCTCCCTATTACGTGCACGGGCCGTGTGCAGGGATCCTGTCACCTCTCCTTTCCTGTGGGAAAAGCACTGGCTTAGTCCGCCAGTCCGCCTGAGCGCCAGAGTAAAAGGCCAAGCGATGCCTACACGGGGAGATGGTAGTGTGTATAGGGTGCCATCCTAGGCTCAACACGATACTGCAGGGTTGTGGCTGAGTCACCTGGCAGGGTGAACCCAGGAAGCGAACATGGAGCCCGGGAAAGCAAGGCCCAAGAGGCACCAGCTCTCCCGCAGCTCTTCTTCCCTGACGCGACTGAAGCCTTGCTGAGGAAGCAGCGGCGAAGTGCTGTTCGCTCCAAGCCAAAGCCACTACGAAATCACAGCATTCGCTGAGAAATGTTCTGCGGGCTGCTGCTGCTTGCCTGAACCCTGTCTCACGGTGGGAGAAACCCGCATACAGCGAAAGCCTCTTTGCCTTGTCATCTGCCGTTGGAAAGCACAGCATTCATTGGTAAATCCGAGTTGTGTTTGGGGATGCTGCTGCTGCTTGCCTGAGCTTGTCTCCGCAGCACGATGTATGATACCCGCATGGGGCGAAATACTCTTTGCCCTAGCATCCCCTCTGCCTGAGAGAGAAGCATGGTTGCACACGTCTGTCACCGCGCTCCCCAGGAGCAATGTGTGGAAGGCGCAGCACGCCGCCCCCAGAAAAGAGAAGGATCCGTTGGCCTCTGGGTCGGGAAACGCTCGGGAAGCAGGATACCCTGCTGTGGCACGAACAGCAGGCTGGTGGCAAGACATGTATCCCCCCGCTCACTGTCCAGTGAGATGGAAGGTTGGCTGCTAAGGAGACAGGAGGGGACGACTAGGGCCGGGGCACGTGCTCCCCACTGAGGAAGGAGTCTGGGCAGAAGGCAGGCCTTTCCTGTGCCTCTGGTCCCATGGGGACAGCATCTCCTTGGCCAGCTGTACCAAGGGCAGACTTGGGCTTGCCACCAGGTGCCATACCCGCGACTCGCAGAAACAACCCCAAGGAGAAACGGGCAGTCAGATGCCGTCTTCCACCAGGATGTGGCAGCGATGTGGGTGACAGGGCTGTGCCGGGGATGGAGTGGAGACTGTCCCCTACAGTTCCCCTTCCAAGGGCACGGGCCGTGTGCAGGGATCCTGTCGCCACCTCTCTCCTGTGGTGAAGGCACTGGCATAGACCCCGAGTCTTCATGAGCGCCGGAACAAAAGGCAAAGCCTTACCTACCCCAGGAGATGGTAATAGGCATAGAGTGCCATGCTAGGCCACGCATGCTGCTTCAGGGTTGTATCTGTGTCTGCTTAGTTTGGCTTAGCAAGGTGAACCCCGGGTGCGAACTTGGAGCCCGGGGAAACAAGGCCCAAGAGGCAGCAGCTCTACGGCATCTCTTCTTCCATGACGCGCACGAAGCCTTGCTGAGAAAACAGTGGTGAAGTGCGGTTCGCTCCAAGCCCAAAACCTCTGTGAAAGCACAACATTCGCTGAGAAATCAAAGTCGGTTCTGTGGGCTGCTGCTGCTGGTTGCCTGAGCCCAGTCTCACGGTGGGAGAAACCCGCATACAACTTAAGGCTCTTTGCCCGTGCATCTCCTCAGGGAAAGCGCAGCATTGGTTGAGAAATCCGAGTTGGGTTTGGGGATGCTGCTGCTGCTTGCCTGAGCTAGTCTCCAGAGCACAGTGCACGAAACCCGCATGGAGCGAAATCCTCTTTGTTCTAGCACCCCTCTGCCTGAGAGAGAAGCGCGGTTGCGCCTGTGGAAAGAGCCTTAAGGAAAGGGACACGTCTTTCACTGCGCTCCCCAGGAGCATGTCTGTGGAAGGTGCAGCACGCTGCCCAGGCAGAAGAGCAGGAGCCGTTGGCCTTCTGGTCTGCAAACGGTTGCGAAGCAGGAGAGCCGGCCCTGGCAGGCACAGCGGCCGGTGGCAATACAAGTGTCACCCGCTCCCTGTGCAGAGAGACGGAAGACTGGCTGCTACGGAGAGAGGAGGGGATGAGTAGGGCAGGGCGCGTGCTCCACTCTTGGGAAGGAGTCTGGGCAGAAAGCATGCCTGTCCTGAGCCTCTGGGCCCAAGGAGACAGCAGCTCTTTGGCCACCTGTCCCTGGGGCAGACATGTGCTAGCCACGAGGCGCCGAAGCTGAACTCGCAGAAACAGCTCCCTGAAATAACGGGGAGTCAGACGCCGTCTTCCTCCAGGATGTGGAAGCTTGGAGGAGGCACGGGGTTTAAGGGGAAGGGGTGGGGACAGTCCCCCAAAGCTCCCTATTACGTGCACGGGCCGTGTGCAGGGATCCTGTCACCTCTCCTTTCCTGTGGGAAAAGCACTGGCTTAGTCCGCCAGTCCGCCTGAGCGCCAGAGTAAAAGGCCAAGCGATGCCTACACGGGGAGATGGTAGTGTGTATAGGGTGCCATCCTAGGCTCAACACGATACTGCAGGGTTGTGGCTGAGTCACCTGGCAGGGTGAACCCAGGAAGCGAACATGGAGCCCGGGAAAGCAAGGCCCAAGAGGCACCAGCTTTCCCGCAGCTCTTCTTCCCTGACGCGACTGAAGCCTTGCTGAGGAAGCAGCGGCGAAGTGCTGTTCGCTCCAAGCCAAAGCCACTACGAAATCACAGCATTCGCTGAGAAATGTTCTGCGGGCTGCTGCTGCTTGCCTGAACCCTGTCTCACGGTGGGAGAAACCCGCATACAGCGAAAGCCTCTTTGCCTTGTCATCTGCCGTTGGAAAGCACAGCATTCATTGGTAAATCCGAGTTGTGTTTGGGGATGCTGCTGCTGCTTGCCTGAGCTTGTCTCCGCAGCACGATGTATGATACCCGCATGGGGCGAAATACTCTTTGCCCTAGCATCCCCTCTGCCTGAGAGAGAAGCATGGTTGCACACGTCTGTCACCGCGCTCCCCAGGAGCAATGTGTGGAAGGCGCAGCACGCCGCCCCCAGAAAAGAGAAGGATCCGTTGGCCTCTGGGTCGGGAAACGCTCGGGAAGCAGGATACCCTGCTGTGGCACGAACAGCAGGCTGGTGGCAAGACATGTATCCCCCCGCTCACTGTCCAGTGAGATGGAAGGTTGGCTGCTAAGGAGACAGGAGGGGACGACTAGGGCCGGGGCACGTGCTCCCCACTGAGGAAGGAGTCTGGGCAGAAGGCAGGCCTTTCCTGTGCCTCTGGTCCCATGGGGACAGCATCTCCTTGGCCAGCTGTACCAAGGGCAGACTTGGGCTTGCCACCAGGTGCCATACCCGCGACTCGCAGAAACAACCCCAAGGAGAAACGGGCAGTCAGATGCCGTCTTCCACCAGGATGTGGCAGCGATGTGGGTGACAGGGCTGTGCCGGGGATGGAGTGGAGACTGTCCCCTACAGTTCCCCTTCCAAGGGCACGGGCCGTGTGCAGGGATCCTGTCGCCACCTCTCTCCTGTGGTGAAGGCACTGGCATAGACCCCGAGTCTTCATGAGCGCCGGAACAAAAGGCAAAGCCTTACCTACCCCAGGAGATGGTAATAGGCATAGAGTGCCATGCTAGGCCACGCATGCTGCTTCAGGGTTGTATCTGTGTCTGCTTAGTTTGGCTTAGCAAGGTGAACCCCGGGTGCGAACTTGGAGCCCGGGGAAACAAGGCCCAAGAGGCAGCAGCTCTACGGCATCTCTTCTTCCATGACGCGCACGAAGCCTTGCTGAGAAAACAGTGGTGAAGTGCGGTTCGCTCCAAGCCCAAAACCTCTGTGAAAGCACAACATTCGCTGAGAAATCAAAGTCGGTTCTGTGGGCTGCTGCTGCTGGTTGCCTGAGCCCAGTCTCACGGTGGGAGAAACCCGCATACAACTTAAGGCTCTTTGCCCGTGCATCTCCTCAGGGAAAGCGCAGGATTGGTTGAGAAATCCGAGTTGGGTTTGGGGATGCTGCTGCTGCTTGCCTGAGCTAGTCTCCAGAGCACAGTGCACGAAACCCGCATGGAGCGAAATCCTCTTTGTTCTAGCACCCCTCTGCCTGAGAGAGAAGCGCGGTTGCGCCTGTGGAAAGAGCCTTAAGGAAAGGGACACGTCTTTCACTGCGCTCCCCAGGAGCATGTCTGTGGAAGGTGCAGCACGCTGCCCAGGCAGAAGAGCAGGAGCCGTTGGCCTTCTGGTCTGCAAACGGTTGCGAAGCAGGAGAGCCGGCCCTGGCAGGCACAGCGGCCGGTGGCAATACAAGTGTCACCCGCTCCCTGTGCAGAGAGACGGAAGCCTGGCTGCTACGGAGAGAGGAGGGGATGAGTAGGGCAGGGCGCGTGCTCCACTCTTGGGAAGGAGTCTGGGCAGAAAGCATGCCTGTCCTGAGCCTCTGGGCCCAAGGAGACAGCAGCTCTTTGGCCACCTGTCCCTGGGGCAGACATGTGCTAGCCACGAGGCGCCGAAGCTGAACTCGCAGAAACAGCTCCCTGAAATAACGGGGAGTCAGACGCCGTCTTCCTCCAGGATGTGGAAGCTTGGAGGAGGCACGGGGTTTAAGGGGAAGGGGTGGGGACAGTCCCCCAAAGCTCCCTATTACGTGCACGGGCCGTGTGCAGGGATCCTGTCACCTCTCCTTTCCTGTGGGAAAAGCACTGGCTTAGTCCGCCAGTCCGCCTGAGCGCCAGAGTAAAAGGCCAAGCGATGCCTACACGGGGAGATGGTAGTGTGTATAGGGTGCCATCCTAGGCTCAACACGATACTGCAGGGTTGTGGCTGAGTCACCTGGCAGGGTGAACCCAGGAAGCGAACATGGAGCCCGGGAAAGCAAGGCCCAAGAGGCACCAGCTCTCCCGCAGCTCTTCTTCCCTGACGCGACTGAAGCCTTGCTGAGGAAGCAGCGGCGAAGTGCTGTTCGCTCCAAGCCAAAGCCACTACGAAATCACAGCATTCGCTGAGAAATGTTCTGCGGGCTGCTGCTGCTTGCCTGAACCCTGTCTCACGGTGGGAGAAACCCGCATACAGCGAAAGCCTCTTTGCCTTGTCATCTGCCGTTGGAAAGCACAGCATTCATTGGTAAATCCGAGTTGTGTTTGGGGATGCTGCTGCTGCTTGCCTGAGCTTGTCTCCGCAGCACGATGTATGATACCCGCATGGGGCGAAATACTCTTTGCCCTAGCATCCCCTCTGCCTGAGAGAGAAGCATGGTTGCACACGTCTGTCACCGCGCTCCCCAGGAGCAATGTGTGGAAGGCGCAGCACGCCGCCCCCAGAAAAGAGAAGGATCCGTTGGCCTCTGGGTCGGGAAACGCTCGGGAAGCAGGATACCCTGCTGTGGCACGAACAGCAGGCTGGTGGCAAGACATGTATCCCCCCGCTCACTGTCCAGTGAGATGGAAGGTTGGCTGCTAAGGAGACAGGAGGGGACGACTAGGGCCGGGGCATGTGCTCCCCACTGAGGAAGGAGTCTGGGCAGAAGGCAGGCCTTTCCTGTGCCTCTGGTCCCATGGGGACAGCATCTCCTTGGCCAGCTGTACCAAGGGCAGACTTGGGCTTGCCACCAGGTGCCATACCCGCGACTCGCAGAAACAACCCCAAGGAGAAACGGGCAGTCAGATGCCGTCTTCCACCAGGATGTGGCAGCGATGTGGGTGACAGGGCTGTGCCGGGGATGGAGTGGAGACTGTCCCCTACAGTTCCCCTTCCAAGGGCACGGGCCGTGTGCAGGGATCCTGTCGCCACCTCTCTCCTGTGGTGAAGGCACTGGCATAGACCCCGAGTCTTCATGAGCGCCGGAACAAAAGGCAAAGCCTTACCTACCCCAGGAGATGGTAATAGGCATAGAGTGCCATGCTAGGCCACGCATGCTGCTTCAGGGTTGTATCTGTGTCTGCTTAGTTTGGCTTAGCAAGGTGAACCCCGGGTGCGAACTTGGAGCCCGGGGAAACAAGGCCCAAGAGGCAGCAGCTCTACGGCATCTCTTCTTCCATGACGCGCACGAAGCCTTGCTGAGAAAACAGTGGTGAAGTGCGGTTCGCTCCAAGCCCAAAACCTCTGTGAAAGCACAACATTCGCTGAGAAATCAAAGTCGGTTCTGTGGGCTGCTGCTGCTGGTTGCCTGAGCCCAGTCTCACGGTGGGAGAAACCCGCATACAACTTAAGGCTCTTTGCCCGTGCATCTCCTCAGGGAAAGCGCAGCATTGGTTGAGAAATCCGAGTTGGGTTTGGGGATGCTGCTGCTGCTTGCCTGAGCTAGTCTCCAGAGCACAGTGCACGAAACCCGCATGGAGCGAAATCCTCTTTGTTCTAGCACCCCTCTGCCTGAGAGAGAAGCGCGGTTGCGCCTGTGGAAAGAGCCTTAAGGAAAGGGACACGTCTTTCACTGCGCTCCCCAGGAGCATGTCTGTGGAAGGTGCAGCACGCTGCCCAGGCAGAAGAGCAGGAGCCGTTGGCCTTCTGGTCTGCAAACGGTTGCGAAGCAGGAGAGCCGGCCCTGGCAGGCACAGCGGCCGGTGGCAATACAAGTGTCACCCGCTCCCTGTGCAGAGAGACGGAAGCCTGGCTGCTACGGAGAGAGGAGGGGATGAGTAGGGCAGGGCGCGTGCTCCACTCTTAGGAAGGAGTCTGGGCAGAAAGCATGCCTGTCCTGAGCCTCTGGGCCCAAGGAGACAGCAGCTCTTTGGCCACCTGTCCCTGGGGCAGACATGTGCTAGCCACGAGGCGCCGAAGCTGAACTCGCAGAAACAGCTCCCTGAAATAACGGGGAGTCAGACGCCGTCTTCCTCCAGGATGTGGAAGCTTGGAGGAGGCACGGGGTTTAAGGGGAAGGGGTGGGGACAGTCCCCCAAAGCTCCCTATTACGTGCACGGGCCGTGTGCAGGGATCCTGTCACCTCTCCTTTCCTGTGGGAAAAGCACTGGCTTAGTCCGCCAGTCCGCCTGAGCGCCAGAGTAAAAGGCCAAGCGATGCCTACACGGGGAGATGGTAGTGTGTATAGGGTGCCATCCTAGGCTCAACACGATACTGCAGGGTTGTGGCTGAGTCACCTGGCAGGGTGAACCCAGGAAGCGAACATGGAGCCCGGGAAAGCAAGGCCAAAGAGGCACCAGCTCTCCCGCAGCTCTTCTTCCCTGACGCGACTGAAGCCT
This sequence comes from Mustela lutreola, assembly GCF_030435805.1. Taxonomy (NCBI): domain Eukaryota; kingdom Metazoa; phylum Chordata; class Mammalia; order Carnivora; family Mustelidae; genus Mustela; species Mustela lutreola. The sequence goes on along the minus strand of NC_081305.1, from coordinate 61,321,429 downwards.
TGCTGAGGAAGCAGCGGCGAAGTGCTGTTCGCTCCAAGCCAAAGCCACTACGAAATCACAGCATTCGCTGAGAAATGTTCTGCGGGCTGCTGCTGCTTGCCTGAACCCTGGCTCACGGTGGGAGAAACCCGCATACAGCGAAAGCCTGTTTGCCTTGTCATCTGCCGTTGGAAAGCACAGCATTCATTGGTAAATCCGAGTTGTGTTTGGGGATGCTGCTGCTGCTTGCCTGAGCTTGTCTCCGCAGCACGATGAATGATACCCGCATGGGGCGAAATACTCTTTGCCCTAGCATCCCCTCTGCCTGAGAGAGAAGCATGGTTGCACACGTCTGTCACCGCGCTCCCCAGGAGCAATGTGTGGGGGCGCAGCACGCCGACCCCAGAAAAGAGAAGGATCCGTTGGCCTCTGGGTCGGGAAACGCTCGGGAAGCAGGATACCCTGCTGTGGCACGAACAGCAGGCTGGTGGCAAGACATGTATCCCCCCGCTCACTGTCCAGTGAGATGGAAGGTTGGCTGCTAAGGAGACAGGAGGGGACGACTAGGGCCGGGGCACGTGCTCCCCACTGAGGAAGGAGTCTGGGCAGAAGGCAGGCCTTTCCTGTGCCTCTGGTCCCATGGGGACAGCATCTCCTTGGCCAGCTGTACCAAGGGCAGACTTGGGCTTGCCACCAGGTGCCATACCCGCGACTCGCAGAAACAACCCCAAGGAGAAACGGGCAGTCAGATGCCGTCTTCCACCAGGATGTGGCAGCGATGTGGGTGACAGGGCTGTGCCGGGGATGGAGTGGAGACTGTCCCCTACAGTTCCCCTTCCAAGGGCACGGGCCGTGTGCAGGGATCCTGTCGCCACCTCTCTCCTGTGGTGAAGGCACTGGCATAGACCCCGAGTCTTCATGAGCGCCGGAACAAAAGGCAAAGCCTTACCTACCCCAGGAGATGGTAATAGGCATAGAGTGCCATGCTAGGCCACGCATGCTGCTTCAGGGTTGTAACTGTGTCTGCTTAGTTTAGCTTAGCAAGGTGAACCGCGCGTGCGAACTTGGAGTCCGGGGAAACAAGGCCCAAGAGGCAGCAGCTCTACGGCAGCTCTTCTTCCATGACGCGCACGAAGCCTTGCTGAGAAAACAGTGGTGAAGTGCGGTTCGCTCCAAGCCCAAAACCTCTGTGAAAGCACAACATTCGCTGAGAAATCAAAGTCGGTACTGTGGGCTGCTGCTGCTGGTTGCCTGAGCCCAGTCTCACGGTGGGAGAAACCCGCATACAACTTAAGGCTCTTTGCCCGTGCATCTCCTCAGGGAAAGCGCAGCATTGGTTGGGAAATCCGAGTTGGGTTTGGGGATGCTGCTGCTGCTTGCCTGAGCTAGTCTCCAGAGCACAGTGCACGAAACCCGCATGGAGCGAAATCCTCTTTGCTCTAGCACCCCTCTGCCTGAGAGAGAAGCGCGGTTGCGCCTGTGGAAAGAGCCTTAAGGAAAGGGACACGTCTTTCACTGCGCTCCCCAGGAGCATGTCTGTGGAAGGTGCAGCACGCTGCCCAGGCAGAAGAGCAGGAGCCGTTGGCCTTCTGGTCTGGAAACGGTTGCGAAGCAGGAGAGCCGGCCCTGGCAGGCACAGCGGCCGGTGGCAATACAAGTGTCACCCGCTCCCTGTGCAGAGAGACGGAAGACTGGCTGCTACGGAGAGAGGAGGGGATGAGTAGGGCAGGGCGCGTGCTCCACTCTTGGGAAGGAGTCTGGGCAGAAAGCATGCCTGTCCTGAGCCTCTGGGCCCAAGGAGACAGCAGCTCTTTGGCCACCTGTCCCTGGGGCAGACATGTGCTAGCCACGAGGCGCCGAAGCTGAACTCGCAGAAACAGCTCCCTGAAATAACGGGGAGTCAGACGCCGTCTTCCTCCAGGATGTGGAAGCTTGGAGGAGGCACGGGGTTTAAGGGGAAGGGGTGGGGACAGTCCCCCAAAGCTCCCTATTACGTGCACGGGCCGTGTGCAGGGATCCTGTCACCTCTCCTTTCCTGTGGGAAAAGCACTGGCTTAGTCCGCCAGTCCGCCTGAGCGCCAGAGTAAAAGGCCAAGCGATGCCTACACGGGGAGATGGTAGTGTGTATAGGGTGCCATCCTAGGCTCAACACGATACTGCAGGGTTGTGGCTGAGTCACCTGGCAGGGTGAACCCAGGAAGCGAACATGGAGCCCGGGAAAGCAAGGCCCAAGAGGCACCAGCTCTCCCGCAGCTCTTCTTCCCTGACGCGACTGAAGCCTTGCTGAGGAAGCAGCGGCGAAGTGCTGTTCGCTCCAAGCCAAAGCCACTACGAAATCACAGCATACGCTGAGAAATGTTCTGCGGGCTGCTGCTGCTTGCCTGAACCCTGTCTCACGGTGGGAGAAACCCGCATACAGCGAAAGCCTCTTTGCCTTGTCATCTGCCGTTGGAAAGCACAGCATTCATTGGTAAATCCGAGTTGTGTTTGGGGATGCTGCTGCTGCTTGCCTGAGCTTGTCTCCGCAGCACGATGAATGATACCCGCATGGGGCGAAATACTCTTTGCCCTAGCATCCCCTCTGCCTGAGAGAGAAGCATGGTTGCACACGAATGTCACCGCGCTCCCCAGGAGCAATGTGTGGAAGGCGCAGCACGCCGCCCCCAGAAAAGAGAAGGATCCGTTGGCCTCTGGGTCGGGAAACGCTCGGGAAGCAGGATACCCTGCTGTGGCACGAACAGCAGGCTGGTGGCAAGACATGTATCCCCCCGCTCACTGTCCAGTGAGATGGAAGGTTGGCTGCTAAGGAGACAGGAGGGGACGACTAGGGCCGGGGCACGTGCTCCCCACTGAGGAAGGAGTCTGGGCAGAAGGCAGGCCTTTCCTGTGCCTCTGGTCCCATGGGGACAGCATCTCCTTGGCCAGCTGTACCAAGGGCAGACTTGGGCTTGCCACCAGGTGCCATACCCGCGACTCGCAGAAACAACCCCAAGGAGAAACGGGCAGTCAGATGCCGTCTTCCACCAGGATGTGGCAGCGATGTGGGTGACAGGGCTGTGCCGGGGATGGAGTGGAGACTGTCCCCTACAGTTCCCCTTCCAAGGGCACGGGCCGTGTGCAGGGATCCTGTCGCCACCTCTCTCCTGTGGTGAAGGCACTGGCATAGACCCCGAGTCTTCATGAGCGCCGGAACAAAAGGCAAAGCCTTACCTACCCCAGGAGATGGTAATAGGCATAGAGTGCCATGCTAGGCCACGCATGCTGCTTCAGGGTTGTATCTGTGTCTGCTTAGTTTGGCTTAGCAAGGTGAACCCCGGGTGCGAACTTGGAGCCCGGGGAAACAAGGCCCAAGAGGCAGCAGCTCTACGGCATCTCTTCTTCCATGACGCGCACGAAGCCTTGCTGAGAAAACAGTGGTGAAGTGCGGTTCGCTCCAAGCCCAAAACCTCTGTGAAAGCACAACATTCGCTGAGAAATCAAAGTCGGTACTGTGGGCTGCTGCTGCTGGTTGCCTGAGCCCAGTCTCACGGTGGGAGAAACCCGCATACAACTTAAGGCTCTTTGCCCGTGCATCTCCTCAGGGAAAGCGCAGCATTGGTTGAGAAATCCGAGTTGGGTTTGGGGATGCTGCTGCTGCTTGCCTGAGCTAGTCTCCAGAGCACAGTGCACGAAACCCGCATGGAGCGAAATCCTCTTTGTTCTAGCACCCCTCTGCCTGAGAGAGAAGCGCGGTTGCGCCTGTGGAAAGAGCCTTAAGGAAAGGGACACGTCTTTCACTGCGCTCCCCAGGAGCATGTCTGTGGAAGGTGCAGCACGCTGCCCAGGCAGAAGAGCAGGAGCCGTTGGCCTTCTGGTCTGGAAACGGTTGCGAAGCAGGAGAGCCGGCCCTGGCAGGCACAGCGGCCGGTGGCAATACAAGTGTCACCCGCTCCCTGTGCAGAGAGACGGAAGACTGGCTGCTACGGAGAGAGGAGGGGATGAGTAGGGCAGGGCGCGTGCTCCACTCTTAGGAAGGAGTCTGGGCAGAAAGCATGCCTGTCCTGAGCCTCTGGGCCCAAGGAGACAGCAGCTCTTTGGCCACCTGTCCCTGGGGCAGACATGTGCTAGCCACGAGGCGCCGAAGCTGAACTCGCAGAAACAGCTCCCTGAAATAACGGGGAGTCAGACGCCGTCTTCCTCCAGGATGTGGAAGCTTGGAGGAGGCACGGGGTTTAAGGGGAAGGGGTGGGGACAGTCCCCCAAAGCTCCCTATTACGTGCACGGGCCGTGTGCAGGGATCCTGTCACCTCTCCTTTCCTGTGGGAAAAGCACTGGCTTAGTCTGCCAGTCCGCCTGAGCGCCAGAGTAAAAGGCCAAGCGATGCCTACACGGGGAGATGGTAGTGTGTATAGGGTGCCATCCTAGGCTCAACACGATACTGCAGGGTTGTGGCTGAGACACCTGGCAGGGTGAACCCAGGAAGCGAACATGGAGCCCGGGAAAGCAAGGCCCAAGAGGCACCAGCTCTCCCGCAGCTCTTCTTCCCTGACGCGACTGAAGCCTTGCTGAGGAAGCAGCGGCGAAGTGCTGTTCGCTCCAAGCCAAAGCCACTACGAAATCACAGCATTCGCTGAGAAAGGTTCTGCGGGCTGCTGCTGCTTGCCTGAACCCTGGCTCACGTTGGGAGAAACCCGCATACAGCGAAAGCCTGTTTGCCTTGTCATCTGCCGTTGGAAAGCACAGCATTCATTGGTAAATCCGAGTTGTGTTTGGGGATGCTGCTGCTGCTTGCCTGAGCTTGTCTCCGCAGCACGATGAATGATACCCGCATGGGGCGAAATACTCTTTGCCCTAGCATCCCCTCTGCCTGAGAGAGAAGCATGGTTGCACACGTCTGTCACCGCGCTCCCCAGGAGCAATGTGTGGGGGCGCAGCACGTCGCCCCCAGAAAAGAGAAGGATCCGTTGGCCTCTGGGTCGGGAAACGCTCGGGAAGCAGGATACCCTGCTGTGGCACGAACAGCAGGCTGGTGGCAAGACATGTATCCCCCCGCTCACTGTCCAGTGAGATGGAAGGTTGGCTGCTAAGGAGACAGGAGGGGACGACTAGGGCCGGGGCACGTGCTCCCCACTGAGGAAGGAGTCTGGGCAGAAGGCAGGCCTTTCCTGTGCCTCTGGTCCCATGGGGACAGCATCTCCTTGGCCAGCTGTACCAAGGGCAGACTTGGGCTTGCCACCAGGTGCCATACCCGCGACTCGCAGAAACAACCCCAAGGAGAAACGGGCAGTCAGATGCCGTCTTCCACCAGGATGTGGCAGCGATGTGGGTGACAGGGCTGTGCCGGGGATGGAGTGGAGACTGTCCCCTACAGTTCCCCTTCCAAGGGCACGGGCCGTGTGCAGGGATCCTGTCGCCACCTCTCTCCTGTGGTGAAGGCACTGGCATAGACCCCGAGTCTTCATGAGCGCCGGAACAAAAGGCAAAGCCTTACCTACCCCAGGAGATGGTAATAGGCATAGAGTGCCATGCTAGGCCACGCATGCTGCTTCAGGGTTGTAACTGTGTCTGCTTAGTTTAGCTTAGCAAGGTGAACCGCGCGTGCTAACTTGGAGTCCGGGGAAACAAGGCCCAAGAGGCAGCAGCTCTACGGCAGCTCTTCTTCCATGACGCGCACGAAGCCTTGCTGAGAAAACAGTGGTGAAGTGCGGTTCGCTCCAAGCCCAAAACCTCTGTGAAAGCACAACATTCGCTGAGAAATCAAAGTCGGTACTGTGGGCTGCTGCTGCTGGTTGCCTGAGCCCAGTCTCACGGTGGGAGAAACCCGCATACAACTTAAGGCTCTTTGCCCGTGCATCTCCTCAGGGAAAGCGCAGCATTGGTTGGGAAATCCGAGTTGGGTTTGGGGATGCTGCTGCTGCTTGCCTGAGCTAGTCTCCAGAGCACAGTGCACGAAACCCGCATGGAGCGAAATCCTCTTTGCTCTAGCACCCCTCTGCCTGAGAGAGAAGCGCGGTTGCGCCTGTGGAAAGAGCCTTAAGGAAAGGGACACGTCTTTCACTGCGCTCCCCAGGAGCATGTCTGTGGAAGGTGCAGCACGCTGCCCAGGCAGAAGAGCAGGAGCCGTTGGCCTTCTGGTCTGGAAACGGTTGCGAAGCAGGAGAGCCGGCCCTGGCAGGCACAGCGGCCGGTGGCAATACAAGTGTCACCCGCTCCCTGTGCAGAGAGACGGAAGACTGGCTGCTACGGAGAGAGGAGGGGATGAGTAGGGCAGGGCGCGTGCTCCACTCTTGGGAAGGAGTCTGGGCAGAAAGCATGCCTGTCCTGAGCCTCTGGGCCCAAGGAGACAGCAGCTCTTTGGCCACCTGTCCCTGGGGCAGACATGTGCTAGCCACGAGGCGCCGAAGCTGAACTCGCAGAAACAGCTCCCTGAAATAACGGGGAGTCAGACGCCGTCTTCCTCCAGGATGTGGAAGCTTGGAGGAGGCACGGGGTTTAAGGGGAAGGGGTGGGGACAGTCCCCCAAAGCTCCCTATTACGTGCACGGGCCGTGTGCAGGGATCCTGTCACCTCTCCTTTCCTGTGGGAAAAGCACTGGCTTAGTCCGCCAGTCCGCCTGAGCGCCAGAGTAAAAGGCCAAGCGATGCCTACACGGGGAGATGGTAGTGTGTATAGGGTGCCATCCTAGGCTCAACACGATACTGCAGGGTTGTGGCTGAGTCACCTGGCAGGGTGAACCCAGGAAGCGAACATGGAGCCCGGGAAAGCAAGGCCCAAGAGGCACCAGCTCTCCCGCAGCTCTTCTTCCCTGACGCGACTGAAGCCTTGCTGAGGAAGCAGCGGCGAAGTGCTGTTCGCTCCAAGCCAAAGCCACTACGAAATCACAGCATTCGCTGAGAAAGGTTCTGCGGGCTGCTGCTGCTTGCCTGAACCCTGGCTCACGTTGGGAGAAACCCGCATACAGCGAAAGCCTGTTTGCCTTGTCATCTGCCGTTGGAAAGCACAGCATTCATTGGTAAATCCGAGTTGTGTTTGGGGATGCTGCTGCTGCTTGCCTGAGCTTGTCTCCGCAGCACGATGAATGATACCCGCATGGGGCGAAATACTCTTTGCCCTAGCATCCCCTCTGCCTGAGAGAGAAGCATGGTTGCACACGTCTGTCACCGCGCTCCCCAGGAGCAATGTGTGGGGGCGCAGCACGCCGCCCCCAGAAAAGAGAAGGATCCGTTGGCCTCTGGGTCGGGAAACGCTCGGGAAGCAGGATACCCTGCTGTGGCACGAACAGCAGGCTGGTGGCAAGACATGTATCCCCCCGCTCACTGTCCAGTGAGATGGAAGGTTGGCTGCTAAGGAGACAGGAGGGGACGACTAGGGCCGGGGCACGTGCTCCCCACTGAGGAAGGAGTCTGGGCAGAAGGCAGGCCTTTCCTGTGCCTCTGGTCCCATGGGGACAGCATCTCCTTGGCCAGCTGTACCAAGGGCAGACTTGGGCTTGCCACCAGGTGCCATACCCGCGACTCGCAGAAACAACCCCAAGGAGAAACGGGCAGTCAGATGCCGTCTTCCACCAGGATGTGGCAGCGATGTGGGTGACAGGGCTGTGCCGGGGATGGAGTGGAGACTGTCCCCTACAGTTCCCCTTCCAAGGGCACGGGCCGTGTGCAGGGATCCTGTCGCCACCTCTCTCCTGTGGTGAAGGCACTGGCATAGACCCCGAGTCTTCATGAGCGCCGGAACAAAAGGCAAAGCCTTACCTACCCCAGGAGATGGTAATAGGCATAGAGTGCCATGCTAGGCCACGCATGCTGCTTCAGGGTTGTAACTGTGTCTGCTTAGTTTAGCTTAGCAAGGTGAACCGCGCGTGCTAACTTGGAGTCCGGGGAAACAAGGCCCAAGAGGCAGCAGCTCTACGGCAGCTCTTCTTCCATGACGCGCACGAAGCCTTGCTGAGAAAACAGTGGTGAAGTGCGGTTCGCTCCAAGCCCAAAACCTCTGTGAAAGCACAACATTCGCTGAGAAATCAAAGTCGGTACTGTGGGCTGCTGCTGCTGGTTGCCTGAGCCCAGTCTCACGGTGGGAGAAACCCGCATACAACTTAAGGCTCTTTGCCCGTGCATCTCCTCAGGGAAAGCGCAGCATTGGTTGGGAAATCCGAGTTGGGTTTGGGGATGCTGCTGCTGCTTGCCTGAGCTAGTCTCCAGAGCACAGTGCACGAAACCCGCATGGAGCGAAATCCTCTTTGCTCTAGCACCCCTCTGCCTGAGAGAGAAGCGCGGTTGCGCCTGTGGAAAGAGCCTTAAGGAAAGGGACACGTCTTTCACTGCGCTCCCCAGGAGCATGTCTGTGGAAGGTGCAGCACGCTGCCCAGGCAGAAGAGCAGGAGCCGTTGGCCTTCTGGTCTGGAAACGGTTGCGAAGCAGGAGAGCCGGCCCTGGCAGGCACAGCGGCCGGTGGCAATACAAGTGTCACCCGCTCCCTGTGCAGAGAGACGGAAGACTGGCTGCTACGGAGAGAGGAGGGGATGAGTAGGGCAGGGCGCGTGCTCCACTCTTGGGAAGGAGTCTGGGCAGAAAGCATGCCTGTCCTGAGCCTCTGGGCCCAAGGAGACAGCAGCTCTTTGGCCACCTGTCCCTGGGGCAGACATGTGCTAGCCACGAGGCGCCGAAGCTGAACTCGCAGAAACAGCTCCCTGAAATAACGGGGAGTCAGACGCCGTCTTCCTCCAGGATGTGGAAGCTTGGAGGAGGCACGGGGTTTAAGGGGAAGGGGTGGGGACAGTCCCCCAAAGCTCCCTATTACGTGCACGGGCCGTGTGCAGGGATCCTGTCACCTCTCCTTTCCTGTGGGAAAAGCACTGGCTTAGTCCGCCAGTCCGCCTGAGCGCCAGAGTAAAAGGCCAAGCGATGCCTACACGGGGAGATGGTAGTGTGTATAGGGTGCCATCCTAGGCTCAACACGATACTGCAGGGTTGTGGCTGAGTCACCTGGCAGGGTGAACCCAGGAAGCGAACATGGAGCCCGGGAAAGCAAGGCCCAAGAGGCACCAGCTCTCCCGCAGCTCTTCTTCCCTGACGCGACTGAAGCCTTGCTGAGGAAGCAGCGGCGAAGTGCTGTTCGCTCCAAGCCAAAGCCACTACGAAATCACAGCATTCGCTGAGAAATGTTCTGCGGGCTGCTGCTGCTTGCCTGAACCCTGTCTCACGGTGGGAGAAACCCGCATACAGCGAAAGCCTCTTTGCCTTGTCATCTGCCGTTGGAAAGCACAGCATTCATTGGTAAATCCGAGTTGTGTTTGGGGATGCTGCTGCTGCTTGCCTGAGCTTGTCTCCGCAGCACGATGAATGATACCCGCATGGGGCGAAATACTCTTTGCCCTAGCATCCCCTCTGCCTGAGAGAGAAGCATGGTTGCACACGAATGTCACCGCGCTCCCCAGGAGCAATGTGTGGAAGGCGCAGCACGCCGCCCCCAGAAAAGAGAAGGATCCGTTGGCCTCTGGGTCGGGAAACGCTCGGGAAGCAGGATACCCTGCTGTGGCACGAACAGCAGGCTGGTGGCAAGACATGTATCCCCCCGCTCACTGTCCAGTGAGATGGAAGGTTGGCTGCTAAGGAGACAGGAGGGGACGACTAGGGCCGGGGCACGTGCTCCCCACTGAGGAAGGAGTCTGGGCAGAAGGCAGGCCTTTCCTGTGCCTCTGGTCCCATGGGGACAGCATCTCCTTGGCCAGCTGTACCAAGGGCAGACTTGGGCTTGCCACCAGGTGCCATACCCGCGACTCGCAGAAACAACCCCAAGGAGAAACGGGCAGTCAGATGCCGTCTTCCACCAGGATGTGGCAGCGATGTGGGTGACAGGGCTGTGCCAGGGATGGAGTGGAGACTGTCCCCTACAGTTCCCCTTCCAAGGGCACGGGCCGTGTGCAGGGATCCTGTCGCCACCTCTCTCCTGTGGTGAAGGCACTGGCATAGACCCCGAGTCTTCATGAGCGCCGGAACAAAAGGCAAAGCCTTACCTACCCCAGGAGATGGTAATAGGCATAGAGTGCCATGCTAGGCCACGCATGCTGCTTCAGGGTTGTATCTGTGTCTGCTTAGTTTGGCTTAGCAAGGTGAACCCCGGGTGCGAACTTGGAGCCCGGGGAAACAAGGCCCAAGAGGCAGCAGCTCTACGGCATCTCTTCTTCCATGACGCGCACGAAGCCTTGCTGAGAAAACAGTGGTGAAGTGCGGTTCGCTCCAAGCCCAAAACCTCTGTGAAAGCACAACATTCGCTGAGAAATCAAAGTCGGTACTGTGGGCTGCTGCTGCTGGTTGCCTGAGCCCAGTCTCACGGTGGGAGAAACCCGCATACAACTTAAGGCTCTTTGCCCGTGCATCTCCTCAGGGAAAGCGCAGCATTGGTTGAGAAATCCGAGTTGGGTTTGGGGATGCTGCTGCTGCTTGCCTGAGCTAGTCTCCAGAGCACAGTGCACGAAACCCGCATGGAGCGAAATCCTCTTTGTTCTAGCACCCCTCTGCCTGAGAGAGAAGCGCGGTTGCGCCTGTGGAAAGAGCCTTAAGGAAAGGGACACGTCTTTCACTGCGCTCCCCAGGAGCATGTCTGTGGAAGGTGCAGCACGCTGCCCAGGCAGAAGAGCAGGAGCCGTTGGCCTTCTGGTCTGGAAACGGTTGCGAAGCAGGAGAGCCGGCCCTGGCAGGCACAGCGGCCGGTGGCAATACAAGTGTCACCCGCTCCCTGTGCAGAGAGACGGAAGACTGGCTGCTACGGAGAGAGGAGGGGATGAGTAGGGCAGGGCGCGTGCTCCACTCTTAGGAAGGAGTCTGGGCAGAAAGCATGCCTGTCCTGAGCCTCTGGGCCCAAGGAGACAGCAGCTCTTTGGCCACCTGTCCCTGGGGCAGACATGTGCTAGCCACGAGGCGCCGAAGCTGAACTCGCAGAAACAGCTCCCTGAAATAACGGGGAGTCAGACGCCGTCTTCCTCCAGGATGTGGAAGCTTGGAGGAGGCACGGGGTTTAAGGGGAAGGGGTGGGGACAGTCCCCCAAAGCTCCCTATTACGTGCACGGGCCGTGTGCAGGGATCCTGTCACCTCTCCTTTCCTGTGGGAAAAGCACTGGCTTAGTCTGCCAGTCCGCCTGAGCGCCAGAGTAAAAGGCCAAGCGATGCCTACACGGGGAGATGGTAGTGTGTATAGGGTGCCATCCTAGGCTCAACACGATACTGCAGGGTTGTGGCTGAGACACCTGGCAGGGTGAACCCAGGAAGCGAACATGGAGCCCGGGAAAGCAAGGCCCAAGAGGCACCAGCTCTCCCGCAGCTCTTCTTCCCTGACGCGACTGAAGCCTTGCTGAGGAAGCAGCGGCGAAGTGCTGTTCGCTCCAAGCCAAAGCCACTACGAAATCACAGCATTCGCTGAGAAATGTTCTGCGGGCTGCTGCTGCTTGCCTGAACCCTGGCTCACGTTGGGAGAAACCCGCATACAGCGAAAGCCTGTTTGCCTTGTCATCTGCCGTTGGAAAGCACAGCATTCATTGGTAAATCCGAGTTGTGTTTGGGGATGCTGCTGCTTGCCTGAGCTTGTCTCCGCAGCACGATGAATGATACCCGCATGGGGCGAAATACTCTTTGCCCTAGCATCCCCTCTGCCTGAGAGAGAAGCATGGTTGCACACGTCTGTCACCGCGCTCCCCAGGAGCAATGTGTGGAAGGCGCAGCACGCCGCCCCCAGAAAAGAGAAGGATCCGTTGGCCTCTGGGTCGGGAAACGCTCGGGAAGCAGGATACCCTGCTGTGGCACGAACAGCAGGCTGGTGGCAAGACATGTATCCCCCGCTCACTGTCCAGTGAGATGGAAGGTTGGCTGCTAAGGAGACAGGAGGGGACGACTAGGGCCGGGGCACGTGCTCCCCACTGAGGAAGGAGTCTGGGCAGAAGGCAGGCCTTTCCTGTGCCTCTGGTCCCATGGGGACAGCATCTCCTTGGCCAGCTGTACCAAGGGCAGACTTGGGCTTGCCACCAGGTGCCATACCCGCGACTCGCAGAAACAACCCCAAGGAGAAACGGGCAGTCAGATGCCGTCTTCCACCAGGATGTGGCAGCGATGTGGGTGACAGGGCTGTGCCGGGGATGGAGTGGAGACTGTCCCCTACAGTTCCCCTTCCAAGGGCACGGGCCGTGTGCAGGGATCCTGTCGCCACCTCTCTCCTGTGGTGAAGGCACTGGCATAGACCCCGAGTCTTCATGAGCGCCGGAACAAAAGGCAAAGCCTTACCTACCCCAGGAGATGGTAATAGGCATAGAGTGCCATGCTAGGCCACGCATGCTGCTTCAGGGTTGTAACTGTGTCTGCTTAGTTTAGCTTAGCAAGGTGAACCGCGCGTGCGAACTTGGAGTCCGGGGAAACAAGGCCCAAGAGGCAGCAGCTCTACGGCAGCTCTTCTTCCATGACGCGCACGAAGCCTTGCTGAGAAAACAGTGGTGAAGTGCGGTTCGCTCCAAGCCCAAAACCTCTGTGAAAGCACAACATTCGCTGAGAAATCAAAGTCGGTACTGTGGGCTGCTGCTGCTGGTTGCCTGAGCCCAGTCTCACGGTGGGAGAAACCCGCATACAACTTAAGGCTCTTTGCCCGTGCATCTCCTCAGGGAAAGCGCAGCATTGGTTGGGAAATCCGAGTTGGGTTTGGGGATGCTGCTGCTGCTTGCCTGAGCTAGTCTCCAGAGCACAGTGCACGAAACCCGCATGGAGCGAAATCCTCTTTGCTCTAGCACCCCTCTGCCTGAGAGAGAAGCGCGGTTGCGCCTGTGGAAAGAGCCTTAAGGAAAGGGACACGTCTTTCACTGCGCTCCCCAGGAGCATGTCTGTGGAAGGTGCAGCACGCTGCCCAGGCAGAAGAGCAGGAGCCGTTGGCCTTCTGGTCTGGAAACGGTTGCGAAGCAGGAGAGCCGGCCCTGGCAGGCACAGCGGCCGGTGGCAATACAAGTGTCACCCGCTCCCTGTGCAGAGAGACGGAAGACTGGCTGCTACGGAGAGAGGAGGGGATGAGTAGGGCAGGGCGCGTGCTCCACTCTTGGGAAGGAGTCTGGGCAGAAAGCATGCCTGTCCTGAGCCTCTGGGCCCAAGGAGACAGCAGCTCTTTGGCCACCTGTCCCTGGGGCAGACATGTGCTAGCCACGAGGCGCCGAAGCTGAACTCGCAGAAACAGCTCCCTGAAATAACGGGGAGTCAGACGCCGTCTTCCTCCAGGATGTGGAAGCTTGGAGGAGGCACGGGGTTTAAGGGGAAGGGGTGGGGACAGTCCCCCAAAGCTCCCTATTACGTGCACGGGCCGTGTGCAGGGATCCTGTCACCTCTCCTTTCCTGTGGGAAAAGCACTGGCTTAGTCCGCCAGTCCGCCTGAGCGCCAGAGTAAAAGGCCAAGCGATGCCTACACGGGGAGATGGTAGTGTGTATAGGGTGCCATCCTAGGCTCAACACGATACTGCAGGGTTGTGGCTGAGTCACCTGGCAGGGTGAACCCAGGAAGCGAACATGGAGCCCGGGAAAGCAAGGCCCAAGAGGCACCAGCTCTCCCGCAGCTCTTCTTCCCTGACGCGACTGAAGCCTTGCTGAGGAAGCAGCGGCGAAGTGCTGTTCGCTCCAAGCCAAAGCCACTACGAAATCACAGCATTCGCTGAGAAATGTTCTGCGGGCTGCTGCTGCTTGCCTGAACCCTGTCTCACGGTGGGAGAAACCCGCATACAGCGAAAGCCTCTTTGCCTTGTCATCTGCCGTTGGAAAGCACAGCATTCATTGGTAAATCCGAGTTGTGTTTGGGGATGCTGCTGCTGCTTGCCTGAGCTTGTCTCCGCAGCACGATGAATGATACCCGCATGGGGCGAAATACTCTTTGCCCTAGCATCCCCTCTGCCTGAGAGAGAAGCATGGTTGCACACGAATGTCACCGCGCTCCCCAGGAGCAATGTGTGGAAGGCGCAGCACGCCGCCCCCAGAAAAGAGAAGGATCCGTTGGCCTCTGGGTCGGGAAACGCTCGGGAAGCAGGATACCCTGCTGTGGCACGAACAGCAGGCTGGTGGCAAGACATGTATCCCCCCGCTCACTGTCCAGTGAGATGGAAGGTTGGCTGCTAAGGAGACAGGAGGGGACGACTAGGGCCGGGGAACGTGCTCCCCACTGAGGAAGGAGTCTGGGCAGAAGGCAGGCCTTTCCTGTGCCTCTGGTCCCATGGGGACAGCATCTCCTTGGCCAGCTATACCAAGGGCAGACTTGGGCTTGCCACCAGGTGCCATACTCGCGACTCGCACAAACAACCCCAAGGAGAAACGGGCAGTCCGATGCCGTCTTCCGACAGGATGTGGCAGCGATGGGGGTGACAGGGCTGTGCCGGGGATGGAGTGGATACTGTCCCCTACAGTTCCCCTTCCAAGGGCACGGGCCGTGTGCAGGGATCCTGTCGCCACCTCTCTCCTGTGGTGAAGGCACTGGCATAGACCCCGAGTCTTCATGAGCGCCGGAACAAAAGGCAAAGCCTTACCTACCCCAGGAGATGGTAATAGGCATAGAGTGCCATCCTAGGCCACGCATGCTGCTTCAGGGTTGTAACTGTGTCTTCTTAGTTTGGCTTAGCAAGGTGAACCCCGGGTGCGAACTTGGAGTCCGGGGAAACAAGGCCCAAGAGGCAGCAGCTCTACGGCAGCTCTTCTTCCATGACGCGCACGAAGCCTTGCTGAGAAAACAGTGGTGAAGTGCGGTTCGCTCCAAGCGCAAAACCTCTGTGAAAGCACAACATTCGCTGAGAAATCAAAGTCGGTACTGTGGGCTGCTGCTGCTGGTTGCCTGAGCCCAGTCTCACGGTGGGAGAAACCCGCATACAACTTAAGGCTCTTTGCCCGTGCATCTCCTCAGGGAAAGCGCAGCATTGGTTGGGAAATCCGAGTTGGGTTTGGGGATGCTGCTGCTGCTTGCCTGAGCTAGTCTCCAGAGCACAGTGCACGAAACCCGCATGGAGCGAAATCCTCTTTGCTCTAGCACTCCTCTGCCTGAGAGAGAAGCGCGGTTGCGCCTGTGGAAAGAGCCTTAAGGAAAGGGACACGTCTTTCACTGCGCTCCCCAGGAGCATGTCTGTGGAAGGTGCAGCACGCTGCCCAGGCAGAAGAGCAGGAGCCGTTGGCCTTCTGGTCTGGAAACGGTTGCGAAGCAGGAGAGCCGGCCCTGGCAGGCACAGCGGCCGGTGGCAATACAAGTGTCACCCGCTCCCTGTGCAGAGAGACGGAAGACTGGCTGCTACGGAGAGAGGAGGGGATGAGTAGGGCAGGGCGCGTGCTCCACTCTTGGGAAGGAGTCTGGGCAGAAAGCATGCCTGTCCTGAGCCTCTGGGCCCAAGGAGACAGCAGCTCTTTGGCCACCTGTCCCTGGGGCAGACATGTGCTAGCCACGAGGCGCCGAAGCTGAACTCGCAGAAACAGCTCCCTGAAATAACGGGGAGTCAGACGCCGTCTTCCTCCAGGATGTGGAAGCTTGGAGGAGGCACGGGGTTTAAGGGGAAGGGGTGGGGAGAGTCCCCCAAAGCTCCCTATTACGTGCACGGGCCGTGTGCAGGGATCCTGTCACCTCTCCTTTCCTGTGGGAAAAGCACTGGCTTAGTCCGCCAGTCCGCCTGAGCGCCAGAGTAAAAGGCCAAGCGATGCCTACACGGGGAGATGGTAGTGTGTATAGGGTGCCATCCTAGGCTCAACACGATACTGCAGGGTTGTGGCTGAGTCACCTGGCAGGGTGAACCCAGGAAGCGAACATGGAGCCCGGGAAAGCAAGGCCCAAGAGGCACCAGCTCTCCCGCAGCTCTTCTTCCCTGACGCGACTGAAGCCTTGCTGAGGAAGCAGCGGCGAAGTGCTGTTCGCTCCAAGCCAAAGCCACTACGAAATCACAGCATTCGCTGAGAAATGTTCTGCGGGCTGCTGCTGCTTGCCTGAACCCTGTCTCACGGTGGGAGAAACCCGCATACAGCGAAAGCCTCTTTGCCTTGTCATCTGCCGTTGGAAAGCACAGCATTCATTGGTAAATCCGAGTTGTGTTTGGGGATGCTGCTGCTGCTTGCCTGAGCTTGTCTCCGCAGCACGATGAATGATACCCGCATGGGGCGAAATACTCTTTGCCCTAGCATCCCCTCTGCCTGAGAGAGAAGCATGGTTGCACACGAATGTCACCGCGCTCCCCAGGAGCAATGTGTGGAAGGCGCAGCACGCCGCCCCCAGAAAAGAGAAGGATCCGTTGG
Source organism: Mustela lutreola (assembly GCF_030435805.1). NCBI lineage: Eukaryota > Metazoa > Chordata > Mammalia > Carnivora > Mustelidae > Mustela > Mustela lutreola. The sequence goes on along the minus strand of NC_081305.1, from coordinate 61,305,203 downwards.
CCTCTGGGTCGGGAAACGCTCGGGAAGCAGGATACCCTGCTGTGGCACGAACAGCAGGCTGGTGGCAAGACATGTATCCCCCCGCTCACTGTCCAGTGAGATGGAAGGTTGGCTGCTAAGGAGACAGGAGGGGACGACTAGGGCCGGGGCACGTGCTCCCCACTGAGGAAGGAGTCTGGGCAGAAGGCAGGCCTTTCCTGTGCCTCTGGTCCCAGGGGGACAGCATCTCCTTGGCCAGCTGTACCAAGGGCAGACTTGGGCTTGCCACCAGGTGCCATACCCGCGTCTCGCAGAAACAACCCCAAGGAGAAACGGGCAGTCAGATGCCGTCTTCCACCAGGATGTGGCAGCGATGTGGGTGACAGGGCTGTGCCGGGGATGGAGTGGAGACTGTCCCCTACAGTTCCCCTTCCAAGGGCACGGGCCGTGTGCAGGGATCCTGTCGCCACCTCTCTCCTGTGGTGAAGGCACTGGCATAGACCCCGAGTCTTCATGAGCGCCGGAACAAAAGGCAAAGCCTTACCTACCCCAGGAGATGGTAATAGGCATAGAGTGCCATGCTAGGCCACGCATGCTGCTTCAGGGTTGTATCTGTGTCTGCTTAGTTTGGCTTAGCAAGGTGAACCCCGGGTGCGAACTTGGAGCCCAGGAAAACAAGGCCCAAGAGGCAGCAGCTCTACGGCAGCTCTTCTTCCATGACGCGCACGAAGCCTTGCTGAGAAAACAGTGGTGAAGTGCGGTTCGCTCCAAGCCCAAAACCTCTGTGAAAGCACAACATTCGCTGAGAAATCAAAGTCGGTACTGTGGGCTGCTGCTGCTGGTTGCCAGAGCCCAGTCTCACGGTGGGAGAAACCCGCATACAACTTAAGGCTCTTTGCCCGTGCATCTCCTCAGGGAAAGCGCAGCATTGGTTGGGAAATCCGAGTTGGGTTTGGGGATGCTGCTGCTGCTTGCCTGAGCTAGTCTCCAGAGCACAGTGCACGAAACCCGCATGGAGCGAAATCCTCTTTGCTCTAGCACCCCTCTGCCTGAGAGAGAAGCGCGGTTGCGCCTGTGGAAAGAGCCTTAAGGAAAGGGACACGTCTTTCACTGCGCTCCCCAGGAGCATGTCTGTGGAAGGTGCAGCACGCTGCCCAGGCAGAAGAGCAGGAGCCGTTGGCCTTCTGGTCTGGAAACGGTTGCGAAGCAGGAGAGCCGGCCCTGGCAGGCACAGCGGCCGGTGGCAATACAAGTGTCACCCGCTCCCTGTGCAGAGAGACGGAAGCCTGGCTGCTACGGAGAGAGGAGGGGATGAGTAGGGCAGGGCGCGTGCTCCACTCTTAGGAAGGAGTCTGGGCAGAAAGCATGCCTGTCCTGAGCCTCTGGGCCCAAGGAGACAGCAGCTCTTTGGCCACCTGTCCCTGGGGCAGACATGTGCTAGCCACGAGGCGCCGAAGCTGAACTCGCAGAAACAGCTCCCTGAAATAACGGGGAGTCAGACGCCGTCTTCCTCCAGGATGTGGAAGCTTGGAGGAGGCACGGGGTTTAAGGGGAAGGGGTGGGGACAGTCCCCCAAAGCTCCCTATTACATGCACGGGCCGTGTGCAGGGATCCTGTCACCTCTCCTTTCCTGTGGGAAAAGCACTGGCTTAGTCCGCCAGTCCGCCTGAGCGCCAGAGTAAAAGGCCAAGCGATGCCTACACGGGGAGTTGGTAGTGTGTATAGGGTGCCATCCTAGGCTCAACACGATACTGCAGGGTTGTGGCTGAGTCACCTGGCAGGGTGAACCCAGGAAGCGAACATGGAGCCCGGGAAAGCAAGGCCCAAGAGGCACCAGCTCTCCCGCAGCTCTTCTTCCCTGACGCGACTGAAGCCTTGCTGAGGAAGCAGCGGCGAAGTGCTGTTCGCTCCAAGCCAAAGCCACTACGAAATCACAGCATTCGCTGAGAAATGTTCTGCGGGCTGCTGCTGCTTGCCTGAACCCTGTCTCACGGTGGGAGAAACCCGCATACAGCGAAAGCCTCTTTGCCTTGTCATCTGCCGTTGGAAAGCACAGCATTCATTGGTAAATCCGAGTTGTGTTTGGGGATGCTGCTGCTGCTTGCCTGAGCTTGTCTCCGCAGCACGATGAATGATACCCGCATGGGGCGAAATACTCTTTGCCCTAGCATCCCCTCTGCCTGAGAGAGAAGCATGGTTGCACACGAATGTCACCGCGCTCCCCAGGAGCAATGTGTGGAAGGCGCAGCACGCCGCCCCCAGAAAAGAGAAGGATCCGTTGGCCTCTGGGTCGGGAAACGCTCGGGAAGCAGGATACCCTGCTGTGGCACGAACAGCAGGCTGGTGGCAAGACATGTATCCCCCCGCTCACTGTCCAGTGAGATGGAAGGTTGGCTGCTAAGGAGACAGGAGGGGACGACTAGGGCCGGGGCACGTGCTCCCCACTGAGGAAGGAGTCTGGGCAGAAGGCAGGCCTTTCCTGTGCCTCTGGTCCCATGGGGACAGCATCTCCTTGGCCAGCTGTACCAAGGGCAGACTTGGGCTTGCCACCAGGTGCCATACACGCGACTCGCAGAAACAACCCCAAGGAGAAACGGGCAGTCAGATGCCGTCTTCCACCAGGATGTGGCAGCGATGTGGGTGACAGGGCTGTGCCGGGGATGGAGTGGAGACTGTCCCCTACAGTTCCCCTTCCAAGGGCACGGGCCGTGTGCAGGGATCCTGTCGCCACCTCTCTCCTGTGGTGAAGGCACTGGCATAGACCCCGAGTCTTCATGAGCGCCGGAACAAAAGGCAAAGCCTTACCTACCCCAGGAGATGGTAATAGGCATAGAGTGCCATGCTAGGCCACGCATGCTGCTTCAGGGTTGTATCTGTGTCTGCTTAGTTTGGCTTAGCAAGGTGAACCCCGGGTGCGAACTTGGAGCCCGGGGAAACAAGGCCCAAGAGGCAGCAGCTCTACGGCATCTCTTCTTCCATGACGCGCACGAAGCCTTGCTGAGAAAACAGTGGTGAAGTGCGGTTCGCTCCAAGCCCAAAACCTCTGTGAAAGCACAACATTCGCTGAGAAATCAAAGTCGGTTCTGTGGGCTGCTGCTGCTGGTTGCCTGAGCCCAGTCTCACGGTGGGAGAAACCCGCATACAACTTAAGGCTCTTTGCCCGTGCATCTCCTCAGGGAAAGCGCAGCATTGGTTGAGAAATCCGAGTTGGGTTTGGGGATGCTGCTGATGCTTGCCTGAGCTAGTCTCCAGAGCACAGTGCACGAAACCCGCATGGAGCCAAATCCTCTTTGTTCTAGCACCCCTCTGCCTGAGAGAGAAGCGCGGTTGCGCCTGTGGAAAGAGCCTTAAGGAAAGGGACACGTCTTTCACTGCGCTCCCCAGGAGCATGTCTGTGGAAGGTGCAGCACGCTGCCCAGGCAGAAGAGCAGGAGCCGTTGGCCTTCTGGTCTGGAAACGGTTGCGAAGCAGGAGAGCCGGCCCTGGCAGGCACAGCGGCCGGTGGCAATACAAGTGTCACCCGCTCCCTGTGCAGAGAGACGGAAGCCTGGCTGCTACGGAGAGAGGAGGGGATGAGTAGGGCAGGGCGCGTGCTCCACTCTTAGGAAGGAGTCTGGGCAGAAAGCATGCCTGTCCTGAGCCTCTGGGCCCAAGGAGACAGCAGCTCTTTGGCCACCTGTCCCTGGGGCAGACATGTGCTAGCCACGAGGCGCCGAAGCTGAACTCGCAGAAACAGCTCCCTGAAATAACGGGGAGTCAGACGCCGTCTTCCTCCAGGATGTGGAAGCTTGGAGGAGGCACGGGGTTTAAGGGGAAGGGGTGGGGACAGTCCCCCAAAGCTCCCTATTACGTGCACGGGCCATGTGCAGGGATCCTGTCACCTCTCCTTTCCTGTGGGAAAAGCACTGGCTTAGTCCGCCAGTCCGCCTGAGCGCCAGAGTAAAAGGCCAAGCGATGCCTACACGGGGAGATGGTAGTGTGTATAGGGTGCCATCCTAGGCTCAACACGATACTGCAGGGTTGTGGCTGAGTCACCTGGCAGGGTGAACCCAGGAAGCGAACATGGAGCCCGGGAAAGCAAGGCCCAAGAGGCACCAGCTCTCCCGCAGCTCTTCTTCCCTGACGCGACTGAAGCCTTGCTGAGGAAGCAGCGGCGAAGTGCTGTTCGCTCCAAGCCAAAGCCACTACGAAATCACAGCATTCGCTGAGAAATGTTCTGCGGGCTGCTGCTGCTTGCCTGAACCCTGTCTCACGGTGGGAGAAACCCGCATACAGCGAAAGCCTCTTTGCCTTGTCATCTGCCGTTGGAAAGCACAGCATTCATTGGTAAATCCGAGTTGTGTTTGGGGATGCTGCTGCTGCTTGCCTGAGCTTGTCTCCGCAGCACGATGAATGATACCCGCATGGGGCGAAATACTCTTTGCCCTAGCATCCCCTCTGCCTGAGAGAGAAGCATGGTTGCACACGAATGTCACCGCGCTCCCCAGGAGCAATGTGTGGAAGGCGCAGCACGCCGCCCCCAGAAAAGAGAAGGATCCGTTGGCCTCTGGGTCGGGAAACGCTCGGGAAGCAGGATACCCTGCTGTGGCACGAACAGCAGGCTGGTGGCAAGACATGTATCCCCCGCTCACTGTCCAGTGAGATGGAAGGTTGGCTGCTAAGGAGACAGGAGGGGACGACTAGGGCCGGGGCACGTGCTCCCCACTGAGGAAGGAGTCTGGGCAGAAGGCAGGCCTTTCCTGTGCCTCTGGTCCCATGGGGACAGCATCTCCTTGGCCAGCTGTACCAAGGGCAGACTTGGGCTTGCCACCAGGTGCCATACCCGCGACTCGCAGAAACAACCCCAAGGAGAAACGGGCAGTCAGATGCCGTCTTCCACCAGGATGTGGCAGCGATGTGGGTGACAGGGCTGTGCCGGGGATGGAGTGGAGACTGTCCCCTACAGTTCCCCTTCCAAGGGCACGGGCCGTGTGCAGGGATCCTGTCGCCACCTCTCTCCTGTGGTGAAGGCACTGGCATAGACCCCGAGTCTTCATGAGCGCCGGAACAAAAGGCAAAGCCTTACCTACCCCAGGAGATGGTAATAGGCATAGAGTGCCATGCTAGGCCACGCATGCTGCTTCAGGGTTGTATCTGTGTCTGCTTAGTTTGGCTTAGCAAGGTGAACCCCGGGTGCGAACTTGGAGCCCGGGGAAACAAGGCCCAAGAGGCAGCAGCTCTACGGCATCTCTTCTTCCATGACGCGCACGAAGCCTTGCTGAGAAAACAGTGGTGAAGTGCGGTTCGCTCCAAGCCCAAAACCTCTGTGAAAGCACAACATTCGCTGAGAAATCAAAGTCGGTTCTGTGGGCTGCTGCTGCTGGTTGCCTGAGCCCAGTCTCACGGTGGGAGAAACCCGCATACAACTTAAGGCTCTTTGCCCGTGCATCTCCTCAGGGAAAGCGCAGCATTGGTTGAGAAATCCGAGTTGGGTTTGGGGATGCTGCTGCTGCTTGCCTGAGCTAGTCTCCAGAGCACAGTGCACGAAACCCGCATGGAGCGAAATCCTCTTTGTTCTAGCACCCCTCTGCCTGAGAGAGAAGCGCGGTTGCGCCTGTGGAAAGAGCCTTAAGGAAAGGGACACGTCTTTCACTGCGCTCCCCAGGAGCATGTCTGTGGAAGGTGCAGCACGCTGCCCAGGCAGAAGAGCAGGAGCCGTTGGCCTTCTGGTCTGCAAACGGTTGCGAAGCAGGAGAGCCGGCCCTGGCAGGCACAGCGGCCGGTGGCAATACAAGTGTCACCCGCTCCCTGTGCAGAGAGACGGAAGCCTGGCTGCTACGGAGAGAGGAGGGGATGAGTAGGGCAGGGCGCGTGCTCCACTCTTAGGAAGGAGTCTGGGCAGAAAGCATGCCTGTCCTGAGCCTCTGGGCCCAAGGAGACAGCAGCTCTTTGGCCACCTGTCCCTGGGGCAGACATGTGCTAGCCACGAGGCGCCGAAGCTGAACTCGCAGAAACAGCTCCCTGAAATAACGGGGAGTCAGACGCCGTCTTCCTCCAGGATGTGGAAGCTTGGAGGAGGCACGGGGTTTAAGGGGAAGGGGTGGGGACAGTCCCCCAAAGCTCCCTATTACGTGCACGGGCCGTGTGCAGGGATCCTGTCACCTCTCCTTTCCTGTGGGAAAAGCACTGGCTTAGTCCGCCAGTCCGCCTGAGCGCCAGAGTAAAAGGCCAAGCGATGCCTACACGGGGAGATGGTAGTGTGTATAGGGTGCCATCCTAGGCTCAACACGATACTGCAGGGTTGTGGCTGAGACACCTGGCAGGGTGAACCCAGGAAGCGAACATGGATCCCGGGAAAGCAAGGCCCAAGAGGCATCAGCTCTCCCGCAGCTCTTCTTCCCTGACGCGACTGAAGCCTTGCTGAGGAAGCAGCGGCGAAGTGCTGTTCGCTCCAAGCCAAAGCCACTACGAAATCACAGCATTCGCTGAGAAATGTTCTGCGGGCTGCTGCTGCTTGCCTGAACCCTGGCTCACGTTGGGAGAAACCCGCATACAGCGAAAGCCTCTTTGCCTTGTCATCTGCCGTTGGAAAGCACAGCATTCATTGGTAAATCCGAGTTGTGTTTGGGGATGCTGCTGCTGCTTGCCTGAGCTTGTCTCCGCAGCACGATGAATGATACCCGCATGGGGCGAAATACTCTTTGCCCTAGCATCCCCTCTGCCTGAGAGAGAAGCATGGTTGCACACGAATGTCACCGCGCTCCCCAGGAGCAATGTGTGGAAGGCGCAGCACGCCGCCCCCAGAAAAGAGAAGGATCCGTTGGCCTCTGGGTCGGGAAACGCTCGGGAAGCAGGATACCCTGCTGTGGCACGAACAGCAGGCTGGTGGCAAGACATGTATCCCCCCGCTCACTGTCCAGTGAGATGGAAGGTTGGCTGCTAAGGAGACAGGAGGGGACGACTAGGGCCGGGGCACGTGCTCCCCACTGAGGAAGGAGTCTGGGCAGAAGGCAGGCCTTTCCTGTGCCTCTGGTCCCATGGGGACAGCATCTCCTTGGCCAGCTGTACCAAGGGCAGACTTGGGCTTGCCACCAGGTGCCATACCCGCGACTCGCAGAAACAACCCCAAGGAGAAACGGGCAGTCAGATGCCGTCTTCCACCAGGATGTGGCAGCGATGTGGGTGACAGGGCTGTGCCGGGGATGGAGTGGAGACTGTCCCCTACAGTTCCCCTTCCAAGGGCACGGGCCGTGTGCAGGGATCCTGTCGCCACCTCTCTCCTGTGGTGAAGGCACTGGCATAGACCCCGAGTCTTCATGAGCGCCGGAACAAAAGGCAAAGCCTTACCTACCCCAGGAGATGGTAATAGGCATAGAGTGCCATGCTAGGCCACGCATGCTGCTTCAGGGTTGTATCTGTGTCTGCTTAGTTTGGCTTAGCAAGGTGAACCCCGGGTGCGAACTTGGAGCCCGGGGAAACAAGGCCCAAGAGGCAGCAGCTCTACGGCATCTCTTCTTCCATGACGCGCACGAAGCCTTGCTGAGAAAACAGTGGTGAAGTGCGGTTCGCTCCAAGCCCAAAACCTCTGTGAAAGCACAACATTCGCTGAGAAATCAAAGTCGGTACTGTGGGCTGCTGCTGCTGGTTGCCTGAGCCCAGTCTCACGGTGGGAGAAACCCGCATACAACTTAAGGCTCTTTGCCCGTGCATCTCCTCAGGGAAAGCGCAGCATTGGTTGAGAAATCCGAGTTGGGTTTGGGGATGCTGCTGCTGCTTGCCTGAGCTAGTCTCCAGAGCACAGTGCACGAAACCCGCATGGAGCGAAATCCTCTTTGTTCTAGCACCCCTCTGCCTGAGAGAGAAGCGCGGTTGCGCCTGTGGAAAGAGCCTTAAGGAAAGGGACACGTCTTTCACTGCGCTCCCCAGGAGCATGTCTGTGGAAGGTGCAGCACGCTGCCCAGGCAGAAGAGCAGGAGCCGTTGGCCTTCTGGTCTGGAAACGGTTGCGAAGCAGGAGAGCCGGCCCTGGCAGGCACAGCGGCCGGTGGCAATACAAGTGTCACCCGCTCCCTGTGCAGAGAGACGGAAGCCTGGCTGCTACGGAGAGAGGAGGGGATGAGTAGGGCAGGGCGCATGCTCCACTCTTGGGAAGGAGTCTGGGCAGAAAGCATGCCTGTCCTGAGCCTCTGGGCCCAAGGAGACAGCAGCTCTTTGGCCACCTGTCCCTGGGGCAGACATGTGCTAGCCACGAGGCGCCGAAGCTGAACTCGCAGAAACAGCTCCCTGAAATAACGGGGAGTCAGACGCCGTCTTCCTCCAGGATGTGGAAGCTTGGAGGAGGCACGGGGTTTAAGGGGAAGGGGTGGGGACAGTCCCCCAAAGCTCCCTATTACGTGCACGGGCCGTGTGCAGGGATCCTGTCACCTCTCCTTTCCTGTGGGAAAAGCACTGGCTTAGTCCGCCAGTCCGCCTGAGCGCCAGAGTAAAAGGCCAAGCGATGCCTACACGGGGAGATGGTAGTGTGTATAGGGTGCCATCCTAGGCTCAACACGATACTGCAGGGTTGTGGCTGAGTCACCTGGCAGGGTGAACCCAGGAAGCGAACATGGAGCCCGGGAAAGCAAGGCCCAAGAGGCACCAGCTCTCCCGCAGCTCTTCTTCCCTGACGCGACTGAAGCCTTGCTGAGGAAGCAGCGGCGAAGTGCTGTTCGCTCCAAGCCAAAGCCACTACGAAATCACAGCATTCGCTGAGAAATGTTCTGCGGGCTGCTGCTGCTTGCCTGAACCCTGTCTCACGGTGGGAGAAACCCGCATACAGCGAAAGCCTCTTTGCCTTGTCATCTGCCGTTGGAAAGCACAGCATTCATTGGTAAATCCGAGTTGTGTTTGGGGATGCTGCTGCTGCTTGCCTGAGCTTGTCTCCGCAGCACGATGTATGATACCCGCATGGGGCGAAATACTCTTTGCCCTAGCATCCCCTCTGCCTGAGAGAGAAGCATGGTTGCACACGTCTGTCACCGCGCTCCCCAGGAGCAATGTGTGGAAGGCGCAGCACGCCGCCCCCAGAAAAGAGAAGGATCCGTTGGCCTCTGGGTCGGGAAACGCTCGGGAAGCAGGATACCCTGCTGTGGCACGAACAGCAGGCTGGTGGCAAGACATGTATCCCCCCGCTCACTGTCCAGTGAGATGGAAGGTTGGCTGCTAAGGAGACAGGAGGGGACGACTAGGGCCGGGGCACGTGCTCCCCACTGAGGAAGGAGTCTGGGCAGAAGGCAGGCCTTTCCTGTGCCTCTGGTCCCATGGGGACAGCATCTCCTTGGCCAGCTGTACCAAGGGCAGACTTGGGCTTGCCACCAGGTGCCATACCCGCGACTCGCAGAAACAACCCCAAGGAGAAACGGGCAGTCAGATGCCGTCTTCCACCAGGATGTGGCAGCGATGTGGGTGACAGGGCTGTGCCGGGGATGGAGTGGAGACTGTCCCCTACAGTTCCCCTTCCAAGGGCACGGGCCGTGTGCAGGGATCCTGTCGCCACCTCTCTCCTGTGGTGAAGGCACTGGCATAGACCCCGAGTCTTCATGAGCGCCGGAACAAAAGGCAAAGCCTTACCTACCCCAGGAGATGGTAATAGGCATAGAGTGCCATGCTAGGCCACGCATGCTGCTTCAGGGTTGTATCTGTGTCTGCTTAGTTTGGCTTAGCAAGGTGAACCCCGGGTGCGAACTTGGAGCCCGGGGAAACAAGGCCCAAGAGGCAGCAGCTCTACGGCATCTCTTCTTCCATGACGCGCACGAAGCCTTGCTGAGAAAACAGTGGTGAAGTGCGGTTCGCTCCAAGCCCAAAACCTCTGTGAAAGCACAACATTCGCTGAGAAATCAAAGTCGGTACTGTGGGCTGCTGCTGCTGGTTGCCTGAGCCCAGTCTCACGGTGGGAGAAACCCGCATACAACTTAAGGCTCTTTGCCCGTGCATCTCCTCAGGGAAAGCGCAGCATTGGTTGAGAAATCCGAGTTGGGTTTGGGGATGCTGCTGCTGCTTGCCTGAGCTAGTCTCCAGAGCACAGTGCACGAAACCCGCATGGAGCGAAATCCTCTTTGTTCTAGCACCCCTCTGCCTGAGAGAGAAGCGCGGTTGCGCCTGTGGAAAGAGCCTTAAGGAAAGGGACACGTCTTTCACTGCGCTCCCCAGGAGCATGTCTGTGGAAGGTGCAGCACGCTGCCCAGGCAGAAGAGCAGGAGCCGTTGGCCTTCTGGTCTGCAAACGGTTGCGAAGCAGGAGAGCCGGCCCTGGCAGGCACAGCGGCCGGTGGCAATACAAGTGTCACCCGCTCCCTGTGCAGAGAGACGGAAGCCTGGCTGCTACGGAGAGAGGAGGGGATGAGTAGGGCAGGGCGCGTGCTCCACTCTTAGGAAGGAGTCTGGGCAGAAAGCATGCCTGTCCTGAGCCTCTGGGCCCAAGGAGACAGCAGCTCTTTGGCCACCTGTCCCTGGGGCAGACATGTGCTAGCCACGAGGCGCCGAAGCTGAACTCGCAGAAACAGCTCCCTGAAATAACGGGGAGTCAGACGCCGTCTTCCTCCAGGATGTGGAAGCTTGGAGGAGGCACGGGGTTTAAGGGGAAGGGGTGGGGACAGTCCCCCAAAGCTCCCTATTACGTGCACGGGCCGTGTGCAGGGATCCTGTCACCTCTCCTTTCCTGTGGGAAAAGCACTGGCTTAGTCCGCCAGTCCGCCTGAGCGCCAGAGTAAAAGGCCAAGCGATGCCTACACGGGGAGATGGTAGTGTGTATAGGGTGCCATCCTAGGCTCAACACGATACTGCAGGGTTGTGGCTGAGTCACCTGGCAGGGTGAACCCAGGAAGCGAACATGGAGCCCGGGAAAGCAAGGCCAAAGAGGCACCAGCTCTCCCGCAGCTCTTCTTCCCTGACGCGACTGAAGCCTTGCTGAGGAAGCAGCGGCGAAGTGCTGTTCGCTCCAAGCCAAAGCCACTACGAAATCACAGCATTCGCTGAGAAATGTTCTGCGGGCTGCTGCTGCTTGCCTGAACCCTGGCTCACGGTGGGAGAAACCCGCATACAGCGAAAGCCTGTTTGCCTTGTCATCTGCCGTTGGAAAGCACAGCATTCATTGGTAAATCCGAGTTGTGTTTGGGGTTGCTGCTGCTGCTTGCCTGAGCTTGTCTCCGCAGCACGATGAATGATACCCGCATGGGGCGAAATACTCTTTGCCCTAGCATCCCCTCTGCCTGAGAGAGAAGCATGGTTGCACACGTCTGTCACCGCGCTCCCCAGGAGCAATGTGTGGGGGCGCAGCACGCCGCCCCCAGAAAAGAGAAGGATCCGTTGGCCTCTGGGTCGGGAAACGCTCGGGAAGCAGGATACCCTGCTGTGGCACGAACAGCAGGCTGGTGGCAAGACATGTATCCCCCCGCTCACTGTCCAGTGAGATGGAAGGTTGGCTGCTAAGGAGACAGGAGGGGACGACTAGGGCCGGGGCACGTGCTCCCCACTGAGGAAGGAGTCTGGGCAGAAGGCAGGCCTTTCCTGTGCCTCTGGTCCCATGGGGACAGCATCTCCTTGGCCAGCTGTACCAAGGGCAGACTTGGGCTTGCCACCAGGTGCCATACCCGCGACTCGCAGAAACAACCCCAAGGAGAAACGGGCAGTCAGATGCCGTCTTCCACCAGGATGTGGCAGCGATGTGGGTGACAGGGCTGTGCCGGGGATGGAGTGGAGACTGTCCCCTACAGTTCCCCTTCCAAGGGCACGGGCCGTGTGCAGGGATCCTGTCGCCACCTCTCTCCTGTGGTGAAGGCACTGGCATAGACCCCGAGTCTTCATGAGCGCCGGAACAAAAGGCAAAGCCTTACCTACCCCAGGAGATGGTAATAGGCATAGAGTGCCATGCTAGGCCACGCATGCTGCTTCAGGGTTGTAACTGTGTCTGCTTAGTTTAGCTTAGCAAGGTGAACCGCGCGTGCGAACTTGGAGTCCGGGGAAACAAGGCCCAAGAGGCAGCAGCTCTACGGCAGCTCTTCTTCCATGACGCGCACGAAGCCTTGCTGAGAAAACAGTGGTGAAGTGCGGTTCGCTCCAAGCCCAAAACCTCTGTGAAAGCACAACATTCGCTGAGAAATCAAAGTCGGTACTGTGGGCTGCTGCTGCTGGTTGCCTGAGCCCAGTCTCACGGTGGGAGAAACCCGCATACAACTTAAGGCTCTTTGCCCGTGCATCTCCTCAGGGAAAGCGCAGCATTGGTTGGGAAATCCGAGTTGGGTTTGGGGATGCTGCTGCTGCTTGCCTGAGCTAGTCTCCAGAGCACAGTGCACGAAACCCGCATGGAGCGAAATCCTCTTTGCTCTAGCACCCCTCTGCCTGAGAGAGAAGCGCGGTTGCGCCTGTGGAAAGAGACTTAAGGAAAGGGACACGTCTTTCACTGCGCTCCCCAGGAGCATGTCTGTGGAAGGTGCAGCACGCTGCCCAGGCAGAAGAGCAGGAGCCGTTGGCCTTCTGGTCTGGAAACGGTTGCGAAGCAGGAGAGCCGGCCCTGGCAGGCACAGCGGCCGGTGGCAATACAAGTGTCACCCGCTCCCTGTGCAGAGAGAGGGAAGACTGGCTGCTACGGAGAGAGGAGGGGATGAGTAGGGCAGGGCGCGTGCTCCACTCTTGGGAAGGAGTCTGGGCAGAAAGCATGCCTGTCCTGAGCCTCTGGGCCCAAGGAGACAGCAGCTCTTTGGCCACCTGTCCCTGGGGCAGACATGTGCTAGCCACGAGGCGCCGAAGCTGAACTCGCAGAAACAGCTCCCTGAAATAACGGGGAGTCAGACGCCGTCTTCCTCCAGGATGTGGAAGCTTGGAGGAGGCACGGGGTTTAAGGGGAAGGGGTGGGGACAGTCCCCCAAAGCTCCCTATTACGTGCACGGGCCGTGTGCAGGGATCCTGTCACCTCTCCTTTCCTGTGGGAAAAGCACTGGCTTAGTCCGCCAGTCCGCCTGAGCGCCAGAGTAAAAGGCCAAGCGATGCCTACACGGGGAGATGGTAGTGTGTATAGGGTGCCATCCTAGGCTCAACACGATACTGCAGGGTTGTGGCTGAGTCACCTGGCAGGGTGAACCCAGGAAGCGAACATGGAGCCCGGGAAAGCAAGGCCCAAGAGGCACCAGCTCTCCCGCAGCTCTTCTTCCCTGACGCGACTGAAGCCTTGCTGAGGAAGCAGCGGCGAAGTGCTGTTCGCTCCAAGCCAAAGCCACTACGAAATCACAGCATTCGCTGAGAAATGTTCTGCGGGCTGCTGCTGCTTGCCTGAACCCTGTCTCACGGTGGGAGAAACCCGCATACAGCGAAAGCCTCTTTGCCTTGTCATCTGCCGTTGGAAAGCACAGCATTCATTGGTAAATCCGAGTTGTGTTTGGGGATGCTGCTGCTGCTTGCCTGAGCTTGTCTCCGCAGCACGATGAATGATACCCGCATGGGGCGAAATACTCTTTGCCCTAGCATCCCCTCTGCCTGAGAGAGAAGCATGGTTGCACACGAATGTCACCGCGCTCCCCAGGAGCAATGTGTGGAAGGCGCAGCACGCCGCCCCCAGAAAAGAGAAGGATCCGTTGGCCTCTGGGTCGGGAAACGCTCGGGAAGCAGGATACCCTGCTGTGGCACGAACAGCAGGCTGGTGGCAAGACATGTATCCCCCCGCTCACTGTCCAGTGAGATGGAAGGTTGGCTGCTAAGGAGACAGGAGGGGACGACTAGGGCCGGGGCACGTGCTCCCCACTGAGGAAGGAGTCTGGGCAGAAGGCAGGCCTTTCCTGTGCCTCTGGTCCCATGGGGACAGCATCTCCTTGGCCAGCTGTACCAAGGGCAGACTTGGGCTTGCCACCAGGTGCCATACCCGCGACTCGCAGAAACAACCCCAAGGAGAAACGGGCAGTCAGATGCCGTCTTCCACCAGGATGTGGCAGCGATGTGGGTGACAGGGCTGTGCCGGGGATGGAGTGGAGACTGTCCCCTACAGTTCCCCTTCCAAGGGCACGGGCCGTGTGCAGGGATCCTGTCGCCACCTCTCTCCTGTGGTGAAGGCACTGGCATAGACCCCGAGTCTTCATGAGCGCCGGAACAAAAGGCAAAGCCTTACCTACCCCAGGAGATGGTAATAGGCATAGAGTGCCATGCTAGGCCACGCATGCTGCTTCAGGGTTGTATCTGTGTCTGCTTAGTTTGGCTTAGCAAGGTGAACCCCGGGTGCGAACTTGGAGCCCGGGGAAACAAGGCCCAAGAGGCAGCAGCTCTACGGCATCTCTTCTTCCATGACGCGCACGAAGCCTTGCTGAGAAAACAGTGGTGAAGTGCGGTTCGCTCCAAGCCCAAAACCTCTGTGAAAGCACAACATTCGCTGAGAAATCAAAGTCGGTACTGTGGGCTGCTGCTGCTGGTTGCCTGAGCCCAGTCTCACGGTGGGAGAAACCCGCATACAACTTAAGGCTCTTTGCCCGTGCATCTCCTCAGGGAAAGCGCAGCATTGGTTGAGAAATCCGAGTTGGGTTTGGGGATGCTGCTGCTGCTTGCCTGAGCTAGTCTCCAGAGCACAGTGCACGAAACCCGCATGGAGCGAAATCCTCTTTGTTCTAGCACCCCTCTGCCTGAGAGAGAAGCGCGGTTGCGCCTGTGGAAAGAGCCTTAAGGAAAGGGACACGTCTTTCACTGCGCTCCCCAGGAGCATGTCTGTGGAAGGTGCAGCACGCTGCCCAGGCAGAAGAGCAGGAGCCGTTGGCCTTCTGGTCTGGAAACGGTTGCGAAGCAGGAGAGCCGGCCCTGGCAGGCACAGCGGCCGGTGGCAATACAAGTGTCACCCGCTCCCTGTGCAGAGAGACGGAAGACTGGCTGCTACGGAGAGAGGAGGGGATGAGTAGGGCAGGGCGCGTGCTCCACTCTTAGGAAGGAGTCTGGGCAGAAAGCATGCCTGTCCTGAGCCTCTGGGCCCAAGGAGACAGCAGCTCTTTGGCCACCTGTCCCTGGGGCAGACATGTGCTAGCCACGAGGCGCCGAAGCTGAACTCGCAGAAACAGCTCCCTGAAATAACGGGGAGTCAGACGCCGTCTTCCTCCAGGATGTGGAAGCTTGGAGGAGGCACGGGGTTTAAGGGGAAGGGGTGGGGACAGTCCCCCAAAGCTCCCTATTACGTGCACGGGCCGTGTGCAGGGATCCTGTCACCTCTCCTTTCCTGTGGGAAAAGCACTGGCTTAGTCTGCCAGTCCGCCTGAGCGCCAGAGTAAAAGGCCAAGCGATGCCTACACGGGGAGATGGTAGTGTGTATAGGGTGCCATCCTAGGCTCAACACGATACTGCAGGGTTGTGGCTGAGACACCTGGCAGGGTGAACCCAGGAAGCGAACATGGAGCCCGGGAAAGCAAGGCCCAAGAGGCACCAGCTCTCCCGCAGCTCTTCTTCCCTGACGCGACTGAAGCCTTGCTGAGGAAGCAGCGGCGAAGTGCTGTTCGCTCCAAGCCAAAGCCACTACGAAATCACAGCATTCGCTGAGAAATGTTCTGCGGGCTGATGCTGCTTGCCTGAACCCTGGCTCACGTTGGGAGAAACCCGCATACAGCGAAAGCCTGTTTGCCTTGTCATCTGCCGTTGGAAAGCACAGCATTCATTGGTAAATCCGAGTTGTGTTTGGGGATGCTGCTGCTGCTTGCCTGAGCTTGTCTCCGCAGCACGATGAATGATACCCGCATGGGGCGAAATACTCTTTGCCCTAGCATCCCCTCTGCCTGAGAGAGAAGCATGGTTGCACACGTCTGTCACCGCGCTCCCCAGGAGCAATGTGTGGGGGCGCAGCACGCCGCCCCCAGAAAAGAGAAGGATCCGTTGGCCTCTGGGTCGGGAAACGCTCGGGAAGCAGGATACCCTGCTGTGGCACGAACAGCAGGCTGGTGGCAAGACATGTATCCCCCCGCTCACTGTCCAGTGAGATGGAAGGTTGGCTGCTAAGGAGACAGGAGGGGACGACTAGGGCCGGGGCACGTGCTCCCCACTGAGGAAGGAGTCTGGGCAGAAGGCAGGCCTTTCCTGTGCCTCTGGTCCCATGGGGACAGCATCTCCTTGGCCAGCTGTACCAAGGGCAGACTTGGGCTTGCCACCAGGTGCCATACCCGCGACTCGCAGAAACAACCCCAAGGAGAAACGGGCAGTCAGATGCCGTCTTCCACCAGGATGTGGCAGCGATGTGGGTGACAGGGCTGTGCCGGGGATGGAGTGGAGACTGTCCCCTACAGTTCCCCTTCCAAGGGCACGGGCCGTGTGCAGGGATCCTGTCGCCACCTCTCTCCTGTGGTGAAGGCACTGGCATAGACCCCGAGTCTTCATGAGCGCCGGAACAAAAGGCAAAGCCTTACCTACCCCAGGAGATGGTAATAGGCATAGAGTGCCATCCTAGGCCACGCATGCTGCTTCAGGGTTGTAACTGTGTCTTCTTAGTTTGGCTTAGCAAGGTGAACCCCGGGTGCGAACTTGGAGTCCGGGGAAACAAGGCCCAAGAGGCAGCAGCTCTACGGCAGCTCTTCTTCCATGACGCGCACGAAGCCTTGCTGAGAAAACAGTGGTGAAGTGCGGTTCGCTCCAAGCGCAAAACCTCTGTGAAAGCACAACATTCGCTGAGAAATCAAAGTCGGTACTGTGGGCTGCTGCTGCTGGTTGCCTGAGCCCAGTCTCACGGTGGGAGAAACCCGCATACAACTTAAGGCTCTTTGCCCGTGCATCTCCTCAGGGAAAGCGCAGCATTGGTTGGGAAATCCGAGTTGGGTTTGGGGATGCTGCTGCTGCTTGCCTGAGCTAGTCTCCAGAGCACAGTGCACGAAACCCGCATGGAGCGAAATCCTCTTTGCTCTAGCACCCCTCTGCCTGAGAGAGAAGCGCGGTTGCGCCTGTGGAAAGAGCCTTAAGGAAAGGGACACGTCTTTCACTGCGCTCCCCAGGAGCATGTCTGTGGAAGGTGCAGCACGCTGCCCAGGCAGAAGAGCAGGAGCCGTTGGCCTTCTGGTCTGGAAACGGTTGCGAAGCAGGAGAGCCGGCCCTGGCAGGCACAGCGGCCGGTGGCAATACAAGTGTCACCCGCTCCCTGTGCAGAGAGACGGAAGACTGGCTGCTACGGAGAGAGGAGGGGATGAGTAGGGCAGGGCGCGTGCTCCACTCTTGGGAAGGAGTCTGGGCAGAAAGCATGCCTGTCCTGAGCCTCTGGGCCCAAGGAGACAGCAGCTCTTTGGCCACCTGTCCCTGGGGCAGACATGTGCTAGCCACGAGGCGCCGAAGCTGAACTCGCAGAAACAGCTCCCTGAAATAACGGGGAGTCAGACGCCGTCTTCCTCCAGGATGTGGAAGCTTGGAGGAGGCACGGGGTTTAAGGGGAAGGGGTGGGGACAGTCCCCCAAAGCTCCCTATTACGTGCACGGGCCGTGTGCAGGGATCCTGTCACCTCTCCTTTCCTGTGGGAAAAGCACTGGCTTAGTCCGCCAGTCCGCCTGAGCGCCAGAGTAAAAGGCCAAGCGATGCCTACACGGGGAGATGGTAGTGTGTATAGGGTGCCATCCTAGGCTCAACACGATACTGCAGGGTTGTGGCTGAGTCACCTGGCAGGGTGAACCCAGGAAGCGAACATGGAGCCCGGGAAAGCAAGGCCCAAGAGGCACCAGCTCTCCCGCAGCTCTTCTTCCCTGACGCGACTGAAGCCTTGCTGAGGAAGCAGCGGCGAAGTGCTGTTCGCTCCAAGCCAAAGCCACTACGAAATCACAGCATTCGCTGAGAAATGTTCTGCGGGCTGCTGCTGCTTGCCTGAACCCTGTCTCACGGTGGGAGAAACCCGCATACAGCGAAAGCCTCTTTGCCTTGTCATCTGCCGTTGGAAAGCACAGCATTCATTGGTAAATCCGAGTTGTGTTTGGGGATGCTGCTGCTGCTTGCCTGAGCTTGTCTCCGCAGCACGATGAATGATACCCGCATGGGGCGAAATACTCTTTGCCCTAGCATCCCCTCTGCCTGAGAGAGAAGCATGGTTGCACACGAATGTCACCGCGCTCCCCAGGAGCAATGTGTGGAAGGCGCAGCACGCCGCCCCCAGAAAAGAGAAGGATCCGTTGGCCTCTGGGTCGGGAAACGCTCGGGAAGCAGGATACCCTGCTGTGGCACGAACAGCAGGCTGGTGGCAAGACATGTATCCCCCCGCTCACTGTCCAGTGAGATGGAAGGTTGGCTGCTAAGGAGACAGGAGGGGACGACTAGGGCCGGGGCACGTGCTCCCCACTGAGGAAGGAGTCTGGGCAGAAGGCAGGCCTTTCCTGTGCCTCTGGTCCCATGGGGACAGCATCTCCTTGGCCAGCTGTACCAAGGGCAGACTTGGGCTTGCCACCAGGTGCCATACCCGCGTCTCGCAGAAACAACCCCAAGGAGAAACGGGCAGTCAGATGCCGTCTTCCACCAGGATGTGGCAGCGATGTGGGTGACAGGGCTGTGCCGGGGATGGAGTGGAGACTGTCCCCTACAGTTCCCCTTCCAAGGGCACGGGCCGTGTGCAGGGATCCTGTCGCCACCTCTCTCCTGTGGTGAAGGCACTGGCATAGACCCCGAGTCTTCATGAGCGCCGGAACAAAAGGCAAAGCCTTACCTACCCCAGGAGATGGTAATAGGCATAGAGTGCCATGCTAGGCCACGCATGCTGCTTCAGGGTTGTATCTGTGTCTGCTTAGTTTGGCTTAGCAAGGTGAACCCCGGGTGCGAACTTGGAGCCCGGGAAAACAAGGCCCAAGAGGCAGCAGCTCTACGGCAGCTCTTCTTCCATGACGCGCACGAAGCCTTGCTGAGAAAACAGTGGTGAAGTGCGGTTCGCTCCAAGCCCAAAACCTCTGTGAAAGCACAACATTCGCTGAGAAATCAAAGTCGGTACTGTGGGCTGCTGCTGCTGGTTGCCAGAGCCCAGTCTCACGGTGGGAGAAACCCGCATACAACTTAAGGCTCTTTGCCCGTGCATCTCCTCAGGGAAAGCGCAGCATTGGTTGGGAAATCCGAGTTGGGTTTGGGGATGCTGCTGCTGCTTGCCTGAGCTAGTCTCCAGAGCACAGTGCACGAAACCCGCATGGAGCGAAATCCTCTTTGCTCTAGCACCCCTCTGCCTGAGAGAGAAGCGCGGTTGCGCCTGTGGAAAGAGCCTTAAGGAAAGGGACACGTCTTTCACTGCGCTCCCCAGGAGCATGTCTGTGGAAGGTGCAGCACGCTGCCCAGGCAGAAGAGCAGGAGCCGTTGGCCTTCTGGTCTGGAAACGGTTGCGAAGCAGGAGAGCCGGCCCTGGCAGGCACAGCGGCCGGTGGCAATACAAGTGTCACCCGCTCCCTGTGCAGAGAGACGGAAGCCTGGCTGCTACGGAGAGAGGAGGGGATGAGTAGGGCAGGGCGCGTGCTCCACTCTTAGGAAGGAGTCTGGGCAGAAAGCATGCCTGTCCTGAGCCTCTGGGCCCAAGGAGACAGCAGCTCTTTGGCCACCTGTCCCTGGGGCAGACATGTGCTAGCCACGAGGCGCCGAAGCTGAACTCGCAGAAACAGCTCCCTGAAATAACGGGGAGTCAGACGCCGTCTTCCTCCAGGATGTGGAAGCTTGGAGGAGGCACGGGGTTTAAGGGGAAGGGGTGGGGACAGTCCCCCAAAGCTCCCTATTACATGCACGGGCCGTGTGCAGGGATCCTGTCACCTCTCCTTTCCTGTGGGAAAAGCACTGGCTTAGTCCGCCAGTCCGCCTGAGCGCCAGAGTAAAAGGCCAAGCGATGCCTACACGGGGAGATGGTAGTGTGTATAGGGTGCCATCCTAGGCTCAACACGATACTGCAGGGTTGTGGCTGAGTCACCTGGCAGGGTGAACCCAGGAAGCGAACATGGAGCCCGGGAAAGCAAGGCCCAAGAGGCACCAGCTCTCCCGCAGCTCTTCTTCCCTGACGCGACTGAAGCCTTGCTGAGGAAGCAGCGGCGAAGTGCTGTTCGCTCCAAGCCAAAGCCACTACGAAATCACAGCATTCGCTGAGAAATGTTCTGCGGGCTGCTGCTGCTTGCCTGAACCCTGTCTCACGGTGGGAGAAACCCGCATACAGCGAAAGCCTCTTTGCCTTGTCATCTGCCGTTGGAAAGCACAGCATTCATTGGTAAATCCGAGTTGTGTTTGGGGATGCTGCTGCTGCTTGCCTGAGCTTGTCTCCGCAGCACGATGAATGATACCCGCATGGGGCGAAATACTCTTTGCCCTAGCATCCCCTCTGCCTGAGAGAGAAGCATGGTTGCACACGAATGTCACCGCGCTCCCCAGGAGCAATGTGTGGAAGGCGCAGCACGCCGCCCCCAGAAAAGAGAAGGATCCGTTGGCCTCTGGGTCGGGAAACGCTCGGGAAGCAGGATACCCTGCTGTGGCACGAACAGCAGGCTGGTGGCAAGACATGTATCCCCCCGCTCACTGTCCAGTGAGATGGAAGGTTGGCTGCTAAGGAGACAGGAGGGGACGACTAGGGCCGGGGCACGTGCTCCCCACTGAGGAAGGAGTCTGGGCAGAAGGCAGTCCTTTCCTGTGCCTCTGGTCCCATGGGGACAGCATCTCCTTGGCCAGCTGTACCAAGGGCAGACTTGGGCTTGCCACCAGGTGCCATACACGCGACTCGCAGAAACAACCCCAAGGAGAAACGGGCAGTCAGATGCCGTCTTCCACCAGGATGTGGCAGCGATGTGGGTGACAGGGCTGTGCCGGGGATGGAGTGGAGACTGTCCCCTACAGTTCCCCTTCCAAGGGCACGGGCCGTGTGCAGGGATCCTGTCGCCACCTCTCTCCTGTGGTGAAGGCACTGGCATAGACCCCGAGTCTTCATGAGCGCCGGAACAAAAGGCAAAGCCTTACCTACCCCAGGAGATGGTAATAGGCATAGAGTGCCATGCTAGGCCACGCATGCTGCTTCAGGGTTGTATCTGTGTCTGCTTAGTTTGGCTTAGCAAGGTGAACCCCGGGTGCGAACTTGGAGCCCGGGGAAACAAGGCCCAAGAGGCAGCAGCTCTACGGCATCTCTTCTTCCATGACGCGCACGAAGCCTTGCTGAGAAAACAGTGGTGAAGTGCGGTTCGCTCCAAGCCCAAAACCTCTGTGAAAGCACAACATTCGCTGAGAAATCAAAGTCGGTTCTGTGGGCTGCTGCTGCTGGTTGCCTGAGCCCAGTCTCACGGTGGGAGAAACCCGCATACAACTTAAGGCTCTTTGCCCGTGCATCTCCTCAGGGAAAGCGCAGCATTGGTTGAGAAATCCGAGTTGGGTTTGGGGATGCTGCTGATGCTTGCCTGAGCTAGTCTCCAGAGCACAGTGCACGAAACCCGCATGGAGCCAAATCCTCTTTGTTCTAGCACCCCTCTGCCTGAGAGAGAAGCGCGGTTGCGCCTGTGGAAAGAGCCTTAAGGAAAGGGACACGTCTTTCACTGCGCTCCCCAGGAGCATGTCTGTGGAAGGTGCAGCACGCTGCCCAGGCAGAAGAGCAGGAGCCGTTGGCCTTCTGGTCTGGAAACGGTTGCGAAGCAGGAGAGCCGGCCCTGGCAGGCACAGCGGCCGGTGGCAATACAAGTGTCACCCGCTCCCTGTGCAGAGAGACGGAAGCCTGGCTGCTACGGAGAGAGGAGGGGATGAGTAGGGCAGGGCGCGTGCTCCACTCTTAGGAAGGAGTCTGGGCAGAAAGCATGCCTGTCCTGAGCCTCTGGGCCCAAGGAGACAGCAGCTCTTTGGCCACCTGTCCCTGGGGCAGACATGTGCTAGCCACGAGGCGCCGAAGCTGAACTCGCAGAAACAGCTCCCTGAAATAACGGGGAGTCAGACGCCGTCTTCCTCCAGGATGTGGAAGCTTGGAGGAGGCACGGGGTTTAAGGGGAAGGGGTGGGGACAGTCCCCCAAAGCTCCCTATTACGTGCACGGGCCATGTGCAGGGATCCTGTCACCTCTCCTTTCCTGTGGGAAAAGCACTGGCTTAGTCCGCCAGTCCGCCTGAGCGCCAGAGTAAAAGGCCAAGCGATGCCTACACGGGGAGATGGTAGTGTGTATAGGGTGCCATCCTAGGCTCAACACGATACTGCAGGGTTGTGGCTGAGTCACCTGGCAGGGTGAACCCAGGAAGCGAACATGGAGCCCGGGAAAGCAAGGCCCAAGAGGCACCAGCTCTCCCGCAGCTCTTCTTCCCTGACGCGACTGAAGCCTTGCTGAGGAAGCAGCGGCGAAGTGCTGTTCGCTCCAAGCCAAAGCCACTACGAAATCACAGCATTCGCTGAGAAATGTTCTGCGGGCTGCTGCTGCTTGCCTGAACCCTGTCTCACGGTGGGAGAAACCCGCATACAGCGAAAGCCTCTTTGCCTTGTCATCTGCCGTTGGAAAGCACAGCATTCATTGGTAAATCCGAGTTGTGTTTGGGGATGCTGCTGCTGCTTGCCTGAGCTTGTCTCCGCAGCACGATGAATGATACACGCATGGGGCGAAATACTCTTTGCCCTAGCATCCCCTCTGCCTGAGAGAGAAGCATGGTTGCACACGTCTGTCACCGCGCTCCCCAGGAGCAATGTGTGGAAGGCGCAGCACGCCGCCCCCAGAAAAGAGAAGGATCCGTTGGCCTCTGGGTCGGGAAACGCTCGGGAAGCAGGATACCCTGCTGTGGCACGAACAGCAGGCTGGTGGCAAGACATGTATCCCCCCGCTCACTGTCCAGTGAGATGGAAGGTTGGCTGCTAAGGAGACAGGAGGGGACGACTAGGGCCGGGGCACGTGCTCCCCACTGAGGAAGGAGTCTGGGCAGAAGGCAGGCCTTTCCTGTGCCTCTGGTCCCATGGGGACAGCATCTCCTTGGCCAGCTGTACCAAGGGCAGACTTGGGCTTGCCACCAGGTGCCATACCCGCGACTCGCAGAAACAACCCCAAGGAGAAACGGGCAGTCAGATGCCGTCTTCCACCAGGATGTGGCAGCGATGTGGGTGACAGTGCTGTGCCGGGGATGGAGTGGAGACTGTCCCCTACAGTTCCCCTTCCAAGGGCACGGGCCGTGTGCAGGGATCCTGTCGCCACCTCTCTCCTGTGGTGAAGGCACTGGCATAGACCCCGAGTCTTCATGAGCGCCGGAACAAAAGGCAAAGCCTTACCTACCCCAGGAGATGGTAATAGGCATAGAGTGCCATGCTAGGCCACGCATGCTGCTTCAGGGTTGTATCTGTGTCTGCTTAGTTTGGCTTAGCAAGGTGAACCGCGGGTGCGAACTTGGAGTCCGGGGAAACAAGGCCCAAGAGGCAGCAGCTCTACGGGAGCTCTTCTTCCATGACGCGCACGAAGCCTTGCTGAGAAAACAGTGGTGAAGTGCGGTTCGCTCCAAGCCCAAAACCTCTGTGAAAGCACAACATTCGCTGAGAAATCAAAGTCGGTACTGTGGGCTGCTGCTGCTGGTTGCCTGAGCCCAGTCTCACGGTGGGAGAAACCCGCATACAACTTAAGGCTCTTTGCCCGTGCATCTCCTCAGGGAAAGCGCAGCATTGGTTGAGAAATCCGAGTTGGGTTTGGGGATGCTCCTGCTGCTTGCCTGAGCTAGTCTCCAGAGCACAGTGCACGAAACCCGCATGGAGCGAAATCCTCTTTGCTCTAGCACCCCTCTGCCTGAGAGAGAAGCGCGGTTGCGCCTGTGGAAAGAGCCTTAAGGAAAGGGTCACGTCTTTCACTGCGCTCCCCAGGAGCATGTCTGTGGAAGGTGCAGCACGCTGCCCAGGCAGAAGAGCAGGAGCCGTTGGCCTTCTGGTCTGGAAACGGTTGCGAAGCAGGAGAGCCGGCCCTGGCAGGCACAGCGGCCGGTGGCAATACAAGTGTCACCCGCTCCCTGTGCAGAGAGACGGAAGCCTGGCTGCTACGGAGAGAGGAGGGGATGAGTAGGGCAGGGCGCGTGCTCCACTCTTAGGAAGGAGTCTGGGCAGAAAGCATGCCTGTCCTGAGCCTCTGGGCCCAAGGAGACAGCAGCTCTTTGGCCACCTGTCCCTGGGGCAGACATGTGCTAGCCACGAGGCGCCGAAGCTGAACTCGCAGAAACAGCTCCCTGAAATAACGGGGAGTCAGACGCCGTCTTCCTCCAGGATGTGGAAGCTTGGAGGAGGCACGGGGTTTAAGGGGAAGGGGTGGGGACAGTCCCCCAAAGCTCCCTATTACGTGCACGGGCCGTGTGCAGGGATCCTGTCACCTCTCCTTTCCTGTGGGAAAAGCACTGGCTTAGTCCGCCAGTCCGCCTGAGCGCCAGAGTAAAAGGCCAAGCGATGCCTACACGGGGAGATGGTAGTGTGTATAGGGTGCCATCCTAGGCTCAACACGATACTGCAGGGTTGTGGCTGAGACACCTGGCAGGGTGAACCCAGGAAGCGAACATGGATCCCGGGAAAGCAAGGCCCAAGAGGCATCAGCTCTCCCGCAGCTCTTCTTCCCTGACGCGACTGAAGCCTTGCTGAGGAAGCAGCGGCGAAGTGCTGTTCACTCCAAGCCAAAGCCACTACGAAATCACAGCATTCGCTGAGAAATGTTCTGCGGGCTGCTGCTGCTTGCCTGAACCCTGGCTCACGTTGGGAGAAACCCGCATACAGCGAAAGCCTCTTTGCCTTGTCATCTGCCGTTGGAAAGCACAGCATTCATTGGTAAATCCGAGTTGTGTTTGGGGATGCTGCTGCTGCTTGCCTGAGCTTGTCTCCGCAGCACGATGAATGATACCCGCATGGGGCGAAATACTCTTTGCCCTAGCATCCCCTCTGCCTGAGAGAGAAGCATGGTTGCACACGAATGTCACCGCGCTCCCCAGGAGCAATGTGTGGAAGGCGCAGCACGCCGCCCCCAGAAAAGAGAAGGATCCGTGGGCCTCTGGGTCGGGAAACGCTCGGGAAGCAGGATACCCTGCTGTGGCACGAACAGCAGGCTGGTGGCAAGACATGTATCCCCCCGCTCACTGTCCAGTGAGATGGAAGGTTGGCTGCTAAGGAGACAGGAGGGGACGACTAGGGCCGGGGCACGTGCTCCCCACTGAGGAAGGAGTCTGGGCAGAAGGCAGGCCTTTCCTGTGCCTCTGGTCCCATGGGGACAGCATCTCCTTGGCCAGCTGTACCAAGGGCAGACTTGGGCTTGCCACCAGGTGCCATACCCGCGACTCGCAGAAACAACCCCAAGGAGAAACGGGCAGTCAGATGCCGTCTTCCACCAGGATGTGGCAGCGATGTGGGTGACAGGGCTGTGCCGGGGATGGAGTGGAGACTGTCCCCTACAGTTCCCCTTCCAAGGGCACGGGCCGTGTGCAGGGATCCTGTCGCCACCTCTCTCCTGTGGTGAAGGCACTGGCATAGACCCCGAGTCTTCATGAGCGCCGGAACAAAAGGCAAAGCCTTACCTACCCCAGGAGATGGTAATAGGCATAGAGTGCCATGCTAGGCCACGCATGCTGCTTCAGTGTTGTATCTGTGTCTGCTTAGTTTGGCTTAGCAAGGTGAACCCCGGGTGCGAACTTGGAGCCCGGGGAAACAAGGCCCAAGAGGCAGCAGCTCTACGGCATCTCTTCTTCCATGACGCGCACGAAGCCTTGCTGAGAAAACAGTGGTGAAGTGCGGTTCGCTCCAAGCCCAAAACCTCTGTGAAAGCACAACATTCGCTGAGAAATCAAAGTCGGTTCTGTGGGCTGCTGCTGCTGGTTGCCTGAGCCCAGTCTCACGGTGGGAGAAACCCGCATACAACTTAAGGCTCTTTGCCCGTGCATCTCCTCAGGGAAAGCGCAGCATTGGTTGAGAAATCCGAGTTGGGTTTGGGGATGCTGCTGCTGCTTGCCTGAGCTAGTCTCCAGAGCACAGTGCACGAAACCCGCATGGAGCGAAATCCTCTTTGTTCTAGCACCCCTCTGCCTGAGAGAGAAGCGCGGTTGCGCCTGTGGAAAGAGCCTTAAGGAAAGGGACACGTCTTTCACTGCGCTCCCCAGGAGCATGTCTGTGGAAGGTGCAGCACGCTGCCCAGGCAGAAGAGCAGGAGCCGTTGGCCTTCTGGTCTGGAAACGGTTGCGAAGCAGGAGAGCCGGCCCTGGCAGGCACAGCGGCCGGTGGCAATACAAGTGTCACCCGCTCCCTGTGCAGAGAGACGGAAGCCTGGCTGCTACGGAGAGAGGAGGGGATGAGTAGGGCAGGGCGCGTGCTCCACTCTTGGGAAGGAGTCTGGGCAGAAAGCATGCCTGTCCTGAGCCTCTGGGCCCAAGGAGACAGCAGCTCTTTGGCCACCTGTCCCTGGGGCAGACATGTGCTAGCCACGAGGCGCCGAAGCTGAACTCGCAGAAACAGCTCCCTGAAATAACGGGGAGTCAGACGCCGTCTTCCTCCAGGATGTGGAAGCTTGGAGGAGGCACGGGGTTTAAGGGGAAGGGGTGGGGACAGTCCCCCAAAGCTCCCTATTACGTGCACGGGCCGTGTGCAGGGATCCTGTCACCTCTCCTTTCCTGTGGGAAAAGCACTGGCTTAGTCCGCCAGTCCGCCTGAGCGCCAGAGTAAAAGGCCAATCGATGCCTACACGGGGAGATGGTAGTGTGTATAGGGTGCCATCCTAGGCTCAACACGATACTGCAGGGTTGTGGCTGAGTCACCTGGCAGGGTGAACCCAGGAAGCGAACATGGAGCCCGGGAAAGCAAGGCCCAAGAGGCACCAGCTCTCCCGCAGCTCTTCTTCCCTGACGCGACTGAAGCCTTGCTGAGGAAGCAGCGGCGAAGTGCTGTTCGCTCCAAGCCAAAGCCACTACGAAATCACAGCATTCGCTGAGAAATGTTCTGCGGGCTGCTGCTGCTTGCCTGAACCCTGTCTCACGGTGGGAGAAACCCGCATACAGCGAAAGCCTCTTTGCCTTGTCATCTGCCGTTGGAAAGCACAGCATTCATTGGTAAATCCGAGTTGTGTTTGGGGATGCTGCTGCTGCTTGCCTGAGCTTGTCTCCGCAGCACGATGTATGATACCCGCATGGGGCGAAATACTCTTTGCCCTAGCATCCCCTCTGCCTGAGAGAGAAGCATGGTTGCACACGTCTGTCACCGCGCTCCCCAGGAGCAATGTGTGGAAGGCGCAGCACGCCGCCCCCAGAAAAGAGAAGGATCCGTTGGCCTCTGGGTCGGGAAACGCTCGGGAAGCAGGATACCCTGCTGTGGCACGAACAGCAGGCTGGTGGCAAGACATGTATCCCCCCGCTCACTGTCCAGTGAGATGGAAGGTTGGCTGCTAAGGAGACAGGAGGGGACGACTAGGGCCGGGGCACGTGCTCCCCACTGAGGAAGGAGTCTGGGCAGAAGGCAGGCCTTTCCTGTGCCTCTGGTCCCATGGGGACAGCATCTCCTTGGCCAGCTGTACCAAGGGCAGACTTGGGCTTGCCACCAGGTGCCATACCCGCGACTCGCAGAAACAACCCCAAGGAGAAACGGGCAGTCAGATGCCGTCTTCCACCAGGATGTGGCAGCGATGTGGGTGACAGGGCTGTGCCGGGGATGGAGTGGAGACTGTCCCCTACAGTTCCCCTTCCAAGGGCACGGGCCGTGTGCAGGGATCCTGTCGCCACCTCTCTCCTGTGGTGAAGGCACTGGCATAGACCCCGAGTCTTCATGAGCGCCGGAACAAAAGGCAAAGCCTTACCTACCCCAGGAGATGGTAATAGGCATAGAGTGCCATGCTAGGCCACGCATGCTGCTTCAGGGTTGTATCTGTGTCTGCTTAGTTTGGCTTAGCAAGGTGAACCCCGGGTGCGAACTTGGAGCCCGGGGAAACAAGGCCCAAGAGGCAGCAGCTCTACGGCATCTCTTCTTCCATGACGCGCACGAAGCCTTGCTGAGAAAACAGTGGTGAAGTGCGGTTCGCTCCAAGCCCAAAACCTCTGTGAAAGCACAACATTCGCTGAGAAATCAAAGTCGGTTCTGTGGGCTGCTGCTGCTGGTTGCCTGAGCCCAGTCTCACGGTGGGAGAAACCCGCATACAACTTAAGGCTCTTTGCCCGTGCATCTCCTCAGGGAAAGCGCAGCATTGGTTGAGAAATCCGAGTTGGGTTTGGGGATGCTGCTGCTGCTTGCCTGAGCTAGTCTCCAGAGCACAGTGCACGAAACCCGCATGGAGCGAAATCCTCTTTGTTCTAGCACCCCTCTGCCTGAGAGAGAAGCGCGGTTGCGCCTGTGGAAAGAGCCTTAAGGAAAGGGACACGTCTTTCACTGCGCTCCCCAGGAGCATGTCTGTGGAAGGTGCAGCACGCTGCCCAGGCAGAAGAGCAGGAGCCGTTGGCCTTCTGGTCTGCAAACGGTTGCGAAGCAGGAGAGCCGGCCCTGGCAGGCACAGCGGCCGGTGGCAATACAAGTGTCACCCGCTCCCTGTGCAGAGAGACGGAAGCCTGGCTGCTACGGAGAGAGGAGGGGATGAGTAGGGCAGGGCGCGTGCTCCACTCTTAGGAAGGAGTCTGGGCAGAAAGCATGCCTGTCCTGAGCCTCTGGGCCCAAGGAGACAGCAGCTCTTTGGCCACCTGTCCCTGGGGCAGACATGTGCTAGCCACGAGGCGCCGAAGCTGAACTCGCAGAAACAGCTCCCTGAAATAACGGGGAGTCAGACGCCGTCTTCCTCCAGGATGTGGAAGCTTGGAGGAGGCACGGGGTTTAAGGGGAAGGGGTGGGGACAGTCCCCCAAAGCTCCCTATTACGTGCACGGGC
Organism: Mustela lutreola; assembly: GCF_030435805.1. Lineage (NCBI taxonomy): Eukaryota > Metazoa > Chordata > Mammalia > Carnivora > Mustelidae > Mustela > Mustela lutreola. Next base: position 61,276,496 of record NC_081305.1, on the reverse strand, counting down.
CGTGTGCAGGGATCCTGTCACCTCTCCTTTCCTGTGGGAAAAGCACTGGCTTAGTCCGCCAGTCCGCCTGAGCGCCAGAGTAAAAGGCCAAGCGATGCCTACACGGGGAGATGGTAGTGTGTATAGGGTGCCATCCTAGGCTCAACACGATACTGCAGGGTTGTGGCTGAGTCACCTGGCAGGGTGAACCCAGGAAGCGAACATGGAGCCCGGGAAAGCAAGGCCCAAGAGGCACCAGCTCTCCCGCAGCTCTTCTTCCCTGACGCGACTGAAGCCTTGCTGAGGAAGCAGCGGCGAAGTGCTGTTCGCTCCAAGCCAAAGCCACTACGAAATCACAGCATTCGCTGAGAAATGTTCTGCGGGCTGCTGCTGCTTGCCTGAACCCTGGCTCACGGTGGGAGAAACCCGCATACAGCGAAAGCCTGTTTGCCTTGTCATCTGCCGTTGGAAAGCACAGCATTCATTGGTAAATCCGAGTTGTGTTTGGGGATGCTGCTGCTGCTTGCCTGAGCTTGTCTCCGCAGCACGATGAATGATACCCGCATGGGGCGAAATACTCTTTGCCCTAGCATCCCCTCTGCCTGAGAGAGAAGCATGGTTGCACACGTCTGTCACCGCGCTCCCCAGGAGCAATGTGTGGGGGCGCAGCACGCCGCCCCCAGAAAAGAGAAGGATCCGTTGGCCTCTGGGTCGGGAAACGCTCGGGAAGCAGGATACCCTGCTGTGGCACGAACAGCAGGCTGGTGGCAAGACATGTATCCCCCCGCTCACTGTCCAGTGAGATGGAAGGTTGGCTGCTAAGGAGACAGGAGGGGACGACTAGGGCCGGGGCACGTGCTCCCCACTGAGGAAGGAGTCTGGGCAGAAGGCAGGCCTTTCCTGTGCCTCTGGTCCCATGGGGACAGCATCTCCTTGGCCAGCTGTACCAAGGGCAGACTTGGGCTTGCCACCAGGTGCCATACCCGCGACTCGCAGAAACAACCCCAAGGAGAAACGGGCAGTCAGATGCCGTCTTCCACCAGGATGTGGCAGCGATGTGGGTGACAGGGCTATGCCGGGGATGGAGTGGAGACTGTCCCCTACAGTTCCCCTTCCAAGGGCACGGGCCGTGTGCAGGGATCCTGTCGCCACCTCTCTCCTGTGGTGAAGGCACTGGCATAGACCCCGAGTCTTCATGAGCGCCGGAACAAAAGGCAAAGCCTTACCTACCCCAGGAGATGGTAATAGGCATAGAGTGCCATGCTAGGCCACGCATGCTGCTTCAGGGTTGTAACTGTGTCTGCTTAGTTTAGCTTAGCAAGGTGAACCGCGCGTGCGAACTTGGAGTCCGGGGAAACAAGGCCCAAGAGGCAGCAGCTCTACGGCATCTCTTCTTCCATGACGCGCACGAAGCCTTGCTGAGAAAACAGTGGTGAAGTGCGGTTCGCTCCAAGCCCAAAACCTCTGTGAAAGCACAACATTCGCTGAGAAATCAAAGTCGGTACTGTGGGCTGCTGCTGCTGGTTGCCTGAGCCCAGTCTCACGGTGGGAGAAACCCGCATACAACTTAAGGCTCTTTGCCCGTGCATCTCCTCAGGGAAAGCGCAGCATTGGTTGGGAAATCCGAGTTGGGTTTGGGGATGCTGCTGCTGCTTGCCTGAGCTAGTCTCCAGAGCACAGTGCACGAAACCCGCATGGAGCGAAATCCTCTTTGCTCTAGCACCCCTCTGCCTGAGAGAGAAGCGCGGTTGCGCCTGTGGAAAGAGCCTTAAGGAAAGGGACACGTCTTTCACTGCGCTCCCCAGGAGCATGTCTGTGGAAGGTGCAGCACGCTGCCCAGGCAGAAGAGCAGGAGCCGTTGGCCTTCTGGTCTGGAAACGGTTGCGAAGCAGGAGAGCCGGCCCTGGCAGGCACAGCGGCCGGTGGCAATACAAGTGTCACCCGCTCCCTGTGCAGAGAGACGGAAGCCTGGCTGCTACGGAGAGAGGAGGGGATGAGTAGGGCAGGGCGCGTGCTCCACTCTTGGGAAGGAGTCTGGGCAGAAAGCATGCCTGTCCTGAGCCTCTGGGCCCAAGGAGACAGCAGCTCTTTGGCCACCTGTCCCTGGGGCAGACATGTGCTAGCCACGAGGCGCCGAAGCTGAACTCGCAGAAACAGCTCCCTGAAATAACGGGGAGTCAGACGCCGTCTTCCTCCAGGATGTGGAAGCTTGGAGGAGGCACGGGGTTTAAGGGGAAGGGGTGGGGACAGTCCCCCAAAGCTCCCTATTACGTGCACGGGCCGTGTGCAGGGATCCTGTCACCTCTCCTTTCCTGTGGGAAAAGCACTGGCTTAGTCCGCCAGTCCGCCTGAGCGCCAGAGTAAAAGGCCAAGCGATGCCTACACGGGGAGATGGTAGTGTGTATAGGGTGCCATCCTAGGCTCAACACAATACTGCAGGGTTGTGGCTGAGTCACCTGGCAGGGTGAACCCAGGAAGCGAACATGGAGCCCGGGAAAGCAAGGCCCAAGAGGCACCAGCTCTCCCGCAGCTCTTCTTCCCTGACGCGACTGAAGCCTTGCTGAGGAAGCAGCGGCGAAGTGCTGTTCGCTCCAAGCCAAAGCCACTACGAAATCACAGCATTCGCTGAGAAATGTTCTGCGGGCTGCTGCTGCTTGCCTGAACCCTGTCTCACGGTGGGAGAAACCCGCATACAGCTAAAGCCTCTTTGCCTTGTCATCTGCCGTTGGAAAGCACAGCATTCATTGGTAAATCCGAGTTGTGTTTGGGGATGCTGCTGCTGCTTGCCTGAGCTTGTCTCCGCAGCACGATGTATGATACCCGCATGGGGCGAAATACTCTTTGCCCTAGCATCCCCTCTGCCTGAGAGAGAAGCATGGTTGCACACGTCTGTCACCGCGCTCCCCAGGAGCAATGTGTGGAAGGCGCAGCACGCCGCCCCCAGAAAAGAGAAGGATCCGTTGGCCTCTGGGTCGGGAAACGCTCGGGAAGCAGGATACCCTGCTGTGGCACGAACAGCAGGCTGGTGGCAAGACATGTATCCCCCCGCTCACTGTCCAGTGAGATGGAAGGTTGGCTGCTAAGGAGACAGGAGGGGACGACTAGGGCCGGGGCACGTGCTCCCCACTGAGGAAGGAGTCTGGGCAGAAGGCAGGCCTTTCCTGTGCCTCTGGTCCCATGGGGACAGCATCTCCTTGGCCAGCTGTACCAAGGGCAGACTTGGGCTTGCCACCAGGTGCCATACCCGCGACTCGCAGAAACAACCCCAAGGAGAAACGGGCAGTCAGATGCCGTCTTCCACCAGGATGTGGCAGCGATGTGGGTGACAGGGCTGTGCCGGGGATGGAGTGGAGACTGTCCCCTACAGTTCCCCTTCCAAGGGCACGGGCCGTGTGCAGGGATCCTGTCGCCACCTCTCTCCTGTGGTGAAGGCACTGGCATAGACCCCGAGTCTTCATGAGCGCCGGAACAAAAGGCAAAGCCTTACCTACCCCAGGAGATGGTAATAGGCATAGAGTGCCATGCTAGGCCACGCATGCTGCTTCAGGGTTGTATCTGTGTCTGCTTAGTTTGGCTTAGCAAGGTGAACCCCGGGTGCGAACTTGGAGCCCGGGGAAACAAGGCCCAAGAGGCAGCAGCTCTACGGCATCTCTTCTTCCATGACGCGCACGAAGCCTTGCTGAGAAAACAGTGGTGAAGTGCGGTTCGCTCCAAGCCCAAAACCTCTGTGAAAGCACAACATTCGCTGAGAAATCAAAGTCAGTACTGTGGGCTGCTGCTGCTGGTTGCCTGAGCCCAGTCTCACGGTGGGAGAAACCCGCATACAACTTAAGGCTCTTTGCCCGTGCATCTCCTCAGGGAAAGCGCAGCATTGGTTGAGAAATCCGAGTTGGGTTTGGGGATGCTGCTGCTGCTTGCCTGAGCTAGTCTCCAGAGCACAGTGCACGAAACCCGCATGGAGCGAAATCCTCTTTGTTCTAGCACCCCTCTGCCTGAGAGAGAAGCGCGGTTGCGCCTGTGGAAAGAGCCTTAAGGAAAGGGACACGTCTTTCACTGCGCTCCCCAGGAGCATGTCTGTGGAAGGTGCAGCACGCTGCCCAGGCAGAAGAGCAGGAGCCGTTGGCCTTCTGGTCTGGAAACGGTTGCGAAGCAGGAGAGCCGGCCCTGGCAGGCACAGCGGCCGGTGGCAATACAAGTGTCACCCGCTCCCTGTTCAGAGAGACGGAAGACTGGCTGCTACGGAGAGAGGAGGGGATGAGTAGGGCAGGGCGCGTGCTCCACTCTTAGGAAGGAGTCTGGGCAGAAAGCATGCCTGTCCTGAGCCTCTGGGCCCAAGGAGACAGCAGCTCTTTGGCCACCTGTCCCTGGGGCAGACATGTGCTAGCCACGAGGCGCCGAAGCTGAACTCGCAGAAACAGCTCCCTGAAATAACGGAGAGTCAGACGCCGTCTTCCTCCAGGATGTGGAAGCTTGGAGGAGGCACGGGGTTTAAGGGGAAGGGGTGGGGACAGTCCCCCAAAGCTCCCTATTACGTGCACGGGCCGTGTGCAGGGATCCTGTCACCTCTCCTTTCCTGTGGGAAAAGCACTGGCTTAGTCTGCCAGTCCGCCTGAGCGCCAGAGTAAAAGGCCAAGCGATGCCTACACGGGGAGATGGTAGTGTGTATAGGGTGCCATCCTAGGCTCAACACGATACTGCAGGGTTGTGGCTGAGACACCTGGCAGGGTGAACCCAGGATGCGAACATGGAGCCCGGGAAAGCAAGGCCCAAGAGGCACCAGCTCTCCCGCAGCTCTTCTTCCCTGACGCGACTGAAGCCTTGCTGAGGAAGCAGCGGCGAAGTGCTGTTCGCTCCAAGCCAAAGCCACTACGAAATCACAGCATTCGCTGAGAAATGTTCTGCGGGCTGCTGCTGCTTGCCTGAACCCTGGCTCACGTTGGGAGAAACCCGCATACAGCGAAAGCCTGTTTGCCTTGTCATCTGCCGTTGGAAAGCACAGCATTCATTGGTAAATCCGAGTTGTGTTTGGGGATGCTGCTGCTGCTTGCCTGAGCTTGTCTCCGCAGCACGATGAATGATACCCGCATGGGGCGAAATACTCTTTGCCCTAGCATCCCCTCTGCCTGAGAGAGAAGCATGGTTGCACACGTCTGTCACCGCGCTCCCCAGGAGCAATGTGTGGAAGGCGCAGCACGCCGCCCCCAGAAAAGAGAAGGATCCGTTGGCCTCTGGGTCGGGAAACGCTCGGGAAGCAGGATACCCTGCTGTGGCACGAACAGCAGGCTGGTGGCAAGACATGTATCCCCCCGCTCACTGTCCAGTGAGATGGAAGGTTGGCTGCTAAGGAGACAGGAGGGGACGACTAGGGCCGGGGCACGTGCTCCCCACTGAGGAAGGAGTCTGGGCAGAAGGCAGGCCTTTCCTGTGCCTCTGGTCCCATGGGGACAGCATCTCCTTGGCCAGCTGTACCAAGGGCAGACTTGGGCTTGCCACCAGGTGCCATACCCGCGACTCGCAGAAACAACCCCAAGGAGAAACGGGCAGTCAGATGCCGTCTTCCACCAGGATGTGGCAGCGATGAGGGTGACAGGGCTGTGCCGGGGATGGAGTGGAGACTGTCCCCTACAGTTCCCCTTCCAAGGGCACGGGCCGTGTGCAGGGATCCTGTCGCCACCTCTCTCCTGTGGTGAAGGCACTGGCATAGACCCCGAGTCTTCATGAGCGCCGGAACAAAAGGCAAAGCCTTACGTAACCCAGGAGATGGTAATAGGCATAGAGTGCCATGCTAGGCCACGCATGCTGCTTCAGGGTTGTAACTGTGTCTGCTTAGTTTAGCTTAGCAAGGTGAACCGCGCGTGCGAACTTGGAGTCCGGGGAAACAAGGCCCAAGAGGCAGCAGCTCTACGGCAGCTCTTCTTCCATGACGCGCACGAAGCCTTGCTGAGAAAACAGTGGTGAAGTGCGGTTCGCTCCAAGCCCAAAACCTCTGTGAAAGCACAACATTCGCTGAGAAATCAAAGTCAGTACTGTGGGCTGCTGCTGCTGGTTGCCTGAGCCCAGTCTCACGGTGGGAGAAACCCGCATACAACTTAAGGCTCTTTGCCCGTGCATCTCCTCAGGGAAAGCGCAGCATTGGTTGGGAAATCCGAGTTGGGTTTGGGGATGCTGCTGCTGCTTGCCTGAGCTAGTCTCCAGAGCACAGTGCACGAAACCCGCATGGAGCGAAATCCTCTTTGCTCTAGCACCCATCTGCCTGAGAAGCGCGGTTGCGCCTGTGGAAAGAGCCTTAAGGAAAGGGTCACGTCTTTCACTGCGCTCCCCAGGAGCATGTCTGTGGAAGGTGCAGCACGCTGCCCAGGCAGAAGAGCAGGAGCCGTTGGCCTTCTGGTCTGGAAACGGTTGCGAAGCAGGAGAGCCGGCCCTGGCAGGCAGAGCGGCCGGTGGCAATACAAGTGTCACCCGCTCCCTGTGCAGAGAGACGGAAGCCTGGCTGCTACGGAGAGAGGAGGGGATGAGTAGGGCAGGGCGCGTGCTCCACTCTTAGGAAGGAGTCTGGGCAGAAAGCATGCCTGTCCTGAGCCTCTGGGCCCAAGGAGACAGCAGCTCTTTGGCCACCTGTCCCTGGGGCAGACATGTGCTAGCCACGAGGCGCCGAAGCTGAACTCGCAGAAACAGCTCCCTGAAATAACGGGGAGTCAGACGCCGTCTTCCTCCAGGATGTGGAAGCTTGGAGGAGGCACGGGGTTTAAGGGGAAGGGGTGGGGACAGTCCCCCAAAGCTCCCTATTACATGCACGGGCCGTGTGCAGGGATCCTGTCACCTCTCCTTTCCTGTGGGAAAAGCACTGGCTTAGTCCGCCAGTCCGCCTGAGCGCCAGAGTAAAAGGCCAAGCGATGCCTACACGGGGAGATGGTAGTGTGTATAGGGTGCCATCCTAGGCTCAACACGATACTGCAGGGTTGTGGCTGAGTCACCTGGCAGGGTGAACCCAGGAAGCGAACATGGAGCCCGGGAAAGCAAGGCCCAAGAGGCACCAGCTCTCCCGCAGCTCTTCTTCCCTGACGCGACTGAAGCCTTGCTGAGGAAGCAGCGGCGAAGTGCTGTTCGCTCCAAGCCAAAGCCACTACGAAATCACAGCATTCGCTGAGAAATGTTCTGCGGGCTGCTGCTGCTTGCCTGAACCCTGTCTCACGGTGGGAGAAACCCGCATACAGCGAAAGCCTTTTGCCTTGTCATCTGCCGTTGGAAAGCACAGCATTCATTGGTAAATCCGAGTTGTGTTTGGGGATGCTGCTGCTACTTGCCTGAGCTTGTCTCCGGAGCAGAATGAATGATACCCGCATGGGGCGAAATACTCTTTGCCCTAGCATCCCCTCTGCCTGAGAGAGAAGCATGGTTGCACACGTCTGTCACCGCGCTCCCCAGGAGCAATGTGTGGAAGGCGCAGCACGCCGCCCCCAGAAAAGAGAAGGATCCGTTGGCCTCTGGGTCGGGAAACGCTCGGGAAGCAGGATACCCTGCTGTGGCACGAACAGCAGGCTGGTGGCAAGACATGTATCCCCCCGCTCACTGTCCAGTGAGATGGAAGGTTGGCTGCTAAGGAGACAGGAGGGGACGACTAGGGCCGGGGCACGTGCTCCCCACTGAGGAAGGAGTCTGGGCAGAAGGCAGGCCTTTCCTGTGCCTCTGGTCCCATGGGGACAGCATCTCCTTGGCCAGCTGTACCAAGGGCAGACTTGGGCTTGCCACCAGGTGCCATACCCGCGACTCGCAGAAACAACCCCAAGGAGAAACGGGCAGTCAGATGCCGTCTTCCACCAGGATGTGGCAGCGATGGGGGTGACAGGGCTGTGCCGGGGATGGAGTGGAGACTGTCCCCTACAGTTCCCCTTCCAAGGGCACGGGCCGTGTGCAGGGATCCTGTCGCCACCTCTCTCCTGTGGTGAAGGCACTGGCATAGACCCCGAGTCTTCATGAGCGCCGGAACAAAAGGCAAAGCCTTACCTACCCCAGGAGATGGTAATAGGCATAGAGTGCCATCCTAGGCCACGCATGCTGCTTCAGGGTTGTAACTGTGTCTGCTTAGTTTGGCTTAGCAAGGTGAACCCCGGGTGCGAACTTGGAGTCCGGGGAAACAAGGCCCAAGAGGCAGCAGCTCTACGGCAGCTCTTCTTCCATGACGCGCACGAAGCCTTGCTGAGAAAACAGTGGTGAAGTGCGGTTCGCTCCAAGCGCAAAACCTCTGTGAAAGCACAACATTCGCTGAGAAATCAAAGTCGGTACTGTGGGCTGCTGCTGCTGGTTGCCTGAGCCCAGTCTCACGGTGGGAGAAACCCGCATACAACTTAAGGCTCTTTGCCCGTGCAACTCCTCAGGGAAAGCGCAGCATTGGTTGGGAAATCCGAGTTGGGTTTGAGGATGCTGCTGCTGCTTGCCTGAGCTAGTCTCCAGAGCACAGTGCACGAAACCCGCATGGAGCGAAATCCTCTTGGCTCTAGCACCCCTCTGCCTGAGAGAGAAGCGCGGTTGCGCCTGTGGAAAGAGCCTTAAGGAAAGGGACACGTCTTTCACTGCGCTCCCCAGGAGCATGTCTGTGGAAGGTGCAGCACGCTGCCCAGGCAGAAGAGCAGGAGCCGTTGGCCTTCTGGTCTGCAAACGGTTGCGAAGCAGGAGAGCCGGCCCTGGCAGGCACAGCGGCCGGTGGCAATACAAGTGTCACCCGCTCCCTGTGCAGAGAGACGGAAGACTGGCTGCTACGGAGAGAGGAGGGGATGAGTAGGGCAGGGCGCGTGCTCCACTCTTGGGAAGGAGTCTGGGCAGAAAGCATGCCTGTCCTGAGCCTCTGGGCCCAAGGAGACAGCAGCTCTTTGGCCACCTGTCCCTGGGGCAGACATGTGCTAGCCACGAGGCGCCGAAGCTGAACTCGCAGAAACAGCTCCCTGAAATAACGGGGAGTCAGACGCCGTCTTCCTCCAGGATGTGGAAGCTTGGAGGAGGCACGGGGTTTAAGGGGAAGGGGTGGGGACAGTCCCCCAAAGCTCCCTATTACGTGCACGGGCCGTGTGCAGGGATCCTGTCACCTCTCCTTTCCTGTGGGAAAAGCACTGGCTTAGTCCGCCAGTCCGCCTGAGCGCCAGAGTAAAAGGCCAAGCGATGCCTACACGGGGAGATGGTAGTGTGTATAGGGTGCCATCCTAGGCTCAACACGATACTGCAGGGTTGTGGCTGAGTCACCTGGCAGGGTGAACCCAGGAAGCGAACATGGAGCCCGGGAAAGCAAGGCCCAAGAGGCACCAGCTCTCCCGCAGCTCTTCTTCCCTGACGCGACTGAAGCCTTGCTGAGGAAGCAGCGGCGAAGTGCTGTTCGCTCCAAGCCAAAGCCACTACGAAATCACAGCATTCGCTGAGAAATGTTCTGCGGGCTGCTGCTTGCCTGAACCCTGTCTCACGGTGGGAGAAACCCGCATACAGCGAAAGCCTCTTTGCCTTGTCATCTGCCGTTGGAAAGCACAGCATTCATTGGTAAATCCGAGTTGTGTTTGGGGATGCTGCTGCTGCTTGCCTGAGCTTGTCTCCGCAGCACGATGTATGATACCCGCATGGGGCGAAATACTCTTTGCCCTAGCATCCCCTCTGCCTGAGAGAGAAGCATGGTTGCACACGTCTGTCACCGCGCTCCCCAGGAGCAATGTGTGGAAGGCGCAGCACGCCGCCCCCAGAAAAGAGAAGGATCCGTTGGCCTCTGGGTCGGGAAACGCTCGGGAAGCAGGATACCCTGCTGTGGCACGAACAGCAGGCTGGTGGCAAGACATGTATCCCCCCGCTCACTGTCCAGTGAGATGGAAGGTTGGCTGCTAAGGAGACAGGAGGGGACGACTAGGGCCGGGGCACGTGCTCCCCACTGAGGAAGGAGTCTGGGCAGAAGGCAGGCCTTTCCTGTGCCTCTGGTCCCATGGGGACAGCATCTCCTTGGCCAGCTGTACCAAGGGCAGACTTGGGCTTGCCACCAGGTGCCATACCCGCGACTCGCAGAAACAACCCCAAGGAGAAACGGGCAGTCAGATGCCGTCTTCCACCAGGATGTGGCAGCGATGTGGGTGACAGGGCTGTGCCGGGGATGGAGTGGAGACTGTCCCCTACAGTTCCCCTTCCAAGGGCACGGGCCGTGTGCAGGGATCCTGTCGCCACCTCTCTCCTGTGGTGAAGGCACTGGCATAGACCCCGAGTCTTCATGAGCGCCGGAACAAAAGGCAAAGCCTTACCTACCCCAGGAGATGGTAATAGGCATAGAGTGCCATGCTAGGCCACGCATGCTGCTTCAGGGTTGTATCTGTGTCTGCTTAGTTTGGCTTAGCAAGGTGAACCCCGGGTGCGAACTTGGAGCCCGGGGAAACAAGGCCCAAGAGGCAGCAGCTCTACGGCATCTCTTCTTCCATGACGCGCACGAAGCCTTGCTGAGAAAACAGTGGTGAAGTGCGGTTCGCTCCAAGCCCAAAACCTCTGTGAAAGCACAACATTCGCTGAGATATCAAAGTCGGTTCTGTGGGCTGCTGCTGCTGGTTGCCTGAGCCCAGTCTCACGGTGGGAGAAACCCGCATACAACTTAAGGCTCTTTGCCCGTGCATCTCCTCAGGGAAAGCGCAGCATTGGTTGAGAAATCCGAGTTGGGTTTGGGGATGCTGCTGATGCTTGCCTGAGCTAGTCTCCAGAGCACAGTGCACGAAACCCGCATGGAGCCAAATCCTCTTTGTTCTAGCACCCCTCTGCCTGAGAGAGAAGCGCGGTTGCGCCTGTGGAAAGAGCCTTAAGGAAAGGGACACGTCTTTCACTGCGCTCCCCAGGAGCATGTCTGTGGAAGGTGCAGCACGCTGCCCAGGCAGAAGAGCAGGAGCCGTTGGCCTTCTGGTCTGGAAACGGTTGCGAAGCAGGAGAGCCGGCCCTGGCAGGCACAGCGGCCGGTGGCAATACAAGTGTCACCCGCTCCCTGTGCAGAGAGACGGAAGCCTGGCTGCTACGGAGAGAGGAGGGGATGAGTAGGGCAGGGCGCGTGCTCCACTCTTAGGAAGGAGTCTGGGCAGAAAGCATGCCTGTCCTGAGCCTCTGGGCCCAAGGAGACAGCAGCTCTTTGGCCACCTGTCCCTGGGGCAGACATGTGCTAGCCACGAGGCGCCGAAGCTGAACTCGCAGAAACAGCTCCCTGAAATAACGGGGAGTCAGACGCCGTCTTCCTCCAGGATGTGGAAGCTTGGAGGAGGCACGGGGTTTAAGGGGAAGGGGTGGGGACAGTCCCCCAAAGCTCCCTATTACGTGCACGGGCCATGTGCAGGGATCCTGTCACCTCTCCTTTCCTGTGGGAAAAGCACTGGCTTAGTCCGCCAGTCCGCCTGAGCGCCAGAGTAAAAGGCCAAGCGATGCCTACACGGGGAGATGGTAGTGTGTATAGGGTGCCATCCTAGGCTCAACACGATACTGCAGGGTTGTGGCTGAGTCACCTGGCAGGGTGAACCCAGGAAGCGAACATGGAGCCCGGGAAAGCAAGGCCCAAGAGGCACCAGCTCTCCCGCAGCTCTTCTTCCCTGACGCGACTGAAGCCTTGCTGAGGAAGCAGCGGCGAAGTGCTGTTCGCTCCAAGCCAAAGCCACTACGAAATCACAGCATTCGCTGAGAAATGTTCTGCGGGCTGCTGCTGCTTGCCTGAACCCTGTCTCACGGTGGGAGAAACCCGCATACAGCGAAAGCCTCTTTGCCTTGTCATCTGCCGTTGGAAAGCACAGCATTCATTGGTAAATCCGAGTTGTGTTTGGGGATGCTGCTGCTGCTTGCCTGAGCTTGTCTCCGCAGCACGATGAATGACACCCGCATGGGGCGAAATACTCTTTGCCCTAGCATCCCCTCTGCCTGAGAGAGAAGCATGGTTGCACACGTCTGTCACCGCGCTTCCCAGGAGCAATGTGTGGAAGGCGCAGCACGCCGCCCCCAGAAAAGAGAAGGATCCGTTGGCCTCTGGGTCGGGAAACGCTCGGGAAGCAGGATACCCTGCTGTGGCACGAACAGCAGGCTGGTGGCAAGACATGTATCCCCCCGCTCACTGTCCAGTGAGATGGAAGGTTGGCTGCTAAGGAGACAGGAGGGGACGACTAGGGCCGGGGCACGTGCTCCCCACTGAGGAAGGAGTCTGGGCAGAAGGCAGGCCTTTCCTGTGCCTCTGGTCCCATGGGGACAGCATCTCCTTGGCCAGCTGTACCAAGGGCAGACTTGGGCTTGCCACCAGGTGCCATACCCGCGACTCGCAGAAACAACCCCAAGGAGAAACGGGCAGTCAGATGCCGTCTTCCACCAGGATGTGGCAGCGATGGGGGTGACAGGGCTGTGCCGGGGATGGAGTGGAGACTGTCCCCTACAGTTCCCCTTCCAAGGGCACGGGCCGTGTGCAGGGATCCTGTCGCCACCTCTCTCCTGTGGTGAAGGCACTGGCATAGACCCCGAGTCTTCATGAGCGCCGGAACAAAAGGCAAAGCCTTACCTACCCCAGGAGATGGTAATAGGCATAGAGTGCCATCCTAGGCCACGCATGCTGCTTCAGGGTTGTAACTGTGTCTGCTTAGTTTGGCTTAGCAAGGTGAACCCCGGGTGCGAACTTGGAGTCCGGGGAAACAAGGCCCAAGAGGCAGCAGCTCTACGGCAGCTCTTCTTCCATGACGCGCACGAAGCCTTGCTGAGAAAACAGTGGTGAAGTGCGGTTCGCTCCAAGCGTAAAACCTCTGTGAAAGCACAACATTTGCTGAGAAATCAAAGTCGGTACTGTGGGCTGCTGCTGCTGGTTGCCTGAGCCCAGTCTCACGGTGGGAGAAACCCGCATACAACTTAAGGCTCTTTGCCCGTGCAACTCCTCAGGGAAAGCGCAGCATTGGTTGGGAAATCCGAGTTGGGTTTGGGGATGCTGCTGCTGCTTGCCTGAGCTAGTCTCCAGAGCACAGTGCACGAAACCCGCATGGAGCGAAATCCTCTTTGCTCTAGCACCCCTCTGCCTGAGAGAGAAGCGCGGTTGCGCCTGTGGAAAGAGCCTTAAGGAAAGGGACACGTCTTTCACTGCGCTCCCCAGGAGCATGTCTGTGGAAGGTGCAGCACGCTGCCCAGGCAGAAGAGCAGGAGCCGTTGGCCTTCTGGTCTGGAAACGGTTGCGAAGCAGGAGAGCCGGCCCTGGCAGGCACAGCGGCCGGTGGCAATACAAGTGTCACCCGCTCCCTGTGCAGAGAGACGGAAGACTGGCTGCTACGGAGAGAGGAGGGGATGAGTAGGGCAGGGCACGTGCTCCACTCTTGGGAAGGAGTCTGGGCAGAAAGCATGCCTGTCCTGAGCCTCTGGGCCCAAGGAGACAGCAGCTCTTTGGCCACCTGTCCCTGGGGCAGACATGTGCTAGCCACGAGGCGCCGAAGCTGAACTCGCAGAAACAGCTCCCTGAAATAACGGGGAGTCAGACGCCGTCTTCCTCCAGGATGTGGAAGCTTGGAGGAGGCACGGGGTTTAAGGGGAAGGGGTGGGGACAGTCCCCCAAAGCTCCCTATTACGTGCACGGGCCGTGTGCAGGGATCCTGTCACCTCTCCTTTCCTGTGGGAAAAGCACTGGCTTAGTCCGCCAGTCCGCCTGAGCGCCAGAGTAAAAGGCCAAGCGATGCCTACACGGGGAGATGGTAGTGTGTATAGGGTGCCATCCTAGGCTCAACACGATACTGCAGGGTTGTGGCTGAGTCACCTGGCAGGGTGAACCCAGGAAGCGAACATGGAGCCCGGGAAAGCAAGGCCCAAGAGGCACCAGCTCTCCCGCAGCTCTTCTTCCCTGACGCGACTGAAGCCTTGCTGAGGAAGCAGCGGCGAAGTGCTGTTCGCTCCAAGCCAAAGCCACTACGAAATCACAGCATTCGCTGAGAAATGTTCTGCGGGCTGCTGCTGCTTGCCTGAACCCTGTCTCACGGTGGGAGAAACCCGCATACAGCGAAAGCCTCTTTGCCTTGTCATCTGCCGTTGGAAAGCACAGCATTCATTGGTAAATCCGAGTTGTGTTTGGGGATGCTGCTGCTGCTTGCCTGAGCTTGTCTCCGCAGCACGATGAATGATACCCGCATGGGGCGAAATACTCTTTGCCCTAGCATCCCCTCTGCCTGAGAGAGAAGCATGGTTGCACACGTCTGTCACCGCGCTCCCCAGGAGCAATGTGTGGAAGGCGCAGCACGCCGCCCCCAGAAAAGAGAAGGATCCGTTGGCCTCTGGGTCGGGAAACGCTCGGGAAGCAGGATACCCTGCTGTGGCACGAACAGCAGGCTGGTGGCAAGACATGTATCCCCCCGCTCACTGTCCAGTGAGATGGAAGGTTGGCTGCTAAGGAGACAGGAGGGGACGACTAGGGCCGGGGCACGTGCTCCCCACTGAGGAAGGAGTCTGGGCAGAAGGCAGGCCTTTCCTGTGCCTCTGGTCCCATGGGGACAGCATCTCCTTGGCCAGCTGTACCAAGGGCAGACTTGGGCTTGCCACCAGGTGCCATACCCGCGACTCGCAGAAACAACCCCAAGGAGAAACGGGCAGTCAGATGCCGTCTTCCACCAGGATGTGGCAGCGATGTGGGTGACAGGGCTGTGCCGGGGATGGAGTGGAGACTGTCCCCTACAGTTCCCCTTCCAAGGGCACGGGCCGTGTGCAGGGATCCTGTCGCCACCTCTCTCCTGTGGTGAAGGCACTGGCATAGACCCCGAGTCTTCATGAGCGCCGGAACAAAAGGCAAAGCCTTACCTACCCCAGGAGATGGTAATAGGCATAGAGTGCCATGCTAGGCCACGCATGCTGCTTCAGGGTTGTAACTGTGTCTGCTTAGTTTGGCTTAGCAAGGTGAACCCCGGGTGCGAACTTGGAGTCCGGGGAAACAAGGCCCAAGAGGCAGCAGCTCTACGGCAGCTCTTCTTCCATGACGCGCACGAAGCCTTGCTGAGAAAACAGTGGTGAAGTGCGGTTCGCTCCAAGCGTAAAACCTCTGTGAAAGCACAACATTCGCTGAGAAATCAAAGTCGGTACTGTGGGCTGCTGCTGCTGGTTGCCTGAGCCCAGTCTCACGGTGGGAGAAACCCGCATACAACTTAAGGCTCTTTGCCCGTGCAACTCCTCAGGGAAAGCGCAGCATTGGTTGGGAAATCCGAGTTGGGTTTGGGGATGCTGCTGCTGCTTGCCTGAGCTAGTCTCCAGAGCACAGTGCACGAAACCCGCATGGAGCGAAATCCTCTTTGCTCTAGCACCCCTCTGCCTGAGAGAGAAGCGCGGTTGCGCCTGTGGAAAGAGCCTTAAGGAAAGGGACACGTCTTTCACTGCGCTCCCCAGGAGCATGTCTGTGGAAGGTGCAGCACGCTGCCCAGGCAGAAGAGCAGGAGCCGTTGGCCTTCTGGTCTGGAAACGGTTGCGAAGCAGGAGAGCCGGCCCTGGCAGGCACAGCGGCCGGTGGCAATACAAGTGTCACCCGCTCCCTGTGCAGAGAGACGGAAGACTGGCTGCTACGGAGAGAGGAGGGGATGAGTAGGGCAGGGCACGTGCTCCACTCTTGGGAAGGAGTCTGGGCAGAAAGCATGCCTGTCCTGAGCCTCTGGGCCCAAGGAGACAGCAGCTCTTTGGCCACCTGTCCCTGGGGCAGACATGTGCTAGCCACGAGGCGCCGAAGCTGAACTCGCAGAAACAGCTCCCTGAAATAACGGGGAGTCAGACGCCGTCTTCCTCCAGGATGTGGAAGCTTGGAGGAGGCACGGGGTTTAAGGGGAAGGGGTGGGGACAGTCCCCCAAAGCTCCCTATTACGTGCACGGGCCGTGTGCAGGGATCCTGTCACCTCTCCTTTCCTGTGGGAAAAGCACTGGCTTAGTCCGCCAGTCCGCCTGAGCGCCAGAGTAAAAGGCCAAGCGATGCCTACACGGGGAGATGGTAGTGTGTATAGGGTGCCATCCTAGGCTCAACACGATACTGCAGGGTTGTGGCTGAGTCACCTGGCAGGGTGAACCCAGGAAGCGAACATGGAGCCCGGGAAAGCAAGGCCCAAGAGGCACCAGCTCTCCCGCAGCTCTTCTTCCCTGACGCGACTGAAGCCTTGCTGAGGAAGCAGCGGCGAAGTGCTGTTCGCTCCAAGCCAAAGCCACTACGAAATCACAGCATTCGCTGAGAAATGTTCTGCGGGCTGCTGCTGCTTGCCTGAACCCTGTCTCACGGTGGGAGAAACCCGCATACAGCGAAAGCCTCTTTGCCTTGTCATCTGCCGTTGGAAAGCACAGCATTCATTGGTAAATCCGAGTTGTGTTTGGGGATGCTGCTGCTGCTTGCCTGAGCTTGTCTCCGCAGCACGATGTATGATACCCGCATGGGGCGAAATACTCTTTGCCCTAGCATCCCCTCTGCCTGAGAGAGAAGCATGGTTGCACACGTCTGTCACCGCGCTCCCCAGGAGAAATGTGTGGAAGGCGCAGCACGCCGCCCCCAGAAAAGAGAAGGATCCGTTGGCCTCTGGGTCGGGAAACGCTCGGGAAGCAGGATACCCTGCTGTGGCACGAACAGCAGGCTGGTGGCAAGACATGTATCCCCCCGCTCACTGTCCAGTGAGATGGAAGGTTGGCTGCTAAGGAGACAGGAGGGGACGACTAGGGCCGGGGCACGTGCTCCCCACTGAGGAAGGAGTCTGGGCAGAAGGCAGGCCTTTCCTGTGCCTCTGGTCCCATGGGGACAGCATCTCCTTGGCCAGCTGTACCAAGGGCAGACTTGGGCTTGCCACCAGGTGCCATACCCGCGACTCGCAGAAACAACCCCAAGGAGAAACGGGCAGTCAGATGCCGTCTTCCACCAGGATGTGGCAGCGATGTGGGTGACAGGGCTGTGCCGGGGATGGAGTGGAGACTGTCCCCTACAGTTCCCCTTCCAAGGGCACGGGCCGTGTGCAGGGATCCTGTCGCCACCTCTCTCCTGTGGTGAAGGCACTGGCATAGACCCCGAGTCTTCATGAGCGCCGGAACAAAAGGCAAAGCCTTACCTACCCCAGGAGATGGTAATAGGCATAGAGTGCCATGCTAGGCCACGCATGCTGCTTCAGGGTTGTATCTGTGTCTGCTTAGTTTGGCTTAGCAAGGTGAACCCCGGGTGCGAACTTGGAGCCCGGGGAAACAAGGCCCAAGAGGCAGCAGCTCTACGGCATCTCTTCTTCCATGACGCGCACGAAGCCTTGCTGAGAAAACAGTGGTGAAGTGCGGTTCGCTCCAAGCCCAAAACCTCTGTGAAAGCACAACATTCGCTGAGAAATCAAAGTCGGTTCTGTGGGCTGCTGCTGCTGGTTGCCTGAGCCCAGTCTCACGGTGGGAGAAACCCGCATACAACTTAAGGCTCTTTGCCCGTGCATCTCCTCAGGGAAAGCGCAGCATTGGTTGAGAAATCCGAGTTGGGTTTGGGGATGCTGCTGCTGCTTGCCTGAGCTAGTCTCCAGAGCACAGTGCACGAAACCCGCATGGAGCGAAATCCTCTTTGTTCTAGCACCCCTCTGCCTGAGAGAGAAGCGCGGTTGCGCCTGTGGAAAGAGCCTTAAGGAAAGGGACACGTCTTTCACTGCGCTCCCCAGGAGCATGTCTGTGGAAGGTGCAGCACGCTGCCCAGGCAGAAGAGCAGGAGCCGTTGGCCTTCTGGTCTGCAAACGGTTGCGAAGCAGGAGAGCCGGCCCTGGCAGGCACAGCGGCCGGTGGCAATACAAGTGTCACCCGCTCCCTGTGCAGAGAGACGGAAGCCTGGCTGCTACGGAGAGAGGAGGGGATGAGTAGGGCAGGGCGCGTGCTCCACTCTTGGGAAGGAGTCTGGGCAGAAAGCATGCCTGTCCTGAGCCTCTGGGCCCAAGGAGACAGCAGCTCTTTGGCCACCTGTCCCTGGGGCAGACATGTGCTAGCCACGAGGCGCCGAAGCTGAACTCGCAGAAACAGCTCCCTGAAATAACGGGGAGTCAGACGCCGTCTTCCTCCAGGATGTGGAAGCTTGGAGGAGGCACGGGGTTTAAGGGGAAGGGGTGGGGACAGTCCCCCAAAGCTCCCTATTACATGCACGGGCCGTGTGCAGGGATCCTGTCACCTCTCCTTTCCTGTGGGAAAAGCACTGGCTTAGTCCGCCAGTCCGCCTGAGCGCCAGAGTAAAAGGCCAAGCGATGCCTACACGGGGAGATGGTAGTGTGTATAGGGTGCCATCCTAGGCTCAACACGATACTGCAGGGTTGTGGCTGAGTCACCTGGCAGGGTGAACCCAGGAAGCGAACATGGAGCCCGGGAAAGCAAGGCCCAAGAGGCACCAGCTCTCCCGCAGCTCTTCTTCCCTGACGCGACTGAAGCCTTGCTGAGGAAGCAGCGGCGAAGTGCTGTTCGCTCCAAGCCAAAGCCACTACGAAATCACAGCATTCGCTGAGAAATGTTCTGCGGGCTGCTGCTGCTTGCCTGAACCCTGTCTCACGGTGGGAGAAACCCGCATACAGCGAAAGCCTCTTTGCCTTGTCATCTGCCGTTGGAAAGCACAGCATTCATTGGTAAATCCGAGTTGTGTTTGGGGATGCTGCTGCTGCTTGCCTGAGCTTGTCTCCGCAGCACGATGAATGATACCCGCATGGGGCGAAATACTCTTTGCCCTAGCATCCCCTCTGCCTGAGAGAGAAGCATGGTTGCACACGTCTGTCACCGCGCTCCCCAGGAGCAATGTGTGGAAGGCGCAGCACGCCGCCCCCAGAAAAGAGAAGGATCCGTTGGCCTCTGGGTCGGGAAACGCTCGGGAAGCAGGATACCCTGCTGTGGCACGAACAGCAGGCTGGTGGCAAGACATGTATCCCCCCGCTCACTGTCCAGTGAGATGGAAGGTTGGCTGCTAAGGAGACAGGAGGGGACGACTAGGGCCGGGGCACGTGCTCCCCACTGAGGAAGGAGTCTGGGCAGAAGGCAGGCCTTTCCTGTGCCTCTGGTCCCATGGGGACAGCATCTCCTTGGCCAGCTGTACCAAGGGCAGACTTGGGCTTGCCACCAGGTGCCATACCCGCGACTCGCAGAAACAACCCCAAGGAGAAACGGGCAGTCAGATGCCGTCTTCCACCAGGATGTGGCAGCGATGGGGGTGACAGGGCTGTGCCGGGGATGGAGTGGAGACTGTCCCCTACAGTTCCCCTTCCAAGGGCACGGGCCGTGTGCAGGGATCCTGTCGCCACCTCTCTCCTGTGGTGAAGGCACTGGCATAGACCCCGAGTCTTCATGAGCGCCGGAACAAAAGGCAAAGCCTTACCTACCCCAGGAGATGGTAATAGGCATAGAGTGCCATGCTAGGCCACGCATGCTGCTTCAGGGTTGTAACTGTGTCTGCTTAGTTTGGCTTAGCAAGGTGAACCCCGGGTGCGAACTTGGAGTCCGGGGAAACAAGGCCCAAGAGGCAGCAGCTCTACGGCAGCTCTTCTTCCATGACGCGCACGAAGCCTTGCTGAGAAAACAGTGGTGAAGTGCGGTTCGCTCCAAGCGTAAAACCTCTGTGAAAGCACAACATTTGCTGAGAAATCAAAGTCGGTACTGTGGGCTGCTGCTGCTGGTTGCCTGAGCCCAGTCTCACGGTGGGAGAAACCCGCATACAACTTAAGGCTCTTTGCCCGTGCAACTCCTCAGGGAAAGCGCAGCATTGGTTGGGAAATCCGAGTTGGGTTTGGGGATGCTGCTGCTGCTTGCCTGAGCTAGTCTCCAGAGCACAGTGCACGAAACCCGCATGGAGCGAAATCCTCTTTGCTCTAGCACCCCTCTGCCTGAGAGAGAAGCGCGGTTGCGCCTGTGGAAAGAGCCTTAAGGAAAGGGACACGTCTTTCACTGCGCTCCCCAGGAGCATGTCTGTGGAAGGTGCAGCACGCTGCCCAGGCAGAAGAGCAGGAGCCGTTGGCCTTCTGGTCTGGAAACGGTTGCGAAGCAGGAGAGCCGGCCCTGGCAGGCACAGCGGCCGGTGGCAATACAAGTGTCACCCGCTCCCTGTTCAGAGAGACGGAAACCTGGCTGCTACGGAGAGAGGAGGGGATGAGTAGGGCAGGGCACGTGCTCCACTCTTGGGAAGGAGTCTGGGCAGAAAGCATGCCTGTCCTGAGCCTCTGGGCCCAAGGAGACAGCAGCTCTTTGGCCACCTGTCCCTGGGGCAGACATGTGCTAGCCACGAGGCGCCGAAGCTGAACTCGCAGAAACAGCTCCCTGAAATAACGGGGAGTCAGACGCCGTCTTCCTCCAGGATGTGGAAGCTTGGAGGAGGCACGGGGTTTAAGGGGAAGGGGTGGGGACAGTCCCCCAAAGCTCCCTATTACGTGCACGGGCCGTGTGCAGGGATCCTGTCACCTCTCCTTTCCTGTGGGAAAAGCACTGGCTTAGTCCGCCAGTCCGCCTGAGCGCCAGAGTAAAAGGCCAAGCGATGCCTACACGGGGAGATGGTAGTGTGTATAGGGTGCCATCCTAGGCTCAACACGATACTGCAGGGTTGTGGCTGAGTCACCTGGCAGGGTGAACCCAGGAAGCGAACATGGAGCCCGGGAAAGCAAGGCCCAAGAGGCACCAGCTCTCCCGCAGCTCTTCTTCCCTGACGCGACTGAAGCCTTGCTGAGGAAGCAGCGGCGAAGTGCTGTTCGCTCCAAGCCAAAGCCACTACGAAATCACAGCATTCGCTGAGAAATGTTCTGCGGGCTGCTGCTGCTTGCCTGAACCCTGTCTCACGGTGGGAGAAACCCGCATACAGCGAAAGCCTCTTTGCCTTGTCATCTGCCGTTGGAAAGCACAGCATTCATTGGTAAATCCGAGTTGTGTTTGGGGATGCTGCTGCTGCTTGCCTGAGCTTGTCTCCGCAGCACGATGAATGATACCCGCATGGGGCGAAATACTCTTTGCCCTAGCATCCCCTCTGCCTGAGAGAGAAGCATGGTTGCACACGTCTGTCACCGCGCTCCCCAGGAGCAATGTGTGGAAGGCGCAGCACGCCGCCCCCAGAAAAGAGAAGGATCCGTTGGCCTCTGGGTCGGGAAACGCTCGGGAAGCAGGATACCCTGCTGTGGCACGAACAGCAGGCTGGTGGCAAGACATGTATCCCCCCGCTCACTGTCCAGTGAGATGGAAGGTTGGCTGCTAAGGAGACAGGAGGGGACGACTAGGGCCGGGGCACGTGCTCCCCACTGAGGAAGGAGTCTGGGCAGAAGGCAGGCCTTTCCTGTGCCTCTGGTCCCATGGGGACAGCATCTCCTTGGCCAGCTGTACCAAGGGCAGACTTGGGCTTGCCACCAGGTGCCATACCCGCGACTCGCAGAAACAACCCCAAGGAGAAACGGGCAGTCAGATGCCGTCTTCCACCAGGATGTGGCAGCGATGTGGGTGACAGGGCTGTGCCGGGGATGGAGTGGAGACTGTCCCCTACAGTTCCCCTTCCAAGGGCACGGGCCGTGTGCAGGGATCCTGTCGCCACCTCTCTCCTGTGGTGAAGGCACTGGCATAGACCCCGAGTCTTCATGAGCGCCGGAACAAAAGGCAAAGCCTTACCTACCCCAGGAGATGGTAATAGGCATAGAGTGCCATGCTAGGCCACGCATGCTGCTTCAGGGTTGTAACTGTGTCTGCTTAGTTTGGCTTAGCAAGGTGAACCCCGGGTGCGAACTTGGAGTCCGGGGAAACAAGGCCCAAGAGGCAGCAGCTCTACGGCAGCTCTTCTTCCATGACGCGCACGAAGCCTTGCTGAGAAAACAGTGGTGAAGTGCGGTTCGCTCCAAGCCCAAAACCTCTGTGAAAGCACAACATTCGCTGAGAAATCAAAGTCGGTACTGTGGGCTGCTGCTGCTGGTTGCCTGAGCCCAGTCTCACGGTGGGAGAAACCCGCATACAACTTAAGGCTCTTTGCCCGTGCAACTCCTCAGGGAAAGCGCAGCATTGGTTGGGAAATCCGAGTTGGGTTTGGGGATGCTGCTGCTGCTTGCCTGAGCTAGTCTCCAGAGCACAGTGCACGAAACCCGCATGGAGCGAAATCCTCTTTGCTCTAGCACCCCTCTGCCTGAGAGAGAAGCGCGGTTGCGCCTGTGGAAAGAGCCTTAAGGAAAGGGACACGTCTTTCACTGCGCTCCCCAGGAGCATGTCTGTGGAAGGTGCAGCACGCTGCCCAGGCAGAAGAGCAGGAGCCGTTGGCCTTCTGGTCTGGAAACGGTTGCGAAGCAGGAGAGCCGGCCCTGGCAGGCACAGCGGCCGGTGGCAATACAAGTGTCACCCGCTCCCTGTGCAGAGAGACGGAAGACTGGCTGCTACGGAGAGAGGAGGGGATGAGTAGGGCAGGGCACGTGCTCCACTCTTGGGAAGGAGTCTGGGCAGAAAGCATGCCTGTCCTGAGCCTCTGGGCCCAAGGAGACAGCAGCTCTTTGGCCACCTGTCCCTGGGGCAGACATGTGCTAGCCACGAGGCGCCGAAGCTGAACTCGCAGAAACAGCTCCCTGAAATAACGGGGAGTCAGACGCCGTCTTCCTCCAGGATGTGGAAGCTTGGAGGAGGCACGGGGTTTAAGGGGAAGGGGTGGGGACAGTCCCCCAAAGCTCCCTATTACGTGCACGGGCCGTGTGCAGGGATCCTGTCACCTCTCCTTTCCTGTGGGAAAAGCACTGGCTTAGTCCGCCAGTCCGCCTGAGCGCCAGAGTAAAAGGCCAAGCGATGCCTACACGGGGAGATGGTAGTGTGTATAGGGTGCCATCCTAGGCTCAACACGATACTGCAGGGTTGTGGCTGAGTCACCTGGCAGGGTGAACCCAGGAAGCGAACATGGAGCCCGGGAAAGCAAGGCCCAAGAGGCACCAGCTCTCCCGCAGCTCTTCTTCCCTGACGCGACTGAAGCCTTGCTGAGGAAGCAGCGGCGAAGTGCTGTTCGCTCCAAGCCAAAGCCACTACGAAATCACAGCATTCGCTGAGAAATGTTCTGCGGGCTGCTGCTGCTTGCCTGAACCCTGTCTCACGGTGGGAGAAACCCGCATACAGCGAAAGCCTCTTTGCCTTGTCATCTGCCGTTGGAAAGCACAGCATTCATTGGTAAATCCGAGTTGTGTTTGGGGATGCTGCTGCTGCTTGCCTGAGCTTGTCTCCGCAGCACGATGTATGATACCCGCATGGGGCGAAATACTCTTTGCCCTAGCATCCCCTCTGCCTGAGAGAGAAGCATGGTTGCACACGTCTGTCACCGCGCTCCCCAGGAGCAATGTGTGGAAGGCGCAGCACGCCGCCCCCAGAAAAGAGAAGGATCCGTTGGCCTCTGGGTCGGGAAACGCTCGGGAAGCAGGATACCCTGCTGTGGCACGAACAGCAGGCTGGTGGCAAGACATGTATCCCCCCGCTCACTGTCCAGTGAGATGGAAGGTTGGCTGCTAAGGAGACAGGAGGGGACGACTAGGGCCGGGGCACGTGCTCCCCACTGAGGAAGGAGTCTGGGCAGAAGGCAGGCCTTTCCTGTGCCTCTGGTCCCATGGGGACAGCATCTCCTTGGCCAGCTGTACCAAGGGCAGACTTGGGCTTGCCACCAGGTGCCATACCCGCGACTCGCAGAAACAACCCCAAGGAGAAACGGGCAGTCAGATGCCGTCTTCCACCAGGATGTGGCAGCGATGAGGGTGACAGGGCTGTGCCGGGGATGGAGTGGAGACTGTCCCCTACAGTTCCCCTTCCAAGGGCACGGGCCGTGTGCAGGGATCCTGTCGCCACCTCTCTCCTGTGGTGAAGGCACTGGCATAGACCCCGAGTCTTCATGAGCGCCGGAACAAAAGGCAAAGCCTTACCTACCCCAGGAGATGGTAATAGGCATAGAGTGCCATGCTAGGCCACGCATGCTGCTTCAGGGTTGTATCTGTGTCTGCTTAGTTTGGCTTAGCAAGGTGAACCCCGGGTGCGAACTTGGAGTCCGGGGAAACAAGGCCCAAGAGGCAGCAGCTCTACGGCATCTCTTCTTCCATGACGCGCACGAAGCCTTGCTGAGAAAACAGTGGTGAAGTGCGGTTCGCTCCAAGCCCAAAACCTCTGTGAAAGCACAACATTCGCTGAGAAATCAAAGTCGGTTCTGTGGGCTGCTGCTGCTGGTTGCCTGAGCCCAGTCTCACGGTGGGAGAAACCCGCATACAACTTAAGGCTCTTTGCCCGTGCATCTCCTCAGGGAAAGCGCAGCATTGGTTGAGAAATCCGAGTTGGGTTTGGGGATGCTGCTGCTGCTTGCCTGAGCTAGTCTCCAGAGCACAGTGCACGAAACCCGCATGGAGCGAAATCCTCTTTGTTCTAGCACCCCTCTGCCTGAGAGAGAAGCGCGGTTGCGCCTGTGGAAAGAGCCTTAAGGAAAGGGACACGTCTTTCACTGCGCTCCCCAGGAGCATGTCTGTGGAAGGTGCAGCACGCTGCCCAGGCAGAAGAGCAGGAGCCGTTGGCCTTCTGGTCTGGAAACGGTTGCGAAGCAGGAGAGCCGGCCCTGGCAGGCACAGCGGACGGTGGCAATACAAGTGTCACCGGCTCCCTGTGCAGAGAGACGGAAGCCTGGCTGCTACGGAGAGAGGAGGGGATGAGTAGGGCAGGGCGCGTGCTCCACTCTTAGGAAGGAGTCTGGGCAGAAAGCATGCCTGTCCTGAGCCTCTGGGCCCAAGGAGACAGCAGCTCTTTGGCCACCTGTCCCTGGGGCAGACATGTGCTAGCCACGAGGCGCCGAAGCTGAACTCGCAGAAACAGCTCCCTGAAATAACGGGGAGTCAGACGCCGTCTTCCTCCAGGATGTGGAAGCTTGGAGGAGGCACGGGGTTTAAGGGGAAGGGGTGGGGACAGTCCCCCAAAGCTCCCTATTACGTGCACGGGCCGTGTGCAGGGATCTTGTCACCTCTCCTTTCCTGTGGGAAAAGCACTGGCTTAGTCCGCCAGTCCGCCTGAGCGCCAGAGTAAAAGGCCAAGCGATGCCTACACGGGGAGATGGTAGTGTGTATAAGGTGCCATCCTAGGCTCAACACGATACTGCAGGGTTGTGGCTGAGTCACCTGGCAGGGTGAACCCAGGAAGCGAACATGGAGACCGGGAAAGCAAGGCCCAAGAGGCACCAGCTCTCCCGCAGCTCTTCTTCCCTGACGCGACTGAAGCCTTGCTGAGGAAGCAGCGGCGAAGTGCTGTTCGCTCCAAGCCAAAGCCACTACGAAATCACAGCATTCGCTGAGAAATGTTCTGCGGGCTGCTGCTGCTTGCCTGAACCCTGTCTCACGGTGGGAGAAACCCGCATACAGCGAAAGCCTCTTTGCCTTGTCATCTGCCGTTGGAAAGCACAGCATTCATTGGTAAATCCGAGTTGTGTTTGGGGATGCTGCTGCTGCTTGCCTGAGCTTGTCTCCGCAGCACGATGAATGATACACGCATGGGGCGAAATACTCTTTGCCCTAGCATCCCCTCTGCCTGAGAGAGAAGCATGGTTGCACACGTCTGTCACCGCGCTCCCCAGGAGCAATGTGTGGAAGGCGCAGCACGCCGCCCCCAGAAAAGAGAAGGATCCGTTGGCCTCTGGGTCGGGAAACGCTCGGGAAGCAGGATACCCTGCTGTGGCACGAACAGCAGGCTGGTGGCAAGACATGTATCCCCCCGCTCACTGTCCAGTGAGATGGAAGGTTGGCTGCTAAGGAGACAGGAGGGGACGACTAGGGCCGGGGCACGTGCTCCCCACTGAGGAAGGAGTCTGGGCAGAAGGCAGGCCTTTCCTGTGCCTCTGGTCCCATGGGGACAGCATCTCCTTGGCCAGCTGTACCAAGGGCAGACTTGGGCTTGCCACCAGGTGCCATACCCGCGACTCGCAGAAACAACCCCAAGGAGAAACGGGCAGTCAGATGCCGTCTTCCACCAGGATGTGGCAGCGATGTGGGTGACAGGGCTGTGCCGGGGATGGAGTGGAGACTGTCCCCTACAGTTCCCCTTCCAAGGGCACGGGCCGTGTGCAGGGATCCTGTCGCCACCTCTCTCCTGTGGTGAAGGCACTGGCATAGACCCCGAGTCTTCATGAGCGCCGGAACAAAAGGCAAAGCCTTACCTACCCCAGGAGATGGTAATAGGCATAGAGTGCCATGCTAGGCCACGCATGCTGCTTCAGGGTTGTAACTGTGTCTGCTTAGTTTAGCTTAGCAAGGTGAACCGCGGGTGCGAACTTGGAGTCCGGGGAAACAAGGCCCAAGAGGCAGCAGCTCTACGGGAGCTCTTCTTCCATGACGCGCACGAAGCCTTGCTGAGAAAACAGTGGTGAAGTGCGGTTCGCTCCAAGCCCAAAACCTCTGTGAAAGCACAACATTCGCTGAGATATCAAAGTCAGTACTGTGGGCTGCTGCTGCTGGTTGCCTGAGCCCAGTCTCACGGTGGGAGAAACCCGCATACAACTTAAGGCTCTTTGTCCGTGCATCTCCTCAGGGAAAGCGCAGCATTGGTTGGGAAATCCGAGTTGGGTTTGGGGATGCTGCTGCTGCTTGCCTGAGCTAGTCTCCAGAGCACAGTGCACGAAACCCGCATGGAGCGAAATCCTCTTTGCTCTAGCACCCATCTGCCTGAGAAGCGCGGTTGCGCCTGTGGAAAGAGCCTTAAGGAAAGGGTCACGTCTTTCACTGCGCTCCCCAGGAGCATGTCTGTGGAAGGTGCAGCACGCTGCCCAGGCAGAAGAGCAGGAGCCGTTGGCCTTCTGGTCTGGAAACGGTTGCGAAGCAGGAGAGCCGGCCCTGGCAGGCAGAGCGGCCGGTGGCAATACAAGTGTCACCCGCTCCCTGTGCAGAGAGACGGAAGACTGGCTGCTACGGAGAGAGGAGGGGATGAGTAGGGCAGGGCGCGTGCTCCACTCTTAGGAAGGAGTCTGGGCAGAAAGCATGCCTGTCCTGAGCCTCTGGGCCCAAGGAGACAGCAGCTCTTTGGCCACCTGTCCCTGGGGCAGACATGTGCTAGCCACGAGGCGCCGAAGCTGAACTCGCAGAAACAGCTCCCTGAAATAACGGGGAGTCAGACGCCGTCTTCCTCCAGGATGTGGAAGCTTGGAGGAGGCACGGGGTTTAAGGGGAAGGGGTGGGGACAGTCCCCCAAAGCTCCCTATTACATGCACGG
Source organism: Mustela lutreola (assembly GCF_030435805.1). NCBI lineage: Eukaryota > Metazoa > Chordata > Mammalia > Carnivora > Mustelidae > Mustela > Mustela lutreola. Next base: position 61,249,379 of record NC_081305.1, on the reverse strand, counting down.
GCCGTGTGCAGGGATCCTGTCACCTCTCCTTTCCTGTGGGAAAAGCACTGGCTTAGTCCGCCAGTCCGCCTGAGCGCCAGAGTAAAAGGCCAAGCGATGCCTACACGGGGAGATGGTAGTGTGTATAGGGTGCCATCCTAGGCTCAACACGATACTGCAGGGTTTTGGCTGAGTCACCTGGCAGGGTGAACCCAGGAAGCGAACATGGAGCCCGGGAAAGCAAGGCCCAAGAGGCACCAGCTCTCCCGCAGCTCTTCTTCCCTGACGCGACTGAAGCCTTGCTGAGGAAGCAGCGGCGAAGTGCTGTTCGCTCCAAGCCAAAGCCACTACGAAATCACAGCATTCGCTGAGAAATGTTCTGCGGGCTGCTGCTGCTTGCCTGAACCCTGTCTCACGGTGGGAGAAACCCGCATACAGCGAAAGCCTCTTTGCCTTGTCATCTGCCGTTGGAAAGCACAGCATTCATTGGTAAATCCGAGTTGTGTTTGGGGATGCTGCTGCTGCTTGCCTGAGCTTGTCTCCGCAGCACGATGAATGACACCCGCATGGGGCGAAATACTCTTTGCCCTAGCATCCCCTCTGCCTGAGAGAGAAGCATGGTTGCACACGTCTGTCACCGCGCTCCCCAGGAGCAATGTGTGGAAGGCGCAGCACGCCGCCCCCAGAAAAGAGAAGGATCCGTTGGCCTCTGGGTCGGGAAACGCTCGGGAAGCAGGATACCCTGCTGTGGCACGAACAGCAGGCTGGTGGCAAGACATGTATCCCCCCGCTCACTGTCCAGTGAGATGGAAGGTTGGCTGCTAAGGAGACAGGAGGGGACGACTAGGGCCGGGGCACGTGCTCCCCACTGAGGAAGGAGTCTGGGCAGAAGGCAGGCCTTTCCTGTGCCTCTGGTCCCATGGGGACAGCATCTCCTTGGCCAGCTGTACCAAGGGCAGACTTGGGCTTGCCACCAGGTGCCATACACGCGACTCGCAGAAACAACCCCAAGGAGAAACGGGCAGTCAGATGCCGTCTTCCACCAGGATGTGGCAGCGATGTGGGTGACAGGGCTGTGCCGGGGATGGAGTGGAGACTGTCCCCTACAGTTCCCCTTCCAAGGGCACGGGCCGTGTGCAGGGATCCTGTCGCCACCTCTCTCCTGTGGTGAAGGCACTGGCATAGACCCCGAGTCTTCATGAGCGCCGGAACAAAAGGCAAAGCCTTACCTACCCCAGGAGATGGTAATAGGCATAGAGTGCCATGCTAGGCCACGCATGCTGCTTCAGGGTTGTATCTGTGTCTGCTTAGTTTGGCTTAGCAAGGTGAACCCCGGGTGCGAACTTGGAGCCCGGGGAAACAAGGCCCAAGAGGCAGCAGCTCTACGGCATCTCTTCTTCCATGACGCGCACGAAGCCTTGCTGAGAAAACAGTGGTGAAGTGCGGTTCGCTCCAAGCCCAAAACCTCTGTGAAAGCACAACATTCGCTGAGAAATCAAAGTCGGTTCTGTGGGCTGCTGCTGCTGGTTGCCTGAGCCCAGTCTCACGGTGGGAGAAACCCGCATACAACTTAAGGCTCTTTGCCCGTGCATCTCCTCAGGGAAAGCGCAGCATTGGTTGAGAAATCCGAGTTGGGTTTGGGGATGCTGCTGATGCTTGCCTGAGCTAGTCTCCAGAGCACAGTGCACGAAACCCGCATGGAGCCAAATCCTCTTTGTTCTAGCACCCCTCTGCCTGAGAGAGAAGCGCGGTTGCGCCTGTGGAAAGAGCCTTAAGGAAAGGGACACGTCTTTCACTGCGCTCCCCAGGAGCATGTCTGTGGAAGGTGCAGCACGCTGCCCAGGCAGAAGAGCAGGAGCCGTTGGCCTTCTGGTCTGGAAACGGTTGCGAAGCAGGAGAGCCGGCCCTGGCAGGCACAGCGGCCGGTGGCAATACAAGTGTCACCCGCTCCCTGTGCAGAGAGACGGAAGCCTGGCTGCTACGGAGAGAGGAGGGGATGAGTAGGGCAGGGCGCGTGCTCCACTCTTAGGAAGGAGTCTGGGCAGAAAGCATGCCTGTCCTGAGCCTCTGGGCCCAAGGAGACAGCAGCTCTTTGGCCACCTGTCCCTGGGGCAGACATGTGCTAGCCACGAGGCGCCGAAGCTGAACTCGCAGAAACAGCTCCCTGAAATAACGGGGAGTCAGACGCCGTCTTCCTCCAGGATGTGGAAGCTTGGAGGAGGCACGGGGTTTAAGGGGAAGGGGTGGGGACAGTCCCCCAAAGCTCCCTATTACGTGCACGGGCCATGTGCAGGGATCCTGTCACCTCTCCTTTCCTGTGGGAAAAGCACTGGCTTAGTCCGCCAGTCCGCCTGAGCGCCAGAGTAAAAGGCCAAGCGATGCCTACACGGGGAGATGGTAGTGTGTATAGGGTGCCATCCTAGGCTCAACACGATACTGCAGGGTTGTGGCTGAGTCACCTGGCAGGGTGAACCCAGGAAGCGAACATGGAGCCCGGGAAAGCAAGGCCCAAGAGGCACCAGCTCTCCCGCAGCTCTTCTTCCCTGACGCGACTGAAGCCTTGCTGAGGAAGCAGCGGCGAAGTGCTGTTCGCTCCAAGCCAAAGCCACTACGAAATCACAGCATTCGCTGAGAAATGTTCTGCGGGCTGCTGCTGCTTGCCTGAACCCTGTCTCACGGTGGGAGAAACCCGCATACAGCGAAAGCCTCTTTGCCTTGTCATCTGCCGTTGGAAAGCACAGCATTCATTGGTAAATCCGAGTTGTGTTTGGGGATGCTGCTGCTGCTTGCCTGAGCTTGTCTCCGCAGCACGATGAATGATACCCGCATGGGGCGAAATACTCTTTGCCCTAGCATCCCCTCTGCCTGAGAGAGAAGCATGGTTGCACACGAATGTCACCGCGCTCCCCAGGAGCAATGTGTGGAAGGCGCAGCACGCCGCCCCCAGAAAAGAGAAGGATCCGTTGGCCTCTGGGTCGGGAAACGCTCGGGAAGCAGGATACCCTGCTGTGGCACGAACAGCAGGCTGGTGGCAAGACATGTATCCCCCCGCTCACTGTCCAGTGAGATGGAAGGTTGGCTGCTAAGGAGACAGGAGGGGACGACTAGGGCCGGGGCACGTGCTCCCCACTGAGGAAGGAGTCTGGGCAGAAGGCAGGCCTTTCCTGTGCCTCTGGTCCCATGGGGACAGCATCTCCTTGGCCAGCTGTACCAAGGGCAGACTTGGGCTTGCCACCAGGTGCCATACCCGCGACTCGCAGAAACAACCCCAAGGAGAAACGGGCAGTCAGATGCCGTCTTCCACCAGGATGTGGCAGCGATGTGGGTGACAGTGCTGTGCCGGGGATGGAGTGGAGACTGTCCCCTACAGTTCCCCTTCCAAGGGCACGGGCCGTGTGCAGGGATCCTGTCGCCACCTCTCTCCTGTGGTGAAGGCACTGGCATAGACCCCGAGTCTTCATGAGCGCCGGAACAAAAGGCAAAGCCTTACCTACCCCAGGAGATGGTAATAGGCATAGAGTGCCATGCTAGGCCACGCATGCTGCTTCAGGGTTGTATCTGTGTCTGCTTAGTTTGGCTTAGCAAGGTGAACCCCGGGTGCGAACTTGGAGCCCGGGGAAACAAGGCCCAAGAGGCAGCAGCTCTACGGCATCTCTTCTTCCATGACGCGCACGAAGCCTTGCTGAGAAAACAGTGGTGAAGTGCGGTTCGCTCCAAGCCCAAAACCTCTGTGAAAGCACAACATTCGCTGAGAAATCAAAGTCGGTACTGTGGGCTGCTGCTGCTGGTTGCCTGAGCCCAGTCTCACGGTGGGAGAAACCCGCATACAACTTAAGGCTCTTTGCCCGTGCATCTCCTCAGGGAAAGCGCAGCATTGGTTGAGAAATCCGAGTTGGGTTTGGGGATGCTGCTGCTGCTTGCCTGAGCTAGTCTCCAGAGCACAGTGCACGAAACCCGCATGGAGCGAAATCCTCTTTGTTCTAGCACCCCTCTGCCTGAGAGAGAAGCGCGGTTGCGCCTGTGGAAAGAGCCTTAAGGAAAGGGACACGTCTTTCACTGCGCTCCCCAGGAGCATGTCTGTGGAAGGTGCAGCACGCTGCCCAGGCAGAAGAGCAGGAGCCGTTGGCCTTCTGGTCTGGAAACGGTTGCGAAGCAGGAGAGCCGGCCCTGGCAGGCACAGCGGCCGGTGGCAATACAAGTGTCACCCGCTCCCTGTGCAGAGAGACGGAAGCCTGGCTGCTACGGAGAGAGGAGGGGATGAGTAGGGCAGGGCGCGTGCTCCACTCTTAGGAAGGAGTCTGGGCAGAAAGCATGCCTGTCCTGAGCCTCTGGGCCCAAGGAGACAGCAGCTCTTTGGCCACCTGTCCCTGGGGCAGACATGTGCTAGCCACGAGGCGCCGAAGCTGAACTCGCAGAAACAGCTCCCTGAAATAACGGGGAGTCAGACGCCGTCTTCCTCCAGGATGTGGAAGCTTGGAGGAGGCACGGGGTTTAAGGGGAAGGGGTGGGGACAGTCCCCCAAAGCTCCCTATTACGTGCACGGGCCGTGTGCAGGGATCCTGTCACCTCTCCTTTCCTGTGGGAAAAGCACTGGCTTAGTCCGCCAGTCCGCCTGAGCGCCAGAGTAAAAGGCCAAGCGATGCCTACACGGGGAGATGGTAGTGTGTATAGGGTGCCATCCTAGGCTCAACACGATACTGCAGGGTTGTGGCTGAGACACCTGGCAGGGTGAACCCAGGAAGCGAACATGGATCCCGGGAAAGCAAGGCCCAAGAGGCATCAGCTCTCCCGCAGCTCTTCTTCCCTGACGCGACTGAAGCCTTGCTGAGGAAGCAGCGGCGAAGTGCTGTTCACTCCAAGCCAAAGCCACTACGAAATCACAGCATTCGCTGAGAAATGTTCTGCGGGCTGCTGCTGCTTGCCTGAACCCTGGCTCACGTTGGGAGAAACCCGCATACAGCGAAAGCCTCTTTGCCTTGTCATCTGCCGTTGGAAAGCACAGCATTCATTGGTAAATCCGAGTTGTGTTTGGGGATGCTGCTGCTGCTTGCCTGAGCTTGTCTCCGCAGCACGATGAATGATACCCGCATGGGGCGAAATACTCTTTGCCCTAGCATCCCCTCTGCCTGAGAGAGAAGCATGGTTGCACACGAATGTCACCGCGCTCCCCAGGAGCAATGTGTGGAAGGCGCAGCACGCCGCCCCCAGAAAAGAGAAGGATCCGTTGGCCTCTGGGTCGGGAAACGCTCGGGAAGCAGGATACCCTGCTGTGGCACGAACAGCAGGCTGGTGGCAAGACATGTATCCCCCCGCTCACTGTCCAGTGAGATGGAAGGTTGGCTGCTAAGGAGACAGGAGGGGACGACTAGGGCCGGGGCACGTGCTCCCCACTGAGGAAGGAGTCTGGGCAGAAGGCAGGCCTTTCCTGTGCCTCTGGTCCCATGGGGACAGCATCTCCTTGGCCAGCTGTACCAAGGGCAGACTTGGGCTTGCCACCAGGTGCCATACCCGCGACTCGCAGAAACAACCCCAAGGAGAAACGGGCAGTCAGATGCCGTCTTCCACCAGGATGTGGCAGCGATGTGGGTGACAGGGCTGTGCCGGGGATGGAGTGGAGACTGTCCCCTACAGTTCCCCTTCCAAGGGCACGGGCCGTGTGCAGGGATCCTGTCGCCACCTCTCTCCTGTGGTGAAGGCACTGGCATAGACCCCGAGTCTTCATGAGCGCCGGAACAAAAGGCAAAGCCTTACCTACCCCAGGAGATGGTAATAGGCATAGAGTGCCATGCTAGGCCACGCATGCTGCTTCAGGGTTGTATCTGTGTCTGCTTAGTTTGGCTTAGCAAGGTGAACCCCGGGTGCGAACTTGGAGCCCGGGGAAACAAGGCCCAAGAGGCAGCAGCTCTACGGCATCTCTTCTTCCATGACGCGCACGAAGCCTTGCTGAGAAAACAGTGGTGAAGTGCGGTTCGCTCCAAGCCCAAAACCTCTGTGAAAGCACAACATTCGCTGAGAAATCAAAGTCGGTTCTGTGGGCTGCTGCTGCTGGTTGCCTGAGCCCAGTCTCACGGTGGGAGAAACCCGCATACAACTTAAGGCTCTTTGCCCGTGCATCTCCTCAGGGAAAGCGCAGCATTGGTTGAGAAATCCGAGTTGGGTTTGGGGATGCTGCTGCTGCTTGCCTGAGCTAGTCTCCAGAGCACAGTGCACGAAACCCGCATGGAGCGAAATCCTCTTTGTTCTAGCACCCCTCTGCCTGAGAGAGAAGCGCGGTTGCGCCTGTGGAAAGAGCCTTAAGGAAAGGGACACGTCTTTCACTGCGCTCCCCAGGAGCATGTCTGTGGAAGGTGCAGCACGCTGCCCAGGCAGAAGAGCAGGAGCCGTTGGCCTTCTGGTCTGGAAACGGTTGCGAAGCAGGAGAGCCGGCCCTGGCAGGCACAGCGGCCGGTGGCAATACAAGTGTCACCCGCTCCCTGTGCAGAGAGACGGAAGCCTGGCTGCTACGGAGAGAGGAGGGGATGAGTAGGGCAGGGCGCGTGCTCCACTCTTGGGAAGGAGTCTGGGCAGAAAGCATGCCTGTCCTGAGCCTCTGGGCCCAAGGAGACAGCAGCTCTTTGGCCACCTGTCCCTGGGGCAGACATGTGCTAGCCACGAGGCGCCGAAGCTGAACTCGCAGAAACAGCTCCCTGAAATAACGGGGAGTCAGACGCCGTCTTCCTCCAGGATGTGGAAGCTTGGAGGAGGCACGGGGTTTAAGGGGAAGGGGTGGGGACAGTCCCCCAAAGCTCCCTATTACGTGCACGGGCCGTGTGCAGGGATCCTGTCACCTCTCCTTTCCTGTGGGAAAAGCACTGGCTTAGTCCGCCAGTCCGCCTGAGCGCCAGAGTAAAAGGCCAATCGATGCCTACACGGGGAGATGGTAGTGTGTATAGGGTGCCATCCTAGGCTCAACACGATACTGCAGGGTTGTGGCTGAGTCACCTGGCAGGGTGAACCCAGGAAGCGAACATGGAGCCCGGGAAAGCAAGGCCCAAGAGGCACCAGCTCTCCCGCAGCTCTTCTTCCCTGACGCGACTGAAGCCTTGCTGAGGAAGCAGCGGCGAAGTGCTGTTCGCTCCAAGCCAAAGCCACTACGAAATCACAGCATTCGCTGAGAAATGTTCTGCGGGCTGCTGCTGCTTGCCTGAACCCTGTCTCACGGTGGGAGAAACCCGCATACAGCGAAAGCCTCTTTGCCTTGTCATCTGCCGTTGGAAAGCACAGCATTCATTGGTAAATCCGAGTTGTGTTTGGGGATGCTGCTGCTGCTTGCCTGAGCTTGTCTCCGCAGCACGATGTATGATACCCGCATGGGGCGAAATACTCTTTGCCCTAGCATCCCCTCTGCCTGAGAGAGAAGCATGGTTGCACACGTCTGTCACCGCGCTCCCCAGGAGCAATGTGTGGAAGGCGCAGCACGCCGCCCCCAGAAAAGAGAAGGATCCGTTGGCCTCTGGGTCGGGAAACGCTCGGGAAGCAGGATACCCTGCTGTGGCACGAACAGCAGGCTGGTGGCAAGACATGTATCCCCCCGCTCACTGTCCAGTGAGATGGAAGGTTGGCTGCTAAGGAGACAGGAGGGGACGACTAGGGCCGGGGCATGTGCTCCCCACTGAGGAAGGAGTCTGGGCAGAAGGCAGGCCTTTCCTGTGCCTCTGGTCCCATGGGGACAGCATCTCCTTGGCCAGCTGTACCAAGGGCAGACTTGGGCTTGCCACCAGGTGCCATACCCGCGACTCGCAGAAACAACCCCAAGGAGAAACGGGCAGTCAGATGCCGTCTTCCACCAGGATGTGGCAGCGATGTGGGTGACAGGGCTGTGCCGGGGATGGAGTGGAGACTGTCCCCTACAGTTCCCCTTCCAAGGGCACGGGCCGTGTGCAGGGATCCTGTCGCCACCTCTCTCCTGTGGTGAAGGCACTGGCATAGACCCCGAGTCTTCATGAGCGCCGGAACAAAAGGCAAAGCCTTACCTACCCCAGGAGATGGTAATAGGCATAGAGTGCCATGCTAGGCCACGCATGCTGCTTCAGGGTTGTATCTGTGTCTGCTTAGTTTGGCTTAGCAAGGTGAACCCCGGGTGCGAACTTGGAGCCCGGGGAAACAAGGCCCAAGAGGCAGCAGCTCTACGGCATCTCTTCTTCCATGACGCGCACGAAGCCTTGCTGAGAAAACAGTGGTGAAGTGCGGTTCGCTCCAAGCCCAAAACCTCTGTGAAAGCACAACATTCGCTGAGAAATCAAAGTCGGTTCTGTGGGCTGCTGCTGCTGGTTGCCTGAGCCCAGTCTCACGGTGGGAGAAACCCGCATACAACTTAAGGCTCTTTGCCCGTGCATCTCCTCAGGGAAAGCGCAGCATTGGTTGAGAAATCCGAGTTGGGTTTGGGGATGCTGCTGCTGCTTGCCTGAGCTAGTCTCCAGAGCACAGTGCACGAAACCCGCATGGAGCGAAATCCTCTTTGTTCTAGCACCCCTCTGCCTGAGAGAGAAGCGCGGTTGCGCCTGTGGAAAGAGCCTTAAGGAAAGGGACACGTCTTTCACTGCGCTCCCCAGGAGCATGTCTGTGGAAGGTGCAGCACGCTGCCCAGGCAGAAGAGCAGGAGCCGTTGGCCTTCTGGTCTGCAAACGGTTGCGAAGCAGGAGAGCCGGCCCTGGCAGGCACAGCGGCCGGTGGCAATACAAGTGTCACCCGCTCCCTGTGCAGAGAGACGGAAGCCTGGCTGCTACGGAGAGAGGAGGGGATGAGTAGGGCAGGGCGCGTGCTCCACTCTTAGGAAGGAGTCTGGGCAGAAAGCATGCCTGTCCTGAGCCTCTGGGCCCAAGGAGACAGCAGCTCTTTGGCCACCTGTCCCTGGGGCAGACATGTGCTAGCCACGAGGCGCCGAAGCTGAACTCGCAGAAACAGCTCCCTGAAATAACGGGGAGTCAGACGCCGTCTTCCTCCAGGATGTGGAAGCTTGGAGGAGGCACGGGGTTTAAGGGGAAGGGGTGGGGACAGTCCCCCAAAGCTCCCTATTACGTGCACGGGCCGTGTGCAGGGATCCTGTCACCTCTCCTTTCCTGTGGGAAAAGCACTGGCTTAGTCCGCCAGTCCGCCTGAGCGCCAGAGTAAAAGGCCAAGCGATGCCTACACGGGGAGATGGTAGTGTGTATAGGGTGCCATCCTAGGCTCAACACGATACTGCAGGGTTGTGGCTGAGTCACCTGGCAGGGTGAACCCAGGAAGCGAACATGGAGCCCGGGAAAGCAAGGCCAAAGAGGCACCAGCTCTCCCGCAGCTCTTCTTCCCTGACGCGACTGAAGCCTTGCTGAGGAAGCAGCGGCGAAGTGCTGTTCGCTCCAAGCCAAAGCCACTACGAAATCACAGCATTCGCTGAGAAATGTTCTGCGGGCTGCTGCTGCTTGCCTGAACCCTGGCTCACGGTGGGAGAAACCCGCATACAGCGAAAGCCTGTTTGCCTTGTCATCTGCCGTTGGAAAGCACAGCATTCATTGGTAAATCCGAGTTGTGTTTGGGGATGCTGCTGCTGCTTGCCTGAGCTTGTCTCCGCAGCACGATGAATGATACCCGCATGGGGCGAAATACTCTTTGCCCTAGCATCCCCTCTGCCTGAGAGAGAAGCATGGTTGCACACGTCTGTCACCGCGCTCCCCAGGAGCAATGTGTGGGGGAGCAGCACGCCGCCCCCAGAAAAGAGAAGGATCCGTTGGCCTCTGGGTCGGGAAACGCTCGGGAAGCAGGATACCCTGCTGTGGCACGAACAGCAGGCTGGTGGCAAGACATGTATCCCCCCGCTCACTGTCCAGTGAGATGGAAGGTTGGCTGCTAAGGAGACAGGAGGGGACGACTAGGGCCGGGGCACGTGCTCCCCACTGAGGAAGGAGTCTGGGCAGAAGGCAGGCCTTTCCTGTGCCTCTGGTCCCATGGGGACAGCATCTCCTTGGCCAGCTGTACCAAGGGCAGACTTGGGCTTGCCACCAGGTGCCATACCCGCGACTCGCAGAAACAACCCCAAGGAGAAACGGGCAGTCAGATGCCGTCTTCCACCAGGATGTGGCAGCGATGTGGGTGACAGGGCTATGCCGGGGATGGAGTGGAGACTGTCCCCTACAGTTCCCCTTCCAAGGGCACGGGCCGTGTGCAGGGATCCTGTCGCCACCTCTCTCCTGTGGTGAAGGCACTGGCATAGACCCCGAGTCTTCATGAGCGCCGGAACAAAAGGCAAAGCCTTACCTACCCCAGGAGATGGTAATAGGCATAGAGTGCCATGCTAGGCCACGCATGCTGCTTCAGGGTTGTAACTGTGTCTGCTTAGTTTAGCTTAGCAAGGTGAACCGCGCGTGCGAACTTGGAGTCCGGGGAAACAAGGCCCAAGAGGCAGCAGCTCTACGGCATCTCTTCTTCCATGACGCGCACGAAGCCTTGCTGAGAAAACAGTGGTGAAGTGCGGTTCGCTCCAAGCCCAAAACCTCTGTGAAAGCACAACATTCGCTGAGAAATCAAAGTCGGTACTGTGGGCTGCTGCTGCTGGTTGCCTGAGCCCAGTCTCACGGTGGGAGAAACCCGCATACAACTTAAGGCTCTTTGCCCGTGCATCTCCTCAGGGAAAGCGCAGCATTGGTTGGGAAATCCGAGTTGGGTTTGGGGATGCTGCTGCTGCTTGCCTGAGCTAGTCTCCAGAGCACAGTGCACGAAACCCGCATGGAGCGAAATCCTCTTTGCTCTAGCACCCCTCTGCCTGAGAGAGAAGCGCGGTTGCGCCTGTGGAAAGAGCCTTAAGGAAAGGGACACGTCTTTCACTGCGCTCCCCAGGAGCATGTCTGTGGAAGGTGCAGCACGCTGCCCAGGCAGAAGAGCAGGAGCCGTTGGCCTTCTGGTCTGGAAACGGTTGCGAAGCAGGAGAGCCGGCCCTGGCAGGCACAGCGGCCGGTGGCAATACAAGTGTCACCCGCTCCCTGTGCAGAGAGACGGAAGCCTGGCTGCTACGGAGAGAGGAGGGGATGAGTAGGGCAGGGCGCGTGCTCCACTCTTGGGAAGGAGTCTGGGCAGAAAGCATGCCTGTCCTGAGCCTCTGGGCCCAAGGAGACAGCAGCTCTTTGGCCACCTGTCCCTGGGGCAGACATGTGCTAGCCACGAGGCGCCGAAGCTGAACTCGCAGAAACAGCTCCCTGAAATAACGGGGAGTCAGACGCCGTCTTCCTCCAGGATGTGGAAGCTTGGAGGAGGCACGGGGTTTAAGGGGAAGGGGTGGGGACAGTCCCCCAAAGCTCCCTATTACGTGCACGGGCCGTGTGCAGGGATCCTGTCACCTCTCCTTTCCTGTGGGAAAAGCACTGGCTTAGTCCGCCAGTCCGCCTGAGCGCCAGAGTAAAAGGCCAAGCGATGCCTACACGGGGAGATGGTAGTGTGTATAGGGTGCCATCCTAGGCTCAACACGATACTGCAGGGTTGTGGCTGAGTCACCTGGCAGGGTGAACCCAGGAAGCGAACATGGAGCCCGGGAAAGCAAGGCCCAAGAGGCACCAGCTCTCCCGCAGCTCTTCTTCCCTGACGCGACTGAAGCCTTGCTGAGGAAGCAGCGGCGAAGTGCTGTTCGCTCCAAGCCAAAGCCACTACGAAATCACAGCATTCGCTGAGAAATGTTCTGCGGGCTGCTGCTGCTTGCCTGAACCCTGTCTCACGGTGGGAGAAACCCGCATACAGCTAAAGCCTCTTTGCCTTGTCATCTGCCGTTGGAAAGCACAGCATTCATTGGTAAATCCGAGTTGTGTTTGGGGATGCTGCTGCTGCTTGCCTGAGCTTGTCTCCGCAGCACGATGTATGATACCCGCATGGGGCGAAATACTCTTTGCCCTAGCATCCCCTCTGCCTGAGAGAGAAGCATGGTTGCACACGTCTGTCACCGCGCTCCCCAGGAGCAATGTGTGGAAGGCGCAGCACGCCGCCCCCAGAAAAGAGAAGGATCCGTTGGCCTCTGGGTCGGGAAACGCTCGGGAAGCAGGATACCCTGCTGTGGCACGAACAGCAGGCTGGTGGCAAGACATGTATCCCCCCGCTCACTGTCCAGTGAGATGGAAGGTTGGCTGCTAAGGAGACAGGAGGGGACGACTAGGGCCGGGGCACGTGCTCCCCACTGAGGAAGGAGTCTGGGCAGAAGGCAGGCCTTTCCTGTGCCTCTGGTCCCATGGGGACAGCATCTCCTTGGCCAGCTGTACCAAGGGCAGACTTGGGCTTGCCACCAGGTGCCATACCCGCGACTCGCAGAAACAACCCCAAGGAGAAACGGGCAGTCAGATGCCGTCTTCCACCAGGATGTGGCAGCGATGTGGGTGACAGGGCTGTGCCGGGGATGGAGTGGAGACTGTCCCCTACAGTTCCCCTTCCAAGGGCACGGGCCGTGTGCAGGGATCCTGTCGCCACCTCTCTCCTGTGGTGAAGGCACTGGCATAGACCCCGAGTCTTCATGAGCGCCGGAACAAAAGGCAAAGCCTTACCTACCCCAGGAGATGGTAATAGGCATAGAGTGCCATGCTAGGCCACGCATGCTGCTTCAGGGTTGTATCTGTGTCTGCTTAGTTTGGCTTAGCAAGGTGAACCCCGGGTGCGAACTTGGAGCCCGGGGAAACAAGGCCCAAGAGGCAGCAGCTCTACGGCATCTCTTCTTCCATGACGTGCACGAAGCCTTGCTGAGAAAACAGTGGTGAAGTGCGGTTCGCTCCAAGCCCAAAACCTCTGTGAAAGCACAACATTCGCGGAGAAATCAAAGTCAGTACTGTGGGCTGCTGCTGCTGGTTGCCTGAGCCCAGTCTCACGGTGGGAGAAACCCGCATACAACTTAAGGCTCTTTGCCCGTGCATCTCCTCAGGGAAAGCGCAGCATTGGTTGAGAAATCCGAGTTGGGTTTGGGGATGCTGCTGCTGCTTGCCTGAGCTAGTCTCCAGAGCACAGTGCACGAAACCCGCATGGAGCGAAATCCTCTTTGTTCTAGCACCCCTCTGCCTGAGAGAGAAGCGCGGTTGCGCCTGTGGAAAGAGCCTTAAGGAAAGGGACACGTCTTTCACTGCGCTCCCCAGGAGCATGTCTGTGGAAGGTGCAGCACGCTGCCCAGGCAGAAGAGCAGGAGCCGTTGGCCTTCTGGTCTGGAAACGGTTGCGAAGCAGGAGAGCCGGCCCTGGCAGGCACAGCGGCCGGTGGCAATACAAGTGTCACCCGCTCCCTGTGCAGAGAGACGGAAGCCTGGCTGCTACGGAGAGAGGAGGGGATGAGTAGGGCAGGGCGCGTGCTCCACTCGTAGGAAGGAGTCTGGGCAGAAAGCATGCCTGTCCTGAGCCTCTGGGCCCAAGGAGACAGCAGCTCTTTGGCCACCTGTCCCTGGGGCAGACATGTGCTAGCCACGAGGCGCCGAAGCTGAACTCGCAGAAACAGCTCCCTGAAATAATGGGGAGTCAGACGCCGTCTTCCTCCAGGATGTGGAACCTTGGAGGAGGCACGGGGTTTAAGGGGAAGGGGTGGGGACAGTCCCCCAAAGCTCCCTATTACGTGCACGGGCCGTGTGCAGGGATCCTGTCACCTCTCCTTTCCTGTGGGAAAAGCACTGGCTTAGTCTGCCAGTCCGCCTGAGCGCCAGAGTAAAAGGCCAAGCGATGCCTACACGGGGAGATGGTAGTGTGTATAGGGTGCCATCCTAGGCTCAACACGATACTGCAGGGTTGTGGCTGAGACACCTGGCAGGGTGAACCCAGGATGCGAACATGGAGCCCGGGAAAGCAAGGCCCAAGAGGCACCAGCTCTCCCGCAGCTCTTCTTCCCTGACGCGACTGAAGCCTTGCTGAGGAAGCAGCGGCGAAGTGCTGTTCGCTCCAAGCCAAAGCCACTACGAAATCACAGCATTCGCTGAGAAATGTTCTGCGGGCTGCTGCTGCTTGCCTGAACCCTGGCTCACGTTGGGAGAAACCCGCATACAGCGAAAGCCTGTTTGCCTTGTCATCTGCCGTTGGAAAGCACAGCATTCATTGGTAAATCCGAGTTGTGTTTGGGGATGCTGCTGCTGCTTGCCTGAGCTTGTCTCCGCAGCACGATGAATGATACCCGCATGGGGCGAAATACTCTTTGCCCTAGCATCCCCTCTGCCTGAGAGAGAAGCATGGTTGCACACGTCTGTCACCGCGCTCCCCAGGAGCAATGTGTGGAAGGCGCAGCACGCCGCCCCCAGAAAAGAGAAGGATCCGTTGGCCTCTGGGTCGGGAAACGCTCGGGAAGCAGGATACCCTGCTGTGGCACGAACAGCAGGCTGGTGGCAAGACATGTATCCCCCCGCTCACTGTCCAGTGAGATGGAAGGTTGGCTGCTAAGGAGACAGGAGGGGACGACTAGGGCCGGGGCACGTGCTCCCCACTGAGGAAGGAGTCTGGGCAGAAGGCAGGCCTTTCCTGTGCCTCTGGTCCCATGGGGACAGCATCTCCTTGGCCAGCTGTACCAAGGGCAGACTTGGGCTTGCCACCAGGTGCCATACCCGCGACTCGCAGAAACAACCCCAAGGAGAAACGGGCAGTCAGATGCCGTCTTCCACCAGGATGTGGCAGCGATGTGGGTGACAGGGCTGTGCCGGGGATGGAGTGGAGACTGTCCCCTACAGTTCCCCTTCCAAGGGAACGGGCCGTGTGCAGGGATCCTGTCGCCACCTCTCTCCTGTGGTGAAGGCACTGGCATAGACCCCGAGTCTTCATGAGCGCCGGAACAAAAGGCAAAGCCTTACCTACCCCAGGAGATGGTAATAGGCATAGAGTGCCATGCTAGGCCACGCATGCTGCTTCAGGGTTGTAACTGTGTCTGCTTAGTTTGGCTTAGCAAGGTGAACCCCGGGTGCGAACTTGGAGTCCGGGGAAACAAGGCCCAAGAGGCAGCAGCTCTACGGCAGCTCTTCTTCCATGACGCGCACGAAGCCTTGCTGAGAAAACAGTGGTGAAGTGCGGTTCGCTCCAAGCGTAAAACCTCTGTGAAAGCACAACATTCGCTGAGAAATCAAAGTCGGTACTGTGGGCTGCTGCTGCTGGTTGCCTGAGCCCAGTCTCACGGTGGGAGAAACCCGCATACAACTTAAGGCTCTTTGCCCGTGCAACTCCTCAGGGAAAGCGCAGCATTGGTTGGGAAATCCGAGTTGGGTTTGGGGATGCTGCTGCTGCTTGCCTGAGCTAGTCTCCAGAGCACAGTGCACGAAACCCGCATGGAGCGAAATCCTCTTTGCTCTAGCACCCCTCTGCCTGAGAGAGAAGCGCGGTTGCGCCTGTGGAAAGAGCCTTAAGGAAAGGGACACGTCTTTCACTGCGCTCCCCAGGAGCATGTCTGTGGAAGGTGCAGCACGCTGCCCAGGCAGAAGAGCAGGAGCCGTTGGCCTTCTGGTCTGGAAACGGTTGCGAAGCAGGAGAGCCGGCCCTGGCAGGCACAGCGGCCGGTGGCAATACAAGTGTCACCCGCTCCCTGTGCAGAGAGACGGAAGACTGGCTGCTACGGAGAGAGGAGGGGATGAGTAGGGCAGGGCACGTGCTCCACTCTTGGGAAGGAGTCTGGGCAGAAAGCATGCCTGTCCTGAGCCTCTGGGCCCAAGGAGACAGCAGCTCTTTGGCCACCTGTCCCTGGGGCAGACATGTGCTAGCCACGAGGCGCCGAAGCTGAACTCGCAGAAACAGCTCCCTGAAATAACGGGGAGTCAGACGCCGTCTTCCTCCAGGATGTGGAAGCTTGGAGGAGGCACGGGGTTTAAGGGGAAGGGGTGGGGACAGTCCCCCAAAGCTCCCTATTACGTGCACGGGCCGTGTGCAGGGATCCTGTCACCTCTCCTTTCCTGTGGGAAAAGCACTGGCTTAGTCCGCCAGTCCGCCTGAGCGCCAGAGTAAAAGGCCAAGCGATGCCTACACGGGGAGATGGTAGTGTGTATAGGGTGCCATCCTAGGCTCAACACGATACTGCAGGGTTGTGGCTGAGTCACCTGGCAGGGTGAACCCAGGAAGCGAACATGGAGCCCGGGAAAGCAAGGCCCAAGAGGCACCAGCTCTCCCGCAGCTCTTCTTCCCTGACGCGACTGAAGCCTTGCTGAGGAAGCAGCGGCGAAGTGCTGTTCGCTCCAAGCCAAAGCCACTACGAAATCACAGCATTCGCTGAGAAATGTTCTGCGGGCTGCTGCTGCTTGCCTGAACCCTGTCTCACGGTGGGAGAAACCCGCATACAGCGAAAGCCTCTTTGCCTTGTCATCTGCCGTTGGAAAGCACAGCATTAATTGGTAAATCCGAGTTGTGTTTGGGGATGCTGCTGCTGCTTGCCTGAGCTTGTCTCCGCAGCACGATGAATGATACCCGCATGGGGCGAAATACTCTTTGCCCTAGCATCCCCTCTGCCTGAGAGAGAAGCATGGTTGCACACGTCTGTCACCGCGCTCCCCAGGAGCAATGTGTGGAAGGCGCAGCACGCCGCCCCCAGAAAAGAGAAGGATCCGTTGGCCTCTGAGTCGGGAAACGCTCGGGAAGCAGGATACCCTGCTGTGGCACGAACAGCAGGCTGGTGGCAAGACATGTATCCCCCCGCTCACTGTCCAGTGAGATGGTAGGTTGGCTGCTAAGGAGACAGGAGGGGACGACTAGGGCCGGGGCACGTGCTCCCCACTGAGGAAGGAGTCTGGGCAGAAGGCAGGCCTTTCCTGTGCCTCTGGTCCCATGGGGACAGCATCTCCTTGGCCAGCTGTACCAAGGGCAGACGTGGGCTTGCCACCAGGTGCCATACCCGCGACTCGCAGAAACAACCCCAAGGAGAAACGGGCAGTCAGATGCCGTCTTCCACCAGGATGTGGCAGCGATGTGGGTGACAGGGCTGTGCCGGGGATGGAGTGGAGACTGTCCCCTACAGTTCCCCTTCCAAGGGCACGGGCCGTGTGCAGGGATCCTGTCGCCACCTCTCTACTGTGGTGAAGACACTGGCATAGACCCCGAGTCTTCATGAGCGCCGGAACAAAAGGCAAAGCCTTACCTACCCCAGGAGATGGTAATAGGCATAGAGTGCCATGCTAGGCCACGCATGCTGCTTCAGGGTTGTATCTGTGTCTGCTTAGTTTGGCTTAGCAAGGTGAACCCCGGGTGCGAACTTGGAGCCCGGGAAAACAAGGCCCAAGAGGCAGCAGCTCTACGGGAGCTCTTCTTCCATGACGCGCACGAAGCCTTGCTGAGAAAACAGTGGTGAAGTGCGGTTCGCTCCACGCCCAAAACCTCTCTGAAAGCACAACATTCGCTGAGAAATCAAAGTCGGTACTGTGGGCTGCTGCTGCTGGTTGCCTGAGCCCAGTCTCACGGTGGGAGAAACCCGCATACAACTTAAGGCTCTTTGCCCGTGCATCTCCTCAGGGAAAGCGCAGCATTGGTTGGGAAATCCGAGTTGGGTTTGGGGATGCTGCTGCTGCTTGCCTGAGCTAGTCTCCAGAGCACAGTGCACGAAACCCGCATGGAGCGAAATCCTCTTTGCTCTAGCACCCCTCTGCCTGAGAGAGAAGCGCGGTTGCGCCTGTGGAAAGAGCCTTAAGGAAAGGGTCACGTCTTTCACTGCGCTCCCCAGGAGCATGTCTGTGGAAGGTGCAGCACGCTGCCCAGGCAGAAGAGCAGGAGCCGTTGGCCTTCTGGTCTGGAAACGGTTGCGAAGCAGGAGAGCCGGCACTGGCAGGCACAGCGGCCGGTGGCAATACAAGTGTCACCCGCTCCCTGTGCAGAGAGACGGAAGCCTGGCTGCTACGGAGAGAGGAGGGGATGAGTAGGGCAGGGCGCGTGCTCCACTCTTAGGAAGGAGTCTGGGCAGAAAGCATGCCTGTCCTGAGCCTCTGGGCCCAAGGAGACAGCAGCTCTTTGGCCACCTGTCCCTGGGGCAGACATGTGCTAGCCACGAGGCGCCGAAGCTGAACTCGCAGAAACAGCTCCCTGAAATAACGGGGAGTCAGACGCCGTCTTCCTCCAGGATGTGGAAGCTTGGAGGAGGCACGGGGTTTAAGGGGAAGGGGTGGGGACAGTCCCCCAAAGCTCCCTATTACGTGCACGGGCCGTGTGCAGGGATCCTGTCACCTCTCCTTTCCTGTGGGAAAAGCACTGGCTTAGTCCGCCAGTCCGCCTGAGCGCCAGAGTAAAAGGCCAAGCGATGCCTACACGGGGAGATGGTAGTGTGTATAGGGTGCCATCCTAGGCTCAACACGATACTGCAGGGTTGTCGCTGAGTCACCTAGCAGGGTGAACCCAGGAAGCGAACATGGAGACCGGGAAAGCAAGGCCCAAGAGGCACCAGCTCTCCCGCAGCTCTTCTTCCCTGACGCGACTGAAGCCTTGCTGAGGAAGCAGCGGCGAAGTGCTGTTCGCTCCAAGCCAAAGCCACTACGAAATCACAGCATTCGCTGAGAAATGTTCTGCGGGCTGCTGCTGCTTGCCTGAACCCTGTCTCACGGTGGGAGAAACCCGCATACAGCGAAAGCCTCTTTGCCTTGTCATCTGCCGTTGGAGAGCACAGCATTAATTGGTAAATCCGAGTTGTGTTTGGGGATGCTGCTGCTGCTTGCCTGAGCTTGTCTCCGCAGCACGATGAATGATACCCGCATGGGGCGAAATACTCTTTGCCCTAGCATCCCCTCTGCCTGAGAGAGAAGCATGGTTGCACACGAATGTCACCGCGCTCCCCAGCAGCAATGTGTGGAAGGCGCAGCACGCCGCCCCCAGAAAAGAGAAGGATCCGTTGGCCTCTGGGTCGGGAAACGCTCGGGAAGCAGGATACCCTGCTGTGGCACGAACAGCAGGCTGGTGGCAAGACAAGTATCCCCCCGCTCACTGTCCAGAGAGATGGAAGGCTGGCTGCTAAGGAGACAGGAGGGGACGACTAGGGCCGGGGCACGTGCTCCCCACTGAGGAAGGAGTCTGGGCAGAAGGCAGGCCTTTCCTGTGCCTCTGGTCCCATAGGGACAGCCTCTCCTTGGCCAGCTGTACCAAGGGCAGACTTGGGCTTGCCACCAGGTGCCATACCCGCGACTCGCAGAAACAACCCCAAGGAGAAACGGGCAGTCAGATGCCGTCTTCCACCAGGATGTGGCAGCGATGTGGGTGACAGGGCTGTGCCGGGGATGGAGTGGAGACTGTCCCCTACAGTTCCCCTTCCAAGGGCACGGGCCGTGTGCAGGGATCCTGTCGCCACCTCTCTCCTGTGGTGAAGGCACTGGCATAGACCCCGAGTCTTCACGAGCGCCGGAACAAAAGGCAAAGCCTTACCTACCCCAGGAGATGGTAATAGGCATAGAGTGCCATGCTAGGCCACGCATGCTGCTTCAGGGTTGTAACTGTGTCTGCTTAGTTTGGCTTAGCAAGGTGAACCCCGGGTGCGAACTTGGAGTCCGGGGAAACAAGGCCCAAGAGGCAGCAGCTCTACGGCAGCTCTTCTTCCATGACGCGCACGAAGCCTTGCTGAGAAAACAGTGGTGAAGTGCGGTTCGCTCCAAGCCCAAAACCTCTGTGAAAGCACAACATTCGCTGAGAAATCAAAGTCAGTACTGTGGGCTGCTGCTGCTGGTTGCCTGAGCCCAGTCTCACGGTGGGAGAAACCCGCATACAACTTAAGGCTCTTTGCCCGTGCATCTCCTCAGGGAAAGCGCAGCATTGGTTGGGAAATCCGAGTTGGGTTTGGGGATGCTGCTGCTGCTTGCCTGAGCTAGTCTCCAGAGCACAGTGCACGAAACCCGCATGGAGCGAAATCCTCTTTGCTCTAGTACCCATCTGCCTGAGAGAGAAGCGCGGTTGCGCCTGTGGAAAGAGCCTTAAGGAAAGGGTCACGTCTTTCACTGCGCTCCCCAGGAGCATGTCTGTGGAAGGTGCAGCACGCTGCCCAGGCAGAAGAGCAGGAGCCGTTGGCCTTCTGGTCTGGAAACGGTTGCGAAGCAGGAGAGCCGGCCCTGGCAGGCACAGCGGCCGGTGGCAATACAAGTGTCACCCGCTCCCTGTGCAGAGAGACGGAAGCCTGGCTGCTACGGAGAGAGGAGGGGATGAGTAGGGCAGGGCGCGTGCTCCACTCTTAGGAAGGAGTCTGGGCAGAAAGCATGCCTGTCCTGAGCCTCTGGGCCCAAGGAGACAGCAGCTCTTTGGCCACATGTCCCTGGGGCAGACATGTGCTAGCCACGAGGCGCCGAAGCTGAACTCCCAGAAACAGCTCCCTGAAATAACGGGGAGTCAGACGCCGTCTTCCTCCAGGATGTGGAAGCTTGGAGGAGGCACGGGGTTTAAGGGGAAGGGGTGGGGACAGTCCCCCAAAGCTCCCTATTACGTGCACGGGCCGTGTGCAGGGATCCTGTCACCTCTCCTTTCCTGTGGGAAAAGCACTGGCTTAGTCCGCCAGTCCGCCTGAGCGCCAGAGTAAAAGGCCAAGCGATGCCTACACGGGGAGATGGTAGTGTGTATAGGGTGCCATCCTAGGCTCAACACGATACTGCAGGGTTGTGGCTGAGTCACCTGGCAGGGTGAACCCAGGAAGCGAACATGGAGCCCGGGAAAGCAAGGCCCAAGAGGCACCAGCTCTCCCGCAGCTCTTCTTCCCTGACGCGACTGAAGCCTTGCTGAGGAAGCAGCGGCGAAGTGCTGTTCGCTCCAAGCCAAAGCCACTACGAAATCACAGCATTCGCTGAGAAATGTTCTGCGGGCTGCTGCTGCTTGCCTGAACCCTGTCTCACGGTGGGAGAAACCCGCATACAGCGAAAGCCTCTTTGCCTTGTCATCTGCCGTTGGAAAGCACAGCATTCATTGGTAAATCCGAGTTGTGTTTGGGGATGCTGCTGCTGCTTGCCTGAGCTTGTCTCCGCAGCACGATGAATGATACCCGCATGGGGCGAAATACTCTTTGCCCTAGCATCCCCTCTGCCTGAGAGAGAAGCATGGTTGCACACGTCTGTCACCGCGCTCCCCAGGAGCAATGTGTGGAAGGCGCAGCACGCCGCCCCCAGAAAAGAGAAGGATCCGTTGGCCTCTGGGTCGGGAAACGCTCGGGAAGCAGGATACCCTGCTGTGGCACGAACAGCAGGCTGGTGGCAAGACATGTATCCCCCCGCTCACTGTCCAGTGAGATGGAAGGTTGGCTGCTAAGGAGACAGGAGGGGACGACTAGGGCCGGGGCACGTGCTCCCCACTGAGGAAGGAGTCTGGGCAGAAGGCAGGCCTTTCCTGTGCCTCTGGTCCCATGGGGACAGCATTTCCTTGGCCAGCTGTACCAAGGGCAGACTTGGGCTTGCCACCAGGTGCCATACCCGCGACTCGCAGAAACAACCCCAAGGAGAAACGGGCAGTCAGATGCCGTCTTCCACCAGGATGTGGCAGCGATGTGGGTGACAGGGCTGTGCCGGGGATGGAGTGGAGACTGTCCCCTACAGTTCCCCTTCCAAGGGCACGGGCCGTGTGCAGGGATCCTGTCGCCACCTCTCTCCTGTTGTGAAGGCACTGGCATAGACCCCGAGTCTTCATGAGCGCCGGAACAAAAGGCAAAGCCTTACCTACCCCAGGAGATGGTAATAGGCATAGAGTGCCATGCTAGGCCACGCATGCTGCTTCAGGGTTGTATCTGTGTCTGCTTAGTTTGGCTTAGCAAGGTGAACCCCGGGTGCGAACTTGGAGTCCGGGGAAACAAGGCCCAAGAGGCAGCAGCTCTACGGCATCTCTTCTTCCATGACGCGCACGAAGCCTTGCTGAGAAAACAGTGGTGAAGTGCGGTTCGCTCCAAGCCCAAAACCTCTGTGAAAGCACAACATTCGCTGAGAAATCAAAGTCGGTACTGTGGGCTGCTGCTGCTGGTTGCCTGAGCCCAGTCTCACGGTGGGAGAAACCCGCATACAACTTAAGGCTCTTTGCCCGTGCATCTCCTCAGGGAAAGCGCAGCATTGGTTGAGAAATCCGAGTTGGGTTTGGGGATGCTGCTGCTGCTTGCCTGAGCTAGTCTCCAGAGCACAGTGCACGAAACCCGCATGGAGCGAAATCCTCTTTGTTCTAGCACCCCTCTGCCTGAGAGAGAAGCGCGGTTGCGCCTGTGGAAAGAGCCTTAAGGAAAGGGACACGTCTTTCACTGCGCTCCCCAGGAGCATGTCTGTGGAAGGTGCAGCACGCTGCCCAGGCAGAAGAGCAGGAGCCGTTGGCCTTCTGGTCTGGAAACTGTTGCGAAGCAGGAGAGCCGGCCCTGGCAGGCACAGCGGCCGGTGGCAATACAAGTGTCACCCGCTCCCTGTGCAGAGAGACGGAAGCCTGGCTGCTACGGAGAGAGGAGGGGATGAGTAGGGCAGGGCGCGTGCTCCACTCTTAGGAAGGAGTCTGGGCAGAAAGCATGCCTGTCCTGAGCCTCTGGGCCCAAGGAGACAGCAGCTCTTTGGCCACCTGTCCCTGGGGCAGACATGTGCTAGCCACGAGGCGCCGAAGCTGAACTCGCAGAAACAGCTCCCTGAAATAACGGGGAGTCAGACGCCGTCTTCCTCCAGGATGTGGAAGCTTGGAGGAGGCACGGGGTTTAAGGGGAAGGGGTGGGGACAGTCCCCCAAAGCTCCCTATTACGTGCACGGGCCGTGTGCAGGGATCCTGTCACCTCTCCTTTCCTGTGGGAAAAGCACTGGCTTAGTCCGCCAGTCCGCCTGAGCGCCAGAGTAAAAGGCCAAGCGATGCCTACACGGGGAGATGGTAGTGTGTATAGGGTGCCATCCTAGGCTCAACACGATACTGCAGGGTTGTGGCTGAGTCACCTGGCAGGGTGAACCCAGGAAGCGAACATGGAGCCCGGGAAAGCAAGGCCCAAGAGGCACCAGCTCTCCCGCAGCTCTTCTTCCCTGACGAGACTGAAGCCTTGCTGAGGAAGCAGCGGCGAAGTGCTGTTCGCTCCAAGCCAAAGCCACTACGAAATCACAGCATTCGCTGAGAAATGTTCTGCGGGCTGCTGCTGCTTGCCTGAACCCTGTCTCACGGTGGGAGAAACCCGCATACAGCGAAAGCCTCTTTGCCTTGTCATCTGCCGTTGGAAAGCACAGCATTCATTGGTAAATCCGAGTTGTGTTTGGGGATGCTGCTGCTGCTTGCCTGAGCTTGTCTCCGCAGCACGATGAATGATACCCGCATGGGGCGAAATACTCTTTGCCCTAGCATCCCCTCTGCCTGAGAGAGAAGCATGGTTGCACACGTCTGTCACCGCGCTCCCCAGGAGCAATGTGTGGAAGGCGCAGCACGCCGCCCCCAGAAAAGAGAAGGATCCGTTGGCCTCTGAGTCGGGAAACGCTCGGGAAGCAGGATACCCTGCTGTGGCACGAACAGCAGGCTGGTGGCAAGACATGTATCCCCCCGCTCACTGTCCAGTGAGATGGTAGGTTGGCTGCTAAGGAGACAGGAGGGGACGACTAGGGCCGGGGCACGTGCTCCCCACTGAGGAAGGAGTCTGGGCAGAAGGCAGGCCTTTCCTGTGCCTCTGGTCCCATGGGGACAGCATCTCCTTGGCCAGCTGTACCAAGGGCAGACGTGGGCTTGCCACCAGGTGCCATACCCGCGACTCGCAGAAACAACCCCAAGGAGAAACGGGCAGTCAGATGCCATCTTCCACCAGGATGTGGCAGCGATGTGGGTGACAGGGCTGTGCCGGGGATGGAGTGGAGACTGTCCCCTACAGTTCCCCTTCCAAGGGCACGGGCCGTGTGCAGGGATCCTGTCGCCACCTCTCTACTGTGGTGAAGACACTGGCATAGACCCCGAGTCTTCATGAGCGCCGGAACAAAAGGCAAAGCCTTACCTACCCCAGGAGATGGTAATAGGCATAGAGTGCCATGCTAGGCCACGCATGCTGCTTCAGGGTTGTATCTGTGTCTGCTTAGTTTGGCTTAGCAAGGTGAACCCCGGGTGCGAACTTGGAGCCCGGGAAAACAAGGCCCAAGAAGCAGCAGCTCTACGGGAGCTCTTCTTCCATGACGCGCACGAAGCCTTGCTGAGAAAACAGTGGTGAAGTGCGGTTCGCTCCAAGCCCAAAACCTCTGTGAAAGCACAACATTCGCTGAGAAATCAAAGTCGGTACTGTGGGCTGCTGCTGCTGGTTGCCTGAGCCCAGTCTCACGGTGGGAGAAACCCGCATACAACTTAAGGCTCTTTGCCCGTGCATCTCCTCAGGGAAAGCGCAGCATTGGTTGAGAAATCCGAGTTGGGTTTGGGGATGCTGCTGCTGCTTGCCTGAGCTAGTCTCCAGAGCACAGTGCACGAAACCCGCATGGAGCGAAATCCTCTTTGTTCTAGCACCCCTCTGCCTGAGAGAGAAGCGCGGTTGCGCCTGTGGAAAGAGCCTTAAGGAAAGGGACACGTCTTTCACTGCGCTCCCCAGGAGCATGTCTGTGGAAGGTGCAGCACGCTGCCCAGGCAGAAGAGCAGGAGCCGTTGGCCTTCTGGTCTGGAAACGGTTGCGAAGCAGGAGAGCCGGCCCTGGCAGGCACAGCGGCCGGTGGCAATACAAGTGTCACCCGCTCCCTGTGCAGAGAGACGGAAGCCTGGCTGCTACGGAGAGAGGAGGGGATGAGTAGGGCAGGGCGCGTGCTCCACTCTTAGGAAGGAGTCTGGGCAGAAAGCATGCCTGTCCTGAGCCTCTGGGCCCAAGGAGACAGCAGCTCTTTGGCCACCTGTCCCTGGGGCAGACATGTGCTAGCCACGAGGCGCCGAAGCTGAACTCGCAGAAACAGCTCCCTGAAATAACGGGGAGTCAGACGCCGTCTTCCTCCAGGATGTGGAAGCTTGGAGGAGGCACGGGGTTTAAGGGGAAGGGGTGGGGACAGTCCCCCAAAGCTCCCTATTACGTGCACGGGCCGTGTGCAGGGATCCTGTCACCTCTCCTTTCCTGTGGGAAAAGCACTGGCTTAGTCCGCCAGTCCGCCTGAGCGCCAGAGTAAAAGGCCAAGCGATGCCTACACGGGGAGATGGTAGTGTGTATAGGGTGCCATCCTAGGCTCAACACGATACTGCAGGGTTGTGGCTGAGTCACCTGGCAGGGTGAACCCAGGAAGCGAACATGGAGCCCGGGAAAGCAAGGCCCAAGAGGCACCAGCTCTCCCGCAGCTCTTCTTCCCTGACGAGACTGAAGCCTTGCTGAGGAAGCAGCGGCGAAGTGCTGTTCGCTCCAAGCCAAAGCCACTACGAAATCACAGCATTCGCTGAGAAATGTTCTGCGGGCTGCTGCTGCTTGCCTGAACCCTGTCTCACGGTGGGAGAAACCCGCATACAGCGAAAGCCTCTTTGCCTTGTCATCTGCCGTTGGAAAGCACAGCATTCATTGGTAAATCCGAGTTGTGTTTGGGGATGCTGCTGCTGCTTGCCTGAGCTTGTCTCCGCAGCACGATGAATGATACCCGCATGGGGCGAAATACTCTTTGCCCTAGCATCCCCTCTGCCTGAGAGAGAAGCATGGTTGCACACGTCTGTCACCGCGCTCCCCAGGAGCAATGTGTGGAAGGCGCAGCACGCCGCCCCCAGAAAAGAGAAGGATCCGTTGGCCTCTGAGTCGGGAAACGCTCGGGAAGCAGGATACCCTGCTGTGGCACGAACAGCAGGCTGGTGGCAAGACATGTATCCCCCCGCTCACTGTCCAGTGAGATGGTAGGTTGGCTGCTAAGGAGACAGGAGGGGACGACTAGGGCCGGGGCACGTGCTCCCCACTGAGGAAGGAGTCTGGGCAGAAGGCAGGCCTTTCCTGTGCCTCTGGTCCCATGGGGACAGCATCTCCTTGGCCAGCTGTACCAAGGGCAGACGTGGGCTTGCCACCAGGTGCCATACCCGCGACTCGCAGAAACAACCCCAAGGAGAAACGGGCAGTCAGATGCCGTCTTCCACCAGGATGTGGCAGCGATGTGGGTGACAGGGCTGTGCCGGGGATGGAGTGGAGACTGTCCCCTACAGTTCCCCTTCCAAGGGCACGGGCCGTGTGCAGGGATCCTGTCGCCACCTCTCTACTGTGGTGAAGACACTGGCATAGACCCCGAGTCTTCATGAGCGCCGGAACAAAAGGCAAAGCCTTACCTACCCCAGGAGATGGTAATAGGCATAGAGTGCCATGCTAGGCCACGCATGCTGCTTCAGGGTTGTATCTGTGTCTGCTTAGTTTGGCTTAGCAAGGTGAACCCCGGGTGCGAACTTGGAGCCCGGGAAAACAAGGCCCAAGAAGCAGCAGCTCTACGGGAGCTCTTCTTCCATGACGCGCACGAAGCCTTGCTGAGAAAACAGTGGTGAAGTGCGGTTCGCTCCACGCCCAAAACCTCTGTGAAAGCACAACATTCGCTGAGAAATCAAAGTCGGTACTGTGGGCTGCTGCTGCTGGTTGCCTGAGCCCAGTCTCACGGTGGGAGAAACCCGCATACAACTTAAGGCTCTTTGCCCGTGCATCTCCTCAGGGAAAGCGCAGCATTGGTTGGGAAATCCGAGTTGGGTTTGGGGATGCTGCTGCTGCTTGCCTGAGCTAGTCTCCAGAGCACAGTGCACGAAACCCGCATGGAGCGAAATCCTCTTTGCTCTAGCACCCCTCTGCCTGAGAAGCGCGGTTGCGCCTGTGGAAAGAGCCTTAAGGAAAGGGTCACGTCTTTCACTGCGCTCCCCAGGAGCATGTCTGTGGAAGGTGCAGCACGCTGCCCAGGCAGAAGAGCAGGAGCCGTTGGCCTTCTGGTCTGGAAACGGTTGCGAAGCAAGAGAGCCGGCCCTGGCAGGCACAGCGGCCGGTGGCAATACAAGTGTCACCCGCTCCCTGTGCAGAGAGACGGAAGCCTGGCTGCTACGGAGAGAGGAGGGGATGAGTAGGGCAGGGCGCGTGCTCCACTCTTAGGAAGGAGTCTGGGCAGAAAGCATGCCTGTCCTGAGCCTCTGGGCCCAAGGAGACAGCAGCTCTTTGGCCACCTGTCCCTGGGGCAGTCATGTGCTAGCCACGAGGCGCCGAAGCTGAACTCGCAGAAACAGCTCCCTGAAATAACGGGGAGTCAGACGCCGTCTTCCTCCAGGATGTGGAAGCTTGGAGGAGGCACGGGGTTTAAGGGGAAGGGGTGGGGACAGTCCCCCAAAGCTCCCTATTACGTGCACGGGCCGTGTGCAGGGATCCTGTCACCTCTCCTTTCCTGTGGGAAAAGCACTGGCTTAGTCCGCCAGTCCGCCTGAGCGCCAGAGTAAAAGGCCAAGCGATGCCTACACGGGGAGATGGTAGTGTGTATAGGGTGCCATCCTAGGCTCAACACGATACTGCAGGGTTGTGGCTGAGTCACCTGGCAGGGTGAACCCAGGAAGCGAACATGGAGCCCGGGAAAGCAAGGCCCAAGAGGCACCAGCTCTCCCGCAGCTCTTCTTCCCTGACGAGACTGAAGCCTTGCTGAGGAAGCAGCGGCGAAGTGCTGTTCGCTCCAAGCCAAAGCCACTACGAAATCACAGCATTCGCTGAGAAATGTTCTGCGGGCTGCTGCTGCTTGCCTGAACCCTGTCTCACGGTGGGAGAAACCCGCATACAGCGAAAGCCTCTTTGCCTTGTCATCTGCCGTTGGAAAGCACAGCATTCATTGGTAAATCCGAGTTGTGTTTGGGGATGCTGCTGCTGCTTGCCTGAGCTTGTCTCCGCAGCACGATGAATGATACCCGCATGGGGCGAAATACTCTTTGCCCTAGCATCCCCTCTGCCTGAGAGAGAAGCATGGTTGCACACGTCTGTCACCGCGCTCCCCAGGAGCAATGTGTGGAAGGCGCAGCACGCCGCCCCCAGAAAAGAGAAGGATCCGTTGGCCTCTGAGTCGGGAAACGCTCGGGAAGCAGGATACCCTGCTGTGGCACGAACAGCAGGCTGGTGGCAAGACATGTATCCCCCCGCTCACTGTCCAGTGAGATGGTAGGTTGGCTGCTAAGGAGACAGGAGGGGACGACTAGGGCCGGGGCACGTGCTCCCCACTGAGGAAGGAGTCTGGGCAGAAGGCAGGCCTTTCCTGTGCCTCTGGTCCCATGGGGACAGCATCTCCTTGGCCAGCTGTACCAAGGGCAGACGTGGGCTTGCCACCAGGTGCCATACCCGCGACTCGCAGAAACAACCCCAAGGAGAAACGGGCAGTCAGATGCCGTCTTCCACCAGGATGTGGCAGCGATGTGGGTGACAGGGCTGTGCCGGGGATGGAGTGGAGACTGTCCCCTACAATTCCCCTTCCAAGGGCACGGGCCGTGTGCAGGGATCCTGTCGCCACCTCTCTACTGTGGTGAAGACACTGGCATAGACCCCGAGTCTTCATGAGCGCCGGAACAAAAGGCAAAGCCTTACCTACCCCAGGAGATGGTAATAGGCATAGAGTGCCATGCTAGGCCACGCATGCTGCTTCAGGGTTGTATCTGTGTCTGCTTAGTTTGGCTTAGCAAGGTGAACCCCGGGTGCGAACTTGGAGCCCGGGAAAACAAGGCCCAAGAAGCAGCAGCTCTACGGGAGCTCTTCTTCCATGACGCGCACGAAGCCTTGCTGAGAAAACAGTGGTGAAGTGCGGTTCGCTCCACGCCCAAAACCTCTGTGAAAGCACAACATTCGCTGAGAAATCAAAGTCGGTACTGTGGGCTGCTGCTGCTGGTTGCCTGAGCCCAGTCTCACGGTGGGAGAAACCCGCATACAACTTAAGGCTCTTTGCCCGTGCATCTCCTCAGGGAAAGCGCAGCATTGGTTGGGAAATCCGAGTTGGGTTTGGGGATGCTGCTGCTGCTTGCCTGAGCTAGTCTCCAGAGCACAGTGCACGAAACCCGCATGGAGCGAAATCCTCTTTGCTCTAGCACCCCTCTGCCTGAGAAGCGCGGTTGCGCCTGTGGAAAGAGCCTTAAGGAAAGGGTCACGTCTTTCACTGCGCTCCCCAGGAGCATGTCTGTGGAAGGTGCAGCACGCTGCCCAGGCAGAAGAGCAGGAGCCGTTGGCCTTCTGGTCTGGAAACGGTTGCGAAGCAAGAGAGCCGGCCCTGGCAGGCACAGCGGCCGGTGGCAATACAAGTGTCACCCGCTCCCTGTGCAGAGAGACGGAAGCCTGGCTGCTACGGAGAGAGGAGGGGATGAGTAGGGCAGGGCGCGTGCTCCACTCTTAGGAAGGAGTCTGGGCAGAAAGCATGCCTGTCCTGAGCCTCTGGGCCCAAGGAGACAGCAGCTCTTTGGCCACCTGTCCCTGGGGCAGTCATGTGCTAGCCACGAGGCGCCGAAGCTGAACTCGCAGAAACAGCTCCCTGAAATAACGGGGAGTCAGACGCCGTCTTCCTCCAGGATGTGGAAGCTTGGAGGAGGCACGGGGTTTAAGGGGAAGGGGTGGGGACAGTCCCCCAAAGCTCCCTATTACGTGCACGGGCCGTGTGCAGGGATCCTGTCACCTCTCCTTTCCTGTGGGAAAAGCACTGGCTTAGTCCGCCAGTCCGCCTGAGCGCCAGAGTAAAAGGCCAAGCGATGCCTACACGGGGAGATGGTAGTGTGTATAGGGTGCCATCCTAGGCTCAACACGATACTGCAGGGTTGTCGCTGAGTCACCTAGCAGGGTGAACCCAGGAAGCGAACATGGAGACCGGGAAAGCAAGGCCCAAGAGGCACCAGCTCTCCCGCAGCTCTTCTTCCCTGACGCGACTGTAGCCTTGCTGAGGAAGCAGCGGCGAAGTGCTGTTCGCTCCAAGCCAAAGCCACTACGAAATCACAGCATTCGCTGAGAAATGTTCTGCGGGCTGCTGCTGCTTGCCTGAACCCTGTCTCACGGTGGGAGAAACCCGCATACAGCGAAAGCCTCTTTGCCTTGTCATCTGCCGTTGGAGAGCACAGCATTCATTGGTAAATCCGAGTTGTGTTTGGGGATGCTGCTGCTGCTTGCCTGAGCTTGTCTCCGCAGCACGATGAATGATACCCGCATGGGGCGAAATACTCTTTGCCCTAGCATCCCCTCTGCCTGAGAGAGAAGCATGGTTGCACACGAATGTCACCGCGCTCCCCAGGAGCAATGTGTGGAAGGCGCAGCACGCCGCCCCCAGAAAAGAGAAGGATCCGTTGGCCTCTGGGTCGGGAAACGCTCGGGAAGCAGGATACCCTGCTGTGGCACGAACAGCAGGCTGGTGGCAAGACAAGTATCCCCCCGCTCACTGTCCAGAGAGATGGAAGGCTGGCTGCTAAGAAGACAGGAGGGGACGACTAGGGCCGGGGCACGTGCTCCCCACTGAGGAAGGAGTCTGGGCAGAAGGCAGGCCTTTCCTGTGCCTCTGGTCCCATAGGGACAGCCTCTCCTTGGCCAGCTGTACCAAGGGCAGACTTGGGCTTGCCACCAGGTGCCATACCCGCGACTCGCAGAAACAACCCCAAGGAGAAACGGGCAGTCAGATGCCGTCTTCCACCAGGATGTGGCAGCGATGTGGGTGACAGGGCTGTGCCGGGGATGGAGTGGAGACTGTCCCCTACAGTTCCCCTTCCAAGGGCACGGGCCGTGTGCAGGGATCCTGTCGCCACCTCTCTCCTGTGGTGAAGGCACTGGCATAGACCCCGAGTCTTCATGAGCGCCGGAACAAAAGGCAAAGCCTTACCTACCCCAGGAGATGGTAATAGGCATAGAGTGCCATGCTAGGCCACGCATGCTGCTTCAGGGTTGTAACTGTGTCTGCTTAGTTTGGCTTAGCAAGGTGAACCCCGGGTGCGAACTTGGAGTCCGGGGAAACAAGGCCCAAGAGGCAGCAGCTCTACGGCAGCTCTTCTTCCATGACGCGCACGAAGCCTTGCTGAGAAAACAGTGGTGAAGTGCGGTTCGCTCCAAGCCCAAAACCTCTGTGAAAGCACAACATTCGCTGAGAAATCAAAGTCGGTACTGTGGGCTGCTGCTGCTGGTTGCCTGAGCCCAGTCTCACGGTGGGAGAAACCCGCATACAACTTAAGGCTCTTTGCCCGTGCATCTCCTCAGGGAAAGCGCAGCATTGGTTGGGAAATCCGAGTTGGGTTTGGGGATGCTGCTGCTGCTTGCCTGAGCTAGTCTCCAGAGCACAGTGCACGAAACCCGCATGGAGCGAAATCCTCTTTTCTCTAGCACCCCTCTGCCTGAGAAGCGCGGTTGCGCCTGTGGAAAGAGCCTTAAGGAAAGGGTCACGTCTTTCACTGCGCTCCCCAGGAGCATGTCTGTGGAAGGTGCAGCACGCTGCCCAGGCAGAAGAGCAGGAGCCGTTGGCCTTCTGGTCTGGAAACGGTTGCGAAGCAGGAGAGCCGGCCCTGGCAGGCACAGCGGCCGGTGGCAATACAAGTGTCACCCGCTCCCTGTGCAGAGAGACGGAAGCCTGGCTGCTACGGAGAGAGGAGGGGATGAGTAGGGCAGGGCGCGTGCTCCACTCTTAGGAAGGAGTCTGGGCAGAAAGCATGCCTGTCCTGAGCCTCTAGGCCCAAGGAGACAGCAGCTCTTTGGCCACCTGTCCCTGGGGCAGACATGTGCTAGCCACGAGGCGCCGAAGCTGAACTCGCAGAAACAGCTCCCTGAAATAACGGAGAGTCAGACGCCGACTTCCTCCAGGATGTGGAAGCTTGGAGGAGGCACGGGGTTTAAGGGGAAGGGGTGGGGACAGTCCCCCAAAGCTCCCTATTACGTGCACGGGCCGTGTGCAGGGATCCTGTCACCTCTCCTTTCCTGTGGGAAAAGCACTGGCTTAGTCCGCCAGTCCGCCTGAGCGCCAGAGTAAAAGGCCAAGCGATGCCTACACGGGGAGATGGTAGTGTGTATAGGGTGCCATCCTAGGCTCAACACGATACTGCAGGGTTGTAGCTCAGTCACCTGGCAGGGTGAACCCAGGAAGCGAACATGGAGCCCGGGAAAGCAAGGCCCAAGAGGCACCAGCTCTCCCGCAGCTCTTCTTCCCTGACGCGACTGAAGCCTTGCTGAGGAAGCAGCGGCGAAGTGCTGTTCGCTCCAAGCCAAAGCCACTACGAAATCACAGCATTCGCTGAGAAATGTTCTGCGGGCTGCTGCTGCTTGCCTGAACCCTGTCTCACGGTGGGAGAAACCCGCATACAGGGAAAGCCTCTTTGCCTTGTCATCTGCCGTTGGAAAGCACAGCATTCATTGGTAAATCCGAGTTGTGTTTGGGGATGCTGCTGCTGCTTGCCTGAGCTTGTCTCCGCAGCACGATGAATGATACCCGCATGGGGCGAAATACTCTTTGCCCTAGCATCCCCTCTGCCTGAGAGAGAAGCATGGTTGCACACGAATGTCACCGCGCTCCCCAGGAGCAATGTGTGGAAGGCGCAGCACGCCGCCCCCAGAAAAGAGAAGGATCCGTTGGCCTCTGGGTCGGGAAACGCTCGGGAAGCAGGATACCCTGCTGTGGCACGAACAGCAGGCTGGTGGCAAGACATGTATCCCCCCGCTCACTGTCCAGTGAGATGGAAGGTTGGCTGCTAAGGAGACAGGAGGGGACGACTAGGGCCGGGGCACGTGCTCCCCACTGAGGAAGGAGTCTGGGCAGAAGGCAGGCCTTTCCTGTGCCTCTGGTCCCATAGTGACAGCCTCTCCTTGGCCAGCTGTACCAAGGGCAGACTTGGGCTTGCCACCAGGTGCCATACCCGCGACTCGCAGAAACAACCCCAAGGAGAAACGGGCAGTCAGATGCCGTCTTCCACCAGGATGTGGCAGCGATGTGGGTGACAGGGCTGTGCCGGGGATGGAGTGGAGACTGTCCCCTACAGTTCCCCTTCCAAGGGCACGGGCCGTGTGCAGGGATCCTGTCGCCACCTCTCTCCTGTGGTGAAGGCACTGGCATAGACCCCGAGTCTTCATGAGCGCCGGAACAAAAGGCAAAGCCTTACCTACCCCAGGAGATGGTAATAGGCATAGAGTGCCATGCTAGGCCACGCATGCTGCTTCAGGGTTGTAACTGTGTCTGCTTAGTTTGGCTTAGCAAGGTGAACCCCG
Organism: Mustela lutreola; assembly: GCF_030435805.1. Taxonomy (NCBI): domain Eukaryota; kingdom Metazoa; phylum Chordata; class Mammalia; order Carnivora; family Mustelidae; genus Mustela; species Mustela lutreola. The sequence goes on along the minus strand of NC_081305.1, from coordinate 61,216,424 downwards.
GGTGCGAACTTGGAGTCCGGGGAAACAAGGCCCAAGAGGCAGCAGCTCTACGGCAGCTCTTCTTCCATGACGCGCACGAAGCCTTGCTGAGAAAACAGTGGTGAAGTGCGGTTCGCTCCAAGCCCAAAACCTCTGTGAAAGCACAACATTCGCTGAGAAATCAAAGTCGGTACTGTGGGCTGCTGCTGCTGGTTGCCTGAGCCCAGTCTCACGGTGGGAGAAACCCGCATACAACTTAAGGCTCTTTGCCCGTGCATCTCCTCAGGGAAAGCGCAGCATTGGTTGGGAAATCCGAGTTGGGTTTGGGGATGCTGCTGCTGCTTGCCTGAGCTAGTCTCCAGAGCACAGTGCACGAAACCCGCATAGAGCGAAATCCTCTTTGCTCTAGCACCCCTCTGCCTGAGAAGCGCGGTTGCGCCTGTGGAAAGAGCCTTAAGGAAAGGGTCACGTCTTTCACTGCGCTCCCCAGGAGCATGTCTGTGGAAGGTGCAGCACGCTGCCCAGGCAGAAGAGCAGGAGCCGTTGGCCTTCTGGTCTGGAAACGGTTGCGAAGCAGGAGAGCCGGCCCTGGCAGGCACAGCGGCCGGTGGCAATACAAGTGTCACCCGCTCCCTGTGCAGAGAGACGGAAGCCTGGCTGCTACGGAGAGATGAGGGGATGAGTAGGGCAGGGCGCGTGCTCCACTCTTAGGAAGGAGTCTGGGCAGAAAGCATGCCTGTCCTGAGCCTCTGGGCCCAAGGAGACAGCAGCTCTTTGGCCACCTGTCCCTGGGGCAGACATGTGCTAGCCACGAGGCGCCGAAACTGAACTCGCAGAAACAGCTCCCTGAAATAACGGGGAGTCAGACGCCGTCTTCCTCCAGGATGTGGAAGCTTGGAGGAGGCACGGGGTTTAAGGGGAAGGGGTGGGGACAGTCCCCCAAAGCTCCCTATTACGTGCACGGGCCGTGTGCAGGGATCCTGTCACCTCTCCTTTCCTGTGGGAAAAGCACTGGCTTAGTCCGCCAGTCCGCCTGAGGGCCAGAGTAAAAGGCCAAGCGATGCCTACACGGGGAGATGGTAGTGTGTATAGGGTGCCATCCTAGGCTCAACACGATACTGCAGGGTTGTGGCTGAGTCACCTGGCAGGGTGAACCCAGGAAGCGAACATGGAGCCCGGGAAAGCAAGGCCCAAGAGGCACCAGCTCTCCCGCAGCTCTTCTTCCCTGACGCGACTGAAGCCTTGCTGAGGAAGCAGCGGCGAAGTGCTGTTCGCTCCAAGCCAAAGCCACTACGAAATCACAGCATTCGCTGAGAAATGTTCTGCGGGCTGCTGCTGCTTGCCTGAACCCTGTCTCACGGTGGGAGAAACCCGCATACAGCGAAAGCCTCTTTGCCTTGTCATCTGCCGTTGGAAAGCACAGCATTCATTGGTAAATCCGAGTTGTGTTTGGGGATGCTGCTGCTGCTTGCCTGAGCTTGTCTCCGCAGCACGATGAATGATACCCGCATGGGGCGAAATACTCTTTGCCCTAGCATCCCCTCTGCCTGAGAGAGAAGCATGGTTGCACACGAATGTCACCGCGCTCCCCAGGAGCAATGTGTGGAAGGCGCAGCACGCCGCCCCCAGAAAAGAGAAGGATCCGTTGGCCTCTGGGACGGGAAACGCTCGGGAAGCAGGATACCCTGCTGTGGCACGAACAGCAGGCTGGTGGCAAGACAAGTATCCCCCCGCTCACTGTCCAGAGAGATGGAAGGCTGGCTGCTAAGGAGACAGGAGGGGACGACTAGGGCCGGGGCACGTGCTCCCCACTGAGGAAGGAGTCTGGGCAGAAGGCAGGCCTTTCCTGTGCCTCTGGTCCCATAGGGACAGCATCTCCTTGGCCAGCTGTACCAAGGGCAGACGTGGGCTTGCCACCAGGTGCCATACCCGCGACTCGCAGAAACAACCCAAAGGAGAAACGGGCAGTCAGATGCCGTCTTCCACCAGGATGTGGCAGCCTTGTGCGTGACAGTGCTGTGCCGGGGATGGAGTGGAGACTGTCCCCTACAGTTCCCCTTCCAAGGGCACGGGCCGTGTGCAGGGATCCTGTCGCCACCTCTCTCCTGTGGTGAAGGCACTGGCATAGACCCCGAGTCTTCATGAGCGCCGGAACAAAAGGCAAAGCCTTACCTACCCCAGGAGATGGTAATAGGCATAGAGTGCCATGCTAGGCCACGCATGCTGCTTCAGGGTTGTAACTGTGTCTGCTTAGTTTGGCTTAGCAAGGTGAACCCCGGGTGCGAACTTGGAGCCCGGGGAAACAAGGCCCAAGAGGCAGCAGCTCTACGGCAGCTCTTCTTCCATGACGCGCACGAAGCCTTGCTGAGAAAACAGTGGTGAAGTGCGGTTCGCTCCAAGCCCAAAACCTCTGTGAAAGCACAACATTCGCTGAGAAATCAAAGTCGGTACTGTGGGCTGCTGCTGCTGGTTGCCTGAGCCCAGTCTCACGGTGGGAGAAACCCGCATACAACTTAAGGCTCTTTGCCCGTGCATCTCCTCAGGGAAAGCGCAGCATTGGTTGGGAAATCCGAGTTGGGTTTGGGGATGCTGCTGCTGCTTGCCTGAGCTAGTCTCCAGAGCACAGTGCACGAAACCCGCATGGAGCGAAATCCTCTTGGCTCTAGCACGCCTCTGCCTGAGAGAGAAGCGCGGTTGCGCCTGTGGAAAGAGCCTTAAGGAAAGGGACACGTCTTTCACTGCGCTCCCCAGGAGCATGTCTGTGGAAGGTGCAGCACGCTGCCCAGGCAGAAGAGCAGGAGCCGTTGGCCTTCTGGTCTGGAAACGGTTGCGAAGCAGGAGAGCCGGCCCTGGCAGGCACAGCGGCCGGTGGCAATACAAGTGTCACCCGCTCCCTGTGCAGAGAGACGGAAGCCTGGCTGCTACGGAGAGAGGAGGGGATGAGTAGGGCAGGGCGCGTGCTCCACTCTTAGGAAGGAGTCTGGGCAGAAAGCATGCCTGTCCTGAGCCTCTGGGCCCAAGGAGACAGCAGCTCTTTGGCCACATGTCCCTGGGGCAGACATGTGCTAGCCACGAGGCGCCGAAGCTGAACTCCCAGAAACAGCTCCCTGAAATAACGGGGAGTCAGACGCCGTCTTCCTCCAGGATGTGGAAGCTTGGAGGAGGCACGGGGTTTAAGGGGAAGGGGTGGGGACAGTCCCCCAAAGCTCCCTATTACGTGCACGGGCCGTGTGCAGGGATCCTGTCACCTCTCCTTTCCTGTGGGAAAAGCACTGGCTTAGTCCGCCAGTCCGCCTGAGCGCCAGAGTAAAAGGCCAAGCGATGCCTACACGGGGAGATGGTAGTGTGTATAGGGTGCCATCCTAGGCTCAACACGATACTGCAGGGTTGTGGCTGAGTCACCTGGCAGGGTGAACCCAGGAAGCGAACATGGATCCCGGGAAAGCAAGGCCCAAGAGGCACCAGCTCTCCCGCAGCTCTTCTTCCCTGACGCGACTGAAGCCTTGCTGAGGAAGCAGCGGCGAAGTGCTGTTCGCTCCAAGCCAAAGCCACTACGAAATCACAGCATTCGCTGAGAAATGTTCTGCGGGCTGCTGCTGCTTGCCTGAACCCTGTCTCACGGTGGGAGAAACCCGCATACAGCGAAAGCCTCTTTGCCTTGTCATCTGCCGTTGGAAAGCACAGCATTCATTGGTAAATCCGAGTTGTGTTTGGGGATGCTGCTGCTGCTTGCCTGAGCTTGTCTCCGCAGCACGATGAATGATACCCGCATGGGGCGAAATACTCTTTGCCCTAGCATCCCCTCTGCCTGAGAGAGAAGCATGGTTGCACACGTCTGTCACCGCGCTCCCCAGGAGCAATGTGTGGAAGGCGCAGCACGCCGCCCCCAGAAAAGAGAAGGATCCGTTGGCCTCTGGGTCGGGAAACGCTCGGGAAGCAGGATACCCTGCTGTGGCACGAACAGCAGGCTGGTGGCAAGACATGTATCCCCCCGCTCACTGTCCAGTGAGATGGAAGGTTGGCTGCTAAGGAGACAGGAGGGGACGACTAGGGCCGGGGCACGTGCTCCCCACTGAGGAAGGAGTCTGGGCAGAAGGCAGGCCTTTCCTGTGCCTCTGGTCCCATGGGGACAGCATTTCCTTGGCCAGCTGTACCAAGGGCAGACTTGGGCTTGCCACCAGGTGCCATACCCGCGACTCGCAGAAACAACCCCAAGGAGAAACGGGCAGTCAGATGCCGTCTTCCACCAGGATGTGGCAGCGATGTGGGTGACAGGGCTGTGCCGGGGATGGAGTGGAGACTGTCCCCTACAGTTCCCCTTCCAAGGGCACGGGCCGTGTGCAGGGATCCTGTCGCCACCTCTCTCCTGTTGTGAAGGCACTGGCATAGAACCCGAGTCTTCATGAGCGCCGGAACAAAAGGCAAAGCCTTACCTACCCCAGGAGATGGTAATAGGCATAGAGTGCCATGCTAGGCCACGCATGCTGCTTCAGGGTTGTATCTGTGTCTGCTTAGTTTGGCTTAGCAAGGTGAACCCCGGGTGCGAACTTGGAGTCCGGGGAAACAAGGCCCAAGAGGCAGCAGCTCTACGGCATCTCTTCTTCCATGACGCGCACGAAGCCTTGCTGAGAAAACAGTGGTGAAGTGCGGTTCGCTCCAAGCCCAAAACCTCTGTGAAAGCACAACATTCGCTGAGAAATCAAAGTCGGTACTGTGGGCTGCTGCTGCTGGTTGCCTGAGCCCAGTCTCACGGTGGGAGAAACCCGCATACAACTTAAGGCTCTTTGCCCGTGCATCTCCTCAGGGAAAGCGCAGCATTGGTTGAGAAATCCGAGTTGGGTTTGGGGATGCTGCTGCTGCTTGCCTGAGCTAGTCTCCAGAGCACAGTGCACGAAACCCGCATGGAGCGAAATCCTCTTTGTTCTAGCACCCCTCTGCCTGAGAGAGAAGCGCGGTTGCGCCTGTGGAAAGAGCCTTAAGGAAAGGGACACGTCTTTCACTGCGCTCCCCAGGAGCATGTCTGTGGAAGGTGCAGCACGCTGCCCAGGCAGAAGAGCAGGAGCCGTTGGCCTTCTGGTCTGGAAACGGTTGCGAAGCAGGAGAGCCGGCCCTGGCAGGCACAGCGGCCGGTGGCAATACAAGTGTCACCCGCTCCCTGTGCAGAGAGACGGAAGCCTGGCTGCTACGGAGAGAGGAGGGGATGAGTAGGGCAGGGCGCGTGCTCCACTCTTAGGAAGGAGTCTGGGCAGAAAGCATGCCTGTCCTGAGCCTCTGGGCCCAAGGAGACAGCAGCTCTTTGGCCACCTGTCCCTGGGGCAGACATGTGCTAGCCACGAGGCGCCGAAGCTGAACTCGCAGAAACAGCTCCCTGAAATAACGGGGAGTCAGACGCCGTCTTCCTCCAGGATGTGGAAGCTTGGAGGAGGCACGGGGTTTAAGGGGAAGGGGTGGGGACAGTCCCCCAAAGCTCCCTATTACGTGCACGGGCCGTGTGCAGGGATCCTGTCACCTCTCCTTTCCTGTGGGAAAAGCACTGGCTTAGTCCGCCAGTCCGCCTGAGCGCCAGAGTAAAAGGCCAAGCGATGCCTACACGGGGAGATGGTAGTGTGTATAGGGTGCCATCCTAGGCTCAACACGATACTGCAGGGTTGTGGCTGAGTCACCTGGCAGGGTGAACCCAGGAAGCGAACATGGAGACCGGGAAAGCAAGGCCCAAGAGGCACCAGCTCTCCCGCAGCTCTTCTTCCCTGACGAGACTGAAGCCTTGCTGAGGAAGCAGCGGCGAAGTGCTGTTCGCTCCAAGCCAAAGCCACTACGAAATCACAGCATTCGCTGAGAAATGTTCTGCGGGCTGCTGCTGCTTGCCTGAACCCTGTCTCACGGTGGGAGAAACCCGCATACAGCGAAAGCCTCTTTGCCTTGTCATCTGCCGTTGGAAAGCACAGCATTCATTGGTAAATCCGAGTTGTGTTTGGGGATGCTGCTGCTGCTTGCCTGAGCTTGTCTCCGCAGCACGATGAATGATACCCGCATGGGGCGAAATACTCTTTGCCCTAGCATCCCCTCTGCCTGAGAGAGAAGCATGGTTGCACACGTCTGTCACCGCGCTCCCCAGGAGCAATGTGTGGAAGGCGCAGCACGCCGCCCCCAGAAAAGAGAAGGATCCGTTGGCCTCTGAGTCGGGAAACGCTCGGGAAGCAGGATACCCTGCTGTGGCACGAACAGCAGGCTGGTGGCAAGACATGTATCCCCCCGCTCACTGTCCAGTGAGATGGTAGGTTGGCTGCTAAGGAGACAGGAGGGGACGACTAGGGCCGGGGCACGTGCTCCCCACTGAGGAAGGAGTCTGGGCAGAAGGCAGGCCTTTCCTGTGCCTCTGGTCCCATGGGGACAGCATCTCCTTGGCCAGCTGTACCAAGGGCAGACGTGGGCTTGCCACCAGGTGCCATACCCGCGACTCGCAGAAACAACCCCAAGGAGAAACGGGCAGTCAGATGCCGTCTTCCACCAGGATGTGGCAGCGATGTGGGTGACAGGGCTGTGCCGGGGATGGAGTGGAGACTGTCCCCTACAGTTCCCCTTCCAAGGGCACGGGCCGTGTGCAGGGATCCTGTCGCCACCTCTCTACTGTGGTGAAGACACTGGCATAGACCCCGAGTCTTCATGAGCGCCGGAACAAAAGGCAAAGCCTTACCTACCCCAGGAGATGGTAATAGGCATAGAGTGCCATGCTAGGCCACGCATGCTGCTTCAGGGTTGTATCTGTGTCTGCTTAGTTTGGCTTAGCAAGGTGAACCCCGGGTGCGAACTTGGAGCCCGGGAAAACAAGGCCCAAGAAGCAGCAGCTCTACGGGAGCTCTTCTTCCATGACGCGCACGAAGCCTTGCTGAGAAAACAGTGGTGAAGTGCGGTTCGCTCCAAGCCCAAAACCTCTGTGAAAGCACAACATTCGCTGAGAAATCAAAGTCGGTACTGTGGGCTGCTGCTGCTGGTTGCCTGAGCCCAGTCTCACGGTGGGAGAAACCCGCATACAACTTAAGGCTCTTTGCCCGTGCATCTCCTCAGGGAAAGCGCAGCATTGGTTGAGAAATCCGAGTTGGGTTTGGGGATGCTGCTGCTGCTTGCCTGAGCTAGTCTCCAGAGCACAGTGCACGAAACCCGCATGGAGCGAAATCCTCTTTGTTCTAGCACCCCTCTGCCTGAGAGAGAAGCGCGGTTGCGCCTGTGGAAAGAGCCTTAAGGAAAGGGACACGTCTTTCACTGCGCTCCCCAGGAGCATGTCTGTGGAAGGTGCAGCACGCTGCCCAGGCAGAAGAGCAGGAGCCGTTGGCCTTCTGGTCTGGAAACGGTTGCGAAGCAGGAGAGCCGGCCCTGGCAGGCACAGCGGCCGGTGGCAATACAAGTGTCACCCGCTCCCTGTGCAGAGAGACGGAAGCCTGGCTGCTACGGAGAGAGGAGGGGATGAGTAGGGCAGGGCGCGTGCTCCACTCTTGGGAAGGAGTCTGGGCAGAAAGCATGCCTGTCCTGAGCCTCTGGGCCCAAGGAGACAGCAGCTCTTTGGCCACCTGATCCTGGGGCAGACATGTGCTAGCCACGAGGCGCCGAAGCTGAACTCGCAGAAACAGCTCCCTGAAATAACGGGGAGTCAGACGCCGTCTTCCTCCAGGATGTGGAAGCTTGGAGGAGGCACGGGGTTTAAGGGGAAGGGGTGGGGACAGTCCCCCAAAGCTCCCTATTACGTGCACGGGCCGTGTGCAGGGATCCTGTCACCTCTCCTTTCCTGTGGGAAAAGCACTGGCTTAGTCCGCCAGTCCGCCTGAGCGCCAGAGTAAAAGGCCAAGCGATGCCTACACGGGGAGATGGTAGTGTGTATAGGGTGCCATCCTAGGCTCAACACGATACTGCAGGGTTGTGGCTGAGTCACCTGGCAGGGTGAACCCAGGAAGCGAACATGGAGCCCGGGAAAGCAAGGCCCAAGAGGCACCAGCTCTCCCGCAGCTCTTCTTCCCTGACGAGACTGAAGCCTTGCTGAGGAAGCAGCGGCGAAGTGCTGTTCGCTCCAAGCCAAAGCCACTACGAAATCACAGCATTCGCTGAGAAATGTTCTGCGGGCTGCTGCTGCTTGCCTGAACCCTGTCTCACGGTGGGAGAAACCCGCATACAGCGAAAGCCTCTTTGCCTTGTCATCTGCCGTTGGAAAGCACAGCATTCATTGGTAAATCCGAGTTGTGTTTGGGGATGCTGCTGCTGCTTGCCTGAGCTTGTCTCCGCAGCACGATGAATGATACCCGCATGGGGCGAAATACTCTTTGCCCTAGCATCCCCTCTGCCTGAGAGAGAAGCATGGTTGCACACGTCTGTCACCGCGCTCCCCAGGAGCAATGTGTGGAAGGCGCAGCACGCCGCCCCCAGAAAAGAGAAGGATCCGTTGGCCTCTGAGTCGGGAAACGCTCGGGAAGCAGGATACCCTGCTGTGGCACGAACAGCAGGCTGGTGGCAAGACATGTATCCCCCCGCTCACTGTCCAGTGAGATGGTAGGTTGGCTGCTAAGGAGACAGGAGGGGACGACTAGGGCCGGGGCACGTGCTCCCCACTGAGGAAGGAGTCTGGGCAGAAGGCAGGCCTTTCCTGTGCCTCTGGTCCCATGGGGACAGCATCTCCTTGGCCAGCTGTACCAAGGGCAGACGTGGGCTTGCCACCAGGTGCCATACCCGCGACTCGCAGAAACAACCCCAAGGAGAAACGGGCAGTCAGATGCCGTCTTCCACCAGGATGTGGCAGCGATGTGGGTGACAGGGCTGTGCCGGGGATGGAGTGGAGACTGTCCCCTACAGTTCCCCTTCCAAGGGCACGGGCCGTGTGCAGGGATCCTGTCGCCACCTCTCTACTGTGGTGAAGACACTGGCATAGACCCCGAGTCTTCATGAGCGCCGGAACAAAAGGCAAAGCCTTACCTACCCCAGGAGATGGTAATAGGCATAGAGTGCCATGCTAGGCCACGCATGCTGCTTCAGGGTTGTATCTGTGTCTGCTTAGTTTGGCTTAGCAAGGTGAACCCCGGGTGCGAACTTGGAGCCCGGGAAAACAAGGCCCAAGAAGCAGCAGCTCTACGGGAGCTCTTCTTCCATGACGCGCACGAAGCCTTGCTGAGAAAACAGTGGTGAAGTGCGGTTCGCTCCAAGCCCAAAACCTCTGTGAAAGCACAACATTCGCTGAGAAATCAAAGTCGGTACTGTGGGCTGCTGCTGCTGGTTGCCTGAGCCCAGTCTCACGGTGGGAGAAACCCGCATACAACTTAAGGCTCTTTGCCCGTGCATCTCCTCAGGGAAAGCGCAGCATTGGTTGAGAAATCCGAGTTGGGTTTGGGGATGCTGCTGCTGCTTGCCTGAGCTAGTCTCCAGAGCACAGTGCACGAAACCCGCATGGAGCGAAATCCTCTTTGTTCTAGCACCCCTCTGCCTGAGAGAGAAGCGCGGTTGCGCCTGTGGAAAGAGACTTAAGGAAAGGGACACGTCTTTCACTGCGCTCCCCAGGAGCATGTCTGTGGAAGGTGCAGCACGCTGCCCAGGCAGAAGAGCAGGAGCCGTTGGCCTTCTGGTCTGGAAACGGTTGCGAAGCAGGAGAGCCGGCCCTGGCAGGCACAGCGGCCGGTGGCAATACAAGTGTCACCCGCTCCCTGTGCAGAGAGACGGAAGCCTGGCTGCTACGGAGAGAGGAGGGGATGAGTAGGGCAGGGCGCGTGCTCCACTCTTAGGAAGGAGTCTGGGCAGAAAGCATGCCTGTCCTGAGCCTCTGGGCCCAAGGAGACAGCAGCTCTTTGGCCACCTGTCCCTGGGGCAGACATGTGCTAGCCACGAGGCGCCGAAGCTGAACTCGCAGAAACAGCTCCCTGAAATAACGGGGAGTCAGACGCCGTCTTCCTCCAGGATGTGGAAGCTTGGAGGAGGCACGGGGTTTAAGGGGAAGGGGTGGGGACAGTCCCCCAAAGCTCCCTATTACGTGCACGGGCCGTGTGCAGGGATCCTGTCACCTCTCCTTTCCTGTGGGAAAAGCACTGGCTTAGTCCGCCAGTCCGCCTGAGCGCCAGAGTAAAAGGCCAAGCGATGCCTACACGGGGAGATGGTAGTGTGTATAGGGTGCCATCCTAGGCTCAACACGATACTGCAGGGTTGTGGCTGAGTCACCTGGCAGGGTGAACCCAGGAAGCGAACATGGAGCCCGGGAAAGCAAGGCCCAAGAGGCACCAGCTCTCCCGCAGCTCTTCTTCCCTGACGAGACTGAAGCCTTGCTGAGGAAGCAGCGGCGAAGTGCTGTTCGCTCCAAGCCAAAGCCACTACGAAATCACAGCATTCGCTGAGAAATGTTCTGCGGGCTGCTGCTGCTTGCCTGAACCCTGTCTCACGGTGGGAGAAACCCGCATACAGCGAAAGCCTCTTTGCCTTGTCATCTGCCGTTGGAAAGCACAGCATTCATTGGTAAATCCGAGTTGTGTTTGGGGATGCTGCTGCTGCTTGCCTGAGCTTGTCTCCGCAGCACGATGAATGATACCCGCATGGGGCGAAATACTCTTTGCCCTAGCATCCCCTCTGCCTGAGAGAGAAGCATGGTTGCACACGTCTGTCACCGCGCTCCCCAGGAGCAATGTGTGGAAGGCGCAGCACGCCGCCCCCAGAAAAGAGAAGGATCCGTTGGCCTCTGAGTCGGGAAACGCTCGGGAAGCAGGATACCCTGCTGTGGCACGAACAGCAGGCTGGTGGCAAGACATGTATCCCCCAGCTCACTGTCCAGTGAGATGGTAGGTTGGCTGCTAAGGAGACAGGAGGGGACGACTAGGGCCGGGGCACGTGCTCCCCACTGAGGAAGGAGTCTGGGCAGAAGGCAGGCCTTTCCTGTGCCTCTGGTCCCATGGGGACAGCATCTCCTTGGCCAGCTGTACCAAGGGCAACGTGGGCTTGCCACCAGGTGCCATACCCGCGACTCGCAGAAACAACCCCAAGGAGAAACGGGCAGTCAGATGCCGTCTTCCACCAGGATGTGGCAGCGATGTGGGTGACAGGGCTGTGCCGGGGATGGAGTGGAGACTGTCCCCTACAGTTCCCCTTCCAAGGGCACGGGCCGTGTGCAGGGATCCTGTCGCCACCTCTCTACTGTGGTGAAGACACTGGCATAGACCCCGAGTCTTCATGAGCGCCGGAACAAAAGGCAAAGCCTTACCTACCCCAGGAGATGGTAATAGGCATAGAGTGCCATGCTAGGCCACGCATGCTGCTTCAGGGTTGTATCTGTGTCTGCTTAGTTTGGCTTAGCAAGGTGAACCCCGGGTGCGAACTTGGAGCCCGGGAAAACAAGGCCCAAGAAGCAGCAGCTCTACGGCAGCTCTTCTTCCATGACGCGCACGAAGCCTTGCTGAGAAAACAGTGGTGAAGTGCGGTTCGCTCCAAGCCCAAAACCTCTGTGAAAGCACAACATTCGCTGAGAAATCAAAGTCGGTACTGTGGGCTGCTGCTGCTGGTTGCCTGAGCCCAGTCTCACGGTGGGAGAAACCCGCATACAACTTAAGGCTCTTTGCCCGTGCATCTCCTCAGGGAAAGCGCAGCATTGGTTGGGAAATCCGAGTTGGGTTTGGGGATGCTGCTGCTGCTTGCCTGAGCTAGTCTCCAGAGCACAGTGCACGAAACCCGCATAGAGCGAAATCCTCTTTGCTCTAGCACCCCTCTGCCTGAGAAGAGCGGTTGCGCCTGTGGAAAGAGCCTTAAGGAAAGGGTCACGTCTTTCACTGCGCTCCCCAGGAGCATGTCTGTGGAAGGTGCAGCACGCTGCCCAGGCAGAAGAGCAGGAGCCGTTGGCCTTCTGGTCTGGAAACGGTTGCGAAGCAGGAGAGCCGGCCCTGGCAGGCACAGCGGCCGGTGGCAATACAAGTGTCACCCGCTCCCTGTGCAGAGAGACGGAAGCCTGGCTGCTACGGAGAGATGAGGGGATGAGTAGGGCAGGGCGCGTGCTCCACTCTTAGGAAGGAGTCTGGGCAGAAAGCATGCCTGTCCTGAGCCTCTGGGCCCAAGGAGACAGCAGCTCTTTGGCCACCTGTCCCTGGGGCAGACATGTGCTAGCCACGAGGCGCCAAAGCTGAACTCGCAGAAACAGCTCCCTGAAATAACGGGGAGTCAGACGCCGTCTTCCTCCAGGATGTGGAAGCTTGGAGGAGGCACGGGGTTTAAGGGGAAGGGGTGGGGACAGTCCCCCAAAGCTCCCTATTACGTGCACGGGCCGTGTGCAGGGATCCTGTCACCTCTCCTTTCCTGTGGGAAAAGCACTGGCTTAGTCCGCCAGTCCGCCTGAGCGCCAGAGTAAAAGGCCAAGCGATGCATACACGGGGAGATGGTAGTGTGTATAGGGTGCCATCCTAGGCTCAACACGATACTGCAGGGTTGTGGCTGAGTCACCTGGCAGGGTGAACCCAGGAAGCGAACATGGAGCCCGGGAAAGCAAGGCCCAAGAGGCACCAGCTCTCCCGCAGCTCTTCTTCCCTGACGCGACTGAAGCCTTGCTGAGGAAGCAGCGGCGAAGTGCTGTTCGCTCCAAGCCAAAGCCACTACGAAATCACAGCATTCGCTGAGAAATGTTCTGCGGGCTGCTGCTGCTTGCCTGAACCCTGTCTCACGGTGGGAGAAACCCGCATACAGCGAAAGCCTCTTTGCCTTGTCATCTGCCGTTGGAAAGCACAGCATTCATTGGTAAATCCGAGTTGTGTTTGGGGATGCTGCTGCTGCTTGCCTGAGCTTGTCTCCGCAGCACGATGAATGATACCCGCATGGGGCGAAATACTCTTTGCCCTAGCATCCCCTCTGCCTGAGAGAGAAGCATGGTTGCACACGAATGTCACCGCGCTCCCCAGGAGCAATGTGTGGAAGGCGCAGCACGCCGCCCCCAGAAAAGAGAAGGATCCGTTGGCCTCTGGGTCGGGAAACGCTCGGGAAGCAGGATACCCTGCTGTGGCACGAACAGCAGGCTGGGGGCAAGACAAGTATCCCCCCGCTCACTGTCCAGAGAGATGGAAGGCTGGCTGCTAAGGAGACAGGAGGGGACGACTAGGGCCGGGGCACGTGCTCCCCACTGAGGAAGGAGTCTGGGCAGAAGGCAGGCCTTTCCTGTGCCTCTGGTCCCATAGGGACAGCATCTCCTTGGCCAGCTGTACCAAGGGCAGACTTGGGCTTGCCACCAGGTGCCATACCCGCGACTCGCAGAAACAACCCCAAGGAGAAACGGGCAGTCAGATGCCGTCTTCCACCAGGATGTGGCAGCGATGTGGGTGACAGTGCTGTGCCGGGGATGGAGTGGAGACTGTCCCCTACAGTTCCCCTTCCAAGGGCACGGGCCGTGTGCAGGGATCCTGTCGCCACCTCTCTCCTGTGGTGAAGGCACTGGCATAGACCCCGAGTCTTCATGAGCGCCGGAACAAAAGGCAAAGCCTTACCTACCCCAGGAGATGGTAATAGGCATAGAGTGCCATGCTAGGCCACGCATGCTGCTTCAGGGTTGTAACTGTGGTGCTTAGTTTGGCTTAGCAAGGTGAACCCCGGGTGCGAACTTGGAGCCCGGGGAAACAAGGCCCAAGAGGCAGCAGCTCTACGGCAGCTCTTCTTCCATGACGCGCACGAAGCCTTGCTGAGAAAACAGTGGTGAAGTGCGGTTCGCTCCAAGCCCAAAACCTCTGTGAAAGCACAACATTCGCTGAGAAATCAAAGTCGGTACTGTGGGCTGCTGCTGCTGGTTGCCTGAGCCCAGTCTCACGGTGGGAGAAACCCGCATACAACTTAAGGCTCTTTGCCCGTGCATCTCCTCAGGGAAAGCGCAGCATTGGTTGGGAAATCCGAGTTGGGTTTGGGGATGCTGCTGCTGCTTGCCTGAGCTAGTCTCCAGAGCACAGTGCACGAAACCCGCATAGAGCGAAATCCTCTTTGCTCTAGCACCCCTCTGCCTGAGAAGCGCGGTTGCGCCTGTGGAAAGAGCCTTAAGGAAAGGGTCACGTCTTTCACTGCGCTCCCCAGGAGCATGTCTGTGGAAGGTGCAGCACGCTGCCCAGGCAGAAGAGCAGGAGCCGTTGGCCTTCTGATCTGGAAACGGTTGCGAAGCAGGAGAGCCGGCCCTGGCAGGCACAGCGGCCGGTGGCAATACAAGTGTCACCCGCTCCCTGTGCAGAGAGACGGAAGCCTGGCTGCTACGGAGAGATGAGGGGATGAGTAGGGCAGGGCGCGTGCTCCACTCTTAGGAAGGAGTCTGGGCAGAAAGCATGCCTGTCCTGAGCCTCTGGGCCCAAGGAGACAGCAGCTCTTTGGCCACCTGTCCCTGGGGCAGACATGTGCTAGCCACGAGGCGCCGAAACTGAACTCGCAGAAACAGCTCCCTGAAATAACGGGGAGTCAGACGCCGTCTTCCTCCAGGATGTGGAAGCTTGGAGGAGGCACGGGGTTTAAGGGGAAGGGGTGGGGACAGTCCCCCAAAGCTCCCTATTACGTGCACGGGCCGTGTGCAGGGATCCTGTCACCTCTCCTTTCCTGTGGGAAAAGCACTGGCTTAGTCCGCCAGTCCGCCTGAGGGCCAGAGTAAAAGGCCAAGCGATGCCTACACGGGGAGATGGTAGTGTGTATAGGGTGCCATCCTAGGCTCAACACGATACTGCAGGGTTGTGGCTGAGTCACCTGGCAGGGTGAACCCAGGAAGCGAACATGGAGCCCGGGAAAGCAAGGCCCAAGAGGCACCAGCTCTCCCGCAGCTCTTCTTCCCTGACGCGACTGAAGCCTTGCTGAGGAAGCAGCGGCGAAGTGCTGTTCGCTCCAAGCCAAAGCCACTACGAAATCACAGCATTCGCTGAGAAATGTTCTGCGGCCTGCTGCTGCTTGCCTGAACCCTGTCTCACGGTGGGAGAAACCCGCATACAGCGAAAGCCTCTTTGCCTTGTCATCTGCCGTTGGAAAGCACAGCATTCATTGGTAAATCCGAGTTGTGTTTGGGGATGCTGCTGCTGCTTGCCTGAGCTTGTCTCCGCAGCACGATGAATGATACCCGCATGGGGCGAAATACTCTTTGCCCTAGCATCCCCTCTGCCTGAGAGAGAAGCATGGTTGCACACGAATGTCACCGCGCTCCCCAGGAGCAATGTGTGGAAGGCGCAGCACGCCGCCCCCAGAAAAGAGAAGGATCCGTTGGCCTCTGGGACGGGAAACGCTCGGGAAGCAGGATACCCTGCTGTGGCACGAACAGCAGGCTGGTGGCAAGACAAGTATCCCCCCGCTCACTGTCCAGAGAGATGGAAGGCTGGCTGCTAAGGAGACAGGAGGGGACGACTAGGGCCGGGGCACGTGCTCCCCACTGAGGAAGGAGTCTGGGCAGAAGGCAGGCCTTTCCTGTGCCTCTGGTCCCATAGGGACAGCATCTCCTTGGCCAGCTGTACCAAGGGCAGACGTGGGCTTGCCACCAGGTGCCATACCCGCGACTCGCAGAAACAACCCAAAGGAGAAACGGGCAGTCAGATGCCGTCTTCCACCAGGATGTGGCAGCCTTGTGCGTGACAGTGCTGTGCCGGGGATGGAGTGGAGACTGTCCCCTACAGTTCCCCTTCCAAGGGCACGGGCCGTGTGCAGGGATCCTGTCGCCACCTCTCTCCTGTGGTGAAGGCACTGGCATAGACCCCGAGTCTTCATGAGCGCCGGAACAAAAGGCAAAGACTTACCTACCCCAGGAGATGGTAATAGGCATAGAGTGCCATGCTAGGCCACGCATGCTGCTTCAGGGTTGTAACTGTGTCTGCTTAGTTTGGCTTAGCAAGGTGAACCCCGGGTGCGAACTTGGAGCCCGGGGAAACAAGGCCCAAGAGGCAGCAGCTCTACGGCAGCTCTTCTTCCATGACGCGCACGAAGCCTTGCTGAGAAAACAGTGGTGAAGTGCGGTTCGCTCCAAGCCCAAAACCTCTGTGAAAGCACAACATTCGCTGAGAAATCAAAGTCGGTACTGTGGGCTGCTGCTGCTGGTTGCCTGAGCCCAGTCTCACGGTGGGAGAAACCCGCATACAACTTAAGGCTCTTTGCCCGTGCATCTCCTCAGGGAAAGCGCAGCATTGGTTGGGAAATCCGAGTTGGGTTTGGGGATGCTGCTGCTGCTTGCCTGAGCTAGTCTCCAGAGCACAGTGCACGAAACCCGCATGGAGCGAAATCCTCTTGGCTCTAGCACGCCTCTGCCTGAGAGAGAAGCGCGGTTGCGCCTGTGGAAAGAGCCTTAAGGAAAGGGACACGTCTTTCACTGCGCTCCCCAGGAGCATGTCTGTGGAAGGTGCAGCACGCTGCCCAGGCAGAAGAGCAGGAGCCGTTGGCCTTCTGGTCTGGAAACGGTTGCGAAGCAGGAGAGCCGGCCCTGGCAGGCACAGCGGCCGGTGGCAATACAAGTGTCACCCGCTCCCTGTGCAGAGAGACGGAAGCCTGGCTGCTACGGAGAGAGGAGGGGATGAGTAGGGCAGGGCGCGTGCTCCACTCTTAGGAAGGAGTCTGGGCAGAAAGCATGCCTGTCCTGAGCCTCTGGGCCCAAGGAGACAGCAGCTCTTTGGCCACCTGTCCCTGGGGAGGACATGTGCTAGCCACGAGGCGCCGAAGCTGAACTCGCAGAAACAGCTCCCTGAAATAACGGGGAGTCAGACGCCGTCTTCCTCCAGGATGTGGAAGCTTGGAGGAGGCACGGGGTTTAAGGGGAAGGGGTGGGGACAGTCCCCCAAAGCTCCCTATTATGTGCACGGGCCGTGTGCAGGGATCCTGTCACCTCTCCTTTCCTGTGGGAAAAGCACTGGCTTAGTCCGCCAGTCCGCCTGAGCGCCAGAGTAAAAGGCCAAGCGATGCCTACACGGGGAGATGGTAGTGTGTACAGGGTGCCATCCTAGGCTCAACACGATACTGCAGGGTTGTGGCTGAGTCACCTGGCAGGGTGAACCCAGGAAGCGAACATGGAGCCCGGGAAAGCAAGGCCCAAGAGGCACCAGCTCTCCCGCAGCTCTTCTTCCCTGACGCGACTGAAGCCTTGCTGAGGAAGCAGCGGCGAAGTGCTGTTCGCTCCAAGCCAAAGCCACTACGAAATCACAGCATTCGCTGAGAAATGTTCTGCGGGCTGCTGCTGCTTGCCTGAACCCTGTCTCACGGTGGGAGAAACCCGCATACAGCGAAAGCCTCTTTGCCTTGTCGTCTGCCGTTGGAAAGCACAGCATTCATTGGTAAATCCGAGTTGTGTTTGGGGATGCTGCTGCTGCTTGCCTGAGCTTGTCTCCGCAGCACGATGAATGATACCCGCATGGGGCGAAATACTCTTTGCCCTAGCATCCCCTCTGCCTGAGAGAGAAGCATGGTTGCACACGTCTGTCACCGCGCTCCCCAGGAGCAATGTTTGGAAGGCGCAGCACGCCGCCCCCAGAAAAGAGAAGGATCCGTTGGCCTCTGGGTCGGGAAACGCTCGGGAAGCAGGATACCCTGCTGTGGCACGAACAGCAGGCTGGGGGCAAGACAAGTATCCCCCCGCTCACTGTCCAGAGAGATGGAAGGCTGGCTGCTAAGGAGACAGGAGGGGACGACTAGGGCCGGGGCACGTGCTCCCCACTGAGGAAGGAGTCTGGGCAGAAGGCAGGCCTTTCCTGTGCCTCTGGTCCCATGGGGACAGCATCTCCTTGGCCAGCTGTACCAAGGGCAGACGGGCTTGCCACCAGGTGCCATACCCGCGACTCGCAGAAACAACCCCAAGGAGAAACGGGCAGTCAGATGCCGTCTTCCACCAGGATGTGGCAGCCTTGTGCGTGACAGTGCTGTGCCGGGGATGGAGTGGAGACTGTCCCCTACACTTCCCCTTCCAAGGGCACGGGCCGTGTGCAGGGATCCTGTCGCCACCTCTCTCCTGTGGTGAAGGCACTGGCATAGACCCCGAGTCTTCATGAGCGCCGGAACAAAAGGCAAAGCCTTACCTACCCCAGGAGATGGTAATAGGCATAGAGTGCCATTCTAGGCCACGCATGCTGCTTCAGGGTTGTAACTGTGTCTGCTTAGTTTGGCTTAGCAAGGTGAACCCCGGGTGCGAACTTGGAGCCCGGGGAAACAAGGCCCAAGAGGCAGCAGCTCTACGGCAGCTCTTCTTCCATGACGCGCACGAAGCCTTGCTGAGAAAACAGTGGTGAAGTGCGGTTCGCTCCAAGCCCAAAACCTCTGTGAAAGCACAACATTCGCTGAGAAATCAAAGTCGGTACTGTGGGCTGCTGCTGCTGGTTGCCTGAGCCCAGTCTCACGGTGGGAGAAACCCGCATACAACTTAAGGCTCTTTGCCCGTGCATCTCCTCAGGGAAAGCGCAGCATTGGTGGGGAAATCCGAGTTGGGTTTGGGGATGCTGCTGCTGCTTGCCTGAGCTAGTCTCCAGAGCACAGTGCACGAAACCCGCATGGAGCGAAATCCTCTTGGCTCTAGCACGCCTCTGCCTGAGAGAGAAGCGCGGTTGCGCCTGTGGAAAGAGCCTTAAGGAAAGGGACACGTCTTTCACTGCGCTCCCCAGGAGCATGTCTGTGGAAGGTGCAGCACGCTGCCCAGGCAGAAGAGCAGGAGCCGTTGGCCTTCTGGTCTGGAAACGGTTGCGAAGCAGGAGAGCCGGCCCTGGCAGGCACAGCGGCCGGTGGCAATACAAGTGTCACCCGCTCCCTGTGCAGAGAGACGGAAGCCTGGCTGCTACGGAGAGAGGAGGGGATGAGTAGGGCAGGGGGCGTGCTCCACTCTTAGGAAGGAGTCTGGGCAGAAAGCATGCCTGTCCTGAGCCTCTGGGCCCAAGGAGACAGCAGCTCTTTGGCCACCTGTCCCTGGGGAGTACATGTGCTAGCCACGAGGCGCCGAAGCTGAACTCGCAGAAACAGCTCCCTGAAATAACGGGGAGTCAGACGCCGTCTTCCTCCAGGATGTGGAAGCTTGGAGGAGGCACGGGGTTTAAGGGGAAGGGGTGGGGACAGTCCCCCAAAGCTCCCTATTATGTGCACGGGCCGTGTGCAGGGATCCTGTCACCTCTACTTTCCTGTGGGAAAAGCACTGGCTTAGTCCGCCAGTCCGCCTGAGCGCCAGAGTAAAAGGCCAAGCGATGCCTACACGGGGAGATGGTAGTGTGTACAGGGTGCCATCCTAGGCTCAACACGATACTGCAGGGTTGTGGCTGAGTCACCTGGCAGGGTGAACCCAGGAAGCGAACATGGAGCCCGGGAAAGCAAGGCCCAAGAGGCACCAGCTCTCCCGCAGCTCTTCTTCCCTGACGCGACTGAAGCCTTGCTGAGGAAGCAGCGGCGAAGTGCTGTTCGCTCCAAGCCAAAGCCACTACGAAATCACAGCATTCGCTGAGAAATGTTCTGCGGGCTGCTGCTGCTTGCCTGAACCCTGTCTCACGGTGGGAGAAACCCGCATACAGCGAAAGCCTCTTTGCCTTGTCGTCTGCCGTTGGAAAGCACAGCATTCATTGGTAAATCCGAGTTGTGTTTGGGGATGCTGCTGCTGCTTGCCTGAGCTTGTCTCCGCAGCACGATGAATGATACCCGCATGGGGCGAAATACTCTTTGCCCTAGCATCCCCTCTGCCTGAGAGAGAAGCATGGTTGCACACGTCTGTCACCGCGCTCCCCAGGAGCAATGTGTGGAAGGCGCAGCACGCCGCCCCCAGAAAAGAGAAGGATCCGTTGGCCTCTGGGTCGGGAAACGCTCGGGAAGCAGGATACCCTGCTGTGGCACGAACAGCAGGCTGGTGGCAAGACAAGTATCCCCCCGCTCACTGTCCAGAGAGATGGAAGGCTGGCTGCTAAGGAGACAGGAGGGGACGACTAGGGCCGGGGCACGTGCTCCCCACTGAGGAAGGAGTCTGGGCAGAAGGCAGGCCTTTCCTGTGCCTCTGGTCCCATGGGGACAGCATCTCCTTGGCCAGCTGTACCAAGGGCAGACTTGGGCTTGCCAGCAGGTGCCATACCCGCGACTCGCAGAAACAACCCCAAGGAGAAACGGGCAGTCAGATGCCGTCTTCCACCAGGATGTGGCAGCGATGTGGGTGACAGGGCTGTGCCGGGGATGGAGTGGAGACTGTCCCCTACAGTTCCCCTTCCAAGGGCACGGGCCGTGTGCAGGGATCCTGTCGCCACCTCTCTCCTGTGGTGAAGGCACTGGCATAGACCCCGAGTCTTCATGAGCGCCGGAACAAAAGGCAAAGCCTTACCTACTCCAGGAGATGGTAATAGGCATAGAGTGCCATGCTAGGCCACGCATGCTGCTTCAGGGTTGTATCTGTGTCTGCTTAGTTTGGCTTAGCAAGGTGAACCCCGGGTGCGAACTTGGAGCCCGGGGAAACAAGGCCCAAGAGGCAGCAGCTCTACGGCATCTCTTATTCCATGACGCGCACGAAGCCTTGCTGAGAAAACAGTGGTGAAGTGCGGTTCGCTCCAAGCCCAAAACCTCTGTGAAAGCACAACATTCGCTGAGAAATCAAAGTCAGTACTGTGGGCTGCTGCTGCTGGTTGCCTGAGCCCAGTCTCACGGTGGGAGAAACCCGCATACAACTTAAGGCTCTTTGCCCGTGCATCTCCTCAGGGAAAGCGCAGCATTGGTTGGGAAATCCGAGTTGGGTTTGGGGATGCTGCTGCTGCTTGCCTGAGCTAGTCTCCAGAGCACAGTGCACGAAACCCGCATAGAGCGAAATCCTCTTTGCTCTAGCACCCCTCTGCCTGAGAAGCGCGGTTGCGCCTGTGGAAAGAGCCTTAAGGAAAGGGTCACGTCTTTCACTGCGCTCCCCAGGAGCATGTCTGTGGAAGGTGCAGCACGCTGCCCAGGCAGAAGAGCAGGAGCCGTTGGCCTTCTGGTCTGGAAACGGTTGCGAAGCAGGAGAGCCGGCCCTGGCAGGCACAGCGGCGGGGGCAATACAAGTGTCACCCGCTCCCTGTGCAGAGAGACGGAAGCCTGGCTGCTACGGAGAGATGAGGGGATGAGTAGGGCAGGGCGCGTGCTCCACTCTTAGGAAGGAGTCTGGGCAGAAAGCATGCCTGTCCTGAGCCTCTGGGCCCAAGGAGACAGCAGCTCTTTGGCCACCTGT
This sequence comes from Mustela lutreola, assembly GCF_030435805.1. Lineage (NCBI taxonomy): Eukaryota > Metazoa > Chordata > Mammalia > Carnivora > Mustelidae > Mustela > Mustela lutreola. The sequence continues at coordinate 61,195,327 of NC_081305.1, read as the reverse complement.
CCCTGGGGCAGACATGTGCTAGCCACGAGGCGCCGAAGCTGAACTCGCAGAAACAGCTCCCTGAAATAACGGGGAGTCAGACGCCGTCTTCCTCCAGGATGTGGAAGCTTGGAGGAGGCACGGGGTTTAAGGGGAAGGGGTGGGGACAGTCCCCCAAAGCTCCCTATTACGTGCACGGGCCGTGTGCAGGGATCCTGTCACCTCTCCTTTCCTGTGGGAAAAGCACTGGCTTAGTCCGCCAGTCCGCCTGAGCGGCAGAGTAAAAGGCCAAGCGATGCCTACACGGGGAGATGGTAGTGTGTATAGGGTGCCATCCTAGGCTCAACACGATACTGCAGGGTTGTGGCTGAGTCACCTGGCAGGGTGAACCCAGGAAGCGAACATGGAGCCCGGGAAAGCAAGGCCCAAGAGGCACCAGCTCTCCCGCAGCTCTTCTTCCCTGACGCGACTGAAGCCTTGCTGAGGAAGCAGCGGCGAAGTGCTGTTCGCTCCAAGCCAAAGCCACTACGAAATCACAGCATTCGCTGAGAAATGTTCTGCGGGCTGCTGCTGCTTGCCTGAACCCTGTCTCACGGTGGGAGAAACCCGCATACAGCGAAAGCCTCTTTGCCTTGTCATCTGCCGTTGGAAAGCACAGCATTCATTGGTAAATCCGAGTTGTGTTTGGGGATGCTGCTGCTGCTTGCCTGAGCTTGTCTCCGCAGCACGATGAATGATACCCGCATGGGGCGAAATACTCTTTGCCCTAGCATCCCCTCTGCCTGAGAGAGAAGCATGGTTGCACACGAATGTCACCGCGCTCCCCAGGAGCAATGTGTGGAAGGCGCAGCACGCCGCCCCCAGAAAAGAGAAGGATCCGTTGGCCTCTGGGTCGGGAAACGCTCGGGAAGCAGGATACCCTGCTGTGGCACGAACAGCAGGCTGGGGGCAAGACAAGTATCCCCCCGCTCACTGTCCAGAGAGATGGAAGGCTGGCTGCTAAGGAGACAGGAGGGGACGACTAGGGCCGGGGCACGTGCTCCCCACTGAGGAAGGAGTCTGGGCAGAAGGCAGGCCTTTCCTGTGCCTCTGGTCCCATAGGGACAGCATCTCCTTGGCCAGCTGTACCAAGGGCAGACTTGGGCTTGCCACCAGGTGCCATACCCGCGACTCGCAGAAACAACCCCAAGGAGAAACGGGCAGTCAGATGCCGTCTTCCACCAGGATGTGGCAGCGATGTGGGTGACAGTGCTGTGCCGGGGATGGAGTGGAGACTGTCCCCTACAGTTCCCCTTCCAAGGGCACGGGCCGTGTGCAGGGATCCTGTCGCCACCTCTCTCCTGTGGTGAAGGCACTGGCATAGACCCCGAGTCTTCATGAGCGCCGGAACAAAAGGCAAAGCCTTACCTACCCCAGGAGATGGTAATAGGCATAGAGTGCCATGCTAGGCCACGCATGCTGCTTCAGGGTTGTAACTGTGGTGCTTAGTTTGGCTTAGCAAGGTGAACCCCGGGTGCGAACTTGGAGCCCGGGGAAACAAGGCCCAAGAGGCAGCAGCTCTACGGCAGCTCTTCTTCCATGACGCGCACGAAGCCTTGCTGAGAAAACAGTGGTGAAGTGCGGTTCGCTCCAAGCCCAAAACCTCTGTGAAAGCACAACATTCGCTGAGAAATCAAAGTCGGTACTGTGGGCTGCTGCTGCTGGTTGCCTGAGCCCAGTCTCACGGTGGGAGAAACCCGCATACAACTTAAGGCTCTTTGCCCGTGCATCTCCTCAGGGAAAGCGCAGCATTGGTTGGGAAATCAGAGTTGGGTTTGGGGATGCTGCTGCTGCTTGCCTGAGCTAGTCTCCAGAGCACAGTGCACGAAACCCGCATAGAGCGAAATCCTCTTTGCTCTAGCACCCCTCTGCCTGAGAAGCGCGGTTGCGCCTGTGGAAAGAGCCTTAAGGAAAGGGTCACGTCTTTCACTGCGCTCCCCAGGAGCATGTCTGTGGAAGGTGCAGCACGCTGCCCAGGCAGAAGAGCAGGAGCCGTTGGCCTTCTGGTCTGGAAACGGTTGCGAAGCAGGAGAGCCGGCCCTGGCAGGCACAGCGCCCGGTGGCAATACAAGTGTCACCCGCTCCCTGTGCAGAGAGACGGAAGCCTGGCTGCTACGGAGAGAGGAGGGGATGAGTAGGGCATGGGGCGTGCTCCACTCTTAGGAAGGAGTCTGGGCAGAAAGCATGCCTGTCCTGAGCCTCTGGGCCCAAGGAGACAGCAGCTCTTTGGCCACCTGTCCCTGGGGAGTACATGTGCTAGCCACGAGGCGCCGAAGCTGAACTCGCAGAAACAGCTCCCTGAAATAACGGGGAGTCAGACGCCGTCTTCCTCCAGGATGTGGAAGCTTGGAGGAGGCACGGGGTTTAAGGGGAAGGGGTGGGGACAGTCCCCCAAAGCTCCCTATTATGTGCACGGGCCGTGTGCAGGGATCCTGTCACCTCTACTTTCCTGTGGGAAAAGCACTGGCTTAGTCCGCCAGTCCGCCTGAGCGCCAGAGTAAAAGGCCAAGCGATGCCTACACGGGGAGATGGTAGTGTGTACAGGGTGCCATCCTAGGCTCAACACGATACTGCAGGGTTGTGGCTGAGTCACCTGGCAGGGTGAACCCAGGAAGCGAACATGGAGCCCGGGAAAGCAAGGCCCAAGAGGCACCAGCTCTCCCGCAGCTCTTCTTCCCTGACGCGACTGAAGCCTTGCTGAGGAAGCAGCGGCGAAGTGCTGTTCGCTCCAAGCCAAAGCCACTACGAAATCACAGCATTCGCTGAGAAATGTTCTGCGGGCTGCTGCTGCTTGCCTGAACCCTGTCTCACGGTGGGAGAAACCCGCATACAGCGAAAGCCTCTTTGCCTTGTCGTCTGCCGTTGGAAAGCACAGCATTCATTGGTAAATCCGAGTTGTGTTTGGGGATGCTGCTGCTGCTTGCCTGAGCTTGTCTCCGCAGCACGATGAATGATACCCGCATGGGGCGAAATACTCTTTGCCCTAGCATCCCCTCTGCCTGAGAGAGAAGCATGGTTGCACACGTCTGTCACCGCGCTCCCCAGGAGCAATGTGTGGAAGGCGCAGCACGCCGCCCCCAGAAAAGAGAAGGATCCGTTGGCCTCTGGGTCGGGAAACGCTCGGGAAGCAGGATACCCTGCTGTGGCACGAACAGCAGGCTGGTGGCAAGACAAGTATCCCCCCGCTCACTGTCCAGAGAGATGGAAGGCTGGCTGCTAAGGAGACAGGAGGGGACGACTAGGGCCGGGGCACGTGCTCCCCACTGAGGAAGGAGTCTGGGCAGAAGGCAGGCCTTTCCTGTGCCTCTGGTCCCATGGGGACAGCATCTCCTTGGCCAGCTGTACCAAGGGCAGACGGGCTTGCCACCAGGTGCCATACCCGCGACTCGCAGAAACAACCCCAAGGAGAAACGGGCAGTCAGATGCCGTCTTCCACCAGGATGTGGCAGCGATGTGGGTGACAGGGCTGTGCCGGGGATGGAGTGGAGACTGTCCCCTACAGTTCCCCTTCCAAGGGCACGGGCCGTGTGCAGGGATCCTGTCGCCACCTCTCTCCTGTGGTGAAGGCACTGGCATAGACCCCGAGTCTTCATGAGCGCCGGAACAAAAGGCAAAGCCTTACCTACCCCAGGAGATGGTAATAGGCATAGAGTGCCATGCTAGGCCACGCATGCTGCTTCAGGGTTGTATCTGTGTCTGCTTAGTTTGGCATAGCAAGGTAAACCCCGGGTGCGAACTTGGAGCCCGGGAAAACAAGGCCCAAGAGGCAGCAGCTCTACGGCAGCTCTTCTTCCATGACGCGCACGAAGCCTTGCTAGGAAAACAGTGGTGAAGTGCGGTTCGCTCCAAGCCCAAAACCTCTGTGAAAGCACAACATTCGCTGAGAAATCAAAGTCGGTACTGTGGGCTGCTGCTGCTGGTTGCCTGAGCCCAGTCTCACGGTGGGAGAAACCCGCATACAACTTAAGGCTCTTTGCCCGTGCATCTCCTCAGGGAAAGCGCAGCATTGGTTGGGAAATCCGAGTTGGGTTTGGGGATGCTGCTGCTGCTTGCCTGAGCTAGTCTCCAGAGCACAGTGCACGAAACCCGCATGGAGCGAAATCCTCTTTGCTCTAGCACCCCTCTGCCTGAGAGAGAAGCGCGGTTGCGCCTGTGGAAAGAGCCTTAAGGAAAGGGACACGTCTTTCACTGCGCTCCCCAGGAGCATGTCTGTGGAAGGTGCAGCACGCTGCCCAGGCAGAAGAGCAGGAGCCGTTGGCCTTCTGGTCTGGAAACGGTTGCGAAGCAGGAGAGCCGGCGCTGGCAGGCACAGCGGCCGGTGGCAATACAAGTGTCACCCGCTCCCTGTGCAGAGAGACGGAAGCCTGGCTGCTACGGAGAGAGGAGGGGATGAGTAGGGCAGGGCGCGTGCTCCACTCTTGGGAAGGAGTCTGGGCAGAAAGCATGCCTGTCCTGAGCCTCTGGGCCCAAGGAGACAGCAGCTCTTTGGCCACCTGTCCCTGGGGCAGACATGTGCTAGCCACGAGGCGCCGAAGCTGAACTCGCAGAAACAGCTCCCTGAAATAACGGGGAGTCAGACGCCGTCTTCCTCCAGGATGTGGAAGCTTGGAGGAGGCACGGGGTTTAAGGGGAAGGGGTGGGGACAGTCCCCCAAAGCTCCCTATTACGTGCACGGGCCGTGTGCAGGGATCCTGTCACCTCTCCTTTCCTGTGGGAAAAGCACTGGCTTAGTCCGCCAGTCCGCCTGAGCGCCAGAGTAAAAGGCCAAGCAATGCCTACACGGGGAGATGGTAGTGTGTATAGGGTGCCATCCTAGGCTCAACACGATACTGCAGGGTTGTGGCTGAGTCACCTGGCAGGGTGAACCCAGGAAGCGAACATGGAGCCCGGGAAAGCAAGGCCCAAGAGGCACCAGCTCTCCCGCAGCTCTTCTTCCCTGACGTGACTGAAGCCTTGCTGAGGAAGCAGCGGCGAAGTGCTGTTCGCTCCAAGCCAAAGCCACTACGAAATCACAGCATTCGCTGAGAAATGTTCTGCGGGCTGCTGCTGCTTGCCTGAACCCTGTCTCACGGTGGGAGAAACCCGCATACAGCGAAAGCCTCTTTGCCTTGTTATCTGCCGTTGGAAAGCACAGCATTCATTGGTAAATCCGAGTTGTGTTTGGGGATGCTGCTGCTGCTTGCCTGAGCTTGTCTCCGCAGCACGATGAATGATACCCGCATGGGGCGAAATACTCTTTGCCCTAGCATCCCCTCTGCCTGAGAGAGAAGCATGGTTGCACACGTCTGTCACCGCGCTCCCCAGGAGCAATGTGTGGAAGGCGCAGCACGCCGCCCCCAGAAAAGAGAAGGATCCGTTGGCCTCTGGGTCGGAAAACGCTCGGGAAGCAGGATACCCTGCTGTGGCACGAACAGCAGGCTGGTGGCAAGACATGTATCCCCCCGCTCACTGTCCAGTGAGATGGAAGGTTGGCTGCTAAGGAGACAGGAGGGGACGACTAGGGCCGGGGCACGTGCTCCCCACTGAGGAAGGAGTCTGGGCAGAAGGCAGGCCTTTCCTGTGCCTCTGGTCCCATGGGGACAGCATCTCCTTGGCCAGCTGTACCAAGGGCAGACTTGGGCTTGCCAGCAGGTGCCATACCCGCGACTCGCAGAAACAACCCCAAGGAGAAACGGGCAGTCAGATGCCGTCTTCCACCAGGATGTGGCAGCGATGTGGGTGACAGGGCTGTGCCGGGGATGGAGTGGAGACTGTCCCCTACAGTTCCCCTTCCAAGGGCACGGGCCGTGTGCAGGGATCCTGTCGCCACCTCTCTCCTGTGGTGAAGGCACTGGCATAGACCCCGAGTCTTCATGAGCACCGGAACAAAAGGCAAAGCCTTACCTACTCCAGGAGATGGTAATAGGCATAGAGTGCCATGCTAGGCCACGCATGCTGCTTCAGGGTTGTATCTGTGTCTGCTTAGTTTGGCTTAGCAAGGTGAACCCCGGGTGCGAACTTGGAGCCCGGGGAAACAAGGCCCAAGAGGCAGCAGCTCTACGGCATCTCTTCTTCCATGACGCGCACGAAGCCTTGCTGAGAAAACAGTGGTGAAGTGCGGTTCGCTCCAAGCCCAAAACCTCTGTGAAAGCACAACATTCGCTGAGAAATCAAAGTCGGTTCTGTGGGCTGCTGCTGCTGGTTGCCTGAGCCCAGTCTCACGGTGGGAGAAACCCGCATACAACTTAAGGCTCTTTGCCCGTGCATCTCCTCAGGGAAAGCGCAGCATTGGTTGGGAAATCCGAGTTGGGTTTGGGGATGCTGCTGCTGCTTGCCTGAGCTAGTCTCCAGAGCACAGTGCACGAAACCCGCATGGAGCGAAATCCTCTTTGTTCTAGCACCCCTCTGCCTGAGAGAGAAGCGCGGTTGCGCCTGTGGAAAGAGCCTTAAGGAAAGGGACACGTCTTTCACTGCGCTCCCCAGGAGCATGTCTGTGGAAGGTGCAGCACGCTGCCCAGGCAGAAGAGCAGGAGCCGTTGGCCTTCTGGTCTGGAAACGGTTGCGAAGCAGGAGAGCCGGCCCTGGCAGGCACAGCGGTCGGTGGCAATACAAGTGTCACCCGCTCCCTGTGCAGAGAGACGGAAGACTGGCTGCTACGGAGAGAGGAGGGGATGAGTAGGGCAGGGCGCGTGCTCCACTCTTAGGAAGGAGTCTGGGCAGAAAGCATGCCTGTCCTGAGCCTCTGGGCCCAAGGAGACAGCAGCTCTTTGGCCACCTGTCCCTGGGGCAGACATGTGCTAGCCACGAGGCGCCGAAGCTGAACTCGCAGAAACAGCTCCCTGAAATAACGGGGAGTCAGACGCCGTCTTCCTCCAGGATGTGGAAGCTTGGAGGAGGCACGGGGTTTAAGGGGAAGGGGTGGGGACAGTCCCCCAAAGCTCCCTATTACGTGCACGGGCCGTGTGCAGGGATCCTGTCACCTCTCCTTTCCTGTGGGAAAAGCACTGGCTTAGTCCGCCAGTCCGCCTGAGCGCCAGAGTAAAAGGCCAAGCGATGCCTACACGGGGAGATGGTAGTGTGTATAGGGTGCCATCCTAGGCTCAACACGATACTGCAGGGTTGTGGCTGAGTCACCTGGCAGGGTGAACCCAGGAAGCGAACATGGAGCCCGGGAAAGCAAGGCCCAAGAGGCACCAGCTCTCCCGCAGCTCTTCTTCCCTGACGAGACTGAAGCCTTGCTGAGGAAGTAGCGGCGAAGTGCTGTTCGCTCCAAGCCAAAGCCACTACGAAATCACAGCATTCACTGAGAAATGTTCTGCGGGCTGCTGCTGCTTGCCTGAACCCTGTCTCACGGTGGGAGAAACCCGCATACAGCGAAAGCCTCTTTGCCTTGTCATCTGCCGTTGGAAAGCACAGCATTCATTGGTAAATCCGAGTTGTGTTTGGGGATGCTGCTGCTGCTTGCCTGAGCTTGTCTCCGCAGCACGATGAATGATACCCGCATGGGGCGAAATACTCTTTGCCCTAGCATCCCCTCTGCCTGAGAGAGAAGCATGGTTGCACACGTCTGTCACCGCGCTCCCCAGGAGCAATGTGTGGGGGCGCAGCACGCCGCCCCCAGAAAAGAGAAGGATCCGTTGGCCTCTGGGTCGGGAAACGCTCGGGAAGCAGGATACCCTGCTGTGGCACGAACAGCAGGCTGGTGGCAAGACATGTATCCCCCCGCTCACTGTCCAGTGAGATGGAAGGTTGGCTGCTAAGGAGACAGGAGGGGACGACTAGGGCCGGGGCACGTGCTCCCCACTGAGGAAGGAGTCTGGGCAGAAGGCAGGCCTTTCCTGTGCCTCTGGTCCCATGGGGACAGCATCTCCTTGGCCAGCTGTACCAAGGGCAGACTTGGGCTTGCCACCAGGTGCCATACCCGCGACTCGCAGAAACAACCCCAAGGAGAAACGGGCAGTCAGATGCCGTCTTCCACCAGGATGTGGCAGCGATGTGGGTGACAGGGCTGTGCCGGGGATGGAGTGGAGACTGTCCCCTACAGTTCCCCTTCCAAGGGCACGGGCCGTGTGCAGCGATCCTGTCGCCACCTCTCTCCTGTGGTGAAGGCACTGGCATAGACCCCGAGTCTTCATGAGCGCCGGAACAAAAGGCAAAGCCTTACCTACCCCAGGAGATGGTAATAGGCATAGAGTGCCATGCTAGACCACGCATGCTGCTTCAGGGTTGTAACTGTGTCTGCTTAGTTTAGCTTAGCAAGGTGAACCCCGGGTGCGGACTTGGAGTCCGGGGAAACAAGGCCCAAGAGGCAGCAGCTCTACGGCAGCTCTTCTTCCATGACGCGCACGAAGCCTTGCTGAGAAAACAGTGGTGAAGTGCGGTTCGCTCCAAGCCCAAAACCTCTGTGAAAGCACAACATTCGCTGAGAAATCAAAGTCAGTACTGTGGGCTGCTGCTGCTGGTTGCCTGAGCCCAGTCTCACGGTGGGAGAAACCCGCATACAACTTAAGGCTCTTTGCCCATGCATCTCCTCAGGGAAAGCGCAGCATTGGTTGGGAAATCCGAGTTGGGTTTGGGGATGCTGCTGCTGCTTGCCTGAGCTAGTCTCCAGAGCACAGTGCACGAAACCCGCATGGAGCGAAATCCTCTTTGCTCTAGCACCCATCTGCCTGAGAAGCGCGGTTGTGCCTGTGGAAAGAGCCTTAAGGATAGGGTCACGTCTTTCACTGCGCTCCCCAGGAGCATGTCTGTGGAAGGTGCAGCACGCTGCCCAGGCAGAAGAGCAGGAGCCGTTGGCCTTCTGGTCTGGAAACGGTTGCGAAGCAGGAGAGCCGGCACTGGCAGGCACAGCGGCCGGTGGCAATACAAGTGTCACCCGCTCCCTGTGCAGAGAGACGGAAGCCTGGCTGCTACGGAGAGATGAGGGGATGAGTAGGGCAGGGCGCGTGCTCCACTCTTAGGAAGGAGTCTGGGCAGAAAGCATGCCTGTCCTGAGCCTCTGGGCCCAAGGAGACAGCAGCTCTTTGGCCACCTGTCCCTGGGGCAGACATGTGCTAGCCACGAGGCGCCGAAGCTGAACTCGCAGAAACAGCTCCCTGAAATAACGGGGAGTCAGACGCCGTCTTCCTCCAGGATGTGGAAGCTTGGAGGAGGCACGGGCTTTAAGGGGAAGGGGTGGGGACAGTCCCCCAAAGCTCCCTATTACATGCACGGGCCGTGTGCAGGGATCCTGTCACCTCTCCTTTCCTGTGGGAAAAGCACTGGCTTAGTCCGCCAGTCCGCCTGAGCGCCAGAGTAAAAGGCCAAGCGATGCCTACACGGGGAGATGGTAGTGTGTATAGGGTGCCATCCTAGGCTCAACACGATACTGCAGGGTTGTGGCTGAGTCACCTGGCAGGGTGAACGCAGGAAGCGAACATGGAGCCCGGGAAAGCAAGGCCCAAGAGGCACCAGCTCTCCCGCAGCTCTTCTTCCCTGACGCGACTGAAGCCTTGCTGAGGAAGCAGCGGCGAAGTGCTGTTCGCTCCAAGCCAAAGCCACTACGAAATCACAGCATTCGCTGAGAAATGTTCTGCGGGCTGCTGCTGCTTGCCTGAACCCTGTCTCACGGTGGGAGAAACCCGCATACAGCGAAAGCCTCTTTGCCTTGTCATCTGCCGTTGGAAAGCACAGCATTCATTGGTAAATCCGAGTTGTGTTTGGGGATGCTGCTGCTGCTTGCCTGAGCTTGTCTCCGCAGCACGATGAATGATACCCGCATGGGGCGAAATACTCTTTGCCCTAGCATCCCCTCTGCCTGAGAGAGAAGCATGGTTGCACACGAATGTCACCGCGCTCCCCAGGAGCAATGTGTGGAAGGCGCAGCACGCCGCCCCCAGAAAAGAGAAGGATCCGTTGGCCTCTGGGTCGGGAAACGCTCGGGAAGCAGGATACCCTGCTGTGGCACGAACAGCAGGCTGGTGGCAAGACATGTATCCCCCCGCTCACTGTCCAGTGAGATGGAAGGTTGGCTGCTAAGGAGACAGGAGGGGACGACTAGGGCCGGGGCACGTGCTCCCCACTGAGGAAGGAGTCTGGGCAGAAGGCAGGCCTTTCCTGTGCCTCTGGTCCCATGGGGACAGCATCTCCTTGGCCAGCTGTACCAAGGGCAGACTTGGGCTTGCCACCAGGTGCCATACCCGCGACTCGCAGAAACAACCCCAAGGAGAAACGGGCAGTCAGATGCCGTCTTCCACCAGGATGTGGCAGCGATGGGGGTGACAGGGCTGTGCCGGGGATGGAGTGGAGACTGTCCCCTACAGTTCCCCTTCCAAGGGCACGGGCCGTGTGCAGGGATCCTGTCGCCACCTCTCTCCTGTGGTGAAGGCACTGGCATAGACCCCGAGTCTTCATGAGCGCCGGAACAAAAGGCAAAGCCTTACCTACCCCAGGAGATGGTAATAGGCATAGAGTGCCATGCTAGGCCACGCATGCTGCTTCAGGGTTGTAACTGTGTCTGCTTAGTTTGGCTTAGCAAGGTGAACCCCGGGTGCGAACTTGGAGTCCGGGGAAACAAGGCCCAAGAGGCAGCAGCTCTACGGCAGCTCTTCTTCCATGACGCGCACGAAGCCTTGCTGAGAAAACAGTGGTGAAGTGCGGTTCGCTCCAAGCGCAAAACCTCTGTGAAAGCACAACATTCGCTGAGAAATCAAAGTCGGTACTGTGGGCTGCTGCTGCTGGTTGCCTGAGCCCAGTCTCACGGTGGGAGAAACCCGCATACAACTTAAGGCTCTTTGCCCGTGCATCTCCTCAGGGAAAGCGCAGCATTGGTTGGGAAATCCGAGTTGGGTTTGGGGATGCTGCTGCTGCTTGCCTGAGCTAGTCTCCAGAGCACAGTGCACGAAACCCGCATGGAGCGAAATCCTCTTTGCTCTAGCACCCCTCTGCCTGAGAGAGAAGCGCGGTTGCGCCTGTGGAAAGAGCCTTAAGGAAAGGGACACGTCTTTCACTGCGCTCCCCAGGAGCAAGTCTGTGGAAGGTGCAGCACGCTGCCCAGGCAGAAGAGCAGGAGCCGTTGGCCTTCTGGTCTGGAAACGGTTGCGAAGCAGGAGAGCCGGCCCTGGCAGGCACAGCGGCCGGTGGCAATACAAGTGTCACCCGCTCCCTGTGCAGAGAGACGGAAGACTGGCTGCTACGGAGAGAGGAGGGGATGAGTAGGGCAGGGCGCGTGCTCCACTCTTGGGAAGGAGTCTGGGCAGAAAGCATGCCTGTCCTGAGCCTCTGGGCCCAAGGAGACAGCAGCTCTTTGGCCACCTGTCCCTGGGGCAGACATGTGCTAGCCACGAGGCGCCGAAGCTGAACTCGCAGAAACAGCTCCCTGAAATAACGGGGAGTCAGACGCCGTCTTCCTCCAGGATGTGGAAGCTTGGAGGAGGCACGGGGTTTAAGGGGAAGGGGTGGGGACAGTCCCCCAAAGCTCCCTATTACGTGCACGGGCCGTGTGCAGGGATCCTGTCACCTCTCCTTTCCTGTGGGAAAAGCACTGGCTTAGTCCGCCAGTCCGCCTGAGCGCCAGAGTAAAAGGCCAAGCGATGCCTACACGGGGAGATGGTAGTGTGTATAGGGTGCCATCCTAGGCTCAACACGATACTGCAGGGTTGTGGCTGAGTCACCTGGCAGGGTGAACCCAGGAAGCGAACATGGAGCCCGGGAAAGCAAGGCCCAAGAGGCACCAGCTCTCCCGCAGCTCTTCTTCCCTGACGCGACTGAAGCCTTGCTGAGGAAGCAGCGGCGAAGTGCTGTTCGCTCCAAGCCAAAGCCACTACGAAATCACAGCATTCGCTGAGAAATGTTCTGCGGGCTGCTGCTGCTTGCCTGAACCCTGTCTCACGGTGGGAGAAACCCGCATACAGGGAAAGCCTCTTTGCCTTGTCATCTGCCGTTGGAAAGCACAGCATTCATTGGTAAATCCGAGTTGTGTTTGGGGATGCTGCTGCTGCTTGCCTGAGCTTGTCTCCGCAGCACGATGAATGATACCCGCATGGGGCGAAATACTCTTTGCCCTAGCATCCCCTCTGCCTGAGAGAGAAGCATGGTTGCACACGAATGTCACCGCGCTCCCCAGGAGCAATGTGTGGAAGGCGCAGCACGCCGCCCCCAGAAAAGAGAAGGATCCGTTGGCCTCTGGGTCGGGAAACGCTCGGGAAGCAGGATACCCTGCTGTGGCACGAACAGCAGGCTGGTGGCAAGACATGTATCCCCCCGCTCACTGTCCAGTGAGATGGAAGGTTGGCTGCTAAGGAGACAGGAGGGGACGACTAGGGCCGGGGCACGTGCTCCCCACTGAGGAAGGAGTCTGGGCAGAAGGCAGGCCTTTCCTGTGCCTCTGGTCCCATGGGGACAGCATCTCCTTGGCCAGCTGTACCAAGGGCATACTTGGGCTTGCCACCAGGTGCCATACCCGCGACTCGCAGAAACAACCCCAAGGAGAAACGGGCAGTCAGATGCCGTCTTCCACCAGGATGTGGCAGCGATGTGGGTGACAGGGCTGTGCCGGGGATGGAGTGGAGACTGTCCCCTACAGTTCCCCTTCCAAGGGCACGGGCCGTGTGCAGGGATCCTGTCGCCACCTCTCTCCTGTGGTGAAGGCACTGGCATAGACCCCGAGTCTTCATGAGCGCCGGAACAAAAGGCAAAGCCTTACCTACCCCAGGAGATGGTAATAGGCATAGAGTGCCATGCTAGGCCACGCATGCTGCTTCAGGGTTGTAACTGTGGTGCTTAGTTTGGCTTAGCAAGGTGAACCCCGGGTGCGAACTTGGAGCCCGGGGAAACAAGGCCCAAGAGGCAGCAGCTCTACGGCAGCTCTTCTTCCATGACGCGCACGAAGCCTTGCTGAGAAAACAGTGGTGAAGTGCGGTTCGCTCCAAGCCCAAAACCTCTGTGAAAGCACAACATTCGCTGAGAAATCAAAGTCGGTACTGTGGGCTGCTGCTGCTGGTTGCCTGAGCCCAGTCTCACGGTGGGAGAAACCCGCATACAACTTAAGGCTCTTTGCCCGTGCATCTCCTCAGGGAAAGCGCAGCATTGGTTGAGAAATCCGAGTTGGGTTTGGGGATGCTGCTGATGCTTGCCTGAGCTAGTCTCCAGAGCACAGTGCACGAAACCCGCATGGAGCGAAATCCTCTTTTTTCTAGCACCCCTCTGCCTGAGAGAGAAGCGCGGTTGCGCCTGTGGAAAGAGCCTTAAGGAAAGGGACACGTCTTTCACTGCGCTCCCCAGGAGCATGTCTGTGGAAGGTGCAGCACGCTGCCCAGGCAGAAGAGCAGGAGCCGTTGGCCTTCTGGTCTGGAAACGGTTGTGAAGCAGGAGAGCCGGCCCTGGCAGGCACAGCGGCCGGTGGCAATACAAGTGTCACCCGCTCCCTGTGCAGAGAGACGGAAGCCTGGCTGCTACGGAGAGAGGAGGGGATGAGTAGGGCAGGGCGCGTGCTCCACTCTTAGGAAGGAGTCTGGGCAGAAAGCATGCCTGTCCTGAGCCTCTGGGCCCAAGGAGACAGCAGCTCTTTGGCCACCTGTCCCTGGGGCAGACATGTGCTAGCCACGAGGCGCCGAAGCTGAACTCGCAGAAACAGCTCCCTGAAATAACGGGGAGTCAGACGCCGTCTTCCTCCAGGATGTGGAAGCTTGGAGGAGGCACGGGGTTTAAGGGGAAGGGGTGGGGACAGTCCCCCAAAGCTCCCTATTACGTGCACGGGCCGTGTGCAGGGATCCTGTCACCTCTCCTTTCCTGTGGGAAAAGCACTGGCTTAGTCCGCCAGTCCGCCTGAGCGCCAGAGTAAAAGGCCAAGCGATGCCTACACGGGGAGATGGTAGTGTGTATAGGGTGCCATCCTAGGCTCAACACGATACTGCAGGGTTGTGGCTGAGTCACCTGGCAGGGTGAACCCAGGAAGCGAACATGGAGCCCGGGAAAGCAAGGCCAAAGAGGCACCAGCTCTCCCGCAGCTCTTCTTCCCTGACGCGACTGAAGCCTTGCTGAGGAAGCAGCGGCGAAGTGCTGTTCGCTCCAAGCCAAAGCCACTACGAAATCACAGCTTTCGCTGAGAAATGTTCTGCGGGCTGCTGCTGCTTGCCTGAACCCTGTCTCACGGTGGGAGAAACCCGCATACAGCGAAAGCCTCTTTGCCTTGTCATCTGCCGTTGGAAAGCACAGCATTCATTGGTAAATCCGAGTTGTGTTTGGGGATGCTCCTGCTGCTTGCCTGAGCTTGTCTCCGCAGCACGATGAATGATACCCGCATGGGGCGAAATACTCTTTGCCCTAGCATCCCCTCTGCCTGAGAGAGAAGCATGGTTGCACACGTCTGTCACCGCGCTCCCCAGGAGCAATGTGTGGGGGCGCAGCACGCCGCCCCCAGAAAAGAGAAGGATCCGTTGGCCTCTGGGTCGGGAAACGCTCGGGAAGCAGGATACCCTGCTGTGGCACGAACAGCAGGCTGGTGGCAAGACATGTATCCCCCCGCTCACTGTCCAGTGAGATGGAAGGTTGGCTGCTAAGGAGACAGGAGGGGACGACTAGGGCCGGGGCACGTGCTCCCCACTGAGGAAGGAGTCTGGGCAGAAGGCAGGCCTTTCCTGTGCCTCTGGTCCCATGGGGACAGCATCTCCTTGGCCAGCTGTACCAAGGGCAGACTTGGGCTTGCCACCAGGTGCCATACCCGCGACTCGCAGAAACAACCCCAAGGAGAAACGGGCAGTCAGATGCCGTCTTCCACCAGGATGTGGCAGCGATGTGGGTGACAGGGCTGTGCCGGGGATGGAGTGGAGACTGTCCCCTACAGTTCCCCTTCCAAGGGCACGGGCCGTGTGCAGGGATCCTGTCGCCACCTCTCTCCTGTGGTGAAGGCACTGGCATAGACCCCGAGTCTTCATGAGCTCCGGAACAAAAGGCAAAGCCTTACCTACCCCAGGAGATGGTAATAGGCATAGAGTGCCATGCTAGGCCACGCATGCTGCTTCAGGGTTGTAACTGTGTCTGCTTAGTTTAGCTTAGCAAGGTGAACCGCGGGTGCGAACTTGGAGTCCGGGGAAACAAGGCCCAAGAGGCAGCAGCTCTACGGCAGCTCTTCTTCCATGACGCGCACGAAGCCTTGCTGAGAAAACAGTGGTGAAGTGCGGTTCGCTCCAAGCCCAAAACCTCTGTGAAAGCACAACATTCGCTGAGAAATCAAAGTCAGTACTGTGGGCTGCTGCTGCTGGTTGCCTGAGCCCAGTCTCACGGTGGGAGAAACCCGCATACAACTTAAGGCTCTTTGCCCGTGCATCTCCTCAGGGAAAGCGCAGCATTGGTTGGGAAATCCGAGTTGGGTTTGGGGATGCTGCTGATGCTTGCCTGAGCTAGTCTCCAGAGCACAGTGCACGAAACCCGCATGGAGCGAAATCCTCTTTGCTCTAGCACCCATCTGCCTGAGAAGCGCGGTTGCGCCTGTGGAAAGAGCCTTAAGGAAAGGGTCACGTCTTTCACTGCGCTCCCCAGGAGCATGTCTGTGGAAGGTGCAGCACGCTGCCCAGGCAGAAGAGCAGGAGCCGTTGGCCTTCTGGTCTGGAAACGGTTGCGAAGCAGGAGAGCCGGCCCTGGCAGGCACAGCGGCCGGTGGCAATACAAGTGTCACCCGCTCCCTGTGCAGAGAGACGGAAGACTGGCTGCTACGGAGAGAGGAGGGGATGAGTAGGGCAGGGCGCGTGCTCCACTCTTAGGAAGGAGTCTGGGCAGAAAGCATGCCTGTCCTGAGCCTCTGGGCCCAAGGAGACAGCAGCTCTTTGGCCACCTGTCCCTGGGGCAGACATGTGCTAGCCACGAGGCGCCGAAGCTGAACTCGCAGAAACAGCTCCCTGAAATAACGGGGAGTCAGACGCCGTCTTCCTCCAGGATGTGGAAGCTTGGAGGAGGCACGGGGTTTAAGGGGAAGGGGTGGGGACAGTCCCCCAAAGCTCCCTATTACGTGCACGGGCCGTGTGCAGGGATCCTGTCACCTCTCCTTTCCTGTGGGAAAAGCACTGGCTTAGTCCGCCAGTCCGCCTGAGCGCCAGAGTAAAAGGCCAAGCGATGCCTACACGGGGAGATGGTAGTGTGTATAGGGTGCCATCCTAGGCTCAACACGATACTGCAGGGTTGTGGCTGAGTCACCTGGCAGGGTGAACGCAGGAAGCGAACATGGAGCCCGGGAAAGCAAGGCCCAAGAGGCACCAGCTCTCCCGCAGCTCTTCTTCCCTGACGCGACTGAAGCCTTGCTGAGGAAGTAGCGGCGAAGTGCTGTTCGCTCCAAGCCAAAGCCACTACGAAATCACAGCATTCGCTGAGAAATGTTCTGCGGGCTGCTGCTGCTTGCCTGAACCCTGTCTCACGGTGGGAGAAACCCGCATACAGCGAAAGCCTCTTTGCCTTGTCATCTGCCGTTGGAAAGCACAGCATTCATTGGTAAATCCGAGTTGTGTTTGGGGATGCTGCTGCTGCTTGCCTGAGCTTGTCTCCGCAGCACGATGAATGATACCCGCATGGGGCGAAATACTCTTTGCCCTAGCATCCCCTCTGCCTGAGAGAGAAGCATGGTTGCACACGTCTGTCACCGCGCTCCCCAGGAGCAATGTGTGGAAGGCGCAGCACGCCGCCCCCAGAAAAGAGAAGGATCCGTTGGCCTCTGGGTCGGGAAACGCTCGGGAAGCAGGATACCCTGCTGTGGCACGAACAGCAGGCTGGTGGCAAGACATGTATCCCCCCGCTCACTGTCCAGTGAGATGGAAGGTTGGCTGCTAAGGAGACAGGAGGGGACGACTAGGGCCGGGGCACGTGCTCCCCACTGAGGAAGGAGTCTGGGCAGAAGGCAGGCCTTTCCTGTGCCTCTGGTCCCATGGGGACAGCATCTCCTTGGCCAGCTGTACCAAGGGCATACTTGGGCTTGCCACCAGGTGCCATACCCGCCACTCGCAGAAACAACCCCAAGGAGAAACGGGCAGTCAGATGCCGTCTTCCACCAGGATGTGGAAGCGATGTGGGTGACAGGGCTGTGCCGGGGATGGAGTGGAGACTGTCCCCTACAGTTCCCCTTCCAAGGGCACGGGCCGTGTGCAGGGATCCTGTCGCCACCTCTCTCCTGTGGTGAAGGCACTGGCATAGACCCCGAGTCTTCATGAGCGCCGGAACAAAAGGCAAAGCCTTACCTACCCCAGGAGATGGTAATAGGCATAGAGTGCCATGCTAGGCCACGCATGCTGCTTCAGGGTTGTATCTGTGTCTGCTTAGTTTGGCTTAGCAAGGTGAACCCCGGGTGCGAACTTGGAGCCCGGGGAAACAAGGCCCAAGAGGCAGCAGCTCTACGGCATCTCTTCTTCCATGACGCGCACGAAGCCTTGCTGAGAAAACAGTGGTGAAGTGCGGTTCGCTCCAAGCCCAAAACCTCTGTGAAAGCACAACATTCGCTGAGAAATCAAAGTCGGTTCTGTGGGCTGCTGCTGCTGGTTGCCTGAGCCCAGTCTCACGGTGGGAGAGACCCGCATACAACTTAAGGCTCTTTGCCCGTGCATCTCCTCAGGGAAAGCGCAGCATTGGTTGAGAAATCCGAGTTGGGTTTGGGGATGCTGCTGCTGCTTGTCTGAGCTAGTCTCCAGAGCACAGTGCACGAAACCCGCATGGAGCGAAATCCTCTTTGTTCTAGCACCCCTCTGCCTGAGAGAGAAGCGCGGTTGCGCCTGTGGAAAGAGCCTTAAGGAAAGGGACACGTCTTTCACTGCGCTCCCCAGGAGCATGTCTGTGGAAGGTGCAGCACGCTGCCCAGGCAGAAGAGCAGGAGCCGTTGGCCTTCTGGTCTGGAAACGGTTGCGAAGCAGGAGAGCCGGCCCTGGCAGGCACAGCGGCCGGTGGCAATACAAGTGTCACCCGCTCCCTGTGCAGAGAGACGGAAGCCTGGCTGCTACGGAGAGAGGAGGGGATGAGTAGGGCAGGGCGCGTGCTCCACTCTTAGGAAGGAGTCTGGGCAGAAAGCATGCCTGTCCTGAGCCTCTGGGCCCAAGGAGACAGCAGCTCTTTGGCCACCTGTCCCTGGGGCAGACATGTGCTAGCCACGAGGCGCCGAAGCTGAACTCGCAGAAACAGCTCCCTGAAATAACGGGGAGTCAGACGCCGTCTTCCTCCAGGATGTGGAAGCTTGGAGGAGGCACGGGGTTTAAGGGGAAGGGGTGGGGACAGTCCCCCAAAGCTCCCTATTACGTGCACGGGCCGTGTGCAGGGATCCTGTCACCTCTCCTTTCCTGTGGGAAAAGCACTGGCTTAGTCCGCCAGTCCGCCTGAGCGCCAGAGTAAAAGGCCAAGCGATGCCTACACGGGGAGATGGTAGTGTGTATAGGGTGCCATCCTAGGCTCAACACGATACTGCAGGGTTGTGGCTGAGTCACCTGGCAGGGTGAACCCAGGAAGCGAACATGGAGCCCGGGAAAGCAAGGCCCAAGAGGCACCAGCTCTCCCGCAGCTCTTCTTCCCTGACGCGACTGAAGCCTTGCTGAGGAAGCAGCGGCGAAGTGCTGTTCGCTCCAAGCCAAAGCCACTACGAAATCACAGCATTCGCTGAGAAATGTTCTGCGGGCTGCTGCTGCTTGCCTGAACCCTGGCTCACGGTGGGAGAAACCCGCATACAGCGAAAGCCTCTTTGCCTTGTCATCTGCCGTTGGAAAGCACAGCATTCATTGGTAAATCCGAGTTGTGTTTGGGGATGCTGCTGCTGCTTGCCTGAGCTTGTCTCCGCAGCACGATGAATGATCCCCGCATGGGGCGAAATACTCTTTGCCCTAGCATCCCCTCTGCCTGAGAGAGAAGCATGGTTGCACACGTCTGTCACCACGCTCCCCAGGAGCAATGTGTGGAAGGCGCAGCACGCCGCCCCCAGAAAAGAGAAGGATCCGTTGGCCTCTGGGTCGGGAAACGCTCGGGAAGCAGGATACCCTGCTGTGGCACGAACAGCAGGCTGGTGGCAAGACATGTATCCCCCCGCTCACTGTCCAGTGAGATGGAAGGTTGGCTGCTAAGGAGACAGGAGGGGACGACTAGGGCCGGGGCACGTGCTCCCCACTGAGGAAGGAGTCTGGGCAGAAGGCAGGCCTTTCCTGTGCCTCTGGTCCCATGGGGACAGCATCTCCTTTGCCAGCTGTACCAAGGGCAGACTTGGGCTTGCCACCAGGTGCCATACCCGCGACTCGCAGAAACAACCCCAAGGAGAAACGGGCAGTCAGATGCCGTCTTCCACCAGGATGTGGCAGCGATGTGGGTGACAGGGCTGTGCCGGGGATGGAGTGGAGACTGTCCCCTACAGTTCCCCTTCCAAGGGCACGGGCCGTGTGCAGGGATCCTGTCGCCACCTCTCTCCTGTGGTGAAGGCACTGGCATAGACCCCGAGTCTTCATGAGCGCCGGAACAAAAGGCAAAGCCTTACCTACCCCAGGAGATGGTAATAGGCATAGAGTGCCATGCTAGGCCACGCATGCTGCTTCAGGGTTGTATCTGTGTCTGCTTAGTTTGGCTTAGCAAGGTGAACCCCGGGTGCGAACTTGGAGCCCGGGGAAACAAGGCCCAAGAGGCAGCAGCTCTACGGCATCTCTTCTTCCATGACGCGCACGAAGCCTTGCTGAGAAAACAGTGGTGAAGTGCGGTTCGCTCCAAGCCCAAAACCTCTGAAAAAGCACAACATTCGCTGAGAAATCAAAGTCGGTTCTGTGGGCTGCTGCTGCTGGTTGCCTGAGCCCAGTCTCACGGTGGGAGAGACCCGCATACAACTTAAGGCTCTTTGCCCGTGCATCTCCTCAGGGAAAGCGCAGCATTGGTTGAGAAATCCGAGTTGGGTTTGGGGATGCTGCTGCTGCTTGCCTGAGCTAGTCTCCAGAGCACAGTGCACGAAACCCGCATGGAGCGAAATCCTCTTTGTTCTAGCACCCCTCTGCCTGAGAGAGAAGCGCGGTTGCGCCTGTGGAAAGAGCCTTAAGGAAAGGGACACGTCTTTCACTGCGCTCCCCAGGAGCATGTCTGTGGAAGGTGCAGCACGCTGCCCAGGCAGAAGAGCAGGAGCCGTTGGCCTTCTGGTTTGGAAACGGTTGCGAAGCAGGAGAGCCGGCCCTGGCAGGCACAGCGGCCGGTGGCAATACAAGTGTCACCCGCTCCCTGTGCAGAGAGACGGAAGCCTGGCTGCTACGGAGAGAGGAGGGGATGAGTAGGGCAGGGCGCGTGCTCCACTCTTAGGAAGGAGTCTGGGCAGAAAGCATGCCTGTCCTGAGCCTCTGGGCCCAAGGAGACAGCAGCTCTTTGGCCACCTGTCCCTGGGGCAGACATGTGCTAGCCACGAGGCGCCGAAGCTGAACTCGCAGAAACAGCTCCCTGAAATAACGGGGAGTCAGACGCCGTCTTCCTCCAGGATGTGGAAGCTTGGAGGAGGCACGGGGTTTAAGGGGAAGGGGTGGGGACAGTCCCCCAAAGCTCCCTATTACGTGCACGGGCCGTGTGCAGGGATCCTGTCACCTCTCCTTTCCTGTGGGAAAAGCACTGGCTTAGTCCGCCAGTCCGCCTGAGCGCCAGAGTAAAAGGCCAAGCGATGCCTACACGGGGAGATGGTAGTGTGTATAGGGTGCCATCCTAGGCTCAACACGATACTGCAGGGTTGTGGCTGAGTCACCTGGCAGGGTGAACCCAGGAAGCGAACATGGAGCCCGGGAAAGCAAGGCCCAAGAGGCACCAGCTCTCCCGCAGCTCTTCTTCCCTGACGCGACTGAAGCCTTGCTGAGGAAGCAGCGGCGAAGTGCTGTTCGCTCCAAGCCAAAGCCACTACGAAATCACAGCATTCGCTGAGAAATGTTCTGCGGGCTGCTGCTGCTTGCCTGAACCCTGGCTCACGGTGGGAGAAACCCGCATACAGCGAAAGCCTCTTTGCCTTGTCATCTGCCGTTGGAAAGCACAGCATTCATTGGTAAATCCGAGTTGTGTTTGGGGATGCTGCTGCTGCTTGCCTGAGCTTGTCTCCGCAGCACGATGAATGATACCCGCATGGGGCGAAATACTCTTTGCCCTAGCATCCCCTCTGCCTGAGAGAGAAGCATGGTTGCACACGTCTGTCACCGCGCTCCCCAGGAGCAATGTGTGGAAGGCGCAGCACGCCGCCCCCAGAAAAGAGAAGGATCCGTTGGCCTCTGGGTCGGGAAACGCTCGGGAAGCAGGATACCCTGCTGTGGCACGAACAGCAGGCTGGTGGCAAGACATGTATCCCCCCGCTCACTGTCCAGTGAGATGGAAGGTTGGCTGCTAAGGAGACAGGAGGGGACGACTAGGGCCGGGGCACGTGCTCCCCACTGAGGAAGGAGTCTGGGCAGAAGGCAGGCCTTTCCTGTGCCTCTGGTCCCATGGGGACAGCATCTCCTTGGCCAGCTGTACCAAGGGCAGACTTGGGCTTGCCACCAGGTGCCATACCCGCGACTCGCAGAAACAACCCCAAGGAGAAACGGGCAGTCAGATGCCGTCTTCCACCAGGATGTGGCAGCGATGTGGGTGACAGGGCTGTGCCGGGGATGGAGTGGAGACTGTCCCCTACAGTTCCCCTTCCAAGGGCACGGGCCGTGTGCAGGGATCCTGTCGCCACCTCTCTCCTGTGGTGAAGGCACTGGCATAGACCCCGAGTCTTCATGAGCGCCGGAACAAAAGGCAAAGCCTTACCTACCCCAGGAGATGGTAATAGGCATAGAGTGCCATGCTAGGCCACGCATGCTGCTTCAGGGTTGTATCTGTGTCTGCTTAGTTTGGCTTAGCAAGGTGAACCCCGGGTGCGAACTTGGAGCCCGGGAAAACAAGGCCCAAGAGGCAGCAGCTCTACGGCAGCTCTTCTTCCATGACGCGCACGAAGCCTTGCTGAGAAAACAGTGGTGAAGTGCGGTTCGCTCCAAGCCCAAAACCTCTGTGAAAGCACAACATTCGCTGAGAAATCAAAGTCGGTACTGTGGGCTGCTGCTGCTGGTTGCCTGAGCCCAGTCTCACGGTGGGAGAAACCCGCATACAACTTAAGGCTCTTTGCCCGTGCATCTCCTCAGGGAAAGCGCAGCATTGGTTGGGAAATCCGAGTTGGGTTTGGGGATGCTGCTGCTGCTTGCCTGAGCTAGTCTCCAGAGCACAGTGCACGAAACCCGCATGGAGCGAAATCCTCTTTGCTCTAGCACCCCTCTGCCTGAGAGAGAAGCGCGGTTGCGCCTGTGGAAAGAGCCTTAAGGAAAGGGACACGTCTTTCACTGCGCTCCCCAGGAGCATGTCTGTGGAAGGTGCAGCACGCTGCCCAGGCAGAAGAGCAGGAGCCGTTGGCCTTCTGGTCTGGAAACGGTTGCGAAGCAGGAGAGCCGGCCCTGGCAGGCACAGCGGCCGGTGGCAATACAAGTGTCACCCGCTCCCTGTGCAGAGAGACGGAAGCCTGGCTGCTACGGAGAGAGGAGGGGATGAGTAGGGCAGGGCGCGTGCTCCACTCTTAGGAAGGAGTCTGGGCAGAAAGCATGCCTGTCCTGAGCCTCTGGGCCCAAGGAGACAGCAGCTCTTTGGCCACCTGTCCCTGGGGCAGACATGTGCTAGCCACGAGGCGCCGAAGCTGAACTCGCAGAAACAGCTCCCTGAAATAACGGGGAGTCAGACGCCGTCTTCCTCCAGGATGTGGAAGCTTGGAGGAGGCACGGGGTTTAAGGGGAAGGGGTGGGGACAGTCCCCCAAAGCTCCCTATTACGTGCACGGGCCGTGTGCAGGGATCCTGTCACCTCTCCTTTCCTGTGGGAAAAGCACTGGCTTAGTCCGCCAGTCCGCCTGAGCGCCAGAGTAAAAGGCCAAGCGATGCCTACACGGGGAGATGGTAGTGTGTATAGGGTGCCATCCTAGGCTCAACACGATACTGCAGGGTTGTGGCTGAGTCACCTGGCAGGGTGAACCCAGGAAGCGAACATGGAGCCCGGGAAAGCAAGGCCCAAGAGGCACCAGCTCTCCCGCAGCTCTTCTTCCCTGACGCGACTGAAGCCTTGCTGAGGAAGCAGCGGCGAAGTGCTGTTCGCTCCAAGCCAAAGCCACTACGAAATCACAGCATTCGCTGAGAAATGTTCTGCGGGCTGCTGCTGCTTGCCTGAACCCTGGCTCACGGTGGGAGAAACCCGCATACAGTGAAAGCCTCTTTGCCTTGTCATCTGCCGTTGGAAAGCACAGCATTCATTGGTAAATCCGAGTTGTGTTTGGGGATGCTGCTGCTGCTTGCCTGAGCTTGTCTCCGCAGCACGATGAATGATACCCGCATGGGGCGAAATACTCTTTGCCCTAGCATCCCCTCTGCCTGAGAGAGAAGCATGGTTGCACACGTCTGTCACCGCGCTCCCCAGGAGCAATGTGTGGAAGGCGCAGCACGCCGCCCCCAGAAAAGAGAAGGATCCGTTGGCCTCTGGGTCGGGAAACGCTCGGGAAGCAGGATACCCTGCTGTGGCACGAACAGCAGGCTGGTGGCAAGACATGTATCCCCCCGCTCACTGTCCAGTGAGATGGAAGGTTGGCTGCTAAGGAGACAGGAGGGGACGACTAGGGCCGGGGCACGTGCTCCCCACTGAGGAAGGAGTCTGGGCAGAAGGCAGGCCTTTCCTGTGCCTCTGGTCCCATGGGGACAGCATCTCCTTGGCCAGCTGTACCAAGGGCATACTTGGGCTTGCCACCAGGTGCCATACCCGCGACTCGCAGAAACAACCCCAAGGAGAAACGGGCAGTCAGATGCCGTCTTCCACCAGGATGTGGCAGCGATGTGGGTGACAGGGCTGTGCCGGGGATGGAGTGGAGACTGTCCCCTACAGTTCCCCTTCCAAGGGCACGGGCCGTGTGCAGGGATCCTGTCGCCACCTCTCTCCTGTGGTGAAGGCACTGGCATAGACCCCGAGTCTTCATGAGCGCCGGAACAAAAGGCAAAGCCTTACCTACCCCAGGAGATGGTAATAGGCATAGAGTGCCATGCTAGGCCACGCATGCTGCTTCAGGGTTGTATCTGTGTCTGCTTAGTTTGGCTTAGCAAGGTGAACCCCGGGTGCGAACTTGGAGCCCGGGGAAACAAGGCCCAAGAGGCAGCAGCTCTACGGCATCTCTTCTTCCATGACGCGCACGAAGCCTTGCTGAGAAAACAGTGGTGAAGTGCGGTTCGCTCCAAGCCCAAAACCTCTGTGAAAGCACAACATTCGCTGAGAAATCAAAGTCGGTTCTGTGGGATGCTGCTGCTGGTTGCCTGAGCCCAGTCTCACGGTGGGAGAGACCCGCATACAACTTAAGGCTCTTTGCCCGTGCATCTCCTCAGGGAAAGCGCAGCATTGGTTGAGAAATCCGAGTTGGGTTGGGGATGCTGCTGCTGCTTGCCTGAGCTAGTCTCCAGAGCACAGTGCACGAAACCCGCATGGAGCGAAATCCTCTTTGTTCTAGCACCCCTCTGCCTGAGAGAGAAGCGCGGTTGCGCCTGTGGAAAGAGCCTTAAGGAAAGGGACACGTCTTTCACTGCGCTCCCCAGGAGCATGTCTGTGGAAGGTGCAGCACGCTGCCCAGGCAGAAGAGCAGGAGCCGTTGGCCTTCTGGTCTGGAAACGGTTGCGAAGCAGGAGAGCCGGCCCTGGCAGGCACAGCGGCCGGTGGCAATACAAGTGTCACCCGCTCCCTGTGCAGAGAGACGGAAGCCTGGCTGCTACGGAGAGAGGAGGGGATGAGTAGGGCAGGGCGCGTGCTCCACTCTTAGGAAGGAGTCTGGGCAGAAAGCATGCCTGTCCTGAGCCTCTGGGCCCAAGGAGACAGCAGCTCTTTGGCCACCTGTCCCTGGGGCAGACATGTGCTAGCCACGAGGCGCCGAAGCTGAACTCGCAGAAACAGCTCCCTGAAATAACGGGGAGTCAGACGCCGTCTTCCTCCAGGATGTGGAAGCTTGGAGGAGGCACGGGGTTTAAGGGGAAGGGGTGGGGACAGTCCCCCAAAGCTCCCTATTACGTGCACGGGCCGTGTGCAGGGATCCTGTCACCTCTCCTTTCCTGTGGGAAAAGCACTGGCTTAGTCCGCCAGTCCGCCTGAGCGCCAGAGTAAAAGGCCAAGCGATGCCTACACGGGGAGATGGTAGTGTGTATAGGGTGCCATCCTAGGCTCAACACGATACTGCAGGGTTGTGGCTGAGTCACCTGGCAGGGTGAACCCAGGAAGCGAACATGGAGCCCGGGAAAGCAAGGCCCAAGAGGCACCAGCTCTCCCGCAGCTCTTCTTCCCTGACGCGACTGAAGCCTTGCTGAGGAAGCAGCGGCGAAGTGCTGTTCGCTCCAAGCCAAAGCCACTACGAAATCACAGCATTCGCTGAGAAATGTTCTGCGGGCTGCTGCTGCTTGCCTGAACCCTGGCTCACGGTGGGAGAAACCCGCATACAGCGAAAGCCTCTTTGCCTTGTCATCTGCCGTTGGAAAGCACAGCATTCATTGGTAAATCCGAGTTGCGTTTGGGGATGCTGCTGCTGCTTGCCTGAGCTTGTCTCCGCAGCACGATGAATGATCCCCGCATGGGGCGAAATACTCTTTGCCCTAGCATCCCCTCTGCCTGAGAGAGAAGCATGGTTGCACACGTCTGTCACCACGCTCCCCAGGAGCAATGTGTGGAAGGCGCAGCACGCCGCCCCCAGAAAAGAGAAGGATCCGTTGGCCTCTGGGTCGGGAAACGCTCGGGAAGCAGGATACCCTGCTGTGGCACGAACAGCAGGCTGGTGGCAAGACATGTATCCCCCCGCTCACTGTCCAGTGAGATGGAAGGTTGGCTGCTAAGGAGACAGGAGGGGACGACTAGGGCCGGGGCACGTGCTCCCCACTGAGGAAGGAGTCTGGGCAGAAGGCAGGCCTTTCCTGTGCCTCTGGTCCCATGGGGACAGCATCTCCTTTGCCAGCTGTACCAAGGGCAGACTTGGGCTTGCCACCAGGTGCCATACCCGCGACTCGCAGAAACAACCCCAAGGAGAAACGGGCAGTCAGATGCCGTCTTCCACCAGGATGTGGCAGCGATGTGGGTGACAGGGCTGTGCCGGGGATGGAGTGGAGACTGTCCCCTACAGTTCCCCTTCCAAGGGCACGGGCCGTGTGCAGGGATCCTGTCGCCACCTCTCTCCTGTGGTGAAGGCACTGGCATAGACCCCGAGTCTTCATGAGCGCCGGAACAAAAGGCAAAGCCTTACCTACCCCAGGAGATGGTAATAGGCATAGAGTGCCATGCTAGGCCACGCATGCTGCTTCAGGGTTGTATCTGTGTCTGCTTAGTTTGGCTTAGCAAGGTGAACCCCGGGTGCGAACTTGGAGCCCGGGGAAACAAGGCCCAAGAGGCAGCAGCTCTACGGCATCTCTTCTTCCATGACGCGCACGAAGCCTTGCTGAGAAAACAGTGGTGAAGTGCGGTTCGCTCCAAGCCCAAAACCTCTGAAAAAGCACAACATTCGCTGAGAAATCAAAGTCGGTTCTGTGGGCTGCTGCTGCTGGTTGCCTGAGCCCAGTCTCACGGTGGGAGAGACCCGCATACAACTTAAGGCTCTTTGCCCGTGCATCTCCTCAGGGAAAGCGCAGCATTGGTTGAGAAATCCGAGTTGGGTTTGGGGATGCTGCTGCTGCTTGCCTGAGCTAGTCTCCAGAGCACAGTGCACGAAACCCGCATGGAGCGAAATCCTCTTTGTTCTAGCACCCCTCTGCCTGAGAGAGAAGCGCGGTTGCGCCTGTGGAAAGAGCCTTAAGGAAAGGGACACGTCTTTCACTGCGCTCCCCAGGAGCATGTCTGTGGAAGGTGCAGCACGCTGCCCAGGCAGAAGAGCAGGAGCCGTTGGCCTTCTGGTTTGGAAACGGTTGCGAAGCAGGAGAGCCGGCCCTGGCAGGCACAGCGGCCGGTGGCAATACAAGTGTCACCCGCTCCCTGTGCAGAGAGACGGAAGCCTGGCTGCTACGGAGAGAGGAGGGGATGAGTAGGGCAGGGCGCGTGCTCCACTCTTAGGAAGGAGTCTGGGCAGAAAGCATGCCTGTCCTGAGCCTCTGGGCCCAAGGAGACAGCAGCTCTTTGGCCACCTGTCCCTGGGGCAGACATGTGCTAGCCACGAGGCGCCGAAGCTGAACTCGCAGAAACAGCTCCCTGAAATAACGGGGAGTCATACGCCGTCTTCCTCCAGGATGTGGAAGCTTGGAGGAGGCACGGGGTTTAAGGGGAAGGGGTGGGGACAGTCCCCCAAAGCTCCCTATTACGTGCACGGGCCGTGTGCAGGGATCCTGTCACCTCTCCTTTCCTGTGGGAAAAGCACTGGCTTAGTCCGCCAGTCCGCCTGAGCGCCAGAGTAAAAGGCCAAGCGATGCCTACACGGGGAGATGGTAGTGTGTATAGGGTGCCATCCTAGGCTCAACACGATACTGCAGGGTTGTGGCTGAGTCACCTGGCAGGGTGAACCCAGGAAGCGAACATGGAGCCCGGGAAAGCAAGGCCCAAGAGGCACCAGCTCTCCCGCAGCTCTTCTTCCCTGACGCGACTGAAGCCTTGCTGAGGAAGCAGCGGCGAAGTGCTGTTCGCTCCAAGCCAAAGCCACTACGAAATCACAGCATTCGCTGAGAAATGTTCTGCGGGCTGCTGCTGCTTGCCTGAACCCTGGCTCACGGTGGGAGAAACCCGCATACAGCGAAAGCCTCTTTGCCTTGTCATCTGCCGTTGGAAAGCACAGCATTCATTGGTAAATCCGAGTTGTGTTTGGGGATGCTGCTGCTGCTTGCCTGAGCTTGTCTCCGCAGCACGATGAATGATACCCGCATGGGGCGAAATACTCTTTGCCCTAGCATCCCCTCTGCCTGAGAGAGAAGCATGGTTGCACACGTCTGTCACCGCGCTCCCCAGGAGCAATGTGTGGAAGGCGCAGCACGCCGCCCCCAGAAAAGAGAAGGATCCGTTGGCCTCTGGGTCGGGAAACGCTCGGGAAGCAGGATACCCTGCTGTGGCACGAACAGCAGGCTGGTGGCAAGACATGTATCCCCCCGCTCACTGTCCAGTGAGATGGAAGGTTGGCTGCTAAGGAGACAGGAGGGGACGACTAGGGCCGGGGCACGTGCTCCCCACTGAGGAAGGAGTCTGGGCAGAAGGCAGGCCTTTCCTGTGCCTCTGGTCCCATGGGGACAGCATCTCCTTGGCCAGCTGTACCAAGGGCAGACTTGGGCTTGCCACCAGGTGCCATACCCGCGACTCGCAGAAACAACCCCAAGGAGAAACGGGCAGTCAGATGCCGTCTTCCACCAGGATGTGGCAGCGATGTGGGTGACAGGGCTGTGCCGGGGATGGAGTGGAGACTGTCCCCTACAGTTCCCCTTCCAAGGGCACGGGCCGTGTGCAGGGATCCTGTCGCCACCTCTCTCCTGTGGTGAAGGCACTGGCATAGACCCCGAGTCTTCATGAGCGCCGGAACAAAAGGCAAAGCCTTACCTACCCCAGGAGATGGTAATAGGCATAGAGTGCCATGCTAGGCCACGCATGCTGCTTCAGGGTTGTATCTGTGTCTGCTTAGTTTGGCTTAGCAAGGTGAACCCCGGGTGCGAACTTGGAGCCCGGGAAAACAAGGCCCAAGAGGCAGCAGCTCTACGGCAGCTCTTCTTCCATGACGCGCACGAAGCCTTGCTGAGAAAACAGTGGTGAAGTGCGGTTCGCTCCAAGCCCAAAACCTCTGTGAAAGCACAACATTCGCTGAGAAATCAAAGTCGGTACTGTGGGCTGCTGCTGCTGGTTGCCTGAGCCCAGTCTCACGGTGGGAGAAACCCGCATACAACTTAAGGCTCTTTGCCCGTGCATCTCCTCAGGGAAAGCGCAGCATTGGTTGGGAAATCCGAGTTGGGTTTGGGGATGCTGCTGCTGCTTGCCTGAGCTAGTCTCCAGAGCACAGTGCACGAAACCCGCATGGAGCGAAATCCTCTTTGCTCTAGCACCCCTCTGCCTGAGAGAGAAGCGCGGTTGCGCCTGTGGAAAGAGCCTTAAGGAAAGGGACACGTCTTTCACTGCGCTCCCCAGGAGCATGTCTGTGGAAGGTGCAGCACGCTGCCCAGGCAGAAGAGCAGGAGCCGTTGGCCTTCTGGTCTGGAAACGGTTGCGAAGCAGGAGAGCCGGCCCTGGCAGGCACAGCGGCCGGTGGCAATACAAGTGTCACCCGCTCCCTGTGCAGAGAGACGGAAGCCTGGCTGCTACGGAGAGAGGAGGGGATGAGTAGGGCAGGGCGCGTGCTCCACTCTTAGGAAGGAGTCTGGGCAGAAAGCATGCCTGTCCTGAGCCTCTGGGCCCAAGGAGACAGCAGCTCTTTGGCCACCTGTCCCTGGGGCAGACATGTGCTAGCCACGAGGCGCCGAAGCTGAACTCGCAGAAACAGCTCCCTGAAATAACGGGGAGTCAGACGCCGTCTTCCTCCAGGATGTGGAAGCTTGGAGGAGGCACGGGGTTTAAGGGGAAGGGGTGGGGACAGTCCCCCAAAGCTCCCTATTACGTGCACGGGCCGTGTGCAGGGATCCTGTCACCTCTCCTTTCCTGTGGGAAAAGCACTGGCTTAGTCCGCCAGTCCGCCTGAGCGCCAGAGTAAAAGGCCAAGCGATGCCTACACGGGGAGATGGTAGTGTGTATAGGGTGCCATCCTAGGCTCAACACGATACTGCAGGGTTGTGGCTGAGTCACCTGGCAGGGTGAACCCAGGAAGCGAACATGGAGCCCGGGAAAGCAAGGCCCAAGAGGCACCAGCTCTCCCGCAGCTCTTCTTCCCTGACGCGACTGAAGCCTTGCTGAGGAAGCAGCGGCGAAGTGCTGTTCGCTCCAAGCCAAAGCCACTACGAAATCACAGCATTCGCTGAGAAATGTTCTGCGGGCTGCTGCTGCTTGCCTGAACCCTGGCTCACGGTGGGAGAAACCCGCATACAGTGAAAGCCTCTTTGCCTTGTCATCTGCCGTTGGAAAGCACAGCATTCATTGGTAAATCCGAGTTGTGTTTGGGGATGCTGCTGCTGCTTGCCTGAGCTTGTCTCCGCAGCACGATGAATGATACCCGCATGGGGCGAAATACTCTTTGCCCTAGCATCCCCTCTGCCTGAGAGAGAAGCATGGTTGCACACGTCTGTCACCGCGCTCCCCAGGAGCAATGTGTGGAAGGCGCAGCACGCCGCCCCCAGAAAAGAGAAGGATCCGTTGGCCTCTGGGTCGGGAAACGCTCGGGAAGCAGGATACCCTGCTGTGGCACGAACAGCAGGCTGGTGGCAAGACATGTATCCCCCCGCTCACTGTCCAGTGAGATGGAAGGTTGGCTGCTAAGGAGACAGGAGGGGACGACTAGGGCCGGGGCACGTGCTCCCCACTGAGGAAGGAGTCTGGGCAGAAGGCAGGCCTTTCCTGTGCCTCTGGTCCCATGGGGACAGCATCTCCTTGGCCAGCTGTACCAAGGGCATACTTGGGCTTGCCACCAGGTGCCATACCCGCGACTCGCAGAAACAACCCCAAGGAGAAACGGGCAGTCAGATGCCGTCTTCCACCAGGATGTGGCAGCGATGTGGGTGACAGGGCTGTGCCGGGGATGGAGTGGAGACTGTCCCCTACAGTTCCCCTTCCAAGGGCACGGGCCGTGTGCAGGGATCCTGTCGCCACCTCTCTCCTGTGGTGAAGGCACTGGCATAGACCCCGAGTCTTCATGAGCGCCGGAACAAAAGGCAAAGCCTTACCTACCCCAGGAGATGGTAATAGGCATAGAGTGCCATGCTAGGCCACGCATGCTGCTTCAGGGTTGTATCTGTGTCTGCTTAGTTTGGCTTAGCAAGGTGAACCCCGGGTGCGAACTTGGAGCCCGGGGAAACAAGGCCCAAGAGGCAGCAGCTCTACGGCATCTCTTCTTCCATGACGCGCACGAAGCCTTGCTGAGAAAACAGTGGTGAAGTGCGGTTCGCTCCAAGCCCAAAACCTCTGTGAAAGCACAACATTCGCTGAGAAATCAAAGTCGGTTCTGTGGGATGCTGCTGCTGGTTGCCTGAGCCCAGTCTCACGGTGGGAGAGACCCGCATACAACTTAAGGCTCTTTGCCCGTGCATCTCCTCAGGGAAAGCGCAGCATTGGTTGAGAAATCCGAGTTGGGTTGGGGATGCTGCTGCTGCTTGCCTGAGCTAGTCTCCAGAGCACAGTGCACGAAACCCGCATGGAGCGAAATCCTCTTTGTTCTAGCACCCCTCTGCCTGAGAGAGAAGCGCGGTTGCGCCTGTGGAAAGAGCCTTAAGGAAAGGGACACGTCTTTCACTGCGCTCCCCAGGAGCATGTCTGTGGAAGGTGCAGCACGCTGCCCAGGCAGAAGAGCAGGAGCCGTTGGCCTTCTGGTCTGGAAACGGTTGCGAAGCAGGAGAGCCGGCCCTGGCAGGCACAGCGGCCGGTGGCAATACAAGTGTCACCCGCTCCCTGTGCAGAGAGACGGAAGCCTGGCTGCTACGGAGAGAGGAGGGGATGAGTAGGGCAGGGCGCGTGCTCCACTCTTAGGAAGGAGTCTGGGCAGAAAGCATGCCTGTCCTGAGCCTCTGGGCCCAAGGAGACAGCAGCTCTTTGGCCACCTGTCCCTGGGGCAGACATGTGCTAGCCACGAGGCGCCGAAGCTGAACTCGCAGAAACAGCTCCCTGAAATAACGGGGAGTCAGACGCCGTCTTCCTCCAGGATGTGGAAGCTTGGAGGAGGCACGGGGTTTAAGGGGAAGGGGTGGGGACAGTCCCCCAAAGCTCCCTATTACGTGCACGGGCCGTGTGCAGGGATCCTGTCACCTCTCCTTTCCTGTGGGAAAAGCACTGGCTTAGTCCGCCAGTCCGCCTGAGCGCCAGAGTAAAAGGCCAAGCGATGCCTACACGGGGAGATGGTAGTGTGTATAGGGTGCCATCCTAGGCTCAACACGATACTGCAGGGTTGTGGCTGAGTCACCTGGCAGGGTGAACCCAGGAAGCGAACATGGAGCCCGGGAAAGCAAGGCCCAAGAGGCACCAGCTCTCCCGCAGCTCTTCTTCCCTGACGCGACTGAAGCCTTGCTGAGGAAGCAGCGGCGAAGTGCTGTTCGCTCCAAGCCAAAGCCACTACGAAATCACAGCATTCGCTGAGAAATGTTCTGCGGGCTGCTGCTGCTTGCCTGAACCCTGGCTCACGGTGGGAGAAACCCGCATACAGCGAAAGCCTCTTTGCCTTGTCATCTGCCGTTGGAAAGCACAGCATTCATTGGTAAATCCGAGTTGTGTTTGGGGATGCTGCTGCTGCTTGCCTGAGCTTGTCTCCGCAGCACGATGAATGATCCCCGCATGGGGCGAAATACTCTTTGCCCTAGCATCCCCTCTGCCTGAGAGAGAAGCATGGTTGCACACGTCTGTCACCACGCTCCCCAGGAGCAATGTGTGGAAGGCGCAGCACGCCGCCCCCAGAAAAGAGAAGGATCCGTTGGCCTCTGGGTCGGGAAACGCTCGGGAAGCAGGATACCCTGCTGTGGCACGAACAGCAGGCTGGTGGCAAGACATGTATCCCCCCGCTCACTGTCCAGTGAGATGGAAGGTTGGCTGCTAAGGAGACAGGAGGGGACGACTAGGGCCGGGGCACGTGCTCCCCACTGAGGAAGGAGTCTGGGCAGAAGGCAGGCCTTTCCTGTGCCTCTGGTCCCATGGGGACAGCATCTCCTTTGCCAGCTGTACCAAGGGCAGACTTGGGCTTGCCACCAGGTGCCATACCCGCGACTCGCAGAAACAACCCCAAGGAGAAACGGGCAGTCAGATGCCGTCTTCCACCAGGATGTGGCAGCGATGTGGGTGACAGGGCTGTGCCGGGGATGGAGTGGAGACTGTCCCCTACAGTTCCCCTTCCAAGGGCACGGGCCGTGTGCAGGGATCCTGTCGCCACCTCTCTCCTGTGGTGAAGGCACTGGCATAGACCCCGAGTCTTCATGAGCGCCGGAACAAAAGGCAAAGCCTTACCTACCCCAGGAGATGGTAATAGGCATAGAGTGCCATGCTAGGCCACGCATGCTGCTTCAGGGTTGTATCTGTGTCTGCTTAGTTTGGCTTAGCAAGGTGAACCCCGGGTGCGAACTTGGAGCCCGGGGAAACAAGGCCCAAGAGGCAGCAGCTCTACGGCATCTCTTCTTCCATGACGCGCACGAAGCCTTGCTGAGAAAACAGTGGTGAAGTGCGGTTCGCTCCAAGCCCAAAACCTCTGAAAAAGCACAACATTCGCTGAGAAATCAAAGTCGGTTCTGTGGGCTGCTGCTGCTGGTTGCCTGAGCCCAGTCTCACGGTGGGAGAGACCCGCATACAACTTAAGGCTCTTTGCCCGTGCATCTCCTCAGGGAAAGCGCAGCATTGGTTGAGAAATCCGAGTTGGGTTTGGGGATGCTGCTGCTGCTTGCCTGAGCTAGTCTCCAGAGCACAGTGCACGAAACCCGCATGGAGCGAAATCCTCTTTGTTCTAGCACCCCTCTGCCTGAGAGAGAAGCGCGGTTGCGCCTGTGGAAAGAGCCTTAAGGAAAGGGACACGTCTTTCACTGCGCTCCCCAGGAGCATGTCTGTGGAAGGTGCAGCACGCTGCCCAGGCAGAAGAGCAGGAGCCGTTGGCCTTCTGGTTTGGAAACGGTTGCGAAGCAGGAGAGCCGGCCCTGGCAGGCACAGCGGCCGGTGGCAATACAAGTGTCACCCGCTCCCTGTGCAGAGAGACGGAAGCCTGGCTGCTACGGAGAGAGGAGGGGATGAGTAGGGCAGGGCGCGTGCTCCACTCTTAGGAAGGAGTCTGGGCAGAAAGCATGCCTGTCCTGAGCCTCTGGGCCCAAGGAGACAGCAGCTCTTTGGCCACCTGTCCCTGGGGCAGACATGTGCTAGCCACGAGGCGCCGAAGCTGAACTCGCAGAAACAGCTCCCTGAAATAACGGGGAGTCAGACGCCGTCTTCCTCCAGGATGTGGAAGCTTGGAGGAGGCACGGGGTTTAAGGGGAAGGGGTGGGGACAGTCCCCCAAAGCTCCCTATTACGTGCACGGGCCGTGTGCAGGGATCCTGTCACCTCTCCTTTCCTGTGGGAAAAGCACTGGCTTAGTCCGCCAGTCCGCCTGAGCGCCAGAGTAAAAGGCCAAGCGATGCCTACACGGGGAGATGGTAGTGTGTATAGGGTGCCATCCTAGGCTCAACACGATACTGCAGGGTTGTGGCTGAGTCACCTGGCAGGGTGAACCCAGGAAGCGAACATGGAGCCCGGGAAAGCAAGGCCCAAGAGGCACCAGCTCTCCCGCAGCTCTTCTTCCCTGACGCGACTGAAGCCTTGCTGAGGAAGCAGCGGCGAAGTGCTGTTCGCTCCAAGCCAAAGCCACTACGAAATCACAGCATTCGCTGAGAAATGTTCTGCGGGCTGCTGCTGCTTGCCTGAACCCTGGCTCACGGTGGGAGAAACCCGCATACAGCGAAAGCCTCTTTGCCTTGTCATCTGCCGTTGGAAAGCACAGCATTCATTGGTAAATCCGAGTTGTGTTTGGGGATGCTGCTGCTGCTTGCCTGAGCTTGTCTCCGCAGCACGATGAATGATACCCGCATGGGGCGAAATACTCTTTGCCCTAGCATCCCCTCTGCCTGAGAGAGAAGCATGGTTGCACACGTCTGTCACCGCGCTCCCCAGGAGCAATGTGTGGAAGGCGCAGCACGCCGCCCCCAGAAAAGAGAAGGATCCGTTGGCCTCTGGGTCGGGAAACGCTCGGGAAGCAGGATACCCTGCTGTGGCACGAACAGCAGGCTGGTGGCAAGACATGTATCCCCCCGCTCACTGTCCAGTGAGATGGAAGGTTGGCTGCTAAGGAGACAGGAGGGGACGACTAGGGCCGGGGCACGTGCTCCCCACTGAGGAAGGAGTCTGGGCAGAAGGCAGGCCTTTCCTGTGCCTCTGGTCCCATGGGGACAGCATCTCCTTGGCCAGCTGTACCAAGGGCAGACTTGGGCTTGCCACCAGGTGCCATACCCGCGACTCGCAGAAACAACCCCAAGGAGAAACGGGCAGTCAGATGCCGTCTTCCACCAGGATGTGGCAGCGATGTGGGTGACAGGGCTGTGCCGGGGATGGAGTGGAGACTGTCCCCTACAGTTCCCCTTCCAAGGGCACGGGCCGTGTGCAGGGATCCTGTCGCCACCTCTCTCCTGTGGTGAAGGCACTGGCATAGACCCCGAGTCTTCATGAGCGCCGGAACAAAAGGCAAAGCCTTACCTACCCCAGGAGATGGTAATAGGCATAGAGTGCCATGCTAGGCCACGCATGCTGCTTCAGGGTTGTATCTGTGTCTGCTTAGTTTGGCTTAGCAAGGTGAACCCCGGGTGCGAACTTGGAGCCCGGGAAAACAAGGCCCAAGAGGCAGCAGCTCTACGGCAGCTCTTCTTCCATGACGCGCACGAAGCCTTGCTGAGAAAACAGTGGTGAAGTGCGGTTCGCTCCAAGCCCAAAACCTCTGAAAAAGCACAACATTCGCTGAGAAATCAAAGTCGGTACTGTGGGCTGCTGCTGCTGGTTGCCTGAGCCCAGTCTCACGGTGGGAGAAACCCGCATACAACTTAAGGCTCTTTGCCCGTGCATCTCCTCAGGGAAAGCGCAGCATTGGTTGGGAAATCCGAGTTGGGTTTGGGGATGCTGCTGCTGCTTGCCTGAGCTAGTCTCCAGAGCACAGTGCACGAAACCCGCATGGAGCGAAATCCTCTTTGCTCTAGCACCCCTCTGCCTGAGAGAGAAGCGCGGTTGCGCCTGTGGAAAGAGCCTTAAGGAAAGGGACACGTCTTTCACTGCGCTCCCCAGGAGCATGTCTGTGGAAGGTGCAGCACGCTGCCCAGGCAGAAGAGCAGGAGCCGTTGGCCTTCTGGTCTGGAAACGGTTGCGAAGCAGGAGAGCCGGCCCTGGCAGGCACAGCGGCCGGTGGCAATACAAGTGTCACCCGCTCCCTGTGCAGAGAGACGGAAGCCTGGCTGCTACGGAGAGAGGAGGGGATGAGTAGGGCAGGGCGCGTGCTCCACTCTTAGGAAGGAGTCTGGGCAGAAAGCATGCCTGTCCTGAGCCTCTGGGCCCAAGGAGACAGCAGCTCTTTGGCCACCTGTCCCTGGGGCAGACATGTGCTAGCCACGAGGCGCCGAAGCTGAACTCGCAGAAACAGCTCCCTGAAATAACGGGGAGTCAGACGCCGTCTTCCTCCAGGATGTGGAAGCTTGGAGGAGGCACGGGGTTTAAGGGGAAGGGGTGGGGACAGTCCCCCAAAGCTCCCTATTACGTGCACGGGCCGTGTGCAGGGATCCTGTCACCTCTCCTTTCCTGTGGGAAAAGCACTGGCTTAGTCCGCCAGTCCGCCTGAGCGCCAGAGTAAAAGGCCAAGCGATGCCTACACGGGGAGATGGTAGTGTGTATAGGGTGCCATCCTAGGCTCAACACGATACTGCAGGGTTGTGGCTGAGTCACCTGGCAGGGTGAACCCAGGAAGCGAACATGGAGCCCGGGAAAGCAAGGCCCAAGAGGCACCAGCTCTCCCGCAGCTCTTCTTCCCTGACGCGACTGAAGCCTTGCTGAGGAAGCAGCGGCGAAGTGCTGTTCGCTCCAAGCCAAAGCCACTACGAAATCACAGCATTCGCTGAGAAATGTTCTGCGGGCTGCTGCTGCTTGCCTGAACCCTGGCTCACGGTGGGAGAAACCCGCATACAGTGAAAGCCTCTTTGCCTTGTCATCTGCCGTTGGAAAGCACAGCATTCATTGGTAAATCCGAGTTGTGTTTGGGGATGCTGCTGCTGCTTGCCTGAGCTTGTCTCCGCAGCACGATGAATGATACCCGCATGGGGCGAAATACTCTTTGCCCTAGCATCCCCTCTGCCTGAGAGAGAAGCATGGTTGCACACGTCTGTCACCGCGCTCCCCAGGAGCAATGTGTGGAAGGCGCAGCACGCCGCCCCCAGAAAAGAGAAGGATCCGTTGGCCTCTGGGTCGGGAAACGCTCGGGAAGCAGGATACCCTGCTGTGGCACGAACAGCAGGCTGGTGGCAAGACATGTATCCCCCCGCTCACTGTCCAGTGAGATGGAAGGTTGGCTGCTAAGGAGACAGGAGGGGACGACTAGGGCCGGGGCACGTGCTCCCCACTGAGGAAGGAGTCTGGGCAGAAGGCAGGCCTTTCCTGTGCCTCTGGTCCCATGGGGACAGCATCTCCTTGGCCAGCTGTACCAAGGGCATACTTGGGCTTGCCACCAGGTGCCATACCCGCGACTCGCAGAAACAACCCCAAGGAGAAACGGGCAGTCAGATGCCGTCTTCCACCAGGATGTGGCAGCGATGTGGGTGACAGGGCTGTGCCGGGGATGGAGTGGAGACTGTCCCCTACAGTTCCCCTTCCAAGGGCACGGGCCGTGTGCAGGGATCCTGTCGCCACCTCTCTCCTGTGGTGAAGGCACTGGCATAGACCCCGAGTCTTCATGAGCGCCGGAACAAAAGGCAAAGCCTTACCTACCCCAGGAGATGGTAATAGGCATAGAGTGCCATGCTAGGCCACGCATGCTGCTTCAGGGTTGTATCTGTGTCTGCTTAGTTTGGCTTAGCAAGGTGAACCCCGGGTGCGAACTTGGAGCCCGGGGAAACAAGGCCCAAGAGGCAGCAGCTCTACGGCATCTCTTCTTCCATGACGCGCACGAAGCCTTGCTGAGAAAACAGTGGTGAAGTGCGGTTCGCTCCAAGCCCAAAACCTCTGTGAAAGCACAACATTCGCTGAGAAATCAAAGTCGGTTCTGTGGGATGCTGCTGCTGGTTGCCTGAGCCCAGTCTCACGGTGGGAGAGACCCGCATACAACTTAAGGCTCTTTGCCCGTGCATCTCCTCAGGGAAAGCGCAGCATTGGTTGAGAAATCCGAGTTGGGTTGGGGATGCTGCTGCTGCTTGCCTGAGCTAGTCTCCAGAGCACAGTGCACGAAACCCGCATGGAGCGAAATCCTCTTTGTTCTAGCACCCCTCTGCCTGAGAGAGAAGCGCGGTTGCGCCTGTGGAAAGAGCCTTAAGGAAAGGGACACGTCTTTCACTGCGCTCCCCAGGAGCATGTCTGTGGAAGGTGCAGCACGCTGCCCAGGCAGAAGAGCAGGAGCCGTTGGCCTTCTGGTCTGGAAACGGTTGCGAAGCAGGAGAGACGGCCCTGGCAGGCACAGCGGCCGGTGGCAATACAAGTGTCACCCGCTCCCTGTGCAGAGAGACGGAAGCCTGGCTGCTACGGAGAGAGGAGGGGATGAGTAGGGCAGGGCGCGTGCTCCACTCTTAGGAAGGAGTCTGGGCAGAAAGCATGCCTGTCCTGAGCCTCTGGGCCCAAGGAGACAGCAGCTCTTTGGCCACCTGTCCCTGGGGCAGACATGTGCTAGCCACGAGGTGCCGAAGCTGAACTCGCAGAAACAGCTCCCTGAAATAACGGGGAGTCAGACGCCGTCTTCCTCCAGGATGTGGAAGCTTGGAGGAGGCACGGGGTTTAAGGGGAAGGGGTGGGGACAGTCCCCCAAAGCTCCCTATTACGTGCACGGGCCGTGTGCAGGGATCCTGTCACCTCTCCTTTCCTGTGGGAAAAGCACTGGCTTAGTCCGCCAGTCCGCCTGAGCGCCAGAGTAAAAGGCCAAGCGATGCCTACACGGGGAGATGGTAGTGTGTATAGGGTGCCATCCTAGGCTCAACACGATACTGCAGGGTTGTGGCTGAGTCACCTGGCAGGGTGAACCCAGGAAGCGAACATGGAGCCCGGGAAAGCAAGGCCAAAGAGGTACCAGCTCTCCCGCAGCTCTTCTTCCCTGACGCGACTGAAGCCTTGCTGAGGAAGCAGCGGCGAAGTGCTGTTCGCTCCAAGCCAAAGCCACTACGAAATCACAGCATTCGCTGAGAAATGTTCTGCGGGCTGCTGCTGCTTGCCTGAACCCTGGCTCACGGTGGGAGAAACCCGCATACAGCGAAAGCCTCTTTGCCTTGTCATCTGCCGTTGGAAAGCACAGCATTCATTGGTAAATCCGAGTTGTGTTTGGGGATGCTGCTGCTGCTTGCCTGAGCTTGTCTCCGCAGCACGATGAATGATACCCGCATGGGGCGAAATACTCTTTGCCCTAGCATCCCCTCTGCCTGAGAGAGAAGCATGGTTGCACACGTCTGTCACCGCGCTCCCCAGGAGCAATGTGTGGAAGGCGCAGCACGCCGCCCCCAGAAAAGAGAAGGATCCGTTGGCCTCTGGGTCGGGAAACGCTCGGGAAGCAGGATACCCTGCTGTGGCACGAACAGCAGGCTGGTGGCAAGACATGTATCCCCCCGCTCACTGTCCTGTGAGATGGAAGGTTGGCTGCTAAGGAGACAGGAGGGGACGACTAGGGCCGGGGCACGTGCTCCCCACTGAGGAAGGAGTCTGGGCAGAAGGCAGGCCTTTCCTGTGCCTCTGGTCCCATGGGGACAGCATCTCCTTGGCCAGCTGTACCAAGGGCAGACTTGGGCTTGCCACCAGGTGCCATACCCGCGACTCGCAGAAACAACCCCAAGGAGAAACGGGCAGTCAGATGCCGTCTTCCACCAGGATGTGGCAGCGATGTGGGTGACAGGGCTGTGCCGGGGATGGAGTGGAGACTGTCCCCTACAGTTCCCCTTCCAAGGGCACGGGCCGTGTGCAGGGATCCTGTCGCCACCTCTCTCCTGTGGTGAAGGCACTGGCATAGACCCCGAGTCTTCATGAGCGCCGGAACAAAAGGCAAAGCCTTACCTACCCCAGGAGATGGTAATAGGCATAGAGTGCCATGCTAGGCCACGCATGCTGCTTCAGGGTTGTATCTGTGTCTGCTTAGTTTGGCTTAGCAAGGTGAACCCCGGGTGCGAACTTGGAGCCCGGGAAAACAAGGCCCAAGAGGCAGCAGCTCTACGGCAGCTCTTCTTCCATGACGCGCACGAAGCCTTGCTGAGAAAACAGTGGTGAAGTGCGGTTCGCTCCAAGCCCAAAACCTCTGTGAAAGCACAACATTCGCTGAGAAATCAAAGTCGGTACTGTGGGCTGCTGCTGCTGGTTGCCTGAGCCCAGTCTCACGGTGGGAGAAACCCGCATACAACTTAAGGCTCTTTGCCCGTGCATCTCCTCAGGGAAAGCGCAGCATTGGTTGGGAAATCCGAGTTGGGTTTGGGGATGCTGCTGCTGCTTGCCTGAGCTAGTCTCCAGAGCACAGTGCACGAAACCCGCATGGAGCGAAATCCTCTTTGCTCTAGCACCCCTCTGCCTGAGAGAGAAGCGCGGTTGCGCCTGTGGAAAGAGCCTTAAGGAAAGGGACACTTCTTTCACTGCGCTCCCCAGGAGCATGTCTGTGGAAGGTGCAGCACGCTGCCCAGGCAGAAGAGCAGGAGCCATTGGCCTTCTGGTCTGGAAACGGTTGCGAAGCAGGAGAGCCGGCCCTGGCAGGCACAGCGGCCGGTGGCAATACAAGTGTCACCCGCTCCCTGTGCAGAGAGACGGAAGCCTGGCTGCTACGGAGAGAGGAGGGGATGAGTAGGGCAGGGCGCGTGCTCCACTCTTAGGAAGGAGTCTGGGCAGAAAGCATGCCTGTCCTGAGCCTCTGGGCCCAAGGAGACAGCAGCTCTTTGGCCACCTGTCCCTGGGGCAGACATGTGCTAGCCACGAGGCGCCGAAGCTGAACTCGCAGAAACAGCTCCCTGAAATAACGGGGAGTCAGACGCCGTCTTCCTCCAGGATGTGGAAGCTTGGAGGAGGCACGGGGTTTAAGGGGAAGGGGTGGGGACAGTCCCCCAAAGCTCCCTATTACGTGCACGGGCCGTGTGCAGGGATCCTGTCACCTCTCTTTCCTGTGGGAAAAGCACTGGCTTAGTCCGCCAGTCCGCCTGAGCGCCAGAGTAAAAGGCCAAGCGATGCCTACACGGGGAGATGGTAGTGTGTATAGGGTGCCATCCTAGGCTCAACACGATACTGCAGGGTTGTGGCTGAGTCACCTGGCAGGGTGAACCCAGGAAGCGAACATGGAGACCGGGAAAGCAAGGCCCAAGAGGCACCAGCTCTCCCGCAGCTCTTCTTCCCTGACGCGACTGAAGCCTTGCTGAGGAAGCAGCGGCGAAGTGCTGTTCGCTCCAAGCCAAAGCCACTACGAAATCACAGCATTCGCTGAGAAATGTTCTGCGGGCTGCTGCTGCTTGCCTGAACCCTGTCTCACGGTGGGAGAAACCCGCATACAGCGAAATGCTCTTTGCCTTGTCATCTGCCGTTGGAAAGCACAGCATTCATTGGTATATCCGAGTTGTGTTTGGGGATGCTGCTGCTGCTTGCCTGAGCTTGTCTCCGCAGCACGATGAATGATACCCGCATGGGGCGAAATACTCTTTGCCCTAGCATCCCCTCTGCCTGAGAGAGAAGCATGGTTGCACACGTCTGTCACCGCGCTCCCCAGGAGCAATGTGTGGAAGGCGCAGCACGCCGCCCCCAGAAAAGTGAAGGATCCGTTGGCCTCTGGGTCGGGAAACGCTCGGGAAGCAGGATACCCTGCTGTGGCACGAACAGCAGGCTGGTGGCAAGACAAGTATCCCCCCGCTCACTGTCCAGAGAGATGGAAGGCTGGCTGCTAAGGAGACAGGAGGGGACGACTAGGGCCGGGGCACGTGCTCCCCACTGAGGAAGGAGTCTGGGCAGAAGGCAGGCCTTTCCTGTGCCTCTGGTCCCATAGGGACAGCCTCTCCTTGGCCAGCTGTACCAAGGGCAGACTTGGGCTTGCCACCAGGTGCCATACCCGCGACTCGCAGAAACAACCCCAAGGAGAAACGGGCAGTCAGATGCCGTCTTCCACCAGGATGTGGCAGCGATGTGGGTGACAGGGCTGTGCCGGGGATGGAGTGGAGACTGTCCCCTACAGTTCCCCTTCCAAGGGCACGGGCCGTGTGCAGGGATCCTGTCGCCACCTCTCTCCTGTGGTGAAGGCACTGGCATAGACCCCGAGTCTTCATGAGTGCCGGAACAAAAGGCAAAGCCTTACCTACCCCAGGAGATGGTAATAGGCATAGAGTGCCATCCTAGGCCACGCATGCTGCTTCAGGGTTGTAACTGTGTCTGCTTAGTTTGGCTTAGCAAGGTGAACCCCGGGTGCGAACTTGGAGTCCGGGGAAACAAGGCCCAAGAGGCAGCAGCTCTACGGCAGCTCTTCTTCCATGACGCGCACGAAGCCTTGCTGAGAAAACAGTGGTGAAGTGCGGTTCGCTCCAAGCCCAAAACCTCTGTGAAAGCACAACATTCGCTGAGAAATCAAAGTCGGTACTGTGGGCTGCTGCTGCTGGTTGCCTGAGCCCAGTCTCACGGTGGGAGAAACCCGCATACAACTTAAGGCTCTTTGCCCGTGCATCTCCTCAGGGAAAGCGCAGCATTGGTTGGGAAATCCGAGTTGGGTTTGGGGATGCTGCTGCTGCTTGCCTGAGCTAGTCTCCAGAGCACAGTGCACGAAACCCGCATGGAGCGAAATCCTCTTTGCTCTAGCACCCCTCTGCCTGAGAGAGAAGCGCGGTTGCGCCTGTGGAAAGAGCCTTAAGGAAAGGGACACGTCTTTCACTGCGCTCCCCAGGAGCATGTCTGTGGAAGGTGAAGCACGCTGCCCAGGCAGAAGAGCAGGAGCCGTTGGCCTTCTGGTCTGGAAACGGTTGCGAAGCAGGAGAGCCGGCCCTGGCAGGCACAGCGGCCGGTGGCAATACAAGTGTCACCCGCTCCCTGTGCAGAGAGACGGAAGACTGGCTGCTACGGAGAGAGGAGGGGATGAGTAGGGCAGGGCGCGTGCTCCACTCTTGGGAAGGAGTCTGGGCAGAAAGCATGCCTGTCCTGAGCCTCTGGGCCCAAGGAGACAGCAGCTCTTTGGCCACCTGTCCCTGGGGCAGACATGTGCTAGCCACGAGGCGCCGAAGCTGAACTCGCAGAAACAGCTCCCTGAAATAACGGGGAGTCAGACGCCGTCTTCCTCCAGGATGTGGAAGCTTGGAGGAGGCACGGGGTTTAAGGGGAAGGGGTGGGGACAGTCCCCCAAAGCTCCCTATTACGTGCACGGGCCGTGTGCAGGGATCCTGTCACCTCTCCTTTCCTGTGGGAAAAGCACTGGCTTAGTCCGCCAGTCCGCCTGAGCGCCAGAGTAAAAGGCCAAGCGATGCCTACACGGGGAGATGGTAGTGTGTATAGGGTGCCATCCTAGGCTCAACACGATACTGCAGGGTTGTGGCTGAGACACCTGGCAGGGTGAACCCAGGAAGCGAACATGGAGCCCGGGAAAGCAAGGCCCAAGAGGCACCAGCTCTCCCGCAGCTCTTCTTCCCTGACGCGACTGAAGCCTTGCTGAGGAAGCAGCGGCGAAGTGCTGTTCGCTCCAAGCCAAAGCCACTACGAAATCACAGCATTCGCTGAGAAATGTTCTGCGGGCTGCTGCTGCTTGCCTGAACCCTGGCTCACGGTGGGAGAAACCCGCATACAGCGAAAGCCTCTTTGCCTTGTCATCTGCCGTTGGAAAGCACAGCATTCATTGGTAAATCCGAGTTGTGTTTGGGGATGCTGCTGCTGCTTGCCTGAGCTTGTCTCCGCAGCACGATGAATGATACCCGCATGGGGCGAAATACTCTTTGCCCTAGCATCCCCTCTGCCTGAGAGAGAAGCATGGTTGCACACGTCTGTCACCGCGCTCCCCAGGAGCAATGTGTGGAAGGCGCAGCACGCCGCCCCCAGAAAAGAGAAGGATCCGTTGGCCTCTGGGTCGGGAAACGCTCGGGAAGCAGGATACCCTGCTGTGGCACGAACAGCAGGCTGGTGGCAAGACATGTATCCCCCCGCTCACTGTCCAGTGAGATGGAAGGTTGGCTGCTAAGGAGACAGGAGGGGACGACTAGGGCCGGGGCACGTGCTCCCCACTGAGGAAGGAGTCTGGGCAGAAGGCAGGCCTTTCCTGTGCCTCTGGTCCCATGGGGACAGCATCTCCTTGGCCAGCTGTACCAAGGGCAGACTTGGGCTTGCCACCAGGTGCCATACCCGCGACTCGCAGAAACAACCCCAAGGAGAAACGGGCAGTCAGATGCCGTCTTCCACCAGGATGTGGCAGCGATGTGGGTGACAGGGCTGTGCCGGGGATGGAGTGGAGACTGTCCCCTACAGTTCCCCTTCCAAGGGCACGGGCCGTGTGCAGGGATCCTGTCGCCACCTCTCTCCTGTGGTGAAGGCACTGGCATAGACCCCGAGTCTTCATGAGCGCCGGAACAAAAGGCAAAGCCTTACCTACCCCAGGAGATGGTAATAGGCATAGAGTGC
This sequence comes from Mustela lutreola, assembly GCF_030435805.1. NCBI lineage: Eukaryota > Metazoa > Chordata > Mammalia > Carnivora > Mustelidae > Mustela > Mustela lutreola. The sequence goes on along the minus strand of NC_081305.1, from coordinate 61,150,971 downwards.
CATGCTAGGCCACGCATGCTGCTTCAGGGTTGTATCTGTGTCTGCTTAGTTTGGCTTAGCAAGGTGAACCCCGGGTGCGAACTTGGAGCCCGGGGAAACAAGGCCCAAGAGGCAGCAGCTCTACGGCATCTCTTCTTCCATGACGCGCACGAAGCCTTGCTGAGAAAACAGTGGTGAAGTGCGGTTCGCTCCAAGCCCAAAACCTCTGTGAAAGCACAACATTCGCTGAGAAATCAAAGTCGGTTCTGTGGGCTGCTGCTGCTGGTTGCCTGAGCCCAGTCTCACGGTGGGAGAGACCCGCATACAACTTAAGGCTCTTTGCCCGTGCATCTCCTCAGGGAAAGCGCAGCATTGGTTGAGAAATCCGAGTTGGGTTTGGGGATGCTGCTGCTGCTTGCCTGAGCTAGTCTCCAGAGCAGAGTGCACGAAACCCGCATGGAGCGAAATCCTCTTTGTTCTAGCACCCCTCTGCCTGAGAGAGAAGCGCGGTTGCGCCTGTGGAAAGAGCCTTAAGGAAAGGGACACGTCTTTCACTGCGCTCCCCAGGAGCATGTCTGTGGAAGGTGCAGCACGCTGCCCAGGCAGAAGAGCAGGAGCCGTTGGCCTTCTGGTCTGGAAACGGTTGCGAAGCAGGAGAGCCGGCCCTGGCAGGCACAGCGGCCGGTGGCAATACAAGTGTCACCCGCTCCCTGTGCAGAGAGACGGAAGCCTGGCTGCTACGGAGAGAGGAGGGGATGAGTAGGGCAGGGCGCGTGCTCCACTCTTAGGAAGGAGTCTGGGCAGAAAGCATGCCTGTCCTGAGCCTCTGGGCCCAAGGAGACAGCAGCTCTTTGGCCACCTGTACCTGGGGCAGACATGTGCTAGCCACGAGGCGCCGAAGCTGAACTCGCAGAAACAGCTCCCTGAAATAACGGGGAGTCAGACGCCGTCTTCCTCCAGGATGTGGAAGCTTGGAGGAGGCACGGGGTTTAAGGGGAAGGGGTGGGGACAGTCCCCCAAAGCTCCCTATTACGTGCACGGGCCGTGTGCAGGGATCCTGTCACCTCTCCTTTCCTGTGGGAAAAGCACTGGCTTAGTCCGCCAGTCCGCCTGAGCGCCAGAGTAAAAGGCCAAGCGATGCCTACACGGGGAGATGGTAGTGTGTATAGGGTGCCATCCTAGGCTCAACACGATACTGCAGGGTTGTGGCTGAGTCACCTGGCAGGGTGAACCCAGGAAGCGAACATGGAGCCCGGGAAAGCAAGGCCCAAGAGGCACCAGCTCTCCCGCAGCTCTTCTTCCCTGACGCGACTGAAGCCTTGCTGAGGAAGCAGCGGCGAAGTGCTGTTCGCTCCAAGCCAAAGCCACTACGAAATCACAGCATTCGCTGAGAAATGTTCTGCGGGCTGCTGCTGCTTGCCTGAACCCTGTCTCACGGTGGGAGAAACCCGCATACAGCGAAAGCCTCTTTGCCTTGTCATCTGCCGTTGGAAAGCACAGCATTCATTGGTAAATCCGAGTTGTGTTTGGGGATGCTGCTGCTGCTTGCCTGAGCTTGTCTCCGCAGCACGATGAATGATACCCGCATGGGGCGAAATACTCTTTGCCCTAGCATCCCCTCTGCCTGAGAGAGAAGCATGGTTGCACACGTCTGTCACCGCGCTCCCCAGGAGCAATGTGTGGAAGGCGCAGCACGCCGCCCCCAGAAAAGAGAAGGATCCGTTGGCCTCTGGGTCGGGAAACGCTCGGGAAGCAGGATACCCTGCTGTGGCACGAACAGCAGGCTGGTGGCAAGACATGTATCCCCCCGCTCACTGTCCAGTGAGATGGAAGGTTGGCTGCTAAGGAGACAGGAGGGGACGACTAGGGCCGGGGCACGTGCTCCCCACTGAGGAAGGAGTCTGGGCAGAAGGCAGGCCTTTCCTGTGCCTCTGGTCCCATGGGGACAGCATCTCCTTGGCCAGCTGTACCAAGGGCAGACTTGGGCTTGCCACCAGGTGCCATACCCGCGACTCGCAGAAACAACCCCAAGGAGAAACGGGCAGTCAGATGCCGTCTTCCACCAGGATGTGGCAGCGATGTGGGTGACAGGGCTGTGCCGGGGATGGAGTGGAGACTGTCCCCTACAGTTCCCCTTCCAAGGGCACGGGCCGTGTGCAGGGATCCTGTCGCCACCTCTCTCCTGTGGTGAAGGCACTGGCATAGACCCCGAGTCTTCATGAGCGCCGGAACAAAAGGCAAAGCCTTACCTACCCCAGGAGATGGTAATAGGCATAGAGTGCCATGCTAGGCCACGCATGCTGCTTCAGGGTTGTATCTGTGTCTGCTTAGTTTGGCTTAGCAAGGTGAACCCCGGGTGCGAACTTGGAGCCCGGGAAAACAAGGCCCAAGAGGCAGCAGCTCTACGGCAGCTCTTCTTCCATGACGCGCACGAAGCCTTTCTGAGTAAACAGTGGTGAAGTGCGGTTCGCTCCAAGCCCAAAACCTCTGTGAAAGCACAACATTCGCTGAGAAATCAAAGTCGGTACTGTGGGCTGCTGCTGCTGGTTGCCTGAGCCCAGTCTCACGGTGGGAGAAACCCGCATACAACTTAAGGCTCTTTGCCCGTGCATCTCCTCAGGGAAAGCGCAGCATTGGTTGGGAAATCCGAGTTGGGTTTGGGGATGCTGCTGCTGCTTGCCTGAGCTAGTCTCCAGAGCACAGTGCACGAAACCCGCATGGAGCGAAATCCTCTTTGCTCTAGCACCCCTCTGCCTGAGAGAGAAGCGCGGTTGCGCCTGTGGAAAGAGCCTTAAGGAAAGGGACACGTCTTTCACTGCGCTCCCCAGGAGCATGTCTGTGGAAGGTGCAGCACGCTGCCCAGGCAGAAGAGCAGGAGCCGTTGGCCTTCTGGTCTGGAAACGGTTGCGAAGCAGGAGAGCCGGCCCTGGCAGGCACAGCGGCCGGTGGCAATACAAGTGTCACCCGCTCCCTGTGCAGAGAGACGGAAGCCTGGCTGCTACGGAGAGAGGAGGGGATGAGTAGGGCAGGGCGCGTGCTCCACTCTTAGGAAGGAGTCTGGGCAGAAAGCATGCCTGTCCTGAGCCTCTGGGCCCAAGGAGACAGCAGCTCTTTGGCCACCTGTCCCTGGGGCAGACATGTGCTAGCCACGAGGCGCCGAAGCTGAACTCGCAGAAACAGCTCCCTGAAATAACGGGGAGTCAGACGCCGTCTTCCTCCAGGATGTGGAAGCTTGGAGGAGGCACGGGGTTTAAGGGGAAGGGGTGGGGACAGTCCCCCAAAGCTCCCTATTACGTGCACGGGCCGTGTGCAGGGATCCTGTCACCTCTCCTTTCCTGTGGGAAAAGCACTGGCTTAGTCCGCCAGTCCGCCTGAGCGCCAGAGTAAAAGGCCAAGCGATGCCTACACGGGGAGATGGTAGTGTGTATAGGGTGCCATCCTAGGCTCAACACGATACTGCAGGGTTGTGGCTGAGTCACCTGGCAGGGTGAACCCAGGAAGCGAACATGGAGCCCGGGAAAGCAAGGCCCAAGAGGCACCAGCTCTCCCGCAGCTCTTCTTCCCTGACGCGACTGAAGCCTTGCTGAGGAAGCAGCGGCGAAGTGCTGTTCGCTCCAAGCCAAAGCCACTACGAAATCACAGCATTCGCTGAGAAATGTTCTGCGGGCTGCTGCTGCTTGCCTGAACCCTGGCTCACGGTGGGAGAAACCCGCATACAGTGAAAGCCTCTTTGCCTTGTCATCTGCCGTTGGAAAGCACAGCATTCATTGGTAAATCCGAGTTGTGTTTGGGGATGCTGCTGCTGCTTGCCTGAGCTTGTCTCCGCAGCACGATGAATGATACCCGCATGGGGCGAAATACTCTTTGCCCTAGCATCCCCTCTGCCTGAGAGAGAAGCATGGTTGCACACGTCTGTCACCGCGCTCCCCAGGAGCAATGTGTGGAAGGCGCAGCACGCCGCCCCCAGAAAAGAGAAGGATCCGTTGGCCTCTGGGTCGGGAAACGCTCGGGAAGCAGGATACCCTGCTGTGGCACGAACAGCAGGCTGGTGGCAAGACATGTATCCCCCCGCTCACTGTCCAGTGAGATGGAAGGTTGGCTGCTAAGGAGACAGGAGGGGACGACTAGGGCCGGGGCACGTGCTCCCCACTGAGGAAGGAGTCTGGGCAGAAGGCAGGCCTTTCCTGTGCCTCTGGTCCCATGGGGACAGCATCTCCTTGGCCAGCTGTACCAAGGGCAGACTTGGGCTTGCCACCAGGTGCCATACCCGCGACTCGCAGAAACAACCCCAAGGAGAAACGGGCAGTCAGATGCCGTCTTCCACCAGGATGTGGCAGCGATGTGGGTGACAGGGCTGTGCCGGGGATGGAGTGGAGACTGTCCCCTACAGTTCCCCTTCCAAGGGCACGGGCCGTGTGCAGGGATCCTGTCGCCACCTCTCTCCTGTGGTGAAGGCACTGGCATAGACCCCGAGTCTTCATGAGCGCCGGAACAAAAGGCAAAGCCTTACCTACCCCAGGAGATGGTAATAGGCATAGAGTGCCATCCTAGGCCACGCATGCTGCTTCAGGGTTGTAACTGTGTCTGCTTAGTTTGGCTTAGCAAGGTGAACCCCGGGTGCGAACTTGGAGTCCGGGGAAACAAGGCCCAAGAGGCAGCAGCTCTACGGCAGCTCTTCTTCCATGACGCGCACGAAGCCTTGCTGAGAAAACAGTGGTGAAGTGCGGTTCGCTCCAAGCCCAAAACCTCTGTGAAAGCACAACATTCGCTGAGAAATCAAAGTCGGTACTGTGGGCTGCTGCTGCTGGTTGCCTGAGCCCAGTCTCACGGTGGGAGAAACCCGCATACAACTTAAGGCTCTTTGCCCGTGCATCTCCTCAGGGAAAGCGCAGCATTGGTTGGGAAATCCGAGTTGGGTTTGGGGATGCTGCTGCTGCTTGCCTGAGCTAGTCTCCAGAGCACAGTGCACGAAACCCGCATGGAGCGAAATCCTCTTTGCTCTAGCACCCCTCTGCCTGAGAGAGAAGCGCGGTTGCGCCTGTGGAAAGAGCCTTAAGGAAAGGGACACGTCTTTCACTGCGCTCCCCAGGAGCATGTCTGTGGAAGGTGCAGCACGCTGCCCAGGCAGAAGAGCAGGAGCCGTTGGCCTTCTGGTCTGGAAACGGTTGCGAAGCAGGAGAGCCGGCCCTGGCAGGCACAGCGGCCGGTGGCAATACAAGTGTCACCCGCTCCCTGTGCAGAGAGACGGAAGCCTTGCTGCTACGGAGAGAGGAGGGGATGAGTAGGGCAGGGCGCGTGCTCCACTCTTGGGAAGGAGTCTGGGCAGAAAGCATGCCTGTCCTGAGCCTCTGGGCCCAAGGAGACAGCAGCTCTTTGGCCACCTGTCCCTGGGGCAGACATGTGCTAGCCACGAGGCGCCGAAGCTGAACTCGCAGAAACAGCTCCCTGAAATAACGGGGAGTCAGACGCCGTCTTCCTCCAGGATGTGGAAGCTTGGAGGAGGCACGGGGTTTAAGGGGAAGGGGTGGGGACAGTCCCCCAAAGCTCCCTATTACGTGCACGGGCCGTGTGCAGGGATCCTGTCACCTCTCCTTTCCTGTGGGAAAAGCACTGGCTTAGTCCGCCAGTCCGCCTGAGCGCCAGAGTAAAAGGCCAAGCGATGCCTACACGGGGAGATGGTAGTGTGTATAGGGTGCCATCCTAGGCTCAACACGATACTGCAGGGTTGTGGCTGAGTCACCTGGCAGGGTGAACCCAGGAAGCGAACATGGAGCCCGGGAAAGCAAGGCCCAAGAGGCACCAGCTCTCCCGCAGCTCTTCTTCCCTGACGCGACTGAAGCCTTGCTGAGGAAGCAGCGGCGAAGTGCTGTTCGCTCCAAGCCAAAGCCACTACGAAATCACAGCATTCGCTGAGAAATGTTCTGCGGGCTGCTGCTGCTTGCCTGAACCCTGGCTCACGGTGGGAGAAACCCGCATACAGCGAAAGCCTCTTTGCCTTGTCATCTGCCGTTGGAAAGCACAGCATTCATTGGTAAATCCGAGTTGTGTTTGGGGATGCTGCTGCTGCTTGCCTGAGCTTGTCTCCGCAGCACGATGAATGATACCCGCATGGGGCGAAATACTCTTTGCCCTAGCATCCCCTCTGCCTGAGAGAGAAGCATGGTTGCACACGTCTGTCACCGCGCTCCCCAGGAGCAATGTGTGGAAGGCGCAGCACGCCGCCCCCAGAAAAGAGAAGGATCCGTTGGCCTCTGGGTCGGGAAACGCTCGGGAAGCAGGATACCCTGCTGTGGCACGAACAGCAGGCTGGTGGCAAGACATGTATCCCCCCGCTCACTGTCCAGTGAGATGGAAGGTTGGCTGCTAAGGAGACAGGAGGGGACGACTAGGGCCGGGGCACGTGCTCCCCACTGAGGAAGGAGTCTGGGCAGAAGGCAGGCCTTTCCTGTGCCTCTGGTCCCATGGGGACAGCATCTCCTTGGCCAGCTGTACCAAGGGCAGACTTGGGCTTGCCACCAGGTGCCATACCCGCGACTCGCAGAAACAACCCCAAGGAGAAACGGGCAGTCAGATGCCGTCTTCCACCAGGATGTGGCAGCGATGTGGGTGACAGGGCTGTGCCGGGGATGGAGTGGAGACTGTCCCCTACAGTTCCCCTTCCAAGGGCACGGGCCGTGTGCAGGGATCCTGTCGCCACCTCTCTCCTGTGGTGAAGGCACTGGCATAGACCCCGAGTCTTCATGAGCGCCGGAACAAAAGGCAAAGCCTTACCTACCCCAGGAGATGGTAATAGGCATAGAGTGCCATGCTAGGCCATGCATGCTGCTTCAGGGTTGTATCTGTGTCTGCTTAGTTTGGCTTAGCAAGGTGAACCCCGGGTGCGAACTTGGAGCCCGGGGAAACAAGGCCCAAGAGGCAGCAGCTCTACGGCATCTCTTCTTCCATGACGCGCACGAAGCCTTGCTGAGAAAACAGTGGTGAAGTGCGGTTCGCTCCAAGCCCAAAACCTCTGTGAAAGCACAACATTCGCTGAGAAATCAAAGTCGGTACTGTGGGCTGCTGCTGCTGGTTGCCTGAGCCCAGTCTCACGGTGGGAGAAACCCGCATACAACTTAAGGCTCTTTGCCCGTGCATCTCCTCAGGGAAAGCGCAGCATTGGTTGGGAAATCCGAGTTGGGTTTGGGGATGCTGCTGCTGCTTGCCTGAGCTAGTCTCCAGAGCACAGTGCACGAAACCCGCATGGAGCGAAATCCTCTTTGCTCTAGCACCCCTCTGCCTGAGAGAGAAGCGCGGTTGCGCCTGTGGAAAGAGCCTTAAGGAAAGGGACACGTCTTTCACTGCGCTCCCCAGGAGCATGTCTGTGGAAGGTGCAGCACGCTGCCCAGGCAGAAGAGCAGGAGCCGTTGGCCTTCTGGTCTGGAAACGGTTGCGAAGCAGGAGAGCCGGCCCTGGCAGGCACAGCGGCCGGTGGCAATACAAGTGTCACCCGCTCCCTGTGCAGAGAGACGGAAGCCTGGCTGCTACGGAGAGAGGAGGGGATGAGTAGGGCAGGGCGCGTGCTCCACTCTTAGGAAGGAGTCTGGGCAGAAAGCATGCCTGTCCTGAGCCTCTGGGCCCAAGGAGACAGCAGCTCTTTGGCCACCTGTCCCTGGGGCAGACATGTGCTAGCCACGAGGCGCCGAAGCTGAACTCGCAGAAACAGCTCCCTGAAATAACGGGGAGTCAGACGCCGTCTTCCTCCAGGATGTGGAAGCTTGGAGGAGGCACGGGGTTTAAGGGGAAGGGGTGGGGACAGTCCCCCAAAGCTCCCTATTACGTGCACGGGCCGTGTGCAGGGATCCTGTCACCTCTCTTTCCTGTGGGAAAAGCACTGGCTTAGTCCGCCAGTCCGCCTGAGCGCCAGAGTAAAAGGCCAAGCGATGCCTACACGGGGAGATGGTAGTGTGTATAGGGTGCCATCCTAGGCTCAACACGATACTGCAGGGTTGTGGCTGAGTCACCTGGCAGGGTGAACCCAGGAAGCGAACATGGAGACCGGGAAAGCAAGGCCCAAGAGGCACCAGCTCTCCCGCAGCTCTTCTTCCCTGACGCGACTGAAGCCTTGCTGAGGAAGCAGCGGCGAAGTGCTGTTCGCTCCAAGCCAAAGCCACTACGAAATCACAGCATTCGCTGAGAAATGTTCTGCGGGCTGCTGCTGCTTGCCTGAACCCTGTCTCACGGTGGGAGAAACCCGCATACAGCGAAATGCTCTTTGCCTTGTCATCTGCCGTTGGAAAGCACAGCATTCATTGGTATATCCGAGTTGTGTTTGGGGATGCTGCTGCTGCTTGCCTGAGCTTGTCTCCGCAGCACGATGAATGATACCCGCATGGGGCGAAATACTCTTTGCCCTAGCATCCCCTCTGCCTGAGAGAGAAGCATGGTTGCACACGTCTGTCACCGCGCTCCCCAGGAGCAATGTGTGGAAGGCGCAGCACGCCGCCCCCAGAAAAGTGAAGGATCCGTTGGCCTCTGGGTCGGGAAACGCTCGGGAAGCAGGATACCCTGCTGTGGCACGAACAGCAGGCTGGTGGCAAGACAAGTATCCCCCCGCTCACTGTCCAGAGAGATGGAAGGCTGGCTGCTAAGGAGACAGGAGGGGACGACTAGGGCCGGGGCACGTGCTCCCCACTGAGGAAGGAGTCTGGGCAGAAGGCAGGCCTTTCCTGTGCCTCTGGTCCCATAGGGACAGCCTCTCCTTGGCCAGCTGTACCAAGGGCAGACTTGGGCTTGCCACCAGGTGCCATACCCGCGACTCGCAGAAACAACCCCAAGGAGAAACGGGCAGTCAGATGCCGTCTTCCACCAGGATGTGGCAGCGATGTGGGTGACAGGGCTGTGCCGGGGATGGAGTGGAGACTGTCCCCTACAGTTCCCCTTCCAAGGGCACGGGCCGTGTGCAGGGATCCTGTCGCCACCTCTCTCCTGTGGTGAAGGCACTGGCATAGACCCCGAGTCTTCATGAGTGCCGGAACAAAAGGCAAAGCCTTACCTACCCCAGGAGATGGTAATAGGCATAGAGTGCCATCCTAGGCCACGCATGCTGCTTCAGGGTTGTAACTGTGTCTGCTTAGTTTGGCTTAGCAAGGTGAACCCCGGGTGCGAACTTGGAGTCCGGGAAAACAAGGCCCAAGAGGCAGCAGCTCTACGGCAGCTCTTCTTCCATGACGCGCACGAAGCCTTGCTGAGAAAACAGTGGTGAAGTGCGGTTCGCTCCAAGCCCAAAACCTCTGTGAAAGCACAACATTCGCTGAGAAATCAAAGTCGGTACTGTGGGCTGCTGCTGCTGGTTGCCTGAGCCCAGTCTCACGGTGGGAGAAACCCGCATACAACTTAAGGCTCTTTGCCCGTGCATCTCCTCAGGGAAAGCGCAGCATTGGTTGGGAAATCCGAGTTGGGTTTGGGGATGCTGCTGCTGCTTGCCTGAGCTAGTCTCCAGAGCACAGTGCACGAAACCCGCATGGAGCGAAATCCTCTTTGCTCTAGCACCCCTCTGCCTGAGAGAGAAGCGCGGTTGCGCCTGTGGAAAGAGCCTTAAGGAAAGGGACACGTCTTTCACTGCGCTCCCCAGGAGCATGTCTGTGGAAGGTGCAGCACGCTGCCCAGGCAGAAGAGCAGGAGCCGTTGGCCTTCTGGTCTGGAAACGGTTGCGAAGCAGGAGAGCCGGCCCTGGCAGGCACAGCGGCCGGTGGCAATACAAGTGTCACCCGCTCCCTGTGCAGAGAGACGGAAGACTGGCTGCTACGGAGAGAGGAGGGGATGAGTAGGGCAGGGCGCGTGCTCCACTCTTGGGAAGGAGTCTGGGCAGAAAGCATGCCTGTCCTGAGCCTCTGGGCCCAAGGAGACAGCAGCTCTTTGGCCACCTGTCCCTGGGGCAGACATGTGCTAGCCACGAGGCGCCGAAGCTGAACTCGCAGAAACAGCTCCCTGAAATAACGGGGAGTCAGACGCCGTCTTCCTCCAGGATGTGGAAGCTTGGAGGAGGCACGCGGTTTAAGGGGAAGGGGTGGGGACAGTCCCCCAAAGCTCCCTATTACGTGCACGGGCCGTGTGCAGGGATCCTGTCACCTCTCCTTTCCTGTGGGAAAAGCACTGGCTTAGTCCGCCAGTCCGCCTGAGCGCCAGAGTAAAAGGCCAAGCGATGCCTACACGGGGAGATGGTAGTGTGTATTGGGTGCCATCCTAGGCTCAACACGATACTGCAGGGTTGTGGCTGAGTCACCTGGCAGGGTGAACCCAGGAAGCGAACATGGAGCCCGGGAAAGCAAGGCCCAAGAGGCACCAGCTCTCCCGCAGCTCTTCTTCCCTGACGCGACTGAAGCCTTGCTGAGGAAGCAGCGGCGAAGTGCTGTTCGCTCCAAGCCAAAGCCACTACGAAATCACAGCATTCGCTGAGAAATGTTCTGCGGGCTGCTGCTGCTTGCCTGAACCCTGGCTCACGGTGGGAGAAACCCGCATACAGCGAAAGCCTCTTTGCCTTGTCATCTGCCGTTGGAAAGCACAGCATTCATTGGTAAATCCGAGTTGTGTTTGGGGATGCTGCTGCTGCTTGCCTGAGCTTGTCTCCGCAGCACGATGAATGATACCCGCATGGGGCGAAATACTCTTTGCCCTAGCATCCCCTCTGCCTGAGAGAGAAGCATGGTTGCACACGTCTGTCACCGCGCTCCCCAGGAGCAATGTGTGGAAGGCGCAGCACGCCGCCCCCAGAAAAGAGAAGGATCCGTTGGCCTCTGGGTCGGGAAACGCTCGGGAAGCAGGATACCCTGCTGTGGCACGAACAGCAGGCTGGTGGCAAGACATGTATCCCCCCGCTCACTGTCCAGTGAGATGGAAGGTTGGCTGCTAAGGAGACAGGAGGGGACGACTAGGGCCGGGGCACGTGCTCCCCACTGAGGAAGGAGTCTGGGCAGAAGGCAGGCCTTTCCTGTGCCTCTGGTCCCATGGGGACAGCATCTCCTTGGCCAGCTGTACCAAGGGCAGACTTGGGCTTGCCACCAGGTGCCATACCCGCGACTCGCAGAAACAACCCCAAGGAGAAACGGGCAGTCAGATGCCGTCTTCCACCAGGATGTGGCAGCGATGTGGGTGACAGGGCTGTGCCGGGGATGGAGTGGAGACTGTCCCCTACAGTTCCCCTTCCAAGGGCACGGGCCGTGTGCAGGGATCCTGTCGCCACCTCTCTCCTGTGGTGAAGGCACTGGCATAGACCCCGAGTCTTCATGAGCGCCGGAACAAAAGGCAAAGCCTTACCTACCCCAGGAGATGGTAATAGGCATAGAGTGCCATGCTAGGCCACGCATGCTGCTTCAGGGTTGTATCTGTGTCTGCTTAGTTTGGCTTAGCAAGGTGAACCCCGGGTGCGAACTTGGAGCCCGGGGAAACAAGGCCCAAGAGGCAGCAGCTCTACGGCATCTCTTCTTCCATGACGCGCACGAAGCCTTGCTGAGAAAACAGTGGTGAAGTGCGGTTCGCTCCAAGCCCAAAACCTCTGTGAAAGCACAACATTCGCTGAGAAATCAAAGTCGATTCTGTGGGCTGCTGCTGCTGGTTGCCTGAGCCCAGTCTCACGGTGGGAGAAACCCGCATACAACTTAAGGCTCTTTGCCCGTGCATCTCCTCAGGGAAAGCGCAGCATTGGTTGAGAAATCCGAGTTGGGTTTGGGGATGCTGCTGCTGCTTGCCTGAGCTAGTCTCCAGAGCAGAGTGCACGAAACCCGCATGGAGCGAAATCCTCTTTGTTCTAGCACCCCTCTGCCTGAGAGAGAAGCGCGGTTGCGCCTGTGGAAAGAGCCTTAAGGAAAGGGACACGTCTTTCACTGCGCTCCCCAGGAGCATGTCTGTGGAAGGTGCAGCACGCTGCCCAGGCAGAAGAGCAGGAGCCGTTGGCCTTCTGGTCTGGAAACGGTTGCGAAGCAGGAGAGCCGGCCCTGGCAGGCACAGCGGCCGGTGGCAATACAAGTGTCACCCGCTCCCTGTGCAGAGAGATGGAAGCCTGGCTGCTACGGAGAGAGGAGGGGATGAGTAGGGCAGGGCGCGTGCTCCACTCTTAGGAAGGAGTCTGGGCAGAAAGCATGCCTGTCCTGAGCCTCTGGGCCCAAGGAGACAGCAGCTCTTTGGCCACCTGTCCCTGGGGCAGACATGTGCTAGCCACGAGGCGCCGAAGCTGAACTCGCAGAAACAGCTCCCTGAAATAACGGGGAGTCAGACGCCGTCTTCCTCCAGGATGTGGAAGCTTGGAGGAGGCACGGGGTTTAAGGGGAAGGGGTGGGGACAGTCCCCCAAAGCTCCCTATTACGTGCACGGGCCGTGTGCAGGGATCCTGTCACCTCTCCTTTCCTGTGGGAAAAGCACTGGCTTAGTCCGCCAGTCCGCCTGAGCGCCAGAGTAAAAGGCCAAGCGATGCCTACACGGGGAGATGGTAGTGTGTATAGGGTGCCATCCTAGGCTCAACACGATACTGCAGGGTTGTGGCTGAGTCACCTGGCAGGGTGAACCCAGGAAGCGAACATGGAGCCCGGGAAAGCAAGGCCAAGGAGGCACCAGCTCTCCCGCAGCTCTTCTTCCCTGACGCGACTGAAGCCTTGCTGAGGAAGCAGCGGCGAAGTGCTGTTCGCTCCAAGCCAAAGCCACTACGAAATCACAGCATTCGCTGAGAAATGTTCTGCGGGCTGCTGCTGCTTGCCTGAACCCTGGCTCACGGTGGGAGAAACCCGCATACAGCGAAAGCCTGTTTGCCTTGTCATCTGCCGTTGGAAAGCACAGCATTCATTGGTAAATCCGAGTTGTGTTTGGGGATGCTGCTGCTGCTTGCCTGAGCTTGTCTCCGCAGCACGATGAATGATACCCGCATGGGGCGAAATACTCTTTGCCCTAGCATCCCCTCTGCCTGAGAGAGAAGCATGGTTGCACACGTCTGTCACCGCGCTCCCCAGGAGCAATGTGTGGGGGCGCAGCACGCCGCCCCCAGAAAAGAGAAGGATCCGTTGGCCTCTGGGTCGGGAAACGCTCGGGAAGCAGGATACCCTGCTGTGGCACGAACAGCAGGCTGGTGGCAAGACATGTATCCCCCCGCTCACTGTCCAGTGAGATGGAAGGTTGGCTGCTAAGGAGACAGGAGGGGACGACTAGGGCCGGGGCACGTGCTCCCCACTGAGGAAGGAGTCTGGGCAGAAGGCAGGCCTTTCCTGTGCCTCTGGTCCCATGGGGACAGCATCTCCTTGGCCAGCTGTACCAAGGGCAGACTTGGGCTTGCCACCAGGTGCCATACCCGCGACTCGCAGAAACAACCCCAAGGAGAAACGGGCAGTCAGATGCCGTCTTCCACCAGGATGTGGCAGCGATGTGGGTGACAGGGCTGTGCCGGGGATGGAGTGGAGACTGTCCCCTACAGTTCCCCTTCCAAGGGCACGGGCCGTGTGCAGGGATCCTGTCGCCACCTCTCTCCTGTGGTGAAGGCACTGGCATAGACCCCGAGTCTTCATGAGCGCCGGAACAAAAGGCAAAGCCTTACCTACCCCAGGAGATGGTAATAGGCATAGAGTGCCATGCTAGGCCACGCATGCTGCTTCAGGGTTGTAACTGTGTCTGCTTAGTTTAGCTTAGCAAGGTGAACCGCGCGTGCGAACTTGGAGTCCGGGGAAACAAGGCCCAAGAGGCAGCAGCTCTACGGCAGCTCTTCTTCCATGACGCGCACGAAGCCTTGCTGAGAAAACAGTGGTGAAGTGCGGTTCGCTCCAAGCCCAAAACCTCTGTGAAAGCACAACATTCGCTGAGAAATCAAAGTCGGTACTGTGGGCTGCTGCTGCTGGTTGCCTGAGCCCAGTCTCACGGTGGGAGAAACCCGCATACAACTTAAGGCTCTTTGCCCGAGCATCTCCTCAGCGAAAGCGCAGCATTGGTTGGGAAATCCGAGTTGGGTTTGGGGATGCTGCTGCTGCTTGCCTGAGCTAGTCTCCAGAGCACAGTGCACGAAACCCGCATGGAGCGAAATCCTCTTTGCTCTAGCACCCATCTGCCTGAGAGAGAAGCGCGGTTGCGCCTGTGGAAAGAGCCTTAAGGAAAGGGACACGTCTTTCACTGCGCTCCCCAGGAGCATGTCTGTGGAAGGTGCAGCACGCTGCCCAGGCAGAAGAGCAGGAGCCGTTGGCCTTCTGGTCTGGAAACGGTTGCGAAGCAGGAGAGCCGGCCCTGGCAGGCACAGCGGCCGGTGGCAATACAAGTGTCACCCGCTCCCTGTGCAGAGAGACGGAAGCCTGGCTGCTACGGAGAGAGGAGGGGATGAGTAGGGCAGGGCGCGTGCTCCACTCTTAGGAAGGAGTCTGGGCAGAAAGCATGCCTGTCCTGAGCCTCTGGGCCCAAGGAGACAGCAGCTCTTTGGCCACCTGTCCCTGGGGCAGACATGTGCTAGCCACGAGGCGCCGAAGCTGAACTCGCAGAAACAGCTCCCTGAAATAACGGGGAGTCAGACGCCGTCTTCCTCCAGGATGTGGAAGCTTGGAGGAGGCACGGGGTTTAAGGGGAAGGGGTGGGGACAGTCCCCCAAAGCTCCCTATTACAAGCACGGGCCGTGTGCAGGGATCCTGTCACCTCTCCTTTCCTGTGGGAAAAGCACTGGCTTAGTCCGCCAGTCCGCCTGAGCGCCAGAGTAAAAGGCCAAGCGATGCCTACACGGGGAGATGGTAGTGTGTATAGGGTGCCATCCTAGGCTCAACACGATACTGCAGGGTTGTGGCTGAGTCACCTGGCAGGGTGAACCCAGGAAGCGAACATGGAGCCCGGGAAAGCAAGGCCCAAGAGGCACCAGCTCTCCCGCAGCTCTTCTTCCCTGACGCGACTGAAGCCTTGCTGAGGAAGCAGCGGCGAAGTGCTGTTCGCTCCAAGCCAAAGCCACTACGAAATCACAGCATTCGCTGAGAAATGTTCTGCGGGCTGCTGCTGCTTGCCTGAACCCTGTCTCACGGTGGGAGAAACCCGCATACAGCGAAAGCCTCTTTGCCTTGTCATCTGCCGTTGGAAAGCACAGCATTCATTGGTAAATCCGAGTTGTGTTTGGGGATGCTGCTGCTGCTTGCCTGAGCTTGTCTCCGCAGCACGATGAATGATACCCGCATGGGGCGAAATACTCTTTGCCCTAGCATCCCCTCTGCCTGAGAGAGAAGCATGGTTGCACACGAATGTCACCGCGCTCCCCAGGAGCAATGTGTGGAAGGCGCAGCACGCCGCCCCCAGAAAAGAGAAGGATCCGTTGGCCTCTGGGTCGGGAAACGCTCGGGAAGCAGGATACCCTGCTGTGGCACGAACAGCAGGCTGGTGGCAAGACATGTATCCCCCCGCTCACTGTCCAGTGAGATGGAAGGTTGGCTGCTAAGGAGACAGGAGGGGACGACTAGGGCCGGGGCACGTGCTCCCCACTGAGGAAGGAGTCTGGGCAGAAGGCAGGCCTTTCCTGTGCCTCTGGTCCCATGGGGACAGCATCTCCTTGGCCAGCTATACCAAGGGCAGACTTGGGCTTGCCACCAGGTGCCATACCCGCGACTCGCACAAACAACCCCAAGGAGAAACGGGCAGTCAGATGCCGTCTTCCGACAGGATGTGGCAGCGATGGGGGTGACAGGGCAGTGCCGGGGATGGAGTGGATACTGTCCCCTACAGTTCCCCTTCCAAGGGCACGGGCCGTGTGCAGGGATCCTGTCGCCACCTCTCTCCTGTGGTGAAGGCACTGGCATAGACCCCGAGTCTTCATGAGCGCCGGAACAAAAGGCAAAGCCTTACCTACCCCAGGAGATGGTAATAGGCATAGAGTGCCATCCTAGGCCACGCATGCTGCTTCAGGGTTGTAACTGTGTCTTCTTAGTTTGGCTTAGCAAGGTGAACCCCGGGTGCGAACTTGGAGTCCGGGGAAACAAGGCCCAAGAGGCAGCAGCTCTACGGCAGCTCTTCTTCCATGACGCGCACGAAGCCTTGCTGAGAAAACAGTGGTGAAGTGCGGTTCGCTCCAAGCGCAAAACCTCTGTGAAAGCACAACATTCGCTGAGAAATCAAAGTCGGTACTGTGGGCTGCTGCTGCTGGTTGCCTGAGCCCAGTCTCACGGTGGGAGAAACCCGCATACAACTTAAGGCTCTTTGCCCGTGCATCTCCTCAGGGAAAGCGCAGCATTGGTTGGGAAATCCGAGTTGGGTTTGGGGATGCTGCTGCTGCTTGCCTGAGCTAGTCTCCAGAGCACAGTGCACGAAACCCGCATGGAGCGAAATCCTCTTTGCTCTAGCACCCCTCTGCCTGAGAGAGAAGCGCGGTTGCGCCTGTGGAAAGAGCCTTAAGGAAAGGGACACGTCTTTCACTGCGCTCCCCAGGAGCATGTCTGTGGAAGGTGCAGCACGCTGCCCAGGCAGAAGAGCAGGAGCCGTTGGCCTTCTGGTCTGGAAACGGTTGCGAAGCAGGAGAGCCGGCCCTGGCAGGCACAGCGGCCGGTGGCAATACAAGTGTCACCCGCTCCCTGTGCAGAGAGACGGAAGACTGGCTGCTACGGAGAGAGGAGGGGATGAGTAGGGCAGGGCGCGTGCTCCACTCTTGGGAAGGAGTCTGGGCAGAAAGCATGCCTGTCCTGAGCCTCTGGGCCCAAGGAGACAGCAGCTCTTTGGCCACCTGTCCCTGGGGCAGACATGTGCTAGCCACGAGGCGCCGAAGCTGAACTCGCAGAAACAGCTCCCTGAAATAACGGGGAGTCAGACGCCGTCTTCCTCCAGGATGTGGAAGCTTGGAGGAGGCACGGGGTTTAAGGGGAAGGGGTGGGGAGAGTCCCCCAAAGCTCCCTATTACGTGCACGGGCCGTGTGCAGGGATCCTGTCACCTCTCCTTTCCTGTGGGAAAAGCACTGGCTTAGTCCGCCAGTCCGCCTGAGCGCCAGAGTAAAAGGCCAAGCGATGCCTACACGGGGAGATGGTAGTGTGTATAGGGTGCCATTATAGGCTCAACACGATACTGCAGGGTTGTGGCTGAGTCACCTGGCAGGGTGAACCCAGGAAGCGAACATGGAGCCCGGGAAAGCAAGGCCCAAGAGGCACCAGCTCTCCCGCAACTCTTCTTCCCTGACGCGACTGAAGCCTTGCTGAGGAAGCAGCGGCGAAGTGCTGTTCGCTCCAAGCCAAAGCCACTACGAAATCACAGCATTCGCTGAGAAATGTTCTGCGGGCTGCTGCTGCTTGCCTGAACCCTGTCTCACGGTGGGAGAAACCCGCATACAGCGAAAGCCTCTTTGCCTTGTCATCTGCCGTTGGAAAGCACAGCATTCATTGGTAAATCCGAGTTGTGTTTGGGGATGCTGCTGCTGCTTGCCTGAGCTTGTCTCCGCAGCACGATGAATGATACCCGCATGGGGCGAAATACTCTTTGCCCTAGCATCCCCTCTGCCTGAGAGAGAAGCATGGTTGCACACGAATGTCACCGCGCTCCCCAGGAGCAATGTGTGGAAGGCGCAGCACGCCGCCCCCAGAAAAGAGAAGGATCCGTTGGCCTCTGGGTCGGGAAACGCTCGGGAAGCAGGATACCCTGCTGTGGCACGAACAGCAGGCTGGTGGCAAGACATGTATCCCCCCGCTCACTGTCCAGTGAGATGGAAGGTTGGCTGCTAAGGAGACAGGAGGGGACGACTAGGGCCGGGGCACGTGCTCCCCACTGAGGAAGGAGTCTGGGCAGAAGGCAGGCCTTTCCTGTGCCTCTGGTCCCATGGGGACAGCATCTCCTTGGCCAGCTGTACCAAGGGCAGACTTGGGCTTGCCACCAGGTGCCATACCCGCGTCTCGCAGAAACAACCCCAAGGAGAAACGGGCAGTCAGATGCCGTCTTCCACCAGGATGTGGCAGCGATGTGGGTGACAGGGCTGTGCCGGGGATGGAGTGGAGACTGTCCCCTACAGTTCCCCTTCCAAGGGCACGGGCCGTGTGCAGGGATCCTGTCGCCACCTCTCTCCTGTGGTGAAGGCACTGGCATAGACCCCGAGTCTTCATGAGCGCCGGAACAAAAGGCAAAGCCTTACCTACCCCAGGAGATGGTAATAGGCATAGAGTGCCATGCTAGGCCACGCATGCTGCTTCAGGGTTGTATCTGTGTCTGCTTAGTTTGGCTTAGCAAGGTGAACCCCGGGTGCGAACTTGGAGCCCGGGAAAACAAGGCCCAAGAGGCAGCAGCTCTACGGCAGCTCTTCTTCCATGACGCGCACGAAGCCTTGCTGAGAAAACAGTGGTGAAGTGCGGTTCGCTCCAAGCCCAAAACCTCTGTGAAAGCACAACATTCGCTGAGAAATCAAAGTCGGTACTGTGGGCTGCTGCTGCTGGTTGCCAGAGCCCAGTCTCACGGTGGGAGAAACCCGCATACAACTTAAGGCTCTTTGCCCGTGCATCTCCTCAGGGAAAGCGCAGCATTGGTTGGGAAATCCGAGTTGGGTTTGGGGATGCTGCTGCTGCTTGCCTGAGCTAGTCTCCAGAGCACAGTGCACGAAACCCGCATGGAGCGAAATCCTCTTTGCTCTAGCACCCCTCTGCCTGAGAGAGAAGCGCGGTTGCGCCTGTGGAAAGAGCCTTAAGGAAAGGGACACGTCTTTCACTGCGCTCCCCAGGAGCATGTCTGTGGAAGGTGCAGCACGCTGCCCAGGCAGAAGAGCAGGAGCCGTTGGCCTTCTGGTCTGGAAACGGTTGCGAAGCAGGAGAGCCGGCCCTGGCAGGCACAGCGGCCGGTGGCAATACAAGTGTCACCCGCTCCCTGTGCAGAGAGACGGAAGCCTGGCTGCTACGGAGAGAGGAGGGGATGAGTAGGGCAGGGCGCGTGCTCCACTCTTAGGAAGGAGTCTGGGCAGAAAGCATGCCTGTCCTGAGCCTCTGGGCCCAAGGAGACAGCAGCTCTTTGGCCACCTGTCCCTGGGGCAGACATGTGCTAGCCACGAGGCGCCGAAGCTGAACTCGCAGAAACAGCTCCCTGAAATAACGGGGAGTCAGACGCCGTCTTCCTCCAGGATGTGGAAGCTTGGAGGAGGCACGGGGTTTAAGGGGAAGGGGTGGGGACAGTCCCCCAAAGCTCCCTATTACATGCACGGGCCGTGTGCAGGGATCCTGTCACCTCTCCTTTCCTGTGGGAAAAGCACTGGCTTAGTCCGCCAGTCCGCCTGAGCGCCAGAGTAAAAGGCCAAGCGATGCCTACACGGGGAGATGGTAGTGTGTATAGGGTGCCATCCTAGGCTCAACACGATACTGCAGGGTTGTGGCTGAGTCACCTGGCAGGGTGAACCCAGGAAGCGAACATGGAGCCCGGGAAAGCAAGGCCCAAGAGGCACCAGCTCTCCCGCAGCTCTTCTTCCCTGACGCGACTGAAGCCTTGCTGAGGAAGCAGCGGCGAAGTGCTGTTCGCTCCAAGCCAAAGCCACTACGAAATCACAGCATTCGCTGAGAAATGTTCTGCGGGCTGCTGCTGCTTGCCTGAACCCTGTCTCACGGTGGGAGAAACCCGCATACAGCGAAAGCCTCTTTGCCTTGTCATCTGCCGTTGGAAAGCACAGCATTCATTGGTAAATCCGAGTTGTGTTTGGGGATGCTGCTGCTGCTTGCCTGAGCTTGTCTCCGCAGCACGATGAATGATACCCGCATGGGGCGAAATACTCTTTGCCCTAGCATCCCCTCTGCCTGAGAGAGAAGCATGGTTGCACACGAATGTCACCGCGCTCCCCAGGAGCAATGTGTGGAAGGCGCAGCACGCCGCCCCCAGAAAAGAGAAGGATCCGTTGGCCTCTGGGTCGGGAAACGCTCGGGAAGCAGGATACCCTGCTGTGGCACGAACAGCAGGCTGGTGGCAAGACATGTATCCCCCCGCTCACTGTCCAGTGAGATGGAAGGTTGGCTGCTAAGGAGACAGGAGGGGACGACTAGGGCCGGGGCACGTGCTCCCCACTGAGGAAGGAGTCTGGGCAGAAGGCAGGCCTTTCCTGTGCCTCTGGTCCCATGGGGACAGCATCTCCTTGGCCAGCTGTACCAAGGGCAGACTTGGGCTTGCCACCAGGTGCCATACACGCGACTCGCAGAAACAACACCAAGGAGAAACGGGCAGTCAGATGCCGTCTTCCACCAGGATGTGGCAGCGATGTGGGTGACAGGGCTGTGCCGGGGATGGAGTGGAGACTGTCCCCTACAGTTCCCCTTCCAAGGGCACGGGCCGTGTGCAGGGATCCTGTCGCCACCTCTCTCCTGTGGTGAAGGCACTGGCATAGACCCCGAGTCTTCATGAGCGCCGGAACAAAAGGCAAAGCCTTACCTACCCCAGGAGATGGTAATAGGCATAGAGTGCCATGCTAGGCCACGCATGCTGCTTCAGGGTTGTATCTGTGTCTGCTTAGTTTGGCTTAGCAAGGTGAACCCCGGGTGCGAACTTGGAGCCCGGGGAAACAAGGCCCAAGAGGCAGCAGCTCTACGGCATCTCTTCTTCCATGACGCGCACGAAGCCTTGCTGAGAAAACAGTGGTGAAGTGCGGTTCGCTCCAAGCCCAAAACCTCTGTGAAAGCACAACATTCGCTGAGAAATCAAAGTCGGTTCTGTGGGCTGCTGCTGCTGGTTGCCTGAGCCCAGTCTCACGGTGGGAGAAACCCGCATACAACTTAAGGCTCTTTGCCCGTGCATCTCCTCAGGGAAAGCGCAGCATTGGTTGAGAAATCCGAGTTGGGTTTGGGGATGCTGCTGATGCTTGCCTGAGCTAGTCTCCAGAGCACAGTGCACGAAACCCGCATGGAGCCAAATCCTCTTTGTTCTAGCACCCCTCTGCCTGAGAGAGAAGCGCGGTTGCGCCTGTGGAAAGAGCCTTAAGGAAAGGGACACGTCTTTCACTGCGCTCCCCAGGAGCATGTCTGTGGAAGGTGCAGCACGCTGCCCAGGCAGAAGAGCAGGAGCCGTTGGCCTTCTGGTCTGGAAACGGTTGCGAAGCAGGAGAGCCGGCCCTGGCAGGCACAGCGGCCGGTGGCAATACAAGTGTCACCCGCTCCCTGTGCAGAGAGACGGAAGCCTGGCTGCTACGGAGAGAGGAGGGGATGAGTAGGGCAGGGCGCGTGCTCCACTCTTAGGAAGGAGTCTGGGCAGAAAGCATGCCTGTCCTGAGCCTCTGGGCCCAAGGAGACAGCAGCTCTTTGGCCACCTGTCCCTGGGGCAGACATGTGCTAGCCACGAGGCGCCGAAGCTGAACTCGCAGAAACAGCTCCCTGAAATAACGGGGAGTCAGACGCCGTCTTCCTCCAGGATGTGGAAGCTTGGAGGAGGCACGGGGTTTAAGGGGAAGGGGTGTGGACAGTCCCCCAAAGCTCCCTATTACGTGCACGGGCCATGTGCAGGGATCCTGTCACCTCTCCTTTCCTGTGGGAAAAGCACTGGCTTAGTCCGCCAGTCCGCCTGAGCGCCAGAGTAAAAGGCCAAGCGATGCCTACACGGGGAGATGGTAGTGTGTATAGGGTGCCATCCTAGGCTCAACACGATACTGCAGGGTTGTGGCTGAGTCACCTGGCAGGGTGAACCCAGGAAGCGAACATGGAGCCCGGGAAAGCAAGGCCCAAGAGGCACCAGCTCTCCCGCAGCTCTTCTTCCCTGACGCGACTGAAGCCTTGCTGAGGAAGCAGCGGCGAAGTGCTGTTCGCTCCAAGCCAAAGCCACTACGAAATCACAGCATTCGCTGAGAAATGTTCTGCGGGCTGCTGCTGCTTGCCTGAACCCTGTCTCACGGTGGGAGAAACCCGCATACAGCGAAAGCCTCTTTGCCTTGTCATCTGCCGTTGGAAAGCACAGCATTCATTGGTAAATCCGAGTTGTGTTTGGGGATGCTGCTGCTGCTTGCCTGAGCTTGTCTCCGCAGCACGATGAATGATACCCGCATGGGGCGAAATACTCTTTGCCCTAGCATCCCCTCTGCCTGAGAGAGAAGCATGGTTGCACACGAATGTCACCGCGCTCCCCAGGAGCAATGTGTGGAAGGCGCAGCACGCCGCCCCCAGAAAAGAGAAGGATCCGTTGGCCTCTGGGTCGGGAAACGCTCGGGAAGCAGGATACCCTGCTGTGGCACGAACAGCAGGCTGGTGGCAAGACATGTATCCCCCCGCTCACTGTCCAGTGAGATGGAAGGTTGGCTGCTAAGGAGACAGGAGGGGACGACTAGGGCCGGGGCACGTGCTCCCCACTGAGGAAGGAGTCTGGGCAGAAGGCAGGCCTTTCCTGTGCCTCTGGTCCCATGGGGACAGCATCTCCTTGGCCAGCTATACCAAGGGCAGACTTGGGCTTGCCACCAGGTGCCATACCCGCGACTCGCACAAACAACCCCAAGGAGAAACGGGCAGTCAGATGCCGTCTTCCGACAGGATGTGGCAGCGATGGGGGTGACAGGGCAGTGCCGGGGATGGAGTGGATACTGTCCCCTACAGTTCCCCTTCCAAGGGCACGGGCCGTGTGCAGGGATCCTGTCGCCACCTCTCTCCTGTGGTGAAGGCACTGGCATAGACCCCGAGTCTTCATGAGCGCCGGAACAAAAGGCAAAGCCTTACCTACCCCAGGAGATGGTAATAGGCATAGAGTGCCATCCTAGGCCACGCATGCTGCTTCAGGGTTGTATCTGTGTCTGCTTAGTTTGGCTTAGCAAGGTGAACCCCGGGTGCGAACTTGGAGTCCGGGGAAACAAGGCCCAAGAGGCAGCAGCTCTACGGCAGCTCTTCTTCCATGACGCGCACGAAGCCTTGCTGAGAAAACAGTGGTGAAGTGCGGTTCGCTCCAAGCGCAAAACCTCTGTGAAAGCACAACATTCGCTGAGAAATCAAAGTCGGTACTGTGGGCTGCTGCTGCTGGTTGCCTGAGCCCAGTCTCACGGTGGGAGAAACCCGCATACAACTTAAGGCTCTTTGCCCGTGCATCTCCTCAGGGAAAGCGCAGCATTGGTTGGGAAATCCGAGTTGGGTTTGGGGATGCTGCTGCTGCTTGCCTGAGCTAGTCTCCAGAGCACAGTGCACGAAACCCGCATGGAGCGAAATCCTCTTTGCTCTAGCACCCCTCTGCCTGAGAGAGAAGCGCGGTTGCGCCTGTGGAAAGAGCCTTAAGGAAAGGGACACGTCTTTCACTGCGCTCCCCAGGAGCATGTCTGTGGAAGGTGCAGCACGCTGCCCAGGCAGAAGAGCAGGAGCCGTTGGCCTTCTGGTCTGGAAACGGTTGCGAAGCAGGAGAGCCGGCCCTGGCAGGCACAGCGGCCGGTGGCAATACAAGTGTCACCCGCTCCCTGTGCAGAGAGACGGAAGACTGGCTGCTACGGAGAGAGGAGGGGATGAGTAGGGCAGGGCGCGTGCTCCACTCTTGGGAAGGAGTCTGGGCAGAAAGCATGCCTGTCCTGAGCCTCTGGGCCCAAGGAGACAGCAGCTCTTTGGCCACCTGTCCCTGGGGCAGACATGTGCTAGCCACGAGGCGCCGAAGCTGAACTCGCAGAAACAGCTCCCTGAAATAACGGGGAGTCAGACGCCGTCTTCCTCCAGGATGTGGAAGCTTGGAGGAGGCACGGGGTTTAAGGGGAAGGGGTGGGGAGAGTCCCCCAAAGCTCCCTATTACGTGCACGGGCCGTGTGCAGGGATCCTGTCACCTCTCCTTTCCTGTGGGAAAAGCACTGGCTTAGTCCGCCAGTCCGCCTGAGCGCCAGAGTAAAAGGCCAAGCGATGCCTACACGGGGAGATGGTAGTGTGTATAGGGTGCCATTATAGGCTCAACACGATACTGCAGGGTTGTGGCTGAGTCACCTGGCAGGGTGAACCCAGGAAGCGAACATGGAGCCCGGGAAAGCAAGGCCCAAGAGGCACCAGCTCTCCCGCAGCTCTTCTTCCCTGACGCGACTGAAGCCTTGCTGAGGAAGCAGCGGCGAAGTGCTGTTCGCTCCAAGCCAAAGCCACTACGAAATCACAGCATTCGCTGAGAAATGTTCTGCGGGCTGCTGCTGCTTGCCTGAACCCTGTCTCACGGTGGGAGAAACCCGCATACAGCGAAAGCCTCTTTGCCTTGTCATCTGCCGTTGGAAAGCACAGCATTCATTAGTAAATCCGAGTTGTGTTTGGGGATGCTGCTGCTGCTTGCCTGAGCTTGTCTCCGCAGCACGATGAATGATACCCGCATGGGGCGAAATACTCTTTGCCCTAGCATCCCCTCTGCCTGAGAGAGAAGCATGGTTGCACACGAATGTCACCGCGCTCCCCAGGAGCAATGTGTGGAAGGCGCAGCACGCCGCCCCCAGAAAAGAGAAGGATCCGTTGGCCTCTGGGTCGGGAAACGCTCGGGAAGCAGGATACCCTGCTGTGGCACGAACAGCAGGCTGGTGGCAAGACATGTATCCCCCCGCTCACTGTCCAGTGAGATGGAAGGTTGGCTGCTAAGGAGACAGGAGGGGACGACTAGGGCCGGGGCACGTGCTCCCCACTGAGGAAGGAGTCTGGGCAGAAGGCAGGCCTTTCCTGTGCCTCTGGTCCCATGGGGACAGCATCTCCTTGGCCAGCTGTACCAAGGGCAGACTTGGGCTTGCCACCAGGTGCCATACCCGCGTCTCGCAGAAACAACCCCAAGGAGAAACGGGCAGTCAGATGCCGTCTTCCACCAGGATGTGGCAGCGATGTGGGTGACAGGGCTGTGCCGGGGATGGAGTGGAGACTGTCCCCTACAGTTCCCCTTCCAAGGGCACGGGCCGTGTGCAGGGATCCTGTCGCCACCTCTCTCCTGTGGTGAAGGCACTGGCATAGACCCCGAGTCTTCATGAGCGCCGGAACAAAAGGCAAAGCCTTACCTACCCCAGGAGATGGTAATAGGCATAGAGTGCCATGCTAGGCCACGCATGCTGCTTCAGGGTTGTATCTGTGTCTGCTTAGTTTGGCTTAGCAAGGTGAACCCCGGGTGCGAACTTGGAGCCCGGGAAAACAAGGCCCAAGAGGCAGCAGCTCTACGGCAGCTCTTCTTCCATGACGCGCACGAAGCCTTGCTGAGAAAACAGTGGTGAAGTGCGGTTCGCTCCAAGCCCAAAACCTCTGTGAAAGCACAACATTCGCTGAGAAATCAAAGTCGGTACTGTGGGCTGCTGCTGCTGGTTGCCAGAGCCCAGTCTCACGGTGGGAGAAACCCGCATACAACTTAAGGCTCTTTGCCCGTGCATCTCCTCAGGGAAAGCGCAGCATTGGTTGGGAAATCCGAGTTGGGTTTGGGGATGCTGCTGCTGCTTGCCTGAGCTAGTCTCCAGAGCACAGTGCACGAAACCCGCATGGAGCGAAATCCTCTTTGCTCTAGCACCCCTCTGCCTGAGAGAGAAGCGCGGTTGCGCCTGTGGAAAGAGCCTTAAGGAAAGGGACACGTCTTTCACTGCGCTCCCCAGGAGCATGTCTGTGGAAGGTGCAGCACGCTGCCCAGGCAGAAGAGCAGGAGCCGTTGGCCTTCTGGTCTGGAAACGGTTGCGAAGCAGGAGAGCCGGCCCTGGCAGGCACAGCGGCCGGTGGCAATACAAGTGTCACCCGCTCCCTGTGCAGAGAGACGGAAGCCTGGCTGCTACGGAGAGAGGAGGGGATGAGTAGGGCAGGGCGCGTGCTCCACTCTTGGGAAGGAGTCTGGGCAGAAAGCATGCCTGTCCTGAGCCTCTGGGCCCAAGGAGACAGCAGCTCTTTGGCCACCTGTCCCTGGGGCAGACATGTGCTAGCCACGAGGCGCCGAAGCTGAACTCGCAGAAACAGCTCCCTGAAATAACGGGGAGTCAGACGCCGTCTTCCTCCAGGATGTGGAAGCTTGGAGGAGGCACGGGGTTTAAGGGGAAGGGGTGGGGACAGTCCCCCAAAGCTCCCTATTACATGCACGGGCCGTGTGCAGGGATCCTGTCACCTCTCCTTTCCTGTGGGAAAAGCACTGGCTTAGTCCGCCAGTCCGCCTGAGCGCCAGAGTAAAAGGCCAAGCGATGCCTACACGGGGAGATGGTAGTGTGTATAGGGTGCCATCCTAGGCTCAACACGATACTGCAGGGTTGTGGCTGAGTCACCTGGCAGGGTGAACCCAGGAAGCGAACATGGAGCCCGGGAAAGCAAGGCCCAAGAGGCACCAGCTCTCCCGCAGCTCTTCTTCCCTGACGCGACTGAAGCCTTGCTGAGGAAGCAGCGGCGAAGTGCTGTTCGCTCCAAGCCAAAGCCACTACGAAATCACAGCATTCGCTGAGAAATGTTCTGCGGGCTGCTGCTGCTTGCCTGAACCCTGTCTCACGGTGGGAGAAACCCGCATACAGCGAAAGCCTCTTTGCCTTGTCATCTGCCGTTGGAAAGCACAGCATTCATTGGTAAATCCGAGTTGTGTTTGGGGATGCTGCTGCTGCTTGCCTGAGCTTGTCTCCGCAGCACGATGAATGATACCCGCATGGGGCGAAATACTCTTTGCCCTAGCATCCCCTCTGCCTGAGAGAGAAGCATGGTTGCACACGAATGTCACCGCGCTCCCCAGGAGCAATGTGTGGAAGGCGCAGCACGCCGCCCCCAGAAAAGAGAAGGATCCGTTGGCCTCTGGGTCGGGAAACGCTCGGGAAGCAGGATACCCTGCTGTGGCACGAACAGCAGGCTGGTGGCAAGACATGTATCCCCCCGCTCACTGTCCAGTGAGATGGAAGGTTGGCTGCTAAGGAGACAGGAGGGGACGACTAGGGCCGGGGCACGTGCTCCCCACTGAGGAAGGAGTCTGGGCAGAAGGCAGGCCTTTCCTGTGCCTCTGGTCCCATGGGGACAGCATCTCCTTGGCCAGCTGTACCAAGGGCAGACTTGGGCTTGCCACCAGGTGCCATACACGCGACTCGCAGAAACAACCCCAAGGAGAAACGGGCAGTCAGATGCCGTCTTCCACCAGGATGTGGCAGCGATGTGGGTGACAGGGCTGTGCCGGGGATGGAGTGGAGACTGTCCCCTACAGTTCCCCTTCCAAGGGCACGGGCCGTGTGCAGGGATCCTGTCGCCACCTCTCTCCTGTGGTGAAGGCACTGGCATAGACCCCGAGTCTTCATGAGCGCCGGAACAAAAGGCAAAGCCTTACCTACCCCAGGAGATGGTAATAGGCATAGAGTGCCATGCTAGGCCACGCATGCTGCTTCAGGGTTGTATCTGTGTCTGCTTAGTTTGGCTTAGCAAGGTGAACCCCGGGTGCGAACTTGGAGCCCGGGGAAACAAGGCCCAAGAGGCAGCAGCTCTACGGCATCTCTTCTTCCATGACGCGCACGAAGCCTTGCTGAGAAAACAGTGGTGAAGTGCGGTTCGCTCCAAGCGCAAAACCTCTGTGAAAGCACAACATTCGCTGAGAAATCAAAGTCGGTTCTGTGGGCTGCTGCTGCTGGTTGCCTGAGCCCAGTCTCACGGTGGGAGAAACCCGCATACAACTTAAGGCTCTTTGCCCGTGCATCTCCTCAGGGAAAGCGCAGCATTGGTTGAGAAATCCGAGTTGGGTTTGGGGATGCTGCTGATGCTTGCCTGAGCTAGTCTCCAGAGCACAGTGCACGAAACCCGCATGGAGCCAAATCCTCTTTGTTCTAGCACCCCTCTGCCTGAGAGAGAAGCGCGGTTGCGCCTGTGGAAAGAGCCTTAAGGAAAGGGACACGTCTTTCACTGCGCTCCCCAGGAGCATGTCTGTGGAAGGTGCAGCACGCTGCCCAGGCAGAAGAGCAGGAGCCGTTGGCCTTCTGGTCTGGAAACGGTTGCGAAGCAGGAGAGCCGGCCCTGGCAGGCACAGCGGCCGGTGGCAATACAAGTGTCACCCGCTCCCTGTGCAGAGAGACGGAAGCCTGGCTGCTACGGAGAGAGGAGGGGATGAGTAGGGCAGGGCGCGTGCTCCACTCTTAGGAAGGAGTCTGGGCAGAAAGCATGCCTGTCCTGAGCCTCTGGGCCCAAGGAGACAGCAGCTCTTTGGCCACCTGTCCCTGGGGCAGACATGTGCTAGCCACGAGGCGCCGAAGCTGAACTCGCAGAAACAGCTCCCTGAAATAACGGGGAGTCAGACGCCGTCTTCCTCCAGGATGTGGAAGCTTGGAGGAGGCACGGGGTTTAAGGGGAAGGGGTGTGGACAGTCCCCCAAAGCTCCCTATTACGTGCACGGGCCATGTGCAGGGATCCTGTCACCTCTCCTTTCCTGTGGGAAAAGCACTGGCTTAGTCCGCCAGTCCGCCTGAGCGCCAGAGTAAAAGGCCAAGCGATGCCTACACGGGGAGATGGTAGTGTGTATAGGGTGCCATCCTAGGCTCAACACGATACTGCAGGGTTGTGGCTGAGTCACCTGGCAGGGTGAACCCAGGAAGCGAACATGGAGCCCGGGAAAGCAAGGCCCAAGAGGCACCAGCTCTCCCGCAGCTCTTCTTCCCTGACGCGACTGAAGCCTTGCTGAGGAAGCAGCGGCGAAGTGCTGTTCGCTCCAAGCCAAAGCCACTACGAAATCACAGCATTCGCTGAGAAATGTTCTGCGGGCTGCTGCTGCTTGCCTGAACCCTGTCTCACGGTGGGAGAAACCCGCATACAGCGAAAGCCTCTTTGCCTTGTCATCTGCCGTTGGAAAGCACAGCATTCATTGGTAAATCCGAGTTGTGTTTGGGGATGCTGCTGCTGCTTGCCTGAGCTTGTCTCCGCAGCACGATGAATGATACCCGCATGGGGCGAAATACTCTTTGCCCTAGCATCCCCTCTGCCTGAGAGAGAAGCATGGTTGCACACGAATGTCACCGCGCTCCCCAGGAGCAATGTGTGGAAGGCGCAGCACGCCGCCCCCAGAAAAGAGAAGGATCCGTTGGCCTCTGGGTCGGGAAACGCTCGGGAAGCAGGATACCCTGCTGTGGCACGAACAGCAGGCTGGTGGCAAGACATGTATCCCCCCGCTCACTGTCCAGTGAGATGGAAGGTTGGCTGCTAAGGAGACAGGAGGGGACGACTAGGGCCGGGGCACGTGCTCCCCACTGAGGAAGGAGTCTGGGCAGAAGGCAGGCCTTTCCTGTGCCTCTGGTCCCATGGGGACAGCATCTCCTTGGCCAGCTGTACCAAGGGCAGACTTGGGCTTGCCACCAGGTGCCATACCCGCGACTCGCAGAAACAACCCCAAGGAGAAACGGGCAGTCAGATGCCGTCTTCCACCAGGATGTGGCAGCGATGTGGGTGACAGTGCTGTGCCGGGGATGGAGTGGAGACTGTCCCCTACAGTTCCCCTTCCAAGGGCACGGGCCGTGTGCAGGGATCCTGTCGCCACCTCTCTCCTGTGGTGAAGGCACTGGCATAGACCCCGAGTCTTCATGAGCGCCGGAACAAAAGGCAAAGCCTTACCTACCCCAGGAGATGGTAATAGGCATAGAGTGCCATGCTAGGCCACGCATGCTGCTTCAGGGTTGTATCTGTGTCTGCTTAGTTTGGCTTAGCAAGGTGAACCCCGGGTGCGAACTTGGAGCCCGGGGAAACAAGGCCCAAGAGGCAGCAGCTCTACGGCATCTCTTCTTCCATGACGCGCACGAAGCCTTGCTGAGAAAACAGTGGTGAAGTGCGGTTCGCTCCAAGCCCAAAACCTCTGTGAAAGCACAACATTCGCTGAGAAATCAAAGTCGGTACTGTGGGCTGCTGCTGCTGGTTGCCTGAGCCCAGTCTCACGGTGGGAGAAACCCGCATACAACTTAAGGCTCTTTGCCCGTGCATCTCCTCAGGGAAAGCGCAGCATTGGTTGAGAAATCCGAGTTGGGTTTGGGGATGCTGCTGCTGCTTGCCTGAGCTAGTCTCCAGAGCACAGTGCACGAAACCCGCATGGAGCGAAATCCTCTTTGTTCTAGCACCCCTCTGCCTGAGAGAGAAGCGCGGTTGCGCCTGTGGAAAGAGCCTTAAGGAAAGGGACACGTCTTTCACTGCGCTCCCCAGGAGCATGTCTGTGGAAGGTGCAGCACGCTGCCCAGGCAGAAGAGCAGGAGCCGTTGGCCTTCTGGTCTGGAAACGGTTGCGAAGCAGGAGAGCCGGCCCTGGCAGGCACAGCGGCCGGTGGCAATACAAGTGTCACCCGCTCCCTGTGCAGAGAGACGGAAGCCTGGCTGCTACGGAGAGAGGAGGGGATGAGTAGGGCAGGGCGCGTGCTCCACTCTTAGGAAGGAGTCTGGGCAGAAAGCATGCCTGTCCTGAGCCTCTGGGCCCAAGGAGACAGCAGCTCTTTGGCCACCTGTCCCTGGGGCAGACATGTGCTAGCCACGAGGCGCCGAAGCTGAACTCGCAGAAACAGCTCCCTGAAATAACGGGGAGTCAGACGCCGTCTTCCTCCAGGATGTGGAAGCTTGGAGGAGGCACGGGGTTTAAGGGGAAGGGGTGGGGACAGTCCCCCAAAGCTCCCTATTACGTGCACGGGCCGTGTGCAGGGATCCTGTCACCTCTCCTTTCCTGTGGGAAAAGCACTGGCTTAGTCCGCCAGTCCGCCTGAGCGCCAGAGTAAAAGGCCAAGCGATGCCTACACGGGGAGATGGTAGTGTGTATAGGGTGCCATCCTAGGCTCAACAGGATACTGCAGGGTTGTGGCTGAGACACCTGGCAGGGTGAACCCAGGAAGCGAACATGGATCCCGGGAAAGCAAGGCCCAAGAGGCATCAGCTCTCCCGCAGCTCTTCTTCCCTGACGCGACTGAAGCCTTGCTGAGGAAGCAGCGGCGAAGTGCTGTTCGCTCCAAGCCAAAGCCACTACGAAATCACAGCATTCGCTGAGAAATGTTCTGCGGGCTGCTGCTGCTTGCCTGAACCCTGGCTCACGTTGGGAGAAACCCGCATACAGCGAAAGCCTCTTTGCCTTGTCATCTGCCGTTGGAAAGCACAGCATTCATTGGTAAATCCGAGTTGTGTTTGGGGATGCTGCTGCTGCTTGCCTGAGCTTGTCTCCGCAGCACGATGAATGATACCCGCATGGGGCGAAATACTCTTTGCCCTAGCATCCCCTCTGCCTGAGAGAGAAGCATGGTTGCACACGAATGTCACCGCGCTCCCCAGGAGCAATGTGTGGAAGGCGCAGCACGCCGCCCCCAGAAAAGAGAAGGATCCGTTGGCCTCTGGGTCGGGAAACGCTCGGGAAGCAGGATACCCTGCTGTGGCACGAACAGCAGGCTGGTGGCAAGACATGTATCCCCCCGCTCACTGTCCAGTGAGATGGAAGGTTGGCTGCTAAGGAGACAGGAGGGGACGACTAGGGCCGGGGCACGTGCTCCCCACTGAGGAAGGAGTCTGGGCAGAAGGCAGGCCTTTCCTGTGCCTCTGGTCCCATGGGGACAGCATCTCCTTGGCCAGCTGTACCAAGGGCAGACTTGGGCTTGCCACCAGGTGCCATACCCGCGACTCGCAGAAACAACCCCAAGGAGAAACGGGCAGTCAGATGCCGTCTTCCACCAGGATGTGGCAGCGATGTGGGTGACAGGGCTGTGCCGGGGATGGAGTGGAGACTGTCCCCTACAGTTCCCCTTCCAAGGGCACGGGCCGTGTGCAGGGATCCTGTCGCCACCTCTCTCCTGTGGTGAAGGCACTGGCATAGACCCCGAGTCTTCATGAGCGCCGGAACAAAAGGCAAAGCCTTACCTACCCCAGGAGATGGTAATAGGCATAGAGTGCCATGCTAGGCCACGCATGCTGCTTCAGGGTTGTATCTGTGTCTGCTTAGTTTGGCTTAGCAAGGTGAACCCCGGGTGCGAACTTGGAGCCCGGGGAAACAAGGCCCAAGAGGCAGCAGCTCTACGGCATCTCTTCTTCCATGACGCGCACGAAGCCTTGCTGAGAAAACAGTGGTGAAGTGCGGTTCGCTCCAAGCCCAAAACCTCTGTGAAAGCACAACATTCGCTGAGAAATCAAAGTCGGTACTGTGGGCTGCTGCTGCTGGTTGCCTGAGCCCAGTCTCACGGTGGGAGAAACCCGCATACAACTTAAGGCTCTTTGCCCGTGCATCTCCTCAGGGAAAGCGCAGCATTGGTTGGGAAATCCGAGTTGGGTTTGGGGATGCTGCTGCTGCTTGCCTGAGCTAGTCTCCAGAGCACAGTGCACGAAACCCGCATGGAGCGAAATCCTCTTTGCTCTAGCACCCCTCTGCCTGAGAGAGAAGCGCGGTTGCGCCTGTGGAAAGAGCCTTAAGGAAAGGGACACGTCTTTCACTGCGCTCCCCAGGAGCATGTCTGTGGAAGGTGCAGCACGCTGCCCAGGCAGAAGAGCAGGAGCCGTTGGCCTTCTGGTCTGGAAACGGTTGCGAAGCAGGAGAGCCGGCCCTGGCAGGCACAGCGGCCGGTGGCAATACAAGTGTCACCCGCTCCCTGTGCAGAGAGACGGAAGACTGGCTGCTACGGAGAGAGGAGGGGATGAGTAGGGCAGGGCGCGTGCTCCACTCTTGGGAAGGAGTCTGGGCAGAAAGCATGCCTGTCCTGAGCCTCTGGGCCCAAGGAGACAGCAGCTCTTTGGCCACCTGTCCCTGGGGCAGACATGTGCTAGCCACGAGGCGCCGAAGCTGAACTCGCAGAAACAGCTCCCTGAAATAACGGGGAGTCAGACGCCGTCTTCCTCCAGGATGTGGAAGCTTGGAGGAGGCACGGGGTTTAAGGGGAAGGGGTGGGGACAGTCCCCCAAAGCTCCCTATTACGTGCACGGGCCGTGTGCAGGGATCCTGTCACCTCTCCTTTCCTGTGGGAAAAGCACTGGCTTAGTCCGCCAGTCCGCCTGAGCGCCAGAGTAAAAGGCCAAGCGATGCCTACACGGGGAGATGGTAGTGTGTATAGGGTGCCATCCTAGGCTCAACACGATACTGCAGGGTTGTGGCTGAGTCACCTGGCAGGGTGAACCCAGGAAGCGAACATGGAGCCCGGGAAAGCAAGGCCCAAGAGGCACCAGCTCTCCCGCAGCTCTTCTTCCCTGACGCGACTGAAGCCTTGCTGAGGAAGCAGCGGCGAAGTGCTGTTCGCTCCAAGCCAAAGCCACTACGAAATCACAGCATTCGCTGAGAAATGTTCTGCGGGCTGCTGCTGCTTGCCTGAACCCTGTCTCACGGTGGGAGAAACCCGCATACAGCGAAAGCCTCTTTGCCTTGTCATCTGCCGTTGGAAAGCACAGCATTCATTGGTAAATCCGAGTTGTGTTTGGGGATGCTGCTGCTGCTTGCCTGAGCTTGTCTCCGCAGCACGATGTATGATACCCGCATGGGGCGAAATACTCTTTGCCCTAGCATCCCCTCTGCCTGAGAGAGAAGCATGGTTGCACACGTCTGTCACCGCGCTCCCCAGGAGCAATGTGTGGAAGGCGCAGCACGCCGCCCCCAGAAAAGAGAAGGATCCGTTGGCCTCTGGGTCGGGAAACGCTCGGGAAGCAGGATACCCTGCTGTGGCACGAACAGCAGGCTGGTGGCAAGACATGTATCCCCCCGCTCACTGTCCAGTGAGATGGAAGGTTGGCTGCTAAGGAGACAGGAGGGGACGACTAGGGCCGGGGCACGTGCTCCCCACTGAGGAAGGAGTCTGGGCAGAAGGCAGGCCTTTCCTGTGCCTCTGGTCCCATGGGGACAGCATCTCCTTGGCCAGCTGTACCAAGGGCAGACTTGGGCTTGCCACCAGGTGCCATACCCGCGACTCGCAGAAACAACCCCAAGGAGAAACGGGCAGTCAGATGCCGTCTTCCACCAGGATGTGGCAGCGATGTGGGTGACAGGGCTGTGCCGGGGATGGAGTGGAGACTGTCCCCTACAGTTCCCCTTCCAAGGGCACGGGCCGTGTGCAGGGATCCTGTCGCCACCTCTCTCCTGTGGTGAAGGCACTGGCATAGACCCCGAGTCTTCATGAGCGCCGGAACAAAAGGCAAAGCCTTACCTACCCCAGGAGATGGTAATAGGCATAGAGTGCCATGCTAGGCCACGCATGCTGCTTCAGGGTTGTATCTGTGTCTGCTTAGTTTGGCTTAGCAAGGTGAACCCCGGGTGCGAACTTGGAGCCCGGGGAAACAAGGCCCAAGAGGCAGCAGCTCTACGGCATCTCTTCTTCCATGACGCGCACGAAGCCTTGCTGAGAAAACAGTGGTGAAGTGCGGTTCGCTCCAAGCCCAAAACCTCTGTGAAAGCACAACATTCGCTGAGAAATCAAAGTCGGTTCTGTGGGCTGCTGCTGCTGGTTGCCTGAGCCCAGTCTCACGGTGGGAGAAACCCGCATACAACTTAAGGCTCTTTGCCCGTGCATCTCCTCAGGGAAAGCGCAGCATTGGTTGAGAAATCCGAGTTGGGTTTGGGGATGCTGCTGATGCTTGCCTGAGCTAGTCTCCAGAGCACAGTGCACGAAACCCGCATGGAGCCAAATCCTCTTTGTTCTAGCACCCCTCTGCCTGAGAGAGAAGCGCGGTTGCGCCTGTGGAAAGAGCCTTAAGGAAAGGGACACGTCTTTCACTGCGCTCCCCAGGAGCATGTCTGTGGAAGGTGCAGCACGCTGCCCAGGCAGAAGAGCAGGAGCCGTTGGCCTTCTGGTCTGGAAACGGTTGCGAAGCAGGAGAGCCGGCCCTGGCAGGCACAGCGGCCGGTGGCAATACAAGTGTCACCCGCTCCCTGTGCAGAGAGACGGAAGCCTGGCTGCTACGGAGAGAGGAGGGGATGAGTAGGGCAGGGCGCGTGCTCCACTCTTAGGAAGGAGTCTGGGCAGAAAGCATGCCTGTCCTGAGCCTCTGGGCCCAAGGAGACAGCAGCTCTTTGGCCACCTGTCCCTGGGGCAGACATGTGCTAGCCACGAGGCGCCGAAGCTGAACTCGCAGAAACAGCTCCCTGAAATAACGGGGAGTCAGACGCCGTCTTCCTCCAGGATGTGGAAGCTTGGAGGAGGCACGGGGTTTAAGGGGAAGGGGTGTGGACAGTCCCCCAAAGCTCCCTATTACGTGCACGGGCCATGTGCAGGGATCCTGTCACCTCTCCTTTCCTGTGGGAAAAGCACTGGCTTAGTCCGCCAGTCCGCCTGAGCGCCAGAGTAAAAGGCCAAGCGATGCCTACACGGGGAGATGGTAGTGTGTATAGGGTGCCATCCTAGGCTCAACACGATACTGCAGGGTTGTGGCTGAGTCACCTGGCAGGGTGAACCCAGGAAGCGAACATGGAGCCCGGGAAAGCAAGGCCCAAGAGGCACCAGCTCTCCCGCAGCTCTTCTTCCCTGACGCGACTGAAGCCTTGCTGAGGAAGCAGCGGCGAAGTGCTGTTCGCTCCAAGCCAAAGCCACTACGAAATCACAGCATTCGCTGAGAAATGTTCTGCGGGCTGCTGCTGCTTGCCTGAACCCTGGCTCACGGTGGGAGAAACCCGCATACAGCGAAAGCCTCTTTGCCTTGTCATCTGCCGTTGGAAAGCACAGCATTCATTGGTAAATCCGAGTTGTGTTTGGGGATGCTGCTGCTGCTTGCCTGAGCTTGTCTCCGCAGCACGATGAATGATACCCGCATGGGGCGAAATACTCTTTGCCCTAGCATCCCCTCTGCCTGAGAGAGAAGCATGGTTGCACACGAATGTCACCGCGCTCCCCAGGAGCAATGTGTGGAAGGCGCAGCACGCCGCCCCCAGAAAAGAGAAGGATCCGTTGGCCTCTGGGTCGGGAAACGCTCGGGAAGCAGGATACCCTGCTGTGGCACGAACAGCAGGCTGGTGGCAAGACATGTATCCCCCCGCTCACTGTCCAGTGAGATGGAAGGTTGGCTGCTAAGGAGACAGGAGGGGACGACTAGGGCCGGGGCACGTGCTCCCCACTGAGGAAGGAGTCTGGGCAGAAGGCAGGCCTTTCCTGTGCCTCTGGTCCCATGGGGACAGCATCTCCTTGGCCAGCTATACCAAGGGCAGACTTGGGCTTGCCACCAGGTGCCATACCCGCGACTCGCACAAACAACCCCAAGGAGAAACGGGCAGTCAGATGCCGTCTTCCGACAGGATGTGGCAGCGATGGGGGTGACAGGGCTGTGCCGGGGATGGAGTGGATACTGTCCCCTACAGTTCCCCTTCCAAGGGCACGGGCCGTGTGCAGGGATCCTGTCGCCACCTCTCTCCTGTGGTGAAGGCACTGGCATAGACCCCGAGTCTTCATGAGCGCCGGAACAAAAGGCAAAGCCTTACCTACCCCAGGAGATGGTAATAGGCATAGAGTGCCATCCTAGGCCACGCATGCTGCTTCAGGGTTGTAACTGTGTCTTCTTAGTTTGGCTTAGCAAGGTGAACCCCGGGTGCGAACTTGGAGTCCGGGGAAACAAGGCCCAAGAGGCAGCAGCTCTACGGCAGCTCTTCTTCCATGACGCGCACGAAGCCTTGCTGAGAAAACAGTGGTGAAGTGCGGTTCGCTCCAAGCGCAAAACCTCTGTGAAAGCACAACATTCGCTGAGAAATCAAAGTCGGTACTGTGGGCTGCTGCTGCTGGTTGCCTGAGCCCAGTCTCACGGTGGGAGAAACCCGCATACAACTTAAGGCTCTTTGCCCGTGCATCTCCTCAGGGAAAGCGCAGCATTGGTTGGGAAATCCGAGTTGGGTTTGGGGATGCTGCTGCTGCTTGCCTGAGCTAGTCTCCAGAGCACAGTGCACGAAACCCGCATGGAGCGAAATCCTCTTTGCTCTAGCACCCCTCTGCCTGAGAGAGAAGCGCGGTTGCGCCTGTGGAAAGAGCCTTAAGGAAAGGGACACGTCTTTCACTGCGCTCCCCAGGAGCATGTCTGTGGAAGGTGCAGCACGCTGCCCAGGCAGAAGAGCAGGAGCCGTTGGCCTTCTGGTCTGGAAACGGTTGCGAAGCAGGAGAGCCGGCCCTGGCAGGCACAGCGGCCGGTGGCAATACAAGTGTCACCCGCTCCCTGTGCAGAGAGACGGAAGACTGGCTGCTACGGAGAGAGGAGGGGATGAGTAGGGCAGGGCGCGTGCTCCACTCTTGGGAAGGAGTCTGGGCAGAAAGCATGCCTGTCCTGAGCCTCTGGGCCCAAGGAGACAGCAGCTCTTTGGCCACCTGTCCCTGGGGCAGACATGTGCTAGCCACGAGGCGCCGAAGCTGAACTCGCAGAAACAGCTCCCTGAAATAACGGGGAGTCAGACGCCGTCTTCCTCCAGGATGTGGAAGCTTGGAGGAGGCACGGGGTTTAAGGGGAAGGGGTGGGGAGAGTCCCCCAAAGCTCCCTATTACGTGCACGGGCCGTGTGCAGGGATCCTGTCACCTCTCCTTTCCTGTGGGAAAAGCACTGGCTTAGTCCGCCAGTCCGCCTGAGCGCCAGAGTAAAAGGCCAAGCGATGCCTACACGGGGAGATGGTAGTGTGTATAGGGTGCCATTATAGGCTCAACACGATACTGCAGGGTTGTGGCTGAGTCACCTGGCAGGGTGAACCCAGGAAGCGAACATGGAGCCCGGGAAAGCAAGGCCCAAGAGGCACCAGCTCTCCCGCAGCTCTTCTTCCCTGACGCGACTGAAGCCTTGCTGAGGAAGCAGCGGCGAAGTGCTGTTCGCTCCAAGCCAAAGCCACTACGAAATCACAGCATTCGCTGAGAAATGTTCTGCGGGCTGCTGCTGCTTGCCTGAACCCTGTCTCACGGTGGGAGAAACCCGCATACAGCGAAAGCCTCTTTGCCTTGTCATCTGCCGTTGGAAAGCACAGCATTCATTGGTAAATCCGAGTTGTGTTTGGGGATGCTGCTGCTTCTTGCCTGAGCTTGTCTCCGCAGCACGATGAATGATACCCGCATGGGGCGAAATACTCTTTGCCCTAGCATCCCCTCTGCCTGAGAGAGAAGCATGGTTGCACACGAATGTCACCGCGCTCCCCAGGAGCAATGTGTGGAAGGCGCAGCACGCCGCCCCCAGAAAAGAGAAGGATCCGTTGGCCTCTGGGTCGGGAAACGCTCGGGAAGCAGGATACCCTGCTGTGGCACGAACAGCAGGCTGGTGGCAAGACATGTATCCCCCCGCTCACTGTCCAGTGAGATGGAAGGTTGGCTGCTAAGGAGACAGGAGGGGACGACTAGGGCCGGGGCACGTGCTCCCCACTGAGGAAGGAGTCTGGGCAGAAGGCAGGCCTTTCCTGTGCCTCTGGTCCCATGGGGACAGCATCTCCTTGGCCAGCTGTACCAAGGGCAGACTTGGGCTTGCCACCAGGTGCCATACCCGCGACTCGCAGAAACAACCCCAAGGAGAAACGGGCAGTCAGATGCCGTCTTCCACCAGGATGTGGCAGCGATGTGGGTGACAGGGCTGTGCCGGGGATGGAGTGGAGACTGTCCCCTACAGTTCCCCTTCCAAGGGCACGGGCCGTGTGCAGGGATCCTGTCGCCACCTCTCTCCTGTGGTGAAGGCACTGGCATAGACCCCGAGTCTTCATGAGCGCCGGAACAAAAGGCAAAGCCTTACCTACCCCAGGAGATGGTAATAGGCATAGAGTGCCATGCTAGGCCACGCATGCTGCTTCAGGGTTGTATCTGTGTCTGCTTAGTTTGGCTTAGCAAGGTGAACCCCGGGTGCGAACTTGGAGCCCGGGAAAACAAGGCCCAAGAGGCAGCAGCTCTACGGCAGCTCTTCTTCCATGACGCGCACGAAGCCTTGCTGAGAAAACAGTGGTGAAGTGCGGTTCGCTCCAAGCCCAAAACCTCTGTGAAAGCACAACATTCGCTGAGAAATCAAAGTCGGTACTGTGGGCTGCTGCTGCTGGTTGCCAGAGCCCAGTCTCACGGTGGGAGAAACCCGCATACAACTTAAGGCTCTTTGCCCGTGCATCTCTTCAGGGAAAGCGCATCATTGGTTGGGAAATCCGAGTTGGGTTTGGGGATGCTGCTGCTGCTTGCCTGAGCTAGTCTCCAGAGCACAGTGCACGAAACCCGCATGGAGCGAAATCCTCTTTGCTCTAGCACCCCTCTGCCTGAGAGAGAAGCGCGGTTGCGCCTGTGGAAAGAGCCTTAAGGAAAGGGACACGTCTTTCACTGCGCTCCCCAGGAGCATGTCTGTGGAAGGTGCAGCACGCTGCCCAGGCAGAAGAGCAGGAGCCGTTGGCCTTCTGGTCTGGAAACGGTTGCGAAGCAGGAGAGCCGGCCCTGGCAGGCACAGCGGCCGGTGGCAATACAAGTGTCACCCGCTCCCTGTGCAGAGAGACGGAAGCCTGGCTGCTACGGAGAGAGGAGGGGATGAGTAGGGCAGGGCGCGTGCTCCACTCTTAGGAAGGAGTCTGGGCAGAAAGCATGCCTGTCCTGAGCCTCTGGGCCCAAGGAGACAGCAGCTCTTTGGCCACCTGTCCCTGGGGCAGACATGTGCTAGCCACGAGGCGCCGAAGCTGAACTCGCAGAAACAGCTCCCTGAAATAACGGGGAGTCAGACGCCGTCTTCCTCCAGGATGTGGAAGCTTGGAGGAGGCACGGGGTTTAAGGGGAAGGGGTGGGGACAGTCCCCCAAAGCTCCCTATTACATGCACGGGCCGTGTGCAGGGATCCTGTCACCTCTCCTTTCCTGTGGGAAAAGCACTGGCTTAGTCCGCCAGTCCGCCTGAGCGCCAGAGTAAAAGGCCAAGCGATGCCTACACGGGGAGATGGTAGTGTGTATAGGGTGCCATCCTAGGCTCAACACGATACTGCAGGGTTGTGGCTGAGTCACCTGGCAGGGTGAACCCAGGAAGCGAACATGGAGCCCGGGAAAGCAAGGCCCAAGAGGCACCAGCTCTCCCGCAGCTCTTCTTCCCTGACGCGACTGAAGCCTTGCTGAGGAAGCAGCGGCGAAGTGCTGTTCGCTCCAAGCCAAAGCCACTACGAAATCACAGCATTCGCTGAGAAATGTTCTGCGGGCTGCTGCTGCTTGCCTGAACCCTGTCTCACGGTGGGAGAAACCCGCATACAGCGAAAGCCTCTTTGCCTTGTCATCTGCCGTTGGAAAGCACAGCATTCATTGGTAAATCCGAGTTGTGTTTGGGGATGCTGCTGCTGCTTGCCTGAGCTTGTCTCCGCAGCACGATGAATGATACCCGCATGGGGCGAAATACTCTTTGCCCTAGCATCCCCTCTGCCTGAGAGAGAAGCATGGTTGCACACGAATGTCACCGCGCTCCCCAGGAGCAATGTGTGGAAGGCGCAGCACGCCGCCCCCAGAAAAGAGAAGGATCCGTTGGCCTCTGGGTCGGGAAACGCTCGGGAAGCAGGATACCCTGCTGTGGCACGAACAGCAGGCTGGTGGCAAGACATGTATCCCCCCGCTCACTGTCCAGTGAGATGGAAGGTTGGCTGCTAAGGAGACAGGAGGGGACGACTAGGGCCGGGGCACGTGCTCCCCACTGAGGAAGGAGTCTGGGCAGAAGGCAGGCCTTTCCTGTGCCTCTGGTCCCATGGGGACAGCATCTCCTTGGCCAGCTGTACCAAGGGCAGACTTGGGCTTGCCACCAGGTGCCATACACGCGACTCGCAGAAACAACCCCAAGGAGAAACGGGCAGTCAGATGCCGTCTTCCACCAGGATGTGGCAGCGATGTGGGTGACAGGGCTGTGCCGGGGATGGAGTGGAGACTGTCCCCTACAGTTCCCCTTCCAAGGGCACGGGCCGTGTGCAGGGATCCTGTCGCCACCTCTCTCCTGTGGTGAAGGCACTGGCATAGACCCCGAGTCTTCATGAGCGCCGGAACAAAAGGCAAAGCCTTACCTACCCCAGGAGATGGTAATAGGCATAGAGTGCCATGCTAGGCCACGCATGCTGCTTCAGGGTTGTATCTGTGTCTGCTTAGTTTGGCTTAGCAAGGTGAACCCCGGGTGCGAACTTGGAGCCCGGGGAAACAAGGCCCAAGAGGCAGCAGCTCTACGGCATCTCTTCTTCCATGACGCGCACGAAGCCTTGCTGAGAAAACAGTGGTGAAGTGCGGTTCGCTCCAAGCCCAAAACCTCTGTGAAAGCACAACATTCGCTGAGAAATCAAAGTCGGTTCTGTGGGCTGCTGCTGCTGGTTGCCTGAGCCCAGTCTCACGGTGGGAGAAACCCGCATACAACTTAAGGCTCTTTGCCCGTGCATCTGCTCAGGGAAAGCGCAGCATTGGTTGAGAAATCCGAGTTGGGTTTGGGGATGCTGCTGATGCTTGCCTGAGCTAGTCTCCAGAGCACAGTGCACGAAACCCGCATGGAGCGAAATCCTCTTTGTTCTAGCACCCCTCTGCCTGAGAGAGAAGCGCGGTTGCGCCTGTGGAAAGAGCCTTAAGGAAAGGGACACGTCTTTCACTGCGCTCCCCAGGAGCATGTCTGTGGAAGGTGCAGCACGCTGCCCAGGCAGAAGAGCAGGAGCCGTTGGCCTTCTGGTCTGGAAACGGTTGCGAAGCAGGAGAGCCGGCCCTGGCAGGCACAGCGGCCGGTGGCAATACAAGTGTCACCCGCTCCCTGTGCAGAGAGACGGAAGCCTGGCTGCTACGGAGAGAGGAGGGGATGAGTAGGGCAGGGCGCGTGCTCCACTCTTAGGAAGGAGTCTGGGCAGAAAGCATGCCTGTCCTGAGCCTCTGGGCCCAAGGAGACAGCAGCTCTTTGGCCACCTGTCCCTGGGGCAGACATGTGCTAGCCACGAGGCGCCGAAGCTGAACTCGCAGAAACAGCTCCCTGAAATAACGGGGAGTCAGACGCCGTCTTCCTCCAGGATGTGGA
This sequence comes from Mustela lutreola, assembly GCF_030435805.1. Lineage (NCBI taxonomy): Eukaryota > Metazoa > Chordata > Mammalia > Carnivora > Mustelidae > Mustela > Mustela lutreola. The sequence continues at coordinate 61,109,328 of NC_081305.1, read as the reverse complement.
AGCTTGGAGGAGGCACGGGGTTTAAGGGGAAGGGGTGTGGACAGTCCCCCAAAGCTCCCTATTACGTGCACGGGCCATGTGCAGGGATCCTGTCACCTCTCCTTTCCTGTGGGAAAAGCACTGGCTTAGTCCGCCAGTCCGCCTGAGCGCCAGAGTAAAAGGCCAAGCGATGCCTACACGGGGAGATGGTAGTGTGTATAGGGTGCCATCCTAGGCTCAACACGATACTGCAGGGTTGTGGCTGAGTCACCTGGCAGGGTGAACCCAGGAAGCGAACATGGAGCCCGGGAAAGCAAGGCCCAAGAGGCACCAGCTCTCCCGCAGCTCTTCTTCCCTGACGCGACTGAAGCCTTGCTGAGGAAGCAGCGGCGAAGTGCTGTTCGCTCCAAGCCAAAGCCACTACGAAATCACAGCATTCGCTGAGAAATGTTCTGCGGGCTGCTGCTGCTTGCCTGAACCCTGTCTCACGGTGGGAGAAACCCGCATACAGCGAAAGCCTCTTTGCCTTGTCATCTGCCGTTGGAAAGCACAGCATTCATTGGTAATTCCGAGTTGTGTTTGGGGATGCTGCTGCTGCTTGCCTGAGCTTGTCTCCGCAGCACGATGAATGATACCCGCATGGGGCGAAATACTCTTTGCCCTAGCATCCCCTCTGCCTGAGAGAGAAGCATGGTTGCACACGAATGTCACCGCGCTCCCCAGGAGCAATGTGTGGAAGGCGCAGCACGCCGCCCCCAGAAAAGAGAAGGATCCGTTGGCCTCTGGGTCGGGAAACGCTCGGGAAGCAGGATACCCTGCTGTGGCACGAACAGCAGGCTGGTGGCAAGACATGTATCCCCCCGCTCACTGTCCAGTGAGATGGAAGGTTGGCTGCTAAGGAGACAGGAGGGGACGACTAGGGCCGGGGCACGTGCTCCCCACTGAGGAAGGAGTCTGGGCAGAAGGCAGGCCTTTCCTGTGCCTCTGGTCCCATGGGGACAGCATCTCCTTGGCCAGCTGTACCAAGGGCAGACTTGGGCTTGCCACCAGGTGCCATACCCGCGACTCGCAGAAACAACCCCAAGGAGAAACGGGCAGTCAGATGCCGTCTTCCACCAGGATGTGGCAGCGATGTGGGTGACAGTGCTGTGCCGGGGATGGAGTGGAGACTGTCCCCTACAGTTCCCCTTCCAAGGGCACGGGCCGTGTGCAGGGATCCTGTCGCCACCTCTCTCCTGTGGTGAAGGCACTGGCATAGACCCCGAGTCTTCATGAGCGCCGGAACAAAAGGCAAAGCCTTACCTACCCCAGGAGATGGTAATAGGCATAGAGTGCCATGCTAGGCCACGCATGCTGCTTCAGGGTTGTATCTGTGTCTGCTTAGTTTGGCTTAGCAAGGTGAACCCCGGGTGCGAACTTGGAGCCCGGGGAAACAAGGCCCAAGAGGCAGCAGCTCTACGGCATCTCTTCTTCCATGACGCGCACGAAGCCTTGCTGAGAAAACAGTGGTGAAGTGCGGTTCGCTCCAAGCCCAAAACCTCTGTGAAAGCACAACATTCGCTGAGAAATCAAAGTCGGTACTGTGGGCTGCTGCTGCTGGTTGCCTGAGCCCAGTCTCACGGTGGGAGAAACCCGCATACAACTTAAGGCTCTTTGCCCGTGCATCTCCTCAGGGAAAGCGCAGCATTGGTTGAGAAATCCGAGTTGGGTTTGGGGATGCTGCTGCTGCTTGCCTGAGCTAGTCTCCAGAGCACAGTGCACGAAACCCGCATGGAGCGAAATCCTCTTTGTTCTAGCACCCCTCTGCCTGAGAGAGAAGCGCGGTTGCGCCTGTGGAAAGAGCCTTAAGGAAAGGGACACGTCTTTCACTGCGCTCCCCAGGAGCATGTCTGTGGAAGGTGCAGCACGCTGCCCAGGCAGAAGAGCAGGAGCCGTTGGCCTTCTGGTCTGGAAACGGTTGCGAAGCAGGAGAGCCGGCCCTGGCAGGCACAGCGGCCGGTGGCAATACAAGTGTCACCCGCTCCCTGTGCAGAGAGACGGAAGCCTGGCTGCTACGGAGAGAGGAGGGGATGAGTAGGGCAGGGCGCGTGCTCCACTCTTAGGAAGGAGTCTGGGCAGAAAGCATGCCTGTCCTGAGCCTCTGGGCCCAAGGAGACAGCAGCTCTTTGGCCACCTGTCCCTGGGGCAGACATGTGCTAGCCACGAGGCGCCGAAGCTGAACTCGCAGAAACAGCTCCCTGAAATAACGGGGAGTCAGACGCCGTCTTCCTCCAGGATGTGGAAGCTTGGAGGAGGCACGGGGTTTAAGGGGAAGGGGTGGGGACAGTCCCCCAAAGCTCCCTATTACGTGCACGGGCCGTGTGCAGGGATCCTGTCACCTCTCCTTTCCTGTGGGAAAAGCACTGGCTTAGTCCGCCAGTCCGCCTGAGCGCCAGAGTAAAAGGCCAAGCGATGCCTACACGGGGAGATGGTAGTGTGTATAGGGTGCCATCCTAGGCTCAACAGGATACTGCAGGGTTGTGGCTGAGACACCTGGCAGGGTGAACCCAGGAAGCGAACATGGATCCCGGGAAAGCAAGGCCCAAGAGGCATCAGCTCTCCCGCAGCTCTTCTTCCCTGACGCGACTGAAGCCTTGCTGAGGAAGCAGCGGCGAAGTGCTGTTCGCTCCAAGCCAAAGCCACTACGAAATCACAGCATTCGCTGAGAAATGTTCTGCGGGCTGCTGCTGCTTGCCTGAACCCTGGCTCACGTTGGGAGAAACCCGCATACAGCGAAAGCCTCTTTGCCTTGTCATCTGCCGTTGGAAAGCACAGCATTCATTGGTAAATCCGAGTTGTGTTTGGGGATGCTGCTGCTGCTTGCCTGAGCTTGTCTCCGCAGCACGATGAATGATACCCGCATGGGGCGAAATACTCTTTGCCCTAGCATCCCCTCTGCCTGAGAGAGAAGCATGGTTGCACACGAATGTCACCGCGCTCCCCAGGAGCAATGTGTGGAAGGCGCAGCACGCCGCCCCCAGAAAAGAGAAGGATCCGTTGGCCTCTGGGTCGGGAAACGCTCGGGAAGCAGGATACCCTGCTGTGGCACGAACAGCAGGCTGGTGGCAAGACATGTATCCCCCCGCTCACTGTCCAGTGAGATGGAAGGTTGGCTGCTAAGGAGACAGGAGGGGACGACTAGGGCCGGGGCACGTGCTCCCCACTGAGGAAGGAGTCTGGGCAGAAGGCAGGCCTTTCCTGTGCCTCTGGTCCCATGGGGACAGCATCTCCTTGGCCAGCTGTACCAAGGGCAGACTTGGGCTTGCCACCAGGTGCCATACCCGCGACTCGCAGAAACAACCCCAAGGAGAAACGGGCAGTCAGATGCCGTCTTCCACCAGGATGTGGCAGCGATGTGGGTGACAGGGCTGTGCCGGGGATGGAGTGGAGACTGTCCCCTACAGTTCCCCTTCCAAGGGCACGGGCCGTGTGCAGGGATCCTGTCGCCACCTCTCTCCTGTGGTGAAGGCACTGGCATAGACCCCGAGTCTTCATGAGCGCCGGAACAAAAGGCAAAGCCTTACCTACCCCAGGAGATGGTAATAGGCATAGAGTGCCATGCTAGGCCACGCATGCTGCTTCAGGGTTGTATCTGTGTCTGCTTAGTTTGGCTTAGCAAGGTGAACCCCGGGTGCGAACTTGGAGCCCGGGGAAACAAGGCCCAAGAGGCAGCAGCTCTACGGCATCTCTTCTTCCATGACGCGCACGAAGCCTTGCTGAGAAAACAGTGGTGAAGTGCGGTTCGCTCCAAGCCCAAAACCTCTGTGAAAGCACAACATTCGCTGAGAAATCAAAGTCGGTACTGTGGGCTGCTGCTGCTGGTTGCCTGAGCCCAGTCTCACGGTGGGAGAAACCCGCATACAACTTAAGGCTCTTTGCCCGTGCATCTCCTCAGGGAAAGCGCAGCATTGGTTGAGAAATCCGAGTTGGGTTTGGGGATGCTGCTGCTGCTTGCCTGAGCTAGTCTCCAGAGCACAGTGCACGAAACCCGCATGGAGCGAAATCCTCTTTGTTCTAGCACCCCTCTGCCTGAGAGAGAAGCGCGGTTGCGCCTGTGGAAAGAGCCTTAAGGAAAGGGACACGTCTTTCACTGCGCTCCCCAGGAGCATGTCTGTGGAAGGTGCAGCACGCTGCCCAGGCAGAAGAGCAGGAGCCGTTGGCCTTCTGGTCTGGAAACGGTTGCGAAGCAGGAGAGCCGGCCCTGGCAGGCACAGCGGCCGGTGGCAATACAAGTGTCACCCGCTCCCTGTGCAGAGAGACGGAAGCCTGGCTGCTACGGAGAGAGGAGGGGATGAGTAGGGCAGGGCGCGTGCTCCACTCTTGGGAAGGAGTCTGGGCAGAAAGCATGCCTGTCCTGAGCCTCTGGGCCCAAGGAGACAGCAGCTCTTTGGCCACCTGTCCCTGGGGCAGACATGTGCTAGCCACGAGGCGCCGAAGCTGAACTCGCAGAAACAGCTCCCTGAAATAACGGGGAGTCAGACGCCGTCTTCCTCCAGGATGTGGAAGCTTGGAGGAGGCACGGGGTTTAAGGGGAAGGGGTGGGGACAGTCCCCCAAAGCTCCCTATTACGTGCACGGGCCGTGTGCAGGGATCCTGTCACCTCTCCTTTCCTGTGGGAAAAGCACTGGCTTAGTCCGCCAGTCCGCCTGAGCGCCAGAGTAAAAGGCCAAGCGATGCCTACACGGGGAGATGGTAGTGTGTATAGGGTGCCATCCTAGGCTCAACACGATACTGCAGGGTTGTGGCTGAGTCACCTGGCAGGGTGAACCCAGGAAGCGAACATGGAGCCCGGGAAAGCAAGGCCCAAGAGGCACCAGCTCTCCCGCAGCTCTTCTTCCCTGACGCGACTGAAGCCTTGCTGAGGAAGCAGCGGCGAAGTGCTGTTCGCTCCAAGCCAAAGCCACTACGAAATCACAGCATTCGCTGAGAAATGTTCTGCGGGCTGCTGCTGCTTGCCTGAACCCTGTCTCACGGTGGGAGAAACCCGCATACAGCGAAAGCCTCTTTGCCTTGTCATCTGCCGTTGGAAAGCACAGCATTCATTGGTAAATCCGAGTTGTGTTTGGGGATGCTGCTGCTGCTTGCCTGAGCTTGTCTCCGCAGCACGATGTATGATACCCGCATGGGGCGAAATACTCTTTGCCCTAGCATCCCCTCTGCCTGAGAGAGAAGCATGGTTGCACACGTCTGTCACCGCGCTCCCCAGGAGCAATGTGTGGAAGGCGCAGCACGCCGCCCCCAGAAAAGAGAAGGATCCGTTGGCCTCTGGGTCGGGAAACGCTCGGGAAGCAGGATACCCTGCTGTGGCACGAACAGCAGGCTGGTGGCAAGACATGTATCCCCCCGCTCACTGTCCAGTGAGATGGAAGGTTGGCTGCTAAGGAGACAGGAGGGGACGACTAGGGCCGGGGCACGTGCTCCCCACTGAGGAAGGAGTCTGGGCAGAAGGCAGGCCTTTCCTGTGCCTCTGGTCCCATGGGGACAGCATCTCCTTGGCCAGCTGTACCAAGGGCAGACTTGGGCTTGCCACCAGGTGCCATACCCGCGACTCGCAGAAACAACCCCAAGGAGAAACGGGCAGTCAGATGCCGTCTTCCACCAGGATGTGGCAGCGATGTGGGTGACAGGGCTGTGCCGGGGATGGAGTGGAGACTGTCCCCTACAGTTCCCCTTCCAAGGGCACGGGCCGTGTGCAGGGATCCTGTCGCCACCTCTCTCCTGTGGTGAAGGCACTGGCATAGACCCCGAGTCTTCATGAGCGCCGGAACAAAAGGCAAAGCCTTACCTACCCCAGGAGATGGTAATAGGCATAGAGTGCCATGCTAGGCCACGCATGCTGCTTCAGGGTTGTATCTGTGTCTGCTTAGTTTGGCTTAGCAAGGTGAACCCCGGGTGCGAACTTGGAGCCCGGGGAAACAAGGCCCAAGAGGCAGCAGCTCTACGGCATCTCTTCTTCCATGACGCGCACGAAGCCTTGCTGAGAAAACAGTGGTGAAGTGCGGTTCGCTCCAAGCCCAAAACCTCTGTGAAAGCACAACATTCGCTGAGAAATCAAAGTCGGTACTGTGGGCTGCTGCTGCTGGTTGCCTGAGCCCAGTCTCACGGTGGGAGAAACCCGCATACAACTTAAGGCTCTTTGCCCGTGCATCTCCTCAGGGAAAGCGCAGCATTGGTTGAGAAATCCGAGTTGGGTTTGGGGATGCTGCTGCTGCTTGCCTGAGCTAGTCTCCAGAGCACAGTGCACGAAACCCGCATGGAGCGAAATCCTCTTTGTTCTAGCACCCCTCTGCCTGAGAGAGAAGCGCGGTTGCGCCTGTGGAAAGAGCCTTAAGGAAAGGGACACGTCTTTCACTGCGCTCCCCAGGAGCATGTCTGTGGAAGGTGCAGCACGCTGCCCAGGCAGAAGAGCAGGAGCCGTTGGCCTTCTGGTCTGCAAACGGTTGCGAAGCAGGAGAGCCGGCCCTGGCAGGCACAGCGGCCGGTGGCAATACAAGTGTCACCCGCTCCCTGTGCAGAGAGACGGAAGCCTGGCTGCTACGGAGAGAGGAGGGGATGAGTAGGGCAGGGCGCGTGCTCCACTCTTAGGAAGGAGTCTGGGCAGAAAGCATGCCTGTCCTGAGCCTCTGGGCCCAAGGAGACAGCAGCTCTTTGGCCACCTGTCCCTGGGGCAGACATGTGCTAGCCACGAGGCGCCGAAGCTGAACTCGCAGAAACAGCTCCCTGAAATAACGGGGAGTCAGACGCCGTCTTCCTCCAGGATGTGGAAGCTTGGAGGAGGCACGGGGTTTAAGGGGAAGGGGTGGGGACAGTCCCCCAAAGCTCCCTATTACGTGCACGGGCCGTGTGCAGGGATCCTGTCACCTCTCCTTTCCTGTGGGAAAAGCACTGGCTTAGTCCGCCAGTCCGCCTGAGCGCCAGAGTAAAAGGCCAAGCGATGCCTACACGGGGAGATGGTAGTGTGTAGGGTGCCATCCTAGGCTCAACACGATACTGCAGGGTTGTGGCTGAGTCACCTGGCAGGGTGAACCCAGGAAGCGAACATGGAGCCCGGGAAAGCAAGGCCAAAGAGGCACCAGCTCTCCCGCAGCTCTTCTTCCCTGACGCGACTGAAGCCTTGCTGAGGAAGCAGCGGCGAAGTGCTGTTCGCTCCAAGCCAAAGCCACTACGAAATCACAGCATTCGCTGAGAAATGTTCTGCGGGCTGCTGCTGCTTGCCTGAACCCTGGCTCACGGTGGGAGAAACCCGCATACAGCGAAAGCCTGTTTGCCTTGTCATCTGCCGTTGGAAAGCACAGCATTCATTGGTAAATCCGAGTTGTGTTTGGGGATGCTGCTGCTGCTTGCCTGAGCTTGTCTCCGCAGCACGATGAATGATACCCGCATGGGGCGAAATACTCTTTGCCCTAGCATCCCCTCTGCCTGAGAGAGAAGCATGGTTGCACACGTCTGTCACCGCGCTCCCCAGGAGCAATGTGTGGGGGCGCAGCACGCCGCCCCCAGAAAAGAGAAGGATCCGTTGGCCTCTGGGTCGGGAAACGCTCGGGAAGCAGGATACCCTGCTGTGGCACGAACAGCAGGCTGGTGGCAAGACATGTATCCCCCCGCTCACTGTCCAGTGAGATGGAAGGTTGGCTGCTAAGGAGACAGGAGGGGACGACTAGGGCCGGGGCACGTGCTCCCCACTGAGGAAGGAGTCTGGGCAGAAGGCAGGCCTTTCCTGTGCCTCTGGTCCCATGGGGACAGCATCTCCTTGGCCAGCTGTACCAAGGGCAGACTTGGGCTTGCCACCAGGTGCCATACCCGCGACTCGCAGAAACAACCCCAAGGAGAAACGGGCAGTCAGATGCCGTCTTCCACCAGGATGTGGCAGCGATGTGGGTGACAGGGCTGTGCCGGGGATGGAGTGGAGACTGTCCCCTACAGTTCCCCTTCCAAGGGCACGGGCCGTGTGCAGGGATCCTGTCGCCACCTCTCTCCTGTGGTGAAGGCACTGGCATAGACCCCGAGTCTTCATGAGCGCCGGAACAAAAGGCAAAGCCTTACCTACCCCAGGAGATGGTAATAGGCATAGAGTGCCATGCTAGGCCACGCATGCTGCTTCAGGGTTGTAACTGTGTCTGCTTAGTTTAGCTTAGCAAGGTGAACCGCGCGTGCGAACTTGGAGTCCGGGGAAACAAGGCCCAAGAGGCAGCAGCTCTACGGCAGCTCTTCTTCCATGACGCGCACGAAGCCTTGCTGAGAAAACAGTGGTGAAGTGCGGTTCGCTCCAAGCCCAAAACCTCTGTGAAAGCACAACATTCGCTGAGAAATCAAAGTCGGTACTGTGGGCTGCTGCTGCTGGTTGCCTGAGCCCAGTCTCACGGTGGGAGAAACCCGCATACAACTTAAGGCTCTTTGCCCGTGCATCTCCTCAGGGAAAGCGCAGCATTGGTTGGGAAATCCGAGTTGGGTTTGGGGATGCTGCTGCTGCTTGCCTGAGCTAGTCTCCAGAGCACAGTGCACGAAACCCGCATGGAGCGAAATCCTCTTTGCTCTAGCACCCCTCTGCCTGAGAGAGAAGCGCGGTTGCGCCTGTGGAAAGAGCCTTAAGGAAAGGGACACGTCTTTCACTGCGCTCCCCAGGAGCATGTCTGTGGAAGGTGCAGCACGCTGCCCAGGCAGAAAAGCAGGAGCCGTTGGCCTTCTGGTCTGGAAACGGTTGCGAAGCAGGAGAGCCGGCCCTGGCAGGCACAGCGGCCGGTGGCAATACAAGTGTCACCCGCTCCCTGTGCAGAGAGACGGAAGACTGGCTGCTACGGAGAGAGGAGGGGATGAGTAGGGCAGGGCGCGTGCTCCACTCTTGGGAAGGAGTCTGGGCAGAAAGCATGCCTGTCCTGAGCCTCTGGGCCCAAGGAGACAGCAGCTCTTTGGCCACCTGTCCCTGGGGCAGACATGTGCTAGCCACGAGGCGCCGAAGCTGAACTCGCAGAAACAGCTCCCTGAAATAACGGGGAGTCAGACGCCGTCTTCCTCCAGGATGTGGAAGCTTGGAGGAGGCACGGGGTTTAAGGGGAAGGGGTGGGGACAGTCCCCCAAAGCTCCCTATTACGTGCACGGGCCGTGTGCAGGGATCCTGTCACCTCTCCTTTCCTGTGGGAAAAGCACTGGCTTAGTCCGCCAGTCCGCCTGAGCGCCAGAGTAAAAGGCCAAGCGATGCCTACACGGGGAGATGGTAGTGTGTATAGGGTGCCATCCTAGGCTCAACACGATACTGCAGGGTTGTGGCTGAGTCACCTGGCAGGGTGAACCCAGGAAGCGAACATGGAGCCCGGGAAAGCAAGGCCCAAGAGGCACCAGCTCTCCCGCAGCTCTTCTTCCCTGACGCGACTGAAGCCTTGCTGAGGAAGCAGCGGCGAAGTGCTGTTCGCTCCAAGCCAAAGCCACTACGAAATCACAGCATTCGCTGAGAAATGTTCTGCGGGCTGCTGCTGCTTGCCTGAACCCTGTCTCACGGTGGGAGAAACCCGCATACAGCGAAAGCCTCTTTGCCTTGTCATCTGCCGTTGGAAAGCACAGCATTCATTGGTAAATCCGAGTTGTGTTTGGGGATGCTGCTGCTGCTTGCCTGAGCTTGTCTCCGCAGCACGATGAATGATACCCGCATGGGGCGAAATACTCTTTGCCCTAGCATCCCCTCTGCCTGAGAGAGAAGCATGGTTGCACACGTCTGTCACCGCGCTCCCCAGGAGCAATGTGTGGAAGGCGCAGCACGCCGCCCCCAGAAAAGAGAAGGATCCGTTGGCCTCTGGGTCGGGAAACGCTCGGGAAGCAGGATACCCTGCTGTGGCACGAACAGCAGGCTGGTGGCAAGACATGTATCCCCCCGCTCACTGTCCAGTGAGATGGAAGGTTGGCTGCTAAGGAGACAGGAGGGGACGACTAGGGCCGGGGCACGTGCTCCCCACTGAGGAAGGAGTCTGGGCAGAAGGCAGGCCTTTCCTGTGCCTCTGGTCCCATGGGGACAGCATCTCCTTGGCCAGCTGTACCAAGGGCAGACTTGGGCTTGCCACCAGGTGCCATACCCGCGACTCGCAGAAACAACCCCAAGGAGAAACGGGCAGTCAGATGCCGTCTTCCACCAGGATGTGGCAGCGATGTGGGTGACAGGGCTGTGCCGGGGATGGAGTGGAGACTGTCCCCTACAGTTCCCCTTCCAAGGGCACGGGCCGTGTGCAGGGATCCTGTCGCCACCTCTCTCCTGTGGTGAAGGCACTGGCATAGACCCCGAGTCTTCATGAGCGCCGGAACAAAAGGCAAAGCCTTACCTACCCCAGGAGATGGTAATAGGCATAGAGTGCCATGCTAGGCCACGCATGCTGCTTCAGGGTTGTATCTGTGTCTGCTTAGTTTGGCTTAGCAAGGTGAACCCCGGGTGCGAACTTGGAGCCCGGGGAAACAAGGCCCAAGAGGCAGCAGCTCTACGGCATCTCTTCTTCCATGACGCGCACGAAGCCTTGCTGAGAAAACAGTGGTGAAGTGCGGTTCGCTCCAAGCCCAAAACCTCTGTGAAAGCACAACATTCGCTGAGAAATCAAAGTCGGTACTGTGGGCTGCTGCTGCTGGTTGCCTGAGCCCAGTCTCACGGTGGGAGAAACCCGCATACAACTTAAGGCTCTTTGCCCGTGCATCTCCTCAGGGAAAGCGCAGCATTGGTTGAGAAATCCGAGTTGGGTTTGGGGATGCTGCTGCTGCTTGCCTGAGCTAGTCTCCAGAGCACAGTGCACGAAACCCGCATGGAGCGAAATCCTCTTTGTTCTAGCACCCCTCTGCCTGAGAGAGAAGCGCGGTTGCGCCTGTGGAAAGAGCCTTAAGGAAAGGGACACGTCTTTCACTGCGCTCCCCAGGAGCATGTCTGTGGAAGGTGCAGCACGCTGCCCAGGCAGAAGAGCAGGAGCCGTTGGCCTTCTGGTCTGGAAACGGTTGCGAAGCAGGAGAGCCGGCCCTGGCAGGCACAGCGGCCGGTGGCAATACAAGTGTCACCCGCTCCCTGTGCAGAGAGACGGAAGCCTGGCTGCTACGGAGAGAGGAGGGGATGAGTAGGGCAGGGCGCGTGCTCCACTCTTGGGAAGGAGTCTGGGCAGAAAGCATGCCTGTCCTGAGCCTCTGGGCCCAAGGAGACAGCAGCTCTTTGGCCACCTGTCCCTGGGGCAGACATGTGCTAGCCACGAGGCGCCGAAGCTGAACTCGCAGAAACAGCTCCCTGAAATAACGGGGAGTCAGACGCCGTCTTCCTCCAGGATGTGGAAGCTTGGAGGAGGCACGGGGTTTAAGGGGAAGGGGTGGGGACAGTCCCCCAAAGCTCCCTATTACGTGCACGGGCCGTGTGCAGGGATCCTGTCACCTCTCCTTTCCTGTGGGAAAAGCACTGGCTTAGTCCGCCAGTCCGCCTGAGCGCCAGAGTAAAAGGCCAAGCGATGCCTACACGGGGAGATGGTAGTGTGTATAGGGTGCCATCCTAGGCTCAACACGATACTGCAGGGTTGTGGCTGAGTCACCTGGCAGGGTGAACCCAGGAAGCGAACATGGAGCCCGGGAAAGCAAGGCCCAAGAGGCACCAGCTCTCCCGCAGCTCTTCTTCCCTGACGCGACTGAAGCCTTGCTGAGGAAGCAGCGGCGAAGTGCTGTTCGCTCCAAGCCAAAGCCACTACGAAATCACAGCATTCGCTGAGAAATGTTCTGCGGGCTGCTGCTGCTTGCCTGAACCCTGTCTCACGGTGGGAGAAACCCGCATACAGCGAAAGCCTCTTTGCCTTGTCATCTGCCGTTGGAAAGCACAGCATTCATTGGTAAATCCGAGTTGTGTTTGGGGATGCTGCTGCTGCTTGCCTGAGCTTGTCTCCGCAGCACGATGTATGATACCCGCATGGGGCGAAATACTCTTTGCCCTAGCATCCCCTCTGCCTGAGAGAGAAGCATGGTTGCACACGTCTGTCACCGCGCTCCCCAGGAGCAATGTGTGGAAGGCGCAGCACGCCGCCCCCAGAAAAGAGAAGGATCCGTTGGCCTCTGGGTCGGGAAACGCTCGGGAAGCAGGATACCCTGCTGTGGCACGAACAGCAGGCTGGTGGCAAGACATGTATCCCCCCGCTCACTGTCCAGTGAGATGGAAGGTTGGCTGCTAAGGAGACAGGAGGGGACGACTAGGGCCGGGGCACGTGCTCCCCACTGAGGAAGGAGTCTGGGCAGAAGGCAGGCCTTTCCTGTGCCTCTGGTCCCATGGGGACAGCATCTCCTTGGCCAGCTGTACCAAGGGCAGACTTGGGCTTGCCACCAGGTGCCATACCCGCGACTCGCAGAAACAACCCCAAGGAGAAACGGGCAGTCAGATGCCGTCTTCCACCAGGATGTGGCAGCGATGTGGGTGACAGGGCTGTGCCGGGGATGGAGTGGAGACTGTCCCCTACAGTTCCCCTTCCAAGGGCACGGGCCGTGTGCAGGGATCCTGTCGCCACCTCTCTCCTGTGGTGAAGGCACTGGCATAGACCCCGAGTCTTCATGAGCGCCGGAACAAAAGGCAAAGCCTTACCTACCCCAGGAGATGGTAATAGGCATAGAGTGCCATGCTAGGCCACGCATGCTGCTTCAGGGTTGTATCTGTGTCTGCTTAGTTTGGCTTAGCAAGGTGAACCCCGGGTGCGAACTTGGAGCCCGGGGAAACAAGGCCCAAGAGGCAGCAGCTCTACGGCATCTCTTCTTCCATGACGCGCACGAAGCCTTGCTGAGAAAACAGTGGTGAAGTGCGGTTCGCTCCAAGCCCAAAACCTCTGTGAAAGCACAACATTCGCTGAGAAATCAAAGTCGGTTCTGTGGGCTGCTGCTGCTGGTTGCCTGAGCCCAGTCTCACGGTGGGAGAAACCCGCATACAACTTAAGGCTCTTTGCCCGTGCATCTCCTCAGGGAAAGCGCAGCATTGGTTGAGAAATCCGAGTTGGGTTTGGGGATGCTGCTGCTGCTTGCCTGAGCTAGTCTCCAGAGCACAGTGCACGAAACCCGCATGGAGCGAAATCCTCTTTGTTCTAGCACCCCTCTGCCTGAGAGAGAAGCGCGGTTGCGCCTGTGGAAAGAGCCTTAAGGAAAGGGACACGTATTTCACTGCGCTCCCCAGGAGCATGTCTGTGGAAGGTGCAGCACGCTGCCCAGGCAGAAGAGCAGGAGCCGTTGGCCTTCTGGTCTGCAAACGGTTGCGAAGCAGGAGAGCCGGCCCTGGCAGGCACAGCGGCCGGTGGCAATACAAGTGTCACCCGCTCCCTGTGCAGAGAGACGGAAGACTGGCTGCTACGGAGAGAGGAGGGGATGAGTAGGGCAGGGCGCGTGCTCCACTCTTGGGAAGGAGTCTGGGCAGAAAGCATGCCTGTCCTGAGCCTCTGGGCCCAAGGAGACAGCAGCTCTTTGGCCACCTGTCCCTGGGGCAGACATGTGCTAGCCACGAGGCGCCGAAGCTGAACTCGCAGAAACAGCTCCCTGAAATAACGGGGAGTCAGACGCCGTCTTCCTCCAGGATGTGGAAGCTTGGAGGAGGCACGGGGTTTAAGGGGAAGGGGTGGGGACAGTCCCCCAAAGCTCCCTATTACGTGCACGGGCCGTGTGCAGGGATCCTGTCACCTCTCCTTTCCTGTGGGAAAAGCACTGGCTTAGTCCGCCAGTCCGCCTGAGCGCCAGAGTAAAAGGCCAAGCGATGCCTACACGGGGAGATGGTAGTGTGTATAGGGTGCCATCCTAGGCTCAACACGATACTGCAGGGTTGTGGCTGAGTCACCTGGCAGGGTGAACCCAGGAAGCGAACATGGAGCCCGGGAAAGCAAGGCCCAAGAGGCACCAGCTTTCCCGCAGCTCTTCTTCCCTGACGCGACTGAAGCCTTGCTGAGGAAGCAGCGGCGAAGTGCTGTTCGCTCCAAGCCAAAGCCACTACGAAATCACAGCATTCGCTGAGAAATGTTCTGCGGGCTGCTGCTGCTTGCCTGAACCCTGTCTCACGGTGGGAGAAACCCGCATACAGCGAAAGCCTCTTTGCCTTGTCATCTGCCGTTGGAAAGCACAGCATTCATTGGTAAATCCGAGTTGTGTTTGGGGATGCTGCTGCTGCTTGCCTGAGCTTGTCTCCGCAGCACGATGTATGATACCCGCATGGGGCGAAATACTCTTTGCCCTAGCATCCCCTCTGCCTGAGAGAGAAGCATGGTTGCACACGTCTGTCACCGCGCTCCCCAGGAGCAATGTGTGGAAGGCGCAGCACGCCGCCCCCAGAAAAGAGAAGGATCCGTTGGCCTCTGGGTCGGGAAACGCTCGGGAAGCAGGATACCCTGCTGTGGCACGAACAGCAGGCTGGTGGCAAGACATGTATCCCCCCGCTCACTGTCCAGTGAGATGGAAGGTTGGCTGCTAAGGAGACAGGAGGGGACGACTAGGGCCGGGGCACGTGCTCCCCACTGAGGAAGGAGTCTGGGCAGAAGGCAGGCCTTTCCTGTGCCTCTGGTCCCATGGGGACAGCATCTCCTTGGCCAGCTGTACCAAGGGCAGACTTGGGCTTGCCACCAGGTGCCATACCCGCGACTCGCAGAAACAACCCCAAGGAGAAACGGGCAGTCAGATGCCGTCTTCCACCAGGATGTGGCAGCGATGTGGGTGACAGGGCTGTGCCGGGGATGGAGTGGAGACTGTCCCCTACAGTTCCCCTTCCAAGGGCACGGGCCGTGTGCAGGGATCCTGTCGCCACCTCTCTCCTGTGGTGAAGGCACTGGCATAGACCCCGAGTCTTCATGAGCGCCGGAACAAAAGGCAAAGCCTTACCTACCCCAGGAGATGGTAATAGGCATAGAGTGCCATGCTAGGCCACGCATGCTGCTTCAGGGTTGTATCTGTGTCTGCTTAGTTTGGCTTAGCAAGGTGAACCCCGGGTGCGAACTTGGAGCCCGGGGAAACAAGGCCCAAGAGGCAGCAGCTCTACGGCATCTCTTCTTCCATGACGCGCACGAAGCCTTGCTGAGAAAACAGTGGTGAAGTGCGGTTCGCTCCAAGCCCAAAACCTCTGTGAAAGCACAACATTCGCTGAGAAATCAAAGTCGGTTCTGTGGGCTGCTGCTGCTGGTTGCCTGAGCCCAGTCTCACGGTGGGAGAAACCCGCATACAACTTAAGGCTCTTTGCCCGTGCATCTCCTCAGGGAAAGCGCAGGATTGGTTGAGAAATCCGAGTTGGGTTTGGGGATGCTGCTGCTGCTTGCCTGAGCTAGTCTCCAGAGCACAGTGCACGAAACCCGCATGGAGCGAAATCCTCTTTGTTCTAGCACCCCTCTGCCTGAGAGAGAAGCGCGGTTGCGCCTGTGGAAAGAGCCTTAAGGAAAGGGACACGTCTTTCACTGCGCTCCCCAGGAGCATGTCTGTGGAAGGTGCAGCACGCTGCCCAGGCAGAAGAGCAGGAGCCGTTGGCCTTCTGGTCTGCAAACGGTTGCGAAGCAGGAGAGCCGGCCCTGGCAGGCACAGCGGCCGGTGGCAATACAAGTGTCACCCGCTCCCTGTGCAGAGAGACGGAAGCCTGGCTGCTACGGAGAGAGGAGGGGATGAGTAGGGCAGGGCGCGTGCTCCACTCTTGGGAAGGAGTCTGGGCAGAAAGCATGCCTGTCCTGAGCCTCTGGGCCCAAGGAGACAGCAGCTCTTTGGCCACCTGTCCCTGGGGCAGACATGTGCTAGCCACGAGGCGCCGAAGCTGAACTCGCAGAAACAGCTCCCTGAAATAACGGGGAGTCAGACGCCGTCTTCCTCCAGGATGTGGAAGCTTGGAGGAGGCACGGGGTTTAAGGGGAAGGGGTGGGGACAGTCCCCCAAAGCTCCCTATTACGTGCACGGGCCGTGTGCAGGGATCCTGTCACCTCTCCTTTCCTGTGGGAAAAGCACTGGCTTAGTCCGCCAGTCCGCCTGAGCGCCAGAGTAAAAGGCCAAGCGATGCCTACACGGGGAGATGGTAGTGTGTATAGGGTGCCATCCTAGGCTCAACACGATACTGCAGGGTTGTGGCTGAGTCACCTGGCAGGGTGAACCCAGGAAGCGAACATGGAGCCCGGGAAAGCAAGGCCCAAGAGGCACCAGCTCTCCCGCAGCTCTTCTTCCCTGACGCGACTGAAGCCTTGCTGAGGAAGCAGCGGCGAAGTGCTGTTCGCTCCAAGCCAAAGCCACTACGAAATCACAGCATTCGCTGAGAAATGTTCTGCGGGCTGCTGCTGCTTGCCTGAACCCTGTCTCACGGTGGGAGAAACCCGCATACAGCGAAAGCCTCTTTGCCTTGTCATCTGCCGTTGGAAAGCACAGCATTCATTGGTAAATCCGAGTTGTGTTTGGGGATGCTGCTGCTGCTTGCCTGAGCTTGTCTCCGCAGCACGATGTATGATACCCGCATGGGGCGAAATACTCTTTGCCCTAGCATCCCCTCTGCCTGAGAGAGAAGCATGGTTGCACACGTCTGTCACCGCGCTCCCCAGGAGCAATGTGTGGAAGGCGCAGCACGCCGCCCCCAGAAAAGAGAAGGATCCGTTGGCCTCTGGGTCGGGAAACGCTCGGGAAGCAGGATACCCTGCTGTGGCACGAACAGCAGGCTGGTGGCAAGACATGTATCCCCCCGCTCACTGTCCAGTGAGATGGAAGGTTGGCTGCTAAGGAGACAGGAGGGGACGACTAGGGCCGGGGCACGTGCTCCCCACTGAGGAAGGAGTCTGGGCAGAAGGCAGGCCTTTCCTGTGCCTCTGGTCCCATGGGGACAGCATCTCCTTGGCCAGCTGTACCAAGGGCAGACTTGGGCTTGCCACCAGGTGCCATACCCGCGACTCGCAGAAACAACCCCAAGGAGAAACGGGCAGTCAGATGCCGTCTTCCACCAGGATGTGGCAGCGATGTGGGTGACAGGGCTGTGCCGGGGATGGAGTGGAGACTGTCCCCTACAGTTCCCCTTCCAAGGGCACGGGCCGTGTGCAGGGATCCTGTCGCCACCTCTCTCCTGTGGTGAAGGCACTGGCATAGACCCCGAGTCTTCATGAGCGCCGGAACAAAAGGCAAAGCCTTACCTACCCCAGGAGATGGTAATAGGCATAGAGTGCCATGCTAGGCCACGCATGCTGCTTCAGGGTTGTATCTGTGTCTGCTTAGTTTGGCTTAGCAAGGTGAACCCCGGGTGCGAACTTGGAGCCCGGGGAAACAAGGCCCAAGAGGCAGCAGCTCTACGGCATCTCTTCTTCCATGACGCGCACGAAGCCTTGCTGAGAAAACAGTGGTGAAGTGCGGTTCGCTCCAAGCCCAAAACCTCTGTGAAAGCACAACATTCGCTGAGAAATCAAAGTCGGTTCTGTGGGCTGCTGCTGCTGGTTGCCTGAGCCCAGTCTCACGGTGGGAGAAACCCGCATACAACTTAAGGCTCTTTGCCCGTGCATCTCCTCAGGGAAAGCGCAGCATTGGTTGAGAAATCCGAGTTGGGTTTGGGGATGCTGCTGCTGCTTGCCTGAGCTAGTCTCCAGAGCACAGTGCACGAAACCCGCATGGAGCGAAATCCTCTTTGTTCTAGCACCCCTCTGCCTGAGAGAGAAGCGCGGTTGCGCCTGTGGAAAGAGCCTTAAGGAAAGGGACACGTCTTTCACTGCGCTCCCCAGGAGCATGTCTGTGGAAGGTGCAGCACGCTGCCCAGGCAGAAGAGCAGGAGCCGTTGGCCTTCTGGTCTGCAAACGGTTGCGAAGCAGGAGAGCCGGCCCTGGCAGGCACAGCGGCCGGTGGCAATACAAGTGTCACCCGCTCCCTGTGCAGAGAGACGGAAGCCTGGCTGCTACGGAGAGAGGAGGGGATGAGTAGGGCAGGGCGCGTGCTCCACTCTTAGGAAGGAGTCTGGGCAGAAAGCATGCCTGTCCTGAGCCTCTGGGCCCAAGGAGACAGCAGCTCTTTGGCCACCTGTCCCTGGGGCAGACATGTGCTAGCCACGAGGCGCCGAAGCTGAACTCGCAGAAACAGCTCCCTGAAATAACGGGGAGTCAGACGCCGTCTTCCTCCAGGATGTGGAAGCTTGGAGGAGGCACGGGGTTTAAGGGGAAGGGGTGGGGACAGTCCCCCAAAGCTCCCTATTACGTGCACGGGCCGTGTGCAGGGATCCTGTCACCTCTCCTTTCCTGTGGGAAAAGCACTGGCTTAGTCCGCCAGTCCGCCTGAGCGCCAGAGTAAAAGGCCAAGCGATGCCTACACGGGGAGATGGTAGTGTGTATAGGGTGCCATCCTAGGCTCAACACGATACTGCAGGGTTGTGGCTGAGTCACCTGGCAGGGTGAACCCAGGAAGCGAACATGGAGCCCGGGAAAGCAAGGCCAAAGAGGCACCAGCTCTCCCGCAGCTCTTCTTCCCTGACGCGACTGAAGCCTTGCTGAGGAAGCAGCGGCGAAGTGCTGTTCGCTCCAAGCCAAAGCCACTACGAAATCACAGCATTCGCTGAGAAATGTTCTGCGGGCTGCTGCTGCTTGCCTGAACCCTGGCTCACGGTGGGAGAAACCCGCATACAGCGAAAGCCTGTTTGCCTTGTCATCTGCCGTTGGAAAGCACAGCATTCATTGGTAAATCCGAGTTGTGTTTGGGGATGCTGCTGCTGCTTGCCTGAGCTTGTCTCCGCAGCACGATGAATGATACCCGCATGGGGCGAAATACTCTTTGCCCTAGCATCCCCTCTGCCTGAGAGAGAAGCATGGTTGCACACGTCTGTCACCGCGCTCCCCAGGAGCAATGTGTGGGGGCGCAGCACGCCGCCCCCAGAAAAGAGAAGGATCCGTTGGCCTCTGGGTCGGGAAACGCTCGGGAAGCAGGATACCCTGCTGTGGCACGAACAGCAGGCTGGTGGCAAGACATGTATCCCCCCGCTCACTGTCCAGTGAGATGGAAGGTTGGCTGCTAAGGAGACAGGAGGGGACGACTAGGGCCGGGGCACGTGCTCCCCACTGAGGAAGGAGTCTGGGCAGAAGGCAGGCCTTTCCTGTGCCTCTGGTCCCATGGGGACAGCATCTCCTTGGCCAGCTGTACCAAGGGCAGACTTGGGCTTGCCACCAGGTGCCATACCCGCGACTCGCAGAAACAACCCCAAGGAGAAACGGGCAGTCAGATGCCGTCTTCCACCAGGATGTGGCAGCGATGTGGGTGACAGGGCTGTGCCGGGGATGGAGTGGAGACTGTCCCCTACAGTTCCCCTTCCAAGGGCACGGGCCGTGTGCAGGGATCCTGTCGCCACCTCTCTCCTGTGGTGAAGGCACTGGCATAGACCCCGAGTCTTCATGAGCGCCGGAACAAAAGGCAAAGCCTTACCTACCCCAGGAGATGGTAATAGGCATAGAGTGCCATGCTAGGCCACGCATGCTGCTTCAGGGTTGTAACTGTGTCTGCTTAGTTTAGCTTAGCAAGGTGAACCGCGCGTGCGAACTTGGAGTCCGGGGAAACAAGGCCCAAGAGGCAGCAGCTCTACGGCAGCTCTTCTTCCATGACGCGCACGAAGCCTTGCTGAGAAAACAGTGGTGAAGTGCGGTTCGCTCCAAGCCCAAAACCTCTGTGAAAGCACAACATTCGCTGAGAAATCAAAGTCGGTACTGTGGGCTGCTGCTGCTGGTTGCCTGAGCCCAGTCTCACGGTGGGAGAAACCCGCATACAACTTAAGGCTCTTTGCCCGTGCATCTCCTCAGGGAAAGCGCAGCATTGGTTGGGAAATCCGAGTTGGGTTTGGGGATGCTGCTGCTGCTTGCCTGAGCTAGTCTCCAGAGCACAGTGCACGAAACCCGCATGGAGCGAAATCCTCTTTGCTCTAGCACCCCTCTGCCTGAGAGAGAAGCACGGTTGCGCCTGTGGAAAGAGCCTTAAGGAAAGGGACACGTCTTTCACTGCGCTCCCCAGGAGCATGTCTGTGGAAGGTGCAGCACGCTGCCCAGGCAGAAGAGCAGGAGCCGTTGGCCTTCTGGTCTGGAAACGGTTGCGAAGCAGGAGAGCCGGCCCTGGCAGGCACAGCGGCCGGTGGCAATACAAGTGTCACCCGCTCCCTGTGCAGAGAGACGGAAGACTGGCTGCTACGGAGAGAGGAGGGGATGAGTAGGGCAGGGCGCGTGCTCCACTCTTGGGAAGGAGTCTGGGCAGAAAGCATGCCTGTCCTGAGCCTCTGGGCCCAAGGAGACAGCAGCTCTTTGGCCACCTGTCCCTGGGGCAGACATGTGCTAGCCACGAGGCGCCGAAGCTGAACTCGCAGAAACAGCTCCCTGAAATAACGGGGAGTCAGACGCCGTCTTCCTCCAGGATGTGGAAGCTTGGAGGAGGCACGGGGTTTAAGGGGAAGGGGTGGGGACAGTCCCCCAAAGCTCCCTATTACGTGCACGGGCCGTGTGCAGGGATCCTGTCACCTCTCCTTTCCTGTGGGAAAAGCACTGGCTTAGTCCGCCAGTCCGCCTGAGCGCCAGAGTAAAAGGCCAAGCGATGCCTACACGGGGAGATGGTAGTGTGTATAGGGTGCCATCCTAGGCTCAACACGATACTGCAGGGTTGTGGCTGAGTCACCTGGCAGGGTGAACCCAGGAAGCGAACATGGAGCCCGGGAAAGCAAGGCCCAAGAGGCACCAGCTCTCCCGCAGCTCTTCTTCCCTGACGCGACTGAAGCCTTGCTGAGGAAGCAGCGGCGAAGTGCTGTTCGCTCCAAGCCAAAGCCACTACGAAATCACAGCATTCGCTGAGAAATGTTCTGCGGGCTGCTGCTGCTTGCCTGAACCCTGTCTCACGGTGGGAGAAACCCGCATACAGCGAAAGCCTGTTTGCCTTGTCATCTGCCGTTGGAAAGCACAGCATTCATTGGTAAATCCGAGTTGTGTTTGGGGATGCTGCTGCTGCTTGCCTGAGCTTGTCTCCGCAGCACGATGAATGATACCCGCATGGGGCGAAATACTCTTTGCCCTAGCATCCCCTCTGCCTGAGAGAGAAGCATGGTTGCACACGTCTGTCACCGCGCTCCCCAGGAGCAATGTGTGGGGGCGCAGCACGCCGCCCCCAGAAAAGAGAAGGATCCGTTGGCCTCTGGGTCGGGAAACGCTCGGGAAGCAGGATACCCTGCTGTGGCACGAACAGCAGGCTGGTGGCAAGACATGTATCCCCCCGCTCACTGTCCAGTGAGATGGAAGGTTGGCTGCTAAGGAGACAGGAGGGGACGACTAGGGCCGGGGCACGTGCTCCCCACTGAGGAAGGAGTCTGGGCAGAAGGCAGGCCTTTCCTGTGCCTCTGGTCCCATGGGGACAGCATCTCCTTGGCCAGCTGTACCAAGGGCAGACTTGGGCTTGCCACCAGGTGCCATACCCGCGACTCGCAGAAACAACCCCAAGGAGAAACGGGCAGTCAGATGCCGTCTTCCACCAGGATGTGGCAGCGATGTGGGTGACAGGGCTGTGCCGGGGATGGAGTGGAGACTGTCCCCTACAGTTCCCCTTCCAAGGGCACGGGCCGTGTGCAGGGATCCTGTCGCCACCTCTCTCCTGTGGTGAAGGCACTGGCATAGACCCCGAGTCTTCATGAGCGCCGGAACAAAAGGCAAAGCCTTACCTACCCCAGGAGATGGTAATAGGCATAGAGTGCCATGCTAGGCCACGCATGCTGCTTCAGGGTTGTAACTGTGTCTGCTTAGTTTAGCTTAGCAAGGTGAACCGCGCGTGCGAACTTGGAGTCCGGGGAAACAAGGCCCAAGAGGCAGCAGCTCTACGGCAGCTCTTCTTCCATGACGCGCACGAAGCCTTGCTGAGAAAACAGTGGTGAAGTGCGGTTCGCTCCAAGCCCAAAACCTCTGTGAAAGCACAACATTCGCTGAGAAATCAAAGTCGGTACTGTGGGCTGCTGCTGCTGGTTGCCTGAGCCCAGTCTCACGGTGGGAGAAACCCGCATACAACTTAAGGCTCTTTGCCCGTGCATCTCCTCAGGGAAAGCGCAGCATTGGTTGGGAAATCCGAGTTGGGTTTGGGGATGCTGCTGCTGCTTGCCTGAGCTAGTCTCCAGAGCACAGTGCACGAAACCCGCATGGAGCGAAATCCTCTTTGCTCTAGCACCCCTCTGCCTGAGAGAGAAGCGCGGTTGCGCCTGTGGAAAGAGCCTTAAGGAAAGGGACACGTCTTTCACTGCGCTCCCCAGGAGCATGTCTGTGGAAGGTGCAGCACGCTGCCCAGGCAGAAGAGCAGGAGCCGTTGGCCTTCTGGTCTGGAAACGGTTGCGAAGCAGGAGAGCCGGCCCTGGCAGGCACAGCGGCCGGTGGCAATACAAGTGTCACCCGCTCCCTGTGCAGAGAGACGGAAGACTGGCTGCTACGGAGAGAGGAGGGGATGAGTAGGGCAGGGCGCGTGCTCCACTCTTGGGAAGGAGTCTGGGCAGAAAGCATGCCTGTCCTGAGCCTCTGGGCCCAAGGAGACAGCAGCTCTTTGGCCACCTGTCCCTGGGGCAGACATGTGCTAGCCACGAGGCGCCGAAGCTGAACTCGCAGAAACAGCTCCCTGAAATAACGGGGAGTCAGACGCCGTCTTCCTCCAGGATGTGGAAGCTTGGAGGAGGCACGGGGTTTAAGGGGAAGGGGTGGGGACAGTCCCCCAAAGCTCCCTATTACGTGCACGGGCCGTGTGCAGGGATCCTGTCACCTCTCCTTTCCTGTGGGAAAAGCACTGGCTTAGTCCGCCAGTCCGCCTGAGCGCCAGAGTAAAAGGCCAAGCGATGCCTACACGGGGAGATGGTAGTGTGTATAGGGTGCCATCCTAGGCTCAACACGATACTGCAGGGTTGTGGCTGAGTCACCTGGCAGGGTGAACCCAGGAAGCGAACATGGAGCCCGGGAAAGCAAGGCCCAAGAGGCACCAGCTCTCCCGCAGCTCTTCTTCCCTGACGCGACTGAAGCCTTGCTGAGGAAGCAGCGGCGAAGTGCTGTTCGCTCCAAGCCAAAGCCACTACGAAATCACAGCATTCGCTGAGAAATGTTCTGCGGGCTGCTGCTGCTTGCCTGAACCCTGTCTCACGGTGGGAGAAACCCGCATACAGCGAAAGCCTCTTTGCCTTGTCATCTGCCGTTGGAAAGCACAGCATTCATTGGTAAATCCGAGTTGTGTTTGGGGATGCTGCTGCTGCTTGCCTGAGCTTGTCTCCGCAGCACGATGAATGATACCCGCATGGGGCGAAATACTCTTTGCCCTAGCATCCCCTCTGCCTGAGAGAGAAGCATGGTTGCACACGAATGTCACCGCGCTCCCCAGGAGCAATGTGTGGAAGGCGCAGCACGCCGCCCCCAGAAAAGAGAAGGATCCGTTGGCCTCTGGGTCGGGAAACGCTCGGGAAGCAGGATACCCTGCTGTGGCACGAACAGCAGGCTGGTGGCAAGACATGTATCCCCCCGCTCACTGTCCAGTGAGATGGAAGGTTGGCTGCTAAGGAGACAGGAGGGGACGACTAGGGCCGGGGCACGTGCTCCCCACTGAGGAAGGAGTCTGGGCAGAAGGCAGGCCTTTCCTGTGCCTCTGGTCCCATGGGGACAGCATCTCCTTGGCCAGCTGTACCAAGGGCAGACTTGGGCTTGCCACCAGGTGCCATACCCGCGACTCGCAGAAACAACCCCAAGGAGAAACGGGCAGTCAGATGCCGTCTTCCACCAGGATGTGGCAGCGATGTGGGTGACAGGGCTGTGCCGGGGATGGAGTGGAGACTGTCCCCTACAGTTCCCCTTCCAAGGGCACGGGCCGTGTGCAGGGATCCTGTCGCCACCTCTCTCCTGTGGTGAAGGCACTGGCATAGACCCCGAGTCTTCATGAGCGCCGGAACAAAAGGCAAAGCCTTACCTACCCCAGGAGATGGTAATAGGCATAGAGTGCCATGCTAGGCCACGCATGCTGCTTCAGGGTTGTATCTGTGTCTGCTTAGTTTGGCTTAGCAAGGTGAACCCCGGGTGCGAACTTGGAGCCCGGGGAAACAAGGCCCAAGAGGCAGCAGCTCTACGGCATCTCTTCTTCCATGACGCGCACGAAGCCTTGCTGAGAAAACAGTGGTGAAGTGCGGTTCGCTCCAAGCCCAAAACCTCTGTGAAAGCACAACATTCGCTGAGAAATCAAAGTCGGTACTGTGGGCTGCTGCTGCTGGTTGCCTGAGCCCAGTCTCACGGTGGGAGAAACCCGCATACAACTTAAGGCTCTTTGCCCGTGCATCTCCTCAGGGAAAGCGCAGCATTGGTTGAGAAATCCGAGTTGGGTTTGGGGATGCTGCTGCTGCTTGCCTGAGCTAGTCTCCAGAGCACAGTGCACGAAACCCGCATGGAGCGAAATCCTCTTTGTTCTAGCACCCCTCTGCCTGAGAGAGAAGCGCGGTTGCGCCTGTGGAAAGAGCCTTAAGGAAAGGGACACGTCTTTCACTGCGCTCCCCAGGAGCATGTCTGTGGAAGGTGCAGCACGCTGCCCAGGCAGAAGAGCAGGAGCCGTTGGCCTTCTGGTCTGGAAACGGTTGCGAAGCAGGAGAGCCGGCCCTGGCAGGCACAGCGGCCGGTGGCAATACAAGTGTCACCCGCTCCCTGTGCAGAGAGACGGAAGACTGGCTGCTACGGAGAGAGGAGGGGATGAGTAGGGCAGGGCGCGTGCTCCACTCTTAGGAAGGAGTCTGGGCAGAAAGCATGCCTGTCCTGAGCCTCTGGGCCCAAGGAGACAGCAGCTCTTTGGCCACCTGTCCCTGGGGCAGACATGTGCTAGCCACGAGGCGCCGAAGCTGAACTCGCAGAAACAGCTCCCTGAAATAACGGGGAGTCAGACGCCGTCTTCCTCCAGGATGTGGAAGCTTGGAGGAGGCACGGGGTTTAAGGGGAAGGGGTGGGGACAGTCCCCCAAAGCTCCCTATTACGTGCACGGGCCGTGTGCAGGGATCCTGTCACCTCTCCTTTCCTGTGGGAAAAGCACTGGCTTAGTCTGCCAGTCCGCCTGAGCGCCAGAGTAAAAGGCCAAGCGATGCCTACACGGGGAGATGGTAGTGTGTATAGGGTGCCATCCTAGGCTCAACACGATACTGCAGGGTTGTGGCTGAGACACCTGGCAGGGTGAACCCAGGAAGCGAACATGGAGCCCGGGAAAGCAAGGCCCAAGAGGCACCAGCTCTCCCGCAGCTCTTCTTCCCTGACGCGACTGAAGCCTTGCTGAGGAAGCAGCGGCGAAGTGCTGTTCGCTCCAAGCCAAAGCCACTACGAAATCACAGCATTCGCTGAGAAAGGTTCTGCGGGCTGCTGCTGCTTGCCTGAACCCTGGCTCACGTTGGGAGAAACCCGCATACAGCGAAAGCCTGTTTGCCTTGTCATCTGCCGTTGGAAAGCACAGCATTCATTGGTAAATCCGAGTTGTGTTTGGGGATGCTGCTGCTGCTTGCCTGAGCTTGTCTCCGCAGCACGATGAATGATACCCGCATGGGGCGAAATACTCTTTGCCCTAGCATCCCCTCTGCCTGAGAGAGAAGCATGGTTGCACACGTCTGTCACCGCGCTCCCCAGGAGCAATGTGTGGGGGCGCAGCACGCCGCCCCCAGAAAAGAGAAGGATCCGTTGGCCTCTGGGTCGGGAAACGCTCGGGAAGCAGGATACCCTGCTGTGGCACGAACAGCAGGCTGGTGGCAAGACATGTATCCCCCCGCTCACTGTCCAGTGAGATGGAAGGTTGGCTGCTAAGGAGACAGGAGGGGACGACTAGGGCCGGGGCACGTGCTCCCCACTGAGGAAGGAGTCTGGGCAGAAGGCAGGCCTTTCCTGTGCCTCTGGTCCCATGGGGACAGCATCTCCTTGGCCAGCTGTACCAAGGGCAGACTTGGGCTTGCCACCAGGTGCCATACCCGCGACTCGCAGAAACAACCCCAAGGAGAAACGGGCAGTCAGATGCCGTCTTCCACCAGGATGTGGCAGCGATGTGGGTGACAGGGCTGTGCCGGGGATGGAGTGGAGACTGTCCCCTACAGTTCCCCTTCCAAGGGCACGGGCCGTGTGCAGGGATCCTGTCGCCACCTCTCTCCTGTGGTGAAGGCACTGGCATAGACCCCGAGTCTTCATGAGCGCCGGAACAAAAGGCAAAGCCTTACCTACCCCAGGAGATGGTAATAGGCATAGAGTGCCATGCTAGGCCACGCATGCTGCTTCAGGGTTGTAACTGTGTCTGCTTAGTTTAGCTTAGCAAGGTGAACCGCGCGTGCTAACTTGGAGTCCGGGGAAACAAGGCCCAAGAGGCAGCAGCTCTACGGCAGCTCTTCTTCCATGACGCGCACGAAGCCTTGCTGAGAAAACAGTGGTGAAGTGCGGTTCGCTCCAAGCCCAAAACCTCTGTGAAAGCACAACATTCGCTGAGAAATCAAAGTCGGTACTGTGGGCTGCTGCTGCTGGTTGCCTGAGCCCAGTCTCACGGTGGGAGAAACCCGCATACAACTTAAGGCTCTTTGCCCGTGCATCTCCTCAGGGAAAGCGCAGCATTGGTTGGGAAATCCGAGTTGGGTTTGGGGATGCTGCTGCTGCTTGCCTGAGCTAGTCTCCAGAGCACAGTGCACGAAACCCGCATGGAGCGAAATCCTCTTTGCTCTAGCACCCCTCTGCCTGAGAGAGAAGCGCGGTTGCGCCTGTGGAAAGAGCCTTAAGGAAAGGGACACGTCTTTCACTGCGCTCCCCAGGAGCATGTCTGTGGAAGGTGCAGCACGCTGCCCAGGCAGAAGAGCAGGAGCCGTTGGCCTTCTGGTCTGGAAACGGTTGCGAAGCAGGAGAGCCGGCCCTGGCAGGCACAGCGGCCGGTGGCAATACAAGTGTCACCCGCTCCCTGTGCAGAGAGACGGAAGACTGGCTGCTACGGAGAGAGGAGGGGATGAGTAGGGCAGGGCGCGTGCTCCACTCTTGGGAAGGAGTCTGGGCAGAAAGCATGCCTGTCCTGAGCCTCTGGGCCCAAGGAGACAGCAGCTCTTTGGCCACCTGTCCCTGGGGCAGACATGTGCTAGCCACGAGGCGCCGAAGCTGAACTCGCAGAAACAGCTCCCTGAAATAACGGGGAGTCAGACGCCGTCTTCCTCCAGGATGTGGAAGCTTGGAGGAGGCACGGGGTTTAAGGGGAAGGGGTGGGGACAGTCCCCCAAAGCTCCCTATTACGTGCACGGGCC
Source organism: Mustela lutreola (assembly GCF_030435805.1). Classification (NCBI taxonomy): domain Eukaryota; kingdom Metazoa; phylum Chordata; class Mammalia; order Carnivora; family Mustelidae; genus Mustela; species Mustela lutreola. The sequence continues at coordinate 61,082,126 of NC_081305.1, read as the reverse complement.
GTGTGCAGGGATCCTGTCACCTCTCCTTTCCTGTGGGAAAAGCACTGGCTTAGTCCGCCAGTCCGCCTGAGCGCCAGAGTAAAAGGCCAAGCGATGCCTACACGGGGAGATGGTAGTGTGTATAGGGTGCCATCCTAGGCTCAACACGATACTGCAGGGTTGTGGCTGAGTCACCTGGCAGGGTGAACCCAGGAAGCGAACATGGAGCCCGGGAAAGCAAGGCCCAAGAGGCACCAGCTCTCCCGCAGCTCTTCTTCCCTGACGCGACTGAAGCCTTGCTGAGGAAGCAGCGGCGAAGTGCTGTTCGCTCCAAGCCAAAGCCACTACGAAATCACAGCATTCGCTGAGAAATGTTCTGCGGGCTGCTGCTGCTTGCCTGAACCCTGTCTCACGGTGGGAGAAACCCGCATACAGCGAAAGCCTCTTTGCCTTGTCATCTGCCGTTGGAAAGCACAGCATTCATTGGTAAATCCGAGTTGTGTTTGGGGATGCTGCTGCTGCTTGCCTGAGCTTGTCTCCGCAGCACGATGAATGATACCCGCATGGGGCGAAATACTCTTTGCCCTAGCATCCCCTCTGCCTGAGAGAGAAGCATGGTTGCACACGAATGTCACCGCGCTCCCCAGGAGCAATGTGTGGAAGGCGCAGCACGCCGCCCCCAGAAAAGAGAAGGATCCGTTGGCCTCTGGGTCGGGAAACGCTCGGGAAGCAGGATACCCTGCTGTGGCACGAACAGCAGGCTGGTGGCAAGACATGTATCCCCCCGCTCACTGTCCAGTGAGATGGAAGGTTGGCTGCTAAGGAGACAGGAGGGGACGACTAGGGCCGGGGCACGTGCTCCCCACTGAGGAAGGAGTCTGGGCAGAAGGCAGGCCTTTCCTGTGCCTCTGGTCCCATGGGGACAGCATCTCCTTGGCCAGCTGTACCAAGGGCAGACTTGGGCTTGCCACCAGGTGCCATACCCGCGACTCGCAGAAACAACCCCAAGGAGAAACGGGCAGTCAGATGCCGTCTTCCACCAGGATGTGGCAGCGATGTGGGTGACAGGGCTGTGCCAGGGATGGAGTGGAGACTGTCCCCTACAGTTCCCCTTCCAAGGGCACGGGCCGTGTGCAGGGATCCTGTCGCCACCTCTCTCCTGTGGTGAAGGCACTGGCATAGACCCCGAGTCTTCATGAGCGCCGGAACAAAAGGCAAAGCCTTACCTACCCCAGGAGATGGTAATAGGCATAGAGTGCCATGCTAGGCCACGCATGCTGCTTCAGGGTTGTATCTGTGTCTGCTTAGTTTGGCTTAGCAAGGTGAACCCCGGGTGCGAACTTGGAGCCCGGGGAAACAAGGCCCAAGAGGCAGCAGCTCTACGGCATCTCTTCTTCCATGACGCGCACGAAGCCTTGCTGAGAAAACAGTGGTGAAGTGCGGTTCGCTCCAAGCCCAAAACCTCTGTGAAAGCACAACATTCGCTGAGAAATCAAAGTCGGTACTGTGGGCTGCTGCTGCTGGTTGCCTGAGCCCAGTCTCACGGTGGGAGAAACCCGCATACAACTTAAGGCTCTTTGCCCGTGCATCTCCTCAGGGAAAGCGCAGCATTGGTTGAGAAATCCGAGTTGGGTTTGGGGATGCTGCTGCTGCTTGCCTGAGCTAGTCTCCAGAGCACAGTGCACGAAACCCGCATGGAGCGAAATCCTCTTTGTTCTAGCACCCCTCTGCCTGAGAGAGAAGCGCGGTTGCGCCTGTGGAAAGAGCCTTAAGGAAAGGGACACGTCTTTCACTGCGCTCCCCAGGAGCATGTCTGTGGAAGGTGCAGCACGCTGCCCAGGCAGAAGAGCAGGAGCCGTTGGCCTTCTGGTCTGGAAACGGTTGCGAAGCAGGAGAGCCGGCCCTGGCAGGCACAGCGGCCGGTGGCAATACAAGTGTCACCCGCTCCCTGTGCAGAGAGACGGAAGACTGGCTGCTACGGAGAGAGGAGGGGATGAGTAGGGCAGGGCGCGTGCTCCACTCTTAGGAAGGAGTCTGGGCAGAAAGCATGCCTGTCCTGAGCCTCTGGGCCCAAGGAGACAGCAGCTCTTTGGCCACCTGTCCCTGGGGCAGACATGTGCTAGCCACGAGGCGCCGAAGCTGAACTCGCAGAAACAGCTCCCTGAAATAACGGGGAGTCAGACGCCGTCTTCCTCCAGGATGTGGAAGCTTGGAGGAGGCACGGGGTTTAAGGGGAAGGGGTGGGGACAGTCCCCCAAAGCTCCCTATTACGTGCACGGGCCGTGTGCAGGGATCCTGTCACCTCTCCTTTCCTGTGGGAAAAGCACTGGCTTAGTCTGCCAGTCCGCCTGAGCGCCAGAGTAAAAGGCCAAGCGATGCCTACACGGGGAGATGGTAGTGTGTATAGGGTGCCATCCTAGGCTCAACACGATACTGCAGGGTTGTGGCTGAGACACCTGGCAGGGTGAACCCAGGAAGCGAACATGGAGCCCGGGAAAGCAAGGCCCAAGAGGCACCAGCTCTCCCGCAGCTCTTCTTCCCTGACGCGACTGAAGCCTTGCTGAGGAAGCAGCGGCGAAGTGCTGTTCGCTCCAAGCCAAAGCCACTACGAAATCACAGCATTCGCTGAGAAATGTTCTGCGGGCTGCTGCTGCTTGCCTGAACCCTGGCTCACGTTGGGAGAAACCCCCATACAGCGAAAGCCTGTTTGCCTTGTCATCTGCCGTTGGAAAGCACAGCATTCATTGGTAAATCCGAGTTGTGTTTGGGGATGCTGCTGCTTGCCTGAGCTTGTCTCCGCAGCACGATGAATGATACCCGCATGGGGCGAAATACTCTTTGCCCTAGCATCCCCTCTGCCTGAGAGAGAAGCATGGTTGCACACGTCTGTCACCGCGCTCCCCAGGAGCAATGTGTGGAAGGCGCAGCACGCCGCCCCCAGAAAAGAGAAGGATCCGTTGGCCTCTGGGTCGGGAAACGCTCGGGAAGCAGGATACCCTGCTGTGGCACGAACAGCAGGCTGGTGGCAAGACATGTATCCCCCCGCTCACTGTCCAGTGAGATGGAAGGTTGGCTGCTAAGGAGACAGGAGGGGACGACTAGGGCCGGGGCACGTGCTCCCCACTGAGGAAGGAGTCTGGGCAGAAGGCAGGCCTTTCCTGTGCCTCTGGTCCCATGGAGACAGCATCTCCTTGGCCAGCTGTACCAAGGGCAGACTTGGGCTTGCCACCAGGTGCCATACCCGCGACTCGCAGAAACAACCCCAAGGAGAAACGGGCAGTCAGATGCCGTCTTCCACCAGGATGTGGCAGCGATGTGGGTGACAGGGCTGTGCCGGGGATGGAGTGGAGACTGTCCCCTACAGTTCCCCTTCCAAGGGCACGGGCCGTGTGCAGGGATCCTGTCGCCACCTCTCTCCTGTGGTGAAGGCACTGGCATAGACCCCGAGTCTTCATGAGCGCCGGAACAAAAGGCAAAGCCTTACCTACCCCAGGAGATGGTAATAGGCATAGAGTGCCATGCTAGGCCACGCATGCTGCTTCAGGGTTGTAACTGTGTCTGCTTAGTTTAGCTTAGCAAGGTGAACCGCGCGTGCGAACTTGGAGTCCGGGGAAACAAGGCCCAAGAGGCAGCAGCTCTACGGCAGCTCTTCTTCCATGACGCGCACGAAGCCTTGCTGAGAAAACAGTGGTGAAGTGCGGTTCGCTCCAAGCCCAAAACCTCTGTGAAAGCACAACATTCGCTGAGAAATCAAAGTCGGTACTGTGGGCTGCTGCTGCTGGTTGCCTGAGCCCAGTCTCACGGTGGGAGAAACCCGCATACAACTTAAGGCTCTTTGCCCGTGCATCTCCTCAGGGAAAGCGCAGCATTGGTTGGGAAATCCGAGTTGGGTTTGGGGATGCTGCTGCTGCTTGCCTGAGCTAGTCTCCAGAGCACAGTGCACGAAACCCGCATGGAGCGAAATCCTCTTTGCTCTAGCACCCCTCTGCCTGAGAGAGAAGCGCGGTTGCGCCTGTGGAAAGAGCCTTAAGGAAAGGGACACGTCTTTCACTGCGCTCCCCAGGAGCATGTCTGTGGAAGGTGCAGCACGCTGCCCAGGCAGAAGAGCAGGAGCCGTTGGCCTTCTGGTCTGGAAACGGTTGCGAAGCAGGAGAGCCGGCCCTGGCAGGCACAGCGGCCGGTGGCAATACAAGTGTCACCCGCTCCCTGTGCAGAGAGACGGAAGACTGGCTGCTACGGAGAGAGGAGGGGATGAGTAGGGCAGGGCGCGTGCTCCACTCTTGGGAAGGAGTCTGGGCAGAAAGCATGCCTGTCCTGAGCCTCTGGGCCCAAGGAGACAGCAGCTCTTTGGCCACCTGTCCCTGGGGCAGACATGTGCTAGCCACGAGGCGCCGAAGCTGAACTCGCAGAAACAGCTCCCTGAAATAACGGGGAGTCAGACGCCGTCTTCCTCCAGGATGTGGAAGCTTGGAGGAGGCACGGGGTTTAAGGGGAAGGGGTGGGGACAGTCCCCCAAAGCTCCCTATTACGTGCACGGGCCGTGTGCAGGGATCCTGTCACCTCTCCTTTCCTGTGGGAAAAGCACTGGCTTAGTCCGCCAGTCCGCCTGAGCGCCAGAGTAAAAGGCCAAGCGATGCCTACACGGGGAGATGGTAGTGTGTATAGGGTGCCATCCTAGGCTCAACACGATACTGCAGGGTTGTGGCTGAGTCACCTGGCAGGGTGAACCCAGGAAGCGAACATGGAGCCCGGGAAAGCAAGGCCCAAGAGGCACCAGCTCTCCCGCAGCTCTTCTTCCCTGACGCGACTGAAGCCTTGCTGAGGAAGCAGCGGCGAAGTGCTGTTCGCTCCAAGCCAAAGCCACTACGAAATCACAGCATTCGCTGAGAAATGTTCTGCGGGCTGCTGCTGCTTGCCTGAACCCTGTCTCACGGTGGGAGAAACCCGCATACAGCGAAAGCCTCTTTGCCTTGTCATCTGCCGTTGGAAAGCACAGCATTCATTGGTAAATCCGAGTTGTGTTTGGGGATGCTGCTGCTGCTTGCCTGAGCTTGTCTCCGCAGCACGATGAATGATACCCGCATGGGGCGAAATACTCTTTGCCCTAGCATCCCCTCTGCCTGAGAGAGAAGCATGGTTGCACACGAATGTCACCGCGCTCCCCAGGAGCAATGTGTGGAAGGCGCAGCACGCCGCCCCCAGAAAAGAGAAGGATCCGTTGGCCTCTGGGTCGGGAAACGCTCGGGAAGCAGGATACCCTGCTGTGGCACGAACAGCAGGCTGGTGGCAAGACATGTATCCCCCCGCTCACTGTCCAGTGAGATGGAAGGTTGGCTGCTAAGGAGACAGGAGGGGACGACTAGGGCCGGGGAACGTGCTCCCCACTGAGGAAGGAGTCTGGGCAGAAGGCAGGCCTTTCCTGTGCCTCTGGTCCCATGGGGACAGCATCACCTTGGCCAGCTATACCAAGGGCAGACTTGGGCTTGCCACCAGGTGCCATACTCGCGACTCGCACAAACAACCCCAAGGAGAAACGGGCAGTCCGATGCCGTCTTCCGACAGGATGTGGCAGCGATGGGGGTGACAGGGCTGTGCCGGGGATGGAGTGGATACTGTCCCCTACAGTTCCCCTTCCAAGGGCACGGGCCGTGTGCAGGGATCCTGTCGCCACCTCTCTCCTGTGGTGAAGGCACTGGCATAGACCCCGAGTCTTCATGAGCGCCGGAACAAAAGGCAAAGCCTTACCTACCCCAGGAGATGGTAATAGGCATAGAGTGCCATCCTAGGCCACGCATGCTGCTTCAGGGTTGTAACTGTGTCTTCTTAGTTTGGCTTAGCAAGGTGAACCCCGGGTGCGAACTTGGAGTCCGGGGAAACAAGGCCCAAGAGGCAGCAGCTCTACGGCAGCTCTTCTTCCATGACGCGCACGAAGCCTTGCTGAGAAAACAGTGGTGAAGTGCGGTTCGCTCCAAGCGCAAAACCTCTGTGAAAGCACAACATTCGCTGAGAAATCAAAGTCGGTACTGTGGGCTGCTGCTGCTGGTTGCCTGAGCCCAGTCTCACGGTGGGAGAAACCCGCATACAACTTAAGGCTCTTTGCCCGTGCATCTCCTCAGGGAAAGCGCAGCATTGGTTGGGAAATCCGAGTTGGGTTTGGGGATGCTGCTGCTGCTTGCCTGAGCTAGTCTCCAGAGCACAGTGCACGAAACCCGCATGGAGCGAAATCCTCTTTGCTCTAGCACCCCTCTGCCTGAGAGAGAAGCGCGGTTGCGCCTGTGGAAAGAGCCTTAAGGAAAGGGACACGTCTTTCACTGCGCTCCCCAGGAGCATGTCTGTGGAAGGTGCAGCACGCTGCCCAGGCAGAAGAGCAGGAGCCGTTGGCCTTCTGGTCTGGAAACGGTTGCGAAGCAGGAGAGCCGGCCCTGGCAGGCACAGCGGCCGGTGGCAATACAAGTGTCACCCGCTCCCTGTGCAGAGAGACGGAAGACTGGCTGCTACGGAGAGAGGAGGGGATGAGTAGGGCAGGGCGCGTGCTCCACTCTTGGGAAGGAGTCTGGGCAGAAAGCATGCCTGTCCTGAGCCTCTGGGCCCAAGGAGACAGCAGCTCTTTGGCCACCTGTCCCTGGGGCAGACATGTGCTAGCCACGAGGCGCCGAAGCTGAACTCGCAGAAACAGCTCCCTGAAATAACGGGGAGTCAGACGCCGTCTTCCTCCAGGATGTGGAAGCTTGGAGGAGGCACGGGGTTTAAGGGGAAGGGGTGGGGAGAGTCCCCCAAAGCTCCCTATTACGTGCACGGGCCGTGTGCAGGGATCCTGTCACCTCTCCTTTCCTGTGGGAAAAGCACTGGCTTAGTCCGCCAGTCCGCCTGAGCGCCAGAGTAAAAGGCCAAGCGATGCCTACACGGGGAGATGGTAGTGTGTATAGGGTGCCATCCTAGGCTCAACACGATACTGCAGGGTTGTGGCTGAGTCACCTGGCAGGGTGAACCCAGGAAGCGAACATGGAGCCCGGGAAAGCAAGGCCCAAGAGGCACCAGCTCTCCCGCAGCTCTTCTTCCCTGACGCGACTGAAGCCTTGCTGAGGAAGCAGCGGCGAAGTGCTGTTCGCTCCAAGCCAAAGCCACTACGAAATCACAGCATTCGCTGAGAAATGTTCTGCGGGCTGCTGCTGCTTGCCTGAACCCTGTCTCACGGTGGGAGAAACCCGCATACAGCGAAAGCCTCTTTGCCTTGTCATCTGCCGTTGGAAAGCACAGCATTCATTGGTAAATCCGAGTTGTGTTTGGGGATGCTGCTGCTGCTTGCCTGAGCTTGTCTCCGCAGCACGATGAATGATACCCGCATGGGGCGAAATACTCTTTGCCCTAGCATCCCCTCTGCCTGAGAGAGAAGCATGGTTGCACACGAATGTCACCGCGCTCCCCAGGAGCAATGTGTGGAAGGCGCAGCACGCCGCCCCCAGAAAAGAGAAGGATCCGTTGGCCTCTGGGTCGGGAAACGCTCGGGAAGCAGGATACCCTGCTGTGGCACGAACAGCAGGCTGGTGGCAAGACATGTATCCCCCCGCTCACTGTCCAGTGAGATGGAAGGTTGGCTGCTAAGGAGACAGGAGGGGACGACTAGGGCCGGGGCACGTGCTCCCCACTGAGGAAGGAGTCTGGGCAGAAGGCAGGCCTTTCCTGTGCCTCTGGTCCCAGGGGGACAGCATCTCCTTGGCCAGCTGTACCAAGGGCAGACTTGGGCTTGCCACCAGGTGCCATACCCGCGTCTCGCAGAAACAACCCCAAGGAGAAACGGGCAGTCAGATGCCGTCTTCCACCAGGATGTGGCAGCGATGTGGGTGACAGGGCTGTGCCGGGGATGGAGTGGAGACTGTCCCCTACAGTTCCCCTTCCAAGGGCACGGGCCGTGTGCAGGGATCCTGTCGCCACCTCTCTCCTGTGGTGAAGGCACTGGCATAGACCCCGAGTCTTCATGAGCGCCGGAACAAAAGGCAAAGCCTTACCTACCCCAGGAGATGGTAATAGGCATAGAGTGCCATGCTAGGCCACGCATGCTGCTTCAGGGTTGTATCTGTGTCTTCTTAGTTTGGCTTAGCAAGGTGAACCCCGGGTGCGAACTTGGAGTCCGGGGAAACAAGGCCCAAGAGGCAGCAGCTCTACGGCAGCTCTTCTTCCATGACGCGCACGAAGCCTTGCTGAGAAAACAGTGGTGAAGTGCGGTTCGCTCCAAGCGCAAAACCTCTGTGAAAGCACAACATTCGCTGAGAAATCAAAGTCGGTACTGTGGGCTGCTGCTGCTGGTTGCCTGAGCCCAGTCTCACGGTGGGAGAAACCCGCATACAACTTAAGGCTCTTTGCCCGTGCATCTCCTCAGGGAAAGCGCAGCATTGGTTGGGAAATCCGAGTTGGGTTTGGGGATGCTGCTGCTGCTTGCCTGAGCTAGTCTCCAGAGCACAGTGCACGAAACCCGCATGGAGCGAAATCCTCTTTGCTCTAGCACCCCTCTGCCTGAGAGAGAAGCGCGGTTGCGCCTGTGGAAAGAGCCTTAAGGAAAGGGACACGTCTTTCACTGCGCTCCCCAGGAGCATGTCTGTGGAAGGTGCAGCACGCTGCCCAGGCAGAAGAGCAGGAGCCGTTGGCCTTCTGGTCTGGAAACGGTTGCGAAGCAGGAGAGCCGGCCCTGGCAGGCACAGCGGCCGGTGGCAATACAAGTGTCACCCGCTCCCTGTGCAGAGAGACGGAAGCCTGGCTGCTACGGAGAGAGGAGGGGATGAGTAGGGCAGGGCGCGTGCTCCACTCTTAGGAAGGAGTCTGGGCAGAAAGCATGCCTGTCCTGAGCCTCTGGGCCCAAGGAGACAGCAGCTCTTTGGCCACCTGTCCCTGGGGCAGACATGTGCTAGCCACGAGGCGCCGAAGCTGAACTCGCAGAAACAGCTCCCTGAAATAACGGGGAGTCAGACGCCGTCTTCCTCCAGGATGTGGAAGCTTGGAGGAGGCACGGGGTTTAAGGGGAAGGGGTGGGGACAGTCCCCCAAAGCTCCCTATTACATGCACGGGCCGTGTGCAGGGATCCTGTCACCTCTCCTTTCCTGTGGGAAAAGCACTGGCTTAGTCCGCCAGTCCGCCTGAGCGCCAGAGTAAAAGGCCAAGCGATGCCTACACGGGGAGATGGTAGTGTGTATAGGGTGCCATCCTAGGCTCAACACGATACTGCAGGGTTGTGGCTGAGTCACCTGGCAGGGTGAACCCAGGAAGCGAACATGGAGCCCGGGAAAGCAAGGCCCAAGAGGCACCAGCTCTCCCGCAGCTCTTCTTCCCTGACGCGACTGAAGCCTTGCTGAGGAAGCAGCGGCGAAGTGCTGTTCGCTCCAAGCCAAAGCCACTACGAAATCACAGCATTCGCTGAGAAATGTTCTGCGGGCTGCTGCTGCTTGCCTGAACCCTGTCTCACGGTGGGAGAAACCCGCATACAGCGAAAGCCTCTTTGCCTTGTCATCTGCCGTTGGAAAGCACAGCATTCATTGGTAAATCCGAGTTGTGTTTGGGGATGCTGCTGCTGCTTGCCTGAGCTTGTCTCCGCAGCACGATGAATGATACCCGCATGGGGCGAAATACTCTTTGCCCTAGCATCCCCTCTGCCTGAGAGAGAAGCATGGTTGCACACGAATGTCACCGCGCTCCCCAGGAGCAATGTGTGGAAGGCGCAGCACGCCGCCCCCAGAAAAGAGAAGGATCCGTTGGCCTCTGGGTCGGGAAACGCTCGGGAAGCAGGATACCCTGCTGTGGCACGAACAGCAGGCTGGTGGCAAGACATGTATCCCCCCGCTCACTGTCCAGTGAGATGGAAGGTTGGCTGCTAAGGAGACAGGAGGGGACGACTAGGGCCGGGGCACGTGCTCCCCACTGAGGAAGGAGTCTGGGCAGAAGGCAGGCCTTTCCTGTGCCTCTGGTCCCATGGGGACAGCATCTCCTTGGCCAGCTGTACCAAGGGCAGACTTGGGCTTGCCACCAGGTGCCATACACGCGACTCGCAGAAACAACCCCAAGGAGAAACGGGCAGTCAGATGCCGTCTTCCACCAGGATGTGGCAGCGATGTGGGTGACAGGGCTGTGCCGGGGATGGAGTGGAGACTGTCCCCTACAGTTCCCCTTCCAAGGGCACGGGCCGTGTGCAGGGATCCTGTCGCCACCTCTCTCCTGTGGTGAAGGCACTGGCATAGACCCCGAGTCTTCATGAGCGCCGGAACAAAAGGCAAAGCCTTACCTACCCCAGGAGATGGTAATAGGCATAGAGTGCCATGCTAGGCCACGCATGCTGCTTCAGGGTTGTATCTGTGTCTGCTTAGTTTGGCTTAGCAAGGTGAACCCCGGGTGCGAACTTGGAGCCCGGGGAAACAAGGCCCAAGAGGCAGCAGCTCTACGGCATCTCTTCTTCCATGACGCGCACGAAGCCTTGCTGAGAAAACAGTGGTGAAGTGCGGTTCGCTCCAAGCCCAAAACCTCTGTGAAAGCACAACATTCGCTGAGAAATCAAAGTCGGTTCTGTGGGCTGCTGCTGCTGGTTGCCTGAGCCCAGTCTCACGGTGGGAGAAACCCGCATACAACTTAAGGCTCTTTGCCCGTGCATCTCCTCAGGGAAAGCGCAGCATTGGTTGAGAAATCCGAGTTGGGTTTGGGGATGCTGCTGATGCTTGCCTGAGCTAGTCTCCAGAGCACAGTGCACGAAACCCGCATGGAGCCAAATCCTCTTTGTTCTAGCACCCCTCTGCCTGAGAGAGAAGCGCGGTTGCGCCTGTGGAAAGAGCCTTAAGGAAAGGGACACGTCTTTCACTGCGCTCCCCAGGAGCATGTCTGTGGAAGGTGCAGCACGCTGCCCAGGCAGAAGAGCAGGAGCCGTTGGCCTTCTGGTCTGGAAACGGTTGCGAAGCAGGAGAGCCGGCCCTGGCAGGCACAGCGGCCGGTGGCAATACAAGTGTCACCCGCTCCCTGTGCAGAGAGACGGAAGCCTGGCTGCTACGGAGAGAGGAGGGGATGAGTAGGGCAGGGCGCGTGCTCCACTCTTAGGAAGGAGTCTGGGCAGAAAGCATGCCTGTCCTGAGCCTCTGGGCCCAAGGAGACAGCAGCTCTTTGGCCACCTGTCCCTGGGGCAGACATGTGCTAGCCACGAGGCGCCGAAACTGAACTCGCAGAAACAGCTCCCTGAAATAACGGGGAGTCAGACGCCGTCTTCCTCCAGGATGTGGAAGCTTGGAGGAGGCACGGGGTTTAAGGGGAAGGGGTGGGGACAGTCCCCCAAAGCTCCCTATTACGTGCACGGGCCATGTGCAGGGATCCTGTCACCTCTCCTTTCCTGTGGGAAAAGCACTGGCTTAGTCCGCCAGTCCGCCTGAGCGCCAGAGTAAAAGGCCAAGCGATGCCTACACGGGGAGATGGTAGTGTGTATAGGGTGCCATCCTAGGCTCAACACGATACTGCAGGGTTGTGGCTGAGTCACCTGGCAGGGTGAACCCAGGAAGCGAACATGGAGCCCGGGAAAGCAAGGCCCAAGAGGCACCAGCTCTCCCGCAGCTCTTCTTCCCTGACGCGACTGAAGCCTTGCTGAGGAAGCAGCGGCGAAGTGCTGTTCGCTCCAAGCCAAAGCCACTACGAAATCACAGCATTCGCTGAGAAATGTTCTGCGGGCTGCTGCTGCTTGCCTGAACCCTGTCTCACGGTGGGAGAAACCCGCATACAGCGAAAGCCTCTTTGCCTTGTCATCTGCCGTTGGAAAGCACAGCATTCATTGGTAAATCCGAGTTGTGTTTGGGGATGCTGCTGCTGCTTGCCTGAGCTTGTCTCCGCAGCACGATGAATGATACCCGCATGGGGCGAAATACTCTTTGCCCTAGCATCCCCTCTGCCTGAGAGAGAAGCATGGTTGCACACGAATGTCACCGCGCTCCCCAGGAGCAATGTGTGGAAGGCGCAGCACGCCGCCCCCAGAAAAGAGAAGGATCCGTTGGCCTCTGGGTCGGGAAACGCTCGGGAAGCAGGATACCCTGCTGTGGCACGAACAGCAGGCTGGTGGCAAGACATGTATCCCCCGCTCACTGTCCAGTGAGATGGAAGGTTGGCTGCTAAGGAGACAGGAGGGGACGACTAGGGCCGGGGCACGTGCTCCCCACTGAGGAAGGAGTCTGGGCAGAAGGCAGGCCTTTCCTGTGCCTCTGGTCCCATGGGGACAGCATCTCCTTGGCCAGCTGTACCAAGGGCAGACTTGGGCTTGCCACCAGGTGCCATACCCGCGACTCGCAGAAACAACCCCAAGGAGAAACGGGCAGTCAGATGCCGTCTTCCACCAGGATGTGGCAGCGATGTGGGTGACAGGGCTGTGCCGGGGATGGAGTGGAGACTGTCCCCTACAGTTCCCCTTCCAAGGGCACGGGCCGTGTGCAGGGATCCTGTCGCCACCTCTCTCCTGTGGTGAAGGCACTGGCATAGACCCCGAGTCTTCATGAGCGCCGGAACAAAAGGCAAAGCCTTACCTACCCCAGGAGATGGTAATAGGCATAGAGTGCCATGCTAGGCCACGCATGCTGCTTCAGGGTTGTATCTGTGTCTGCTTAGTTTGGCTTAGCAAGGTGAACCCCGGGTGCGAACTTGGAGCCCGGGGAAACAAGGCCCAAGAGGCAGCAGCTCTACGGCATCTCTTCTTCCATGACGCGCACGAAGCCTTGCTGAGAAAACAGTGGTGAAGTGCGGTTCGCTCCAAGCCCAAAACCTCTGTGAAAGCACAACATTCGCTGAGAAATCAAAGTCGGTTCTGTGGGCTGCTGCTGCTGGTTGCCTGAGCCCAGTCTCACGGTGGGAGAAACCCGCATACAACTTAAGGCTCTTTGCCCGTGCATCTCCTCAGGGAAAGCGCAGCATTGGTTGAGAAATCCGAGTTGGGTTTGGGGATGCTGCTGCTGCTTGCCTGAGCTAGTCTCCAGAGCACAGTGCACGAAACCCGCATGGAGCGAAATCCTCTTTGTTCTAGCACCCCTCTGCCTGAGAGAGAAGCGCGGTTGCGCCTGTGGAAAGAGCCTTAAGGAAAGGGACACGTCTTTCACTGCGCTCCCCAGGAGCATGTCTGTGGAAGGTGCAGCACGCTGCCCAGGCAGAAGAGCAGGAGCCGTTGGCCTTCTGGTCTGCAAACGGTTGCGAAGCAGGAGAGCCGGCCCTGGCAGGCACAGCGGCCGGTGGCAATACAAGTGTCACCCGCTCCCTGTGCAGAGAGACGGAAGCCTGGCTGCTACGGAGAGAGGAGGGGATGAGTAGGGCAGGGCGCGTGCTCCACTCTTAGGAAGGAGTCTGGGCAGAAAGCATGCCTGTCCTGAGCCTCTGGGCCCAAGGAGACAGCAGCTCTTTGGCCACCTGTCCCTGGGGCAGACATGTGCTAGCCACGAGGCGCCGAAGCTGAACTCGCAGAAACAGCTCCCTGAAATAACGGGGAGTCAGACGCCGTCTTCCTCCAGGATGTGGAAGCTTGGAGGAGGCACGGGGTTTAAGGGGAAGGGGTGGGGACAGTCCCCCAAAGCTCCCTATTACGTGCACGGGCCGTGTGCAGGGATCCTGTCACCTCTCCTTTCCTGTGGGAAAAGCACTGGCTTAGTCCGCCAGTCCGCCTGAGCGCCAGAGTAAAAGGCCAAGCGATGCCTACACGGGGAGATGGTAGTGTGTATAGGGTGCCATCCTAGGCTCAACACGATACTGCAGGGTTGTGGCTGAGACACCTGGCAGGGTGAACCCAGGAAGCGAACATGGATCCCGGGAAAGCAAGGCCCAAGAGGCATCAGCTCTCCCGCAGCTCTTCTTCCCTGACGCGACTGAAGCCTTGCTGAGGAAGCAGCGGCGAAGTGCTGTTCGCTCCAAGCCAAAGCCACTACGAAATCACAGCATTCGCTGAGAAATGTTCTGCGGGCTGCTGCTGCTTGCCTGAACCCTGGCTCACGTTGGGAGAAACCCGCATACAGCGAAAGCCTCTTTGCCTTGTCATCTGCCGTTGGAAAGCACAGCATTCATTGGTAAATCCGAGTTGTGTTTGGGGATGCTGCTGCTGCTTGCCTGAGCTTGTCTCCGCAGCACGATGAATGATACCCGCATGGGGCGAAATACTCTTTGCCCTAGCATCCCCTCTGCCTGAGAGAGAAGCATGGTTGCACACGAATGTCACCGCGCTCCCCAGGAGCAATGTGTGGAAGGCGCAGCACGCCGCCCCCAGAAAAGAGAAGGATCCGTTGGCCTCTGGGTCGGGAAACGCTCGGGAAGCAGGATACCCTGCTGTGGCACGAACAGCAGGCTGGTGGCAAGACATGTATCCCCCCGCTCACTGTCCAGTGAGATGGAAGGTTGGCTGCTAAGGAGACAGGAGGGGACGACTAGGGCCGGGGCACGTGCTCCCCACTGAGGAAGGAGTCTGGGCAGAAGGCAGGCCTTTCCTGTGCCTCTGGTCCCATGGGGACAGCATCTCCTTGGCCAGCTGTACCAAGGGCAGACTTGGGCTTGCCACCAGGTGCCATACCCGCGACTCGCAGAAACAACCCCAAGGAGAAACGGGCAGTCAGATGCCGTCTTCCACCAGGATGTGGCAGCGATGTGGGTGACAGGGCTGTGCCGGGGATGGAGTGGAGACTGTCCCCTACAGTTCCCCTTCCAAGGGCACGGGCCGTGTGCAGGGATCCTGTCGCCACCTCTCTCCTGTGGTGAAGGCACTGGCATAGACCCCGAGTCTTCATGAGCGCCGGAACAAAAGGCAAAGCCTTACCTACCCCAGGAGATGGTAATAGGCATAGAGTGCCATGCTAGGCCACGCATGCTGCTTCAGGGTTGTATCTGTGTCTGCTTAGTTTGGCTTAGCAAGGTGAACCCCGGGTGCGAACTTGGAGCCCGGGGAAACAAGGCCCAAGAGGCAGCAGCTCTACGGCATCTCTTCTTCCATGATGCGCACGAAGCCTTGCTGAGAAAACAGTGGTGAAGTGCGGTTCGCTCCAAGCCCAAAACCTCTGTGAAAGCACAACATTCGCTGAGAAATCAAAGTCGGTACTGTGGGCTGCTGCTGCTGGTTGCCTGAGCCCAGTCTCACGGTGGGAGAAACCCGCATACAACTTAAGGCTCTTTGCCCGTGCATCTCCTCAGGGAAAGCGCAGCATTGGTTGAGAAATCCGAGTTGGGTTTGGGGATGCTGCTGCTGCTTGCCTGAGCTAGTCTCCAGAGCACAGTGCACGAAACCCGCATGGAGCGAAATCCTCTTTGTTCTAGCACCCCTCTGCCTGAGAGAGAAGCGCGGTTGCGCCTGTGGAAAGAGCCTTAAGGAAAGGGACACGTCTTTCACTGCGCTCCCCAGGAGCATGTCTGTGGAAGGTGCAGCACGCTGCCCAGGCAGAAGAGCAGGAGCCGTTGGCCTTCTGGTCTGGAAACGGTTGCGAAGCAGGAGAGCCGGCCCTGGCAGGCACAGCGGCCGGTGGCAATACAAGTGTCACCCGTTCCCTGTGCAGAGAGACGGAAGCCTGGCTGCTACGGAGAGAGGAGGGGATGAGTAGGGCAGGGCGCGTGCTCCACTCTTGGGAAGGAGTCTGGGCAGAAAGCATGCCTGTCCTGAGCCTCTGGGCCCAAGGAGACAGCAGCTCTTTGGCCACCTGTCCCTGGGGCAGACATGTGCTAGCCACGAGGCGCCGAAGCTGAACTCGCAGAAACAGCTCCCTGAAATAACGGGGAGTCAGACGCCGTCTTCCTCCAGGATGTGGAAGCTTGGAGGAGGCACGGGGTTTAAGGGGAAGGGGTGGGGACAGTCCCCCAAAGCTCCCTATTACGTGCACGGGCCGTGTGCAGGGATCCTGTCACCTCTCCTTTCCTGTGGGAAAAGCACTGGCTTAGTCCGCCAGTCCGCCTGAGCGCCAGAGTAAAAGGCCAAGCGATGCCTACACGGGGAGATGGTAGTGTGTATAGGGTGCCATCCTAGGCTCAACACGATACTGCAGGGTTGTGGCTGAGTCACCTGGCAGGGTGAACCCAGGAAGCGAACATGGAGCCCGGGAAAGCAAGGCCCAAGAGGCACCAGCTCTCCCGCAGCTCTTCTTCCCTGACGCGACTGAAGCCTTGCTGAGGAAGCAGCGGCGAAGTGCTGTTCGCTCCAAGCCAAAGCCACTACGAAATCACAGCATTCGCTGAGAAATGTTCTGCGGGCTGCTGCTGCTTGCCTGAACCCTGTCTCACGGTGGGAGAAACCCGCATACAGCGAAAGCCTCTTTGCCTTGTCATCTGCCGTTGGAAAGCACAGCATTCATTGGTAAATCCGAGTTGTGTTTGGGGATGCTGCTGCTGCTTGCCTGAGCTTGTCTCCGCAGCACGATGTATGATACCCGCATGGGGCGAAATACTCTTTGCCCTAGCATCCCCTCTGCCTGAGAGAGAAGCATGGTTGCACACGTCTGTCACCGCGCTCCCCAGGAGCAATGTGTGGAAGGCGCAGCACGCCGCCCCCAGAAAAGAGAAGGATCCGTTGGCCTCTGGGTCGGGAAACGCTCGGGAAGCAGGATACCCTGCTGTGGCACGAACAGCAGGCTGGTGGCAAGACATGTATCCCCCCGCTCACTGTCCAGTGAGATGGAAGGTTGGCTGCTAAGGAGACAGGAGGGGACGACTAGGGCCGGGGCACGTGCTCCCCACTGAGGAAGGAGTCTGGGCAGAAGGCAGGCCTTTCCTGTGCCTCTGGTCCCATGGGGACAGCATCTCCTTGGCCAGCTGTACCAAGGGCAGACTTGGGCTTGCCACCAGGTGCCATACCCGCGACTCGCAGAAACAACCCCAAGGAGAAACGGGCAGTCAGATGCCGTCTTCCACCAGGATGTGGCAGCGATGTGGGTGACAGGGCTGTGCCGGGGATGGAGTGGAGACTGTCCCCTACAGTTCCCCTTCCAAGGGCACGGGCCGTGTGCAGGGATCCTGTCGCCACCTCTCTCCTGTGGTGAAGGCACTGGCATAGACCCCGAGTCTTCATGAGCGCCGGAACAAAAGGCAAAGCCTTACCTACCCCAGGAGATGGTAATAGGCATAGAGTGCCATGCTAGGCCACGCATGCTGCTTCAGGGTTGTATCTGTGTCTGCTTAGTTTGGCTTAGCAAGGTGAACCCCGGGTGCGAACTTGGAGCCCGGGGAAACAAGGCCCAAGAGGCAGCAGCTCTACGGCATCTCTTCTTCCATGACGCGCACGAAGCCTTGCTGAGAAAACAGTGGTGAAGTGCGGTTCGCTCCAAGCCCAAAACCTCTGTGAAAGCACAACATTCGCTGAGAAATCAAAGTCGGTACTGTGGGCTGCTGCTGCTGGTTGCCTGAGCCCAGTCTCACGGTGGGAGAAACCCGCATACAACTTAAGGCTCTTTGCCCGTGCATCTCCTCAGGGAAAGCGCAGCATTGGTTGAGAAATCCGAGTTGGGTTTGGGGATGCTGCTGCTGCTTGCCTGAGCTAGTCTCCAGAGCACAGTGCACGAAACCCGCATGGAGCGAAATCCTCTTTGTTCTAGCACCCCTCTGCCTGAGAGAGAAGCGCGGTTGCGCCTGTGGAAAGAGCCTTAAGGAAAGGGACACGTCTTTCACTGCGCTCCCCAGGAGCATGTCTGTGGAAGGTGCAGCACGCTGCCCAGGCAGAAGAGCAGGAGCCGTTGGCCTTCTGGTCTGCAAACGGTTGCGAAGCAGGAGAGCCGGCCCTGGCAGGCACAGCGGCCGGTGGCAATACAAGTGTCACCCGCTCCCTGTGCAGAGAGACGGAAGCCTGGCTGCTACGGAGAGAGGAGGGGATGAGTAGGGCAGGGCGCGTGCTCCACTCTTAGGAAGGAGTCTGGGCAGAAAGCATGCCTGTCCTGAGCCTCTGGGCCCAAGGAGACAGCAGCTCTTTGGCCACCTGTCCCTGGGGCAGACATGTGCTAGCCACGAGGCGCCGAAGCTGAACTCGCAGAAACAGCTCCCTGAAATAACGGGGAGTCAGACGCCGTCTTCCTCCAGGATGTGGAAGCTTGGAGGAGGCACGGGGTTTAAGGGGAAGGGGTGGGGACAGTCCCCCAAAGCTCCCTATTACGTGCACGGGCCGTGTGCAGGGATCCTGTCACCTCTCCTTTCCTGTGGGAAAAGCACTGGCTTAGTCCGCCAGTCCGCCTGAGCGCCAGAGTAAAAGGCCAAGCGATGCCTACACGGGGAGATGGTAGTGTGTATAGGGTGCCATCCTAGGCTCAACACGATACTGCAGGGTTGTGGCTGAGTCACCTGGCAGGGTGAACCCAGGAAGCGAACATGGAGCCCGGGAAAGCAAGGCCAAAGAGGCACCAGCTCTCCCGCAGCTCTTCTTCCCTGACGCGACTGAAGCCTTGCTGAGGAAGCAGCGGCGAAGTGCTGTTCGCTCCAAGCCAAAGCCACTACGAAATCACAGCATTCGCTGAGAAATGTTCTGCGGGCTGCTGCTGCTTGCCTGAACCCTGGCTCACGGTGGGAGAAACCCGCATACAGCGAAAGCCTGTTTGCCTTGTCATCTGCCGTTGGAAAGCACAGCATTCATTGGTAAATCCGAGTTGTGTTTGGGGATGCTGCTGCTGCTTGCCTGAGCTTGTCTCCGCAGCACGATGAATGATACCCGCATGGGGCGAAATACTCTTTGCCCTAGCATCCCCTCTGCCTGAGAGAGAAGCATGGTTGCACACGTCTGTCACCGCGCTCCCCAGGAGCAATGTGTGGGGGCGCAGCACGCCGCCCCCAGAAAAGAGAAGGATCCGTTGGCCTCTGGGTCGGGAAACGCTCGGGAAGCAGGATACCCTGCTGTGGCACGAACAGCAGGCTGGTGGCAAGACATGTATCCCCCCGCTCACTGTCCAGTGAGATGGAAGGTTGGCTGCTAAGGAGACAGGAGGGGACGACTAGGGCCGGGGCACGTGCTCCCCACTGAGGAAGGAGTCTGGGCAGAAGGCAGGCCTTTCCTGTGCCTCTGGTCCCATGGGGACAGCATCTCCTTGGCCAGCTGTACCAAGGGCAGACTTGGG
This sequence comes from Mustela lutreola, assembly GCF_030435805.1. Taxonomy (NCBI): domain Eukaryota; kingdom Metazoa; phylum Chordata; class Mammalia; order Carnivora; family Mustelidae; genus Mustela; species Mustela lutreola. Next base: position 61,063,101 of record NC_081305.1, on the reverse strand, counting down.
CTTGCCACCAGGTGCCATACCCGCGACTCGCAGAAACAACCCCAAGGAGAAACGGGCAGTCAGATGCCGTCTTCCACCAGGATGTGGCAGCGATGTGGGTGACAGGGCTGTGCCGGGGATGGAGTGGAGACTGTCCCCTACAGTTCCCCTTCCAAGGGCACGGGCCGTGTGCAGGGATCCTGTCGCCACCTCTCTCCTGTGGTGAAGGCACTGGCATAGACCCCGAGTCTTCATGAGCGCCGGAACAAAAGGCAAAGCCTTACCTACCCCAGGAGATGGTAATAGGCATAGAGTGCCATGCTAGGCCACGCATGCTGCTTCAGGGTTGTAACTGTGTCTGCTTAGTTTAGCTTAGCAAGGTGAACCGCGCGTGCGAACTTGGAGTCCGGGGAAACAAGGCCCAAGAGGCAGCAGCTCTACGGCAGCTCTTCTTCCATGACGCGCACGAAGCCTTGCTGAGAAAACAGTGGTGAAGTGCGGTTCGCTCCAAGCCCAAAACCTCTGTGAAAGCACAACATTCGCTGAGAAATCAAAGTCGGTACTGTGGGCTGCTGCTGCTGGTTGCCTGAGCCCAGTCTCACGGTGGGAGAAACCCGCATACAACTTAAGGCTCTTTGCCCGTGCATCTCCTCAGGGAAAGCGCAGCATTGGTTGGGAAATCCGAGTTGGGTTTGGGGATGCTGCTGCTGCTTGCCTGAGCTAGTCTCCAGAGCACAGTGCACGAAACCCGCATGGAGCGAAATCCTCTTTGCTCTAGCACCCCTCTGCCTGAGAGAGAAGCGCGGTTGCGCCTGTGGAAAGAGACTTAAGGAAAGGGACACGTCTTTCACTGCGCTCCCCAGGAGCATGTCTGTGGAAGGTGCAGCACGCTGCCCAGGCAGAAGAGCAGGAGCCGTTGGCCTTCTGGTCTGGAAACGGTTGCGAAGCAGGAGAGCCGGCCCTGGCAGGCACAGCGGCCGGTGGCAATACAAGTGTCACCCGCTCCCTGTGCAGAGAGAGGGAAGACTGGCTGCTACGGAGAGAGGAGGGGATGAGTAGGGCAGGGCGCGTGCTCCACTCTTGGGAAGGAGTCTGGGCAGAAAGCATGCCTGTCCTGAGCCTCTGGGCCCAAGGAGACAGCAGCTCTTTGGCCACCTGTCCCTGGGGCAGACATGTGCTAGCCACGAGGCGCCGAAGCTGAACTCGCAGAAACAGCTCCCTGAAATAACGGGGAGTCAGACGCCGTCTTCCTCCAGGATGTGGAAGCTTGGAGGAGGCACGGGGTTTAAGGGGAAGGGGTGGGGACAGTCCCCCAAAGCTCCCTATTACGTGCACGGGCCGTGTGCAGGGATCCTGTCACCTCTCCTTTCCTGTGGGAAAAGCACTGGCTTAGTCCGCCAGTCCGCCTGAGCGCCAGAGTAAAAGGCCAAGCGATGCCTACACGGGGAGATGGTAGTGTGTATAGGGTGCCATCCTAGGCTCAACACGATACTGCAGGGTTGTGGCTGAGTCACCTGGCAGGGTGAACCCAGGAAGCGAACATGGAGCCCGGGAAAGCAAGGCCCAAGAGGCACCAGCTCTCCCGCAGCTCTTCTTCCCTGACGCGACTGAAGCCTTGCTGAGGAAGCAGCGGCGAAGTGCTGTTCGCTCCAAGCCAAAGCCACTACGAAATCACAGCATTCGCTGAGAAATGTTCTGCGGGCTGCTGCTGCTTGCCTGAACCCTGTCTCACGGTGGGAGAAACCCGCATACAGCGAAAGCCTCTTTGCCTTGTCATCTGCCGTTGGAAAGCACAGCATTCATTGGTAAATCCGAGTTGTGTTTGGGGATGCTGCTGCTGCTTGCCTGAGCTTGTCTCCGCAGCACGATGAATGATACCCGCATGGGGCGAAATACTCTTTGCCCTAGCATCCCCTCTGCCTGAGAGAGAAGCATGGTTGCACACGAATGTCACCGCGCTCCCCAGGAGCAATGTGTGGAAGGCGCAGCACGCCGCCCCCAGAAAAGAGAAGGATCCGTTGGCCTCTGGGTCGGGAAACGCTCGGGAAGCAGGATACCCTGCTGTGGCACGAACAGCAGGCTGGTGGCAAGACATGTATCCCCCCGCTCACTGTCCAGTGAGATGGAAGGTTGGCTGCTAAGGAGACAGGAGGGGACGACTAGGGCCGGGGCACGTGCTCCCCACTGAGGAAGGAGTCTGGGCAGAAGGCAGGCCTTTCCTGTGCCTCTGGTCCCATGGGGACAGCATCTCCTTGGCCAGCTGTACCAAGGGCAGACTTGGGCTTGCCACCAGGTGCCATACCCGCGACTCGCAGAAACAACCCCAAGGAGAAACGGGCAGTCAGATGCCGTCTTCCACCAGGATGTGGCAGCGATGTGGGTGACAGGGCTGTGCCGGGGATGGAGTGGAGACTGTCCCCTACAGTTCCCCTTCCAAGGGCACGGGCCGTGTGCAGGGATCCTGTCGCCACCTCTCTCCTGTGGTGAAGGCACTGGCATAGACCCCGAGTCTTCATGAGCGCCGGAACAAAAGGCAAAGCCTTACCTACCCCAGGAGATGGTAATAGGCATAGAGTGCCATGCTAGGCCACGCATGCTGCTTCAGGGTTGTATCTGTGTCTGCTTAGTTTGGCTTAGCAAGGTGAACCCCGGGTGCGAACTTGGAGCCCGGGGAAACAAGGCCCAAGAGGCAGCAGCTCTACGGCATCTCTTCTTCCATGACGCGCACGAAGCCTTGCTGAGAAAACAGTGGTGAAGTGCGGTTCGCTCCAAGCCCAAAACCTCTGTGAAAGCACAACATTCGCTGAGAAATCAAAGTCGGTACTGTGGGCTGCTGCTGCTGGTTGCCTGAGCCCAGTCTCACGGTGGGAGAAACCCGCATACAACTTAAGGCTCTTTGCCCGTGCATCTCCTCAGGGAAAGCGCAGCATTGGTTGAGAAATCCGAGTTGGGTTTGGGGATGCTGCTGCTGCTTGCCTGAGCTAGTCTCCAGAGCACAGTGCACGAAACCCGCATGGAGCGAAATCCTCTTTGTTCTAGCACCCCTCTGCCTGAGAGAGAAGCGCGGTTGCGCCTGTGGAAAGAGCCTTAAGGAAAGGGACACGTCTTTCACTGCGCTCCCCAGGAGCATGTCTGTGGAAGGTGCAGCACGCTGCCCAGGCAGAAGAGCAGGAGCCGTTGGCCTTCTGGTCTGGAAACGGTTGCGAAGCAGGAGAGCCGGCCCTGGCAGGCACAGCGGCCGGTGGCAATACAAGTGTCACCCGCTCCCTGTGCAGAGAGACGGAAGACTGGCTGCTACGGAGAGAGGAGGGGATGAGTAGGGCAGGGCGCGTGCTCCACTCTTAGGAAGGAGTCTGGGCAGAAAGCATGCCTGTCCTGAGCCTCTGGGCCCAAGGAGACAGCAGCTCTTTGGCCACCTGTCCCTGGGGCAGACATGTGCTAGCCACGAGGCGCCGAAGCTGAACTCGCAGAAACAGCTCCCTGAAATAACGGGGAGTCAGACGCCGTCTTCCTCCAGGATGTGGAAGCTTGGAGGAGGCACGGGGTTTAAGGGGAAGGGGTGGGGACAGTCCCCCAAAGCTCCCTATTACGTGCACGGGCCGTGTGCAGGGATCCTGTCACCTCTCCTTTCCTGTGGGAAAAGCACTGGCTTAGTCTGCCAGTCCGCCTGAGCGCCAGAGTAAAAGGCCAAGCGATGCCTACACGGGGAGATGGTAGTGTGTATAGGGTGCCATCCTAGGCTCAACACGATACTGCAGGGTTGTGGCTGAGACACCTGGCAGGGTGAACCCAGGAAGCGAACATGGAGCCCGGGAAAGCAAGGCCCAAGAGGCACCAGCTCTCCCGCAGCTCTTCTTCCCTGACGCGACTGAAGCCTTGCTGAGGAAGCAGCGGCGAAGTGCTGTTCGCTCCAAGCCAAAGCCACTACGAAATCACAGCATTCGCTGAGAAATGTTCTGCGGGCTGATGCTGCTTGCCTGAACCCTGGCTCACGTTGGGAGAAACCCGCATACAGCGAAAGCCTGTTTGCCTTGTCATCTGCCGTTGGAAAGCACAGCATTCATTGGTAAATCCGAGTTGTGTTTGGGGATGCTGCTGCTGCTTGCCTGAGCTTGTCTCCGCAGCACGATGAATGATACCCGCATGGGGCGAAATACTCTTTGCCCTAGCATCCCCTCTGCCTGAGAGAGAAGCATGGTTGCACACGTCTGTCACCGCGCTCCCCAGGAGCAATGTGTGGGGGCGCAGCACGCCGCCCCCAGAAAAGAGAAGGATCCGTTGGCCTCTGGGTCGGGAAACGCTCGGGAAGCAGGATACCCTGCTGTGGCACGAACAGCAGGCTGGTGGCAAGACATGTATCCCCCCGCTCACTGTCCAGTGAGATGGAAGGTTGGCTGCTAAGGAGACAGGAGGGGACGACTAGGGCCGGGGCACGTGCTCCCCACTGAGGAAGGAGTCTGGGCAGAAGGCAGGCCTTTCCTGTGCCTCTGGTCCCATGGGGACAGCATCTCCTTGGCCAGCTGTACCAAGGGCAGACTTGGGCTTGCCACCAGGTGCCATACCCGCGACTCGCAGAAACAACCCCAAGGAGAAACGGGCAGTCAGATGCCGTCTTCCACCAGGATGTGGCAGCGATGTGGGTGACAGGGCTGTGCCGGGGATGGAGTGGAGACTGTCCCCTACAGTTCCCCTTCCAAGGGCACGGGCCGTGTGCAGGGATCCTGTCGCCACCTCTCTCCTGTGGTGAAGGCACTGGCATAGACCCCGAGTCTTCATGAGCGCCGGAACAAAAGGCAAAGCCTTACCTACCCCAGGAGATGGTAATAGGCATAGAGTGCCATCCTAGGCCACGCATGCTGCTTCAGGGTTGTAACTGTGTCTTCTTAGTTTGGCTTAGCAAGGTGAACCCCGGGTGCGAACTTGGAGTCCGGGGAAACAAGGCCCAAGAGGCAGCAGCTCTACGGCAGCTCTTCTTCCATGACGCGCACGAAGCCTTGCTGAGAAAACAGTGGTGAAGTGCGGTTCGCTCCAAGCGCAAAACCTCTGTGAAAGCACAACATTCGCTGAGAAATCAAAGTCGGTACTGTGGGCTGCTGCTGCTGGTTGCCTGAGCCCAGTCTCACGGTGGGAGAAACCCGCATACAACTTAAGGCTCTTTGCCCGTGCATCTCCTCAGGGAAAGCGCAGCATTGGTTGGGAAATCCGAGTTGGGTTTGGGGATGCTGCTGCTGCTTGCCTGAGCTAGTCTCCAGAGCACAGTGCACGAAACCCGCATGGAGCGAAATCCTCTTTGCTCTAGCACCCCTCTGCCTGAGAGAGAAGCGCGGTTGCGCCTGTGGAAAGAGCCTTAAGGAAAGGGACACGTCTTTCACTGCGCTCCCCAGGAGCATGTCTGTGGAAGGTGCAGCACGCTGCCCAGGCAGAAGAGCAGGAGCCGTTGGCCTTCTGGTCTGGAAACGGTTGCGAAGCAGGAGAGCCGGCCCTGGCAGGCACAGCGGCCGGTGGCAATACAAGTGTCACCCGCTCCCTGTGCAGAGAGACGGAAGACTGGCTGCTACGGAGAGAGGAGGGGATGAGTAGGGCAGGGCGCGTGCTCCACTCTTGGGAAGGAGTCTGGGCAGAAAGCATGCCTGTCCTGAGCCTCTGGGCCCAAGGAGACAGCAGCTCTTTGGCCACCTGTCCCTGGGGCAGACATGTGCTAGCCACGAGGCGCCGAAGCTGAACTCGCAGAAACAGCTCCCTGAAATAACGGGGAGTCAGACGCCGTCTTCCTCCAGGATGTGGAAGCTTGGAGGAGGCACGGGGTTTAAGGGGAAGGGGTGGGGACAGTCCCCCAAAGCTCCCTATTACGTGCACGGGCCGTGTGCAGGGATCCTGTCACCTCTCCTTTCCTGTGGGAAAAGCACTGGCTTAGTCCGCCAGTCCGCCTGAGCGCCAGAGTAAAAGGCCAAGCGATGCCTACACGGGGAGATGGTAGTGTGTATAGGGTGCCATCCTAGGCTCAACACGATACTGCAGGGTTGTGGCTGAGTCACCTGGCAGGGTGAACCCAGGAAGCGAACATGGAGCCCGGGAAAGCAAGGCCCAAGAGGCACCAGCTCTCCCGCAGCTCTTCTTCCCTGACGCGACTGAAGCCTTGCTGAGGAAGCAGCGGCGAAGTGCTGTTCGCTCCAAGCCAAAGCCACTACGAAATCACAGCATTCGCTGAGAAATGTTCTGCGGGCTGCTGCTGCTTGCCTGAACCCTGTCTCACGGTGGGAGAAACCCGCATACAGCGAAAGCCTCTTTGCCTTGTCATCTGCCGTTGGAAAGCACAGCATTCATTGGTAAATCCGAGTTGTGTTTGGGGATGCTGCTGCTGCTTGCCTGAGCTTGTCTCCGCAGCACGATGAATGATACCCGCATGGGGCGAAATACTCTTTGCCCTAGCATCCCCTCTGCCTGAGAGAGAAGCATGGTTGCACACGAATGTCACCGCGCTCCCCAGGAGCAATGTGTGGAAGGCGCAGCACGCCGCCCCCAGAAAAGAGAAGGATCCGTTGGCCTCTGGGTCGGGAAACGCTCGGGAAGCAGGATACCCTGCTGTGGCACGAACAGCAGGCTGGTGGCAAGACATGTATCCCCCCGCTCACTGTCCAGTGAGATGGAAGGTTGGCTGCTAAGGAGACAGGAGGGGACGACTAGGGCCGGGGCACGTGCTCCCCACTGAGGAAGGAGTCTGGGCAGAAGGCAGGCCTTTCCTGTGCCTCTGGTCCCATGGGGACAGCATCTCCTTGGCCAGCTGTACCAAGGGCAGACTTGGGCTTGCCACCAGGTGCCATACCCGCGTCTCGCAGAAACAACCCCAAGGAGAAACGGGCAGTCAGATGCCGTCTTCCACCAGGATGTGGCAGCGATGTGGGTGACAGGGCTGTGCCGGGGATGGAGTGGAGACTGTCCCCTACAGTTCCCCTTCCAAGGGCACGGGCCGTGTGCAGGGATCCTGTCGCCACCTCTCTCCTGTGGTGAAGGCACTGGCATAGACCCCGAGTCTTCATGAGCGCCGGAACAAAAGGCAAAGCCTTACCTACCCCAGGAGATGGTAATAGGCATAGAGTGCCATGCTAGGCCACGCATGCTGCTTCAGGGTTGTATCTGTGTCTGCTTAGTTTGGCTTAGCAAGGTGAACCCCGGGTGCGAACTTGGAGCCCGGGAAAACAAGGCCCAAGAGGCAGCAGCTCTACGGCAGCTCTTCTTCCATGACGCGCACGAAGCCTTGCTGAGAAAACAGTGGTGAAGTGCGGTTCGCTCCAAGCCCAAAACCTCTGTGAAAGCACAACATTCGCTGAGAAATCAAAGTCGGTACTGTGGGCTGCTGCTGCTGGTTGCCAGAGCCCAGTCTCACGGTGGGAGAAACCCGCATACAACTTAAGGCTCTTTGCCCGTGCATCTCCTCAGGGAAAGCGCAGCATTGGTTGGGAAATCCGAGTTGGGTTTGGGGATGCTGCTGCTGCTTGCCTGAGCTAGTCTCCAGAGCACAGTGCACGAAACCCGCATGGAGCGAAATCCTCTTTGCTCTAGCACCCCTCTGCCTGAGAGAGAAGCGCGGTTGCGCCTGTGGAAAGAGCCTTAAGGAAAGGGACACGTCTTTCACTGCGCTCCCCAGGAGCATGTCTGTGGAAGGTGCAGCACGCTGCCCAGGCAGAAGAGCAGGAGCCGTTGGCCTTCTGGTCTGGAAACGGTTGCGAAGCAGGAGAGCCGGCCCTGGCAGGCACAGCGGCCGGTGGCAATACAAGTGTCACCCGCTCCCTGTGCAGAGAGACGGAAGCCTGGCTGCTACGGAGAGAGGAGGGGATGAGTAGGGCAGGGCGCGTGCTCCACTCTTAGGAAGGAGTCTGGGCAGAAAGCATGCCTGTCCTGAGCCTCTGGGCCCAAGGAGACAGCAGCTCTTTGGCCACCTGTCCCTGGGGCAGACATGTGCTAGCCACGAGGCGCCGAAGCTGAACTCGCAGAAACAGCTCCCTGAAATAACGGGGAGTCAGACGCCGTCTTCCTCCAGGATGTGGAAGCTTGGAGGAGGCACGGGGTTTAAGGGGAAGGGGTGGGGACAGTCCCCCAAAGCTCCCTATTACATGCACGGGCCGTGTGCAGGGATCCTGTCACCTCTCCTTTCCTGTGGGAAAAGCACTGGCTTAGTCCGCCAGTCCGCCTGAGCGCCAGAGTAAAAGGCCAAGCGATGCCTACACGGGGAGATGGTAGTGTGTATAGGGTGCCATCCTAGGCTCAACACGATACTGCAGGGTTGTGGCTGAGTCACCTGGCAGGGTGAACCCAGGAAGCGAACATGGAGCCCGGGAAAGCAAGGCCCAAGAGGCACCAGCTCTCCCGCAGCTCTTCTTCCCTGACGCGACTGAAGCCTTGCTGAGGAAGCAGCGGCGAAGTGCTGTTCGCTCCAAGCCAAAGCCACTACGAAATCACAGCATTCGCTGAGAAATGTTCTGCGGGCTGCTGCTGCTTGCCTGAACCCTGTCTCACGGTGGGAGAAACCCGCATACAGCGAAAGCCTCTTTGCCTTGTCATCTGCCGTTGGAAAGCACAGCATTCATTGGTAAATCCGAGTTGTGTTTGGGGATGCTGCTGCTGCTTGCCTGAGCTTGTCTCCGCAGCACGATGAATGATACCCGCATGGGGCGAAATACTCTTTGCCCTAGCATCCCCTCTGCCTGAGAGAGAAGCATGGTTGCACACGAATGTCACCGCGCTCCCCAGGAGCAATGTGTGGAAGGCGCAGCACGCCGCCCCCAGAAAAGAGAAGGATCCGTTGGCCTCTGGGTCGGGAAACGCTCGGGAAGCAGGATACCCTGCTGTGGCACGAACAGCAGGCTGGTGGCAAGACATGTATCCCCCCGCTCACTGTCCAGTGAGATGGAAGGTTGGCTGCTAAGGAGACAGGAGGGGACGACTAGGGCCGGGGCACGTGCTCCCCACTGAGGAAGGAGTCTGGGCAGAAGGCAGGCCTTTCCTGTGCCTCTGGTCCCATGGGGACAGCATCTCCTTGGCCAGCTGTACCAAGGGCAGACTTGGGCTTGCCACCAGGTGCCATACACGCGACTCGCAGAAACAACCCCAAGGAGAAACGGGCAGTCAGATGCCGTCTTCCACCAGGATGTGGCAGCGATGTGGGTGACAGGGCTGTGCCGGGGATGGAGTGGAGACTGTCCCCTACAGTTCCCCTTCCAAGGGCACGGGCCGTGTGCAGGGATCCTGTCGCCACCTCTCTCCTGTGGTGAAGGCACTGGCATAGACCCCGAGTCTTCATGAGCGCCGGAACAAAAGGCAAAGCCTTACCTACCCCAGGAGATGGTAATAGGCATAGAGTGCCATGCTAGGCCACGCATGCTGCTTCAGGGTTGTATCTGTGTCTGCTTAGTTTGGCTTAGCAAGGTGAACCCCGGGTGCGAACTTGGAGCCCGGGGAAACAAGGCCCAAGAGGCAGCAGCTCTACGGCATCTCTTCTTCCATGACGCGCACGAAGCCTTGCTGAGAAAACAGTGGTGAAGTGCGGTTCGCTCCAAGCCCAAAACCTCTGTGAAAGCACAACATTCGCTGAGAAATCAAAGTCGGTTCTGTGGGCTGCTGCTGCTGGTTGCCTGAGCCCAGTCTCACGGTGGGAGAAACCCGCATACAACTTAAGGCTCTTTGCCCGTGCATCTCCTCAGGGAAAGCGCAGCATTGGTTGAGAAATCCGAGTTGGGTTTGGGGATGCTGCTGATGCTTGCCTGAGCTAGTCTCCAGAGCACAGTGCACGAAACCCGCATGGAGCCAAATCCTCTTTGTTCTAGCACCCCTCTGCCTGAGAGAGAAGCGCGGTTGCGCCTGTGGAAAGAGCCTTAAGGAAAGGGACACGTCTTTCACTGCGCTCCCCAGGAGCATGTCTGTGGAAGGTGCAGCACGCTGCCCAGGCAGAAGAGCAGGAGCCGTTGGCCTTCTGGTCTGGAAACGGTTGCGAAGCAGGAGAGCCGGCCCTGGCAGGCACAGCGGCCGGTGGCAATACAAGTGTCACCCGCTCCCTGTGCAGAGAGACGGAAGCCTGGCTGCTACGGAGAGAGGAGGGGATGAGTAGGGCAGGGCGCGTGCTCCACTCTTAGGAAGGAGTCTGGGCAGAAAGCATGCCTGTCCTGAGCCTCTGGGCCCAAGGAGACAGCAGCTCTTTGGCCACCTGTCCCTGGGGCAGACATGTGCTAGCCACGAGGCGCCGAAGCTGAACTCGCAGAAACAGCTCCCTGAAATAACGGGGAGTCAGACGCCGTCTTCCTCCAGGATGTGGAAGCTTGGAGGAGGCACGGGGTTTAAGGGGAAGGGGTGGGGACAGTCCCCCAAAGCTCCCTATTACGTGCACGGGCCATGTGCAGGGATCCTGTCACCTCTCCTTTCCTGTGGGAAAAGCACTGGCTTAGTCCGCCAGTCCGCCTGAGCGCCAGAGTAAAAGGCCAAGCGATGCCTACACGGGGAGATGGTAGTGTGTATAGGGTGCCATCCTAGGCTCAACACGATACTGCAGGGTTGTGGCTGAGTCACCTGGCAGGGTGAACCCAGGAAGCGAACATGGAGCCCGGGAAAGCAAGGCCCAAGAGGCACCAGCTCTCCCGCAGCTCTTCTTCCCTGACGCGACTGAAGCCTTGCTGAGGAAGCAGCGGCGAAGTGCTGTTCGCTCCAAGCCAAAGCCACTACGAAATCACAGCATTCGCTGAGAAATGTTCTGCGGGCTGCTGCTGCTTGCCTGAACCCTGTCTCACGGTGGGAGAAACCCGCATACAGCGAAAGCCTCTTTGCCTTGTCATCTGCCGTTGGAAAGCACAGCATTCATTGGTAAATCCGAGTTGTGTTTGGGGATGCTGCTGCTGCTTGCCTGAGCTTGTCTCCGCAGCACGATGAATGATACACGCATGGGGCGAAATACTCTTTGCCCTAGCATCCCCTCTGCCTGAGAGAGAAGCATGGTTGCACACGTCTGTCACCGCGCTCCCCAGGAGCAATGTGTGGAAGGCGCAGCACGCCGCCCCCAGAAAAGAGAAGGATCCGTTGGCCTCTGGGTCGGGAAACGCTCGGGAAGCAGGATACCCTGCTGTGGCACGAACAGCAGGCTGGTGGCAAGACATGTATCCCCCCGCTCACTGTCCAGTGAGATGGAAGGTTGGCTGCTAAGGAGACAGGAGGGGACGACTAGGGCCGGGGCACGTGCTCCCCACTGAGGAAGGAGTCTGGGCAGAAGGCAGGCCTTTCCTGTGCCTCTGGTCCCATGGGGACAGCATCTCCTTGGCCAGCTGTACCAAGGGCAGACTTGGGCTTGCCACCAGGTGCCATACCCGCGACTCGCAGAAACAACCCCAAGGAGAAACGGGCAGTCAGATGCCGTCTTCCACCAGGATGTGGCAGCGATGTGGGTGACAGTGCTGTGCCGGGGATGGAGTGGAGACTGTCCCCTACAGTTCCCCTTCCAAGGGCACGGGCCGTGTGCAGGGATCCTGTCGCCACCTCTCTCCTGTGGTGAAGGCACTGGCATAGACCCCGAGTCTTCATGAGCGCCGGAACAAAAGGCAAAGCCTTACCTACCCCAGGAGATGGTAATAGGCATAGAGTGCCATGCTAGGCCACGCATGCTGCTTCAGGGTTGTATCTGTGTCTGCTTAGTTTGGCTTAGCAAGGTGAACCGCGGGTGCGAACTTGGAGTCCGGGGAAACAAGGCCCAAGAGGCAGCAGCTCTACGGGAGCTCTTCTTCCATGACGCGCACGAAGCCTTGCTGAGAAAACAGTGGTGAAGTGCGGTTCGCTCCAAGCCCAAAACCTCTGTGAAAGCACAACATTCGCTGAGAAATCAAAGTCGGTACTGTGGGCTGCTGCTGCTGGTTGCCTGAGCCCAGTCTCACGGTGGGAGAAACCCGCATACAACTTAAGGCTCTTTGCCCGTGCATCTCCTCAGGGAAAGCGCAGCATTGGTTGAGAAATCCGAGTTGGGTTTGGGGATGCTGCTGCTGCTTGCCTGAGCTAGTCTCCAGAGCACAGTGCACGAAACCCGCATGGAGCGAAATCCTCTTTGCTCTAGCACCCCTCTGCCTGAGAGAGAAGCGCGGTTGCGCCTGTGGAAAGAGCCTTAAGGAAAGGGTCACGTCTTTCACTGCGCTCCCCAGGAGCATGTCTGTGGAAGGTGCAGCACGCTGCCCAGGCAGAAGAGCAGGAGCCGTTGGCCTTCTGGTCTGGAAACGGTTGCGAAGCAGGAGAGCCGGCCCTGGCAGGCACAGCGGCCGGTGGCAATACAAGTGTCACCCGCTCCCTGTGCAGAGAGACGGAAGCCTGGCTGCTACGGAGAGAGGAGGGGATGAGTAGGGCAGGGCGCGTGCTCCACTCTTAGGAAGGAGTCTGGGCAGAAAGCATGCCTGTCCTGAGCCTCTGGGCCCAAGGAGACAGCAGCTCTTTGGCCACCTGTCCCTGGGGCAGACATGTGCTAGCCACGAGGCGCCGAAGCTGAACTCGCAGAAACAGCTCCCTGAAATAACGGGGAGTCAGACGCCGTCTTCCTCCAGGATGTGGAAGCTTGGAGGAGGCACGGGGTTTAAGGGGAAGGGGTGGGGACAGTCCCCCAAAGCTCCCTATTACGTGCACGGGCCGTGTGCAGGGATCCTGTCACCTCTCCTTTCCTGTGGGAAAAGCACTGGCTTAGTCCGCCAGTCCGCCTGAGCGCCAGAGTAAAAGGCCAAGCGATGCCTACACGGGGAGATGGTAGTGTGTATAGGGTGCCATCCTAGGCTCAACACGATACTGCAGGGTTGTGGCTGAGACACCTGGCAGGGTGAACCCAGGAAGCGAACATGGATCCCGGGAAAGCAAGGCCCAAGAGGCATCAGCTCTCCCGCAGCTCTTCTTCCCTGACGCGACTGAAGCCTTGCTGAGGAAGCAGCGGCGAAGTGCTGTTCACTCCAAGCCAAAGCCACTACGAAATCACAGCATTCGCTGAGAAATGTTCTGCGGGCTGCTGCTGCTTGCCTGAACCCTGGCTCACGTTGGGAGAAACCCGCATACAGCGAAAGCCTCTTTGCCTTGTCATCTGCCGTTGGAAAGCACAGCATTCATTGGTAAATCCGAGTTGTGTTTGGGGATGCTGCTGCTGCTTGCCTGAGCTTGTCTCCGCAGCACGATGAATGATACCCGCATGGGGCGAAATACTCTTTGCCCTAGCATCCCCTCTGCCTGAGAGAGAAGCATGGTTGCACACGAATGTCACCGCGCTCCCCAGGAGCAATGTGTGGAAGGCGCAGCACGCCGCCCCCAGAAAAGAGAAGGATCCGTTGGCCTCTGGGTCGGGAAACGCTCGGGAAGCAGGATACCCTGCTGTGGCACGAACAGCAGGCTGGTGGCAAGACATGTATCCCCCCGCTCACTGTCCAGTGAGATGGAAGGTTGGCTGCTAAGGAGACAGGAGGGGACGACTAGGGCCGGGGCACGTGCTCCCCACTGAGGAAGGAGTCTGGGCAGAAGGCAGGCCTTTCCTGTGCCTCTGGTCCCATGGGGACAGCATCTCCTTGGCCAGCTGTACCAAGGGCAGACTTGGGCTTGCCACCAGGTGCCATACCCGCGACTCGCAGAAACAACCCCAAGGAGAAACGGGCAGTCAGATGCCGTCTTCCACCAGGATGTGGCAGCGATGTGGGTGACAGGGCTGTGCCGGGGATGGAGTGGAGACTGTCCCCTACAGTTCCCCTTCCAAGGGCACGGGCCGTGTGCAGGGATCCTGTCGCCACCTCTCTCCTGTGGTAAAGGCACTGGCATAGACCCCGAGTCTTCATGAGCGCCGGAACAAAAGGCAAAGCCTTACCTACCCCAGGAGATGGTAATAGGCATAGAGTGCCATGCTAGGCCACGCATGCTGCTTCAGGGTTGTATCTGTGTCTGCTTAGTTTGGCTTAGCAAGGTGAACCCCGGGTGCGAACTTGGAGCCCGGGGAAACAAGGCCCAAGAGGCAGCAGCTCTACGGCATCTCTTCTTCCATGACGCGCACGAAGCCTTGCTGAGAAAACAGTGGTGAAGTGCGGTTCGCTCCAAGCCCAAAACCTCTGTGAAAGCACAACATTCGCTGAGAAATCAAAGTCGGTTCTGTGGGCTGCTGCTGCTGGTTGCCTGAGCCCAGTCTCACGGTGGGAGAAACCCGCATACAACTTAAGGCTCTTTGCCCGTGCATCTCCTCAGGGAAAGCGCAGCATTGGTTGAGAAATCCGAGTTGGGTTTGGGGATGCTGCTGCTGCTTGCCTGAGCTAGTCTCCAGAGCACAGTGCACGAAACCCGCATGGAGCGAAATCCTCTTTGTTCTAGCACCCCTCTGCCTGAGAGAGAAGCGCGGTTGCGCCTGTGGAAAGAGCCTTAAGGAAAGGGACACGTCTTTCACTGCGCTCCCCAGGAGCATGTCTGTGGAAGGTGCAGCACGCTGCCCAGGCAGAAGAGCAGGAGCCGTTGGCCTTCTGGTCTGGAAACGGTTGCGAAGCAGGAGAGCCGGCCCTGGCAGGCACAGCGGCCGGTGGCAATACAAGTGTCACCCGCTCCCTGTGCAGAGAGACGGAAGCCTGGCTGCTACGGAGAGAGGAGGGGATGAGTAGGGCAGGGCGCGTGCTCCACTCTTGGGAAGGAGTCTGGGCAGAAAGCATGCCTGTCCTGAGCCTCTGGGCCCAAGGAGACAGCAGCTCTTTGGCCACCTGTCCCTGGGGCAGACATGTGCTAGCCACGAGGCGCCGAAGCTGAACTCGCAGAAACAGCTCCCTGAAATAACGGGGAGTCAGACGCCGTCTTCCTCCAGGATGTGGAAGCTTGGAGGAGGCACGGGGTTTAAGGGGAAGGGGTGGGGACAGTCCCCCAAAGCTCCCTATTACGTGCACGGGCCGTGTGCAGGGATCCTGTCACCTCTCCTTTCCTGTGGGAAAAGCACTGGCTTAGTCCGCCAGTCCGCCTGAGCGCCAGAGTAAAAGGCCAATCGATGCCTACACGGGGAGATGGTAGTGTGTATAGGGTGCCATCCTAGGCTCAACACGATACTGCAGGGTTGTGGCTGAGTCACCTGGCAGGGTGAACCCAGGAAGCGAACATGGAGCCCGGGAAAGCAAGGCCCAAGAGGCACCAGCTCTCCCGCAGCTCTTCTTCCCTGACGCGACTGAAGCCTTGCTGAGGAAGCAGCGGCGAAGTGCTGTTCGCTCCAAGCCAAAGCCACTACGAAATCACAGCATTCGCTGAGAAATGTTCTGCGGGCTGCTGCTGCTTGCCTGAACCCTGTCTCACGGTGGGAGAAACCCGCATACAGCGAAAGCCTCTTTGCCTTGTCATCTGCCGTTGGAAAGCACAGCATTCATTGGTAAATCCGAGTTGTGTTTGGGGATGCTGCTGCTGCTTGCCTGAGCTTGTCTCCGCAGCACGATGTATGATACCCGCATGGGGCGAAATACTCTTTGCCCTAGCATCCCCTCTGCCTGAGAGAGAAGCATGGTTGCACACGTCTGTCACCGCGCTCCCCAGGAGCAATGTGTGGAAGGCGCAGCACGCCGCCCCCAGAAAAGAGAAGGATCCGTTGGCCTCTGGGTCGGGAAACGCTCGGGAAGCAGGATACCCTGCTGTGGCACGAACAGCAGGCTGGTGGCAAGACATGTATCCCCCCGCTCACTGTCCAGTGAGATGGAAGGTTGGCTGCTAAGGAGACAGGAGGGGACGACTAGGGCCGGGGCACGTGCTCCCCACTGAGGAAGGAGTCTGGGCAGAAGGCAGGCCTTTCCTGTGCCTCTGGTCCCATGGGGACAGCATCTCCTTGGCCAGCTGTACCAAGGGCAGACTTGGGCTTGCCACCAGGTGCCATACCCGCGACTCGCAGAAACAACCCCAAGGAGAAACGGGCAGTCAGATGCCGTCTTCCACCAGGATGTGGCAGCGATGTGGGTGACAGGGCTGTGCCGGGGATGGAGTGGAGACTGTCCCCTACAGTTCCCCTTCCAAGGGCACGGGCCGTGTGCAGGGATCCTGTCGCCACCTCTCTCCTGTGGTGAAGGCACTGGCATAGACCCCGAGTCTTCATGAGCGCCGGAACAAAAGGCAAAGCCTTACCTACCCCAGGAGATGGTAATAGGCATAGAGTGCCATGCTAGGCCACGCATGCTGCTTCAGGGTTGTATCTGTGTCTGCTTAGTTTGGCTTAGCAAGGTGAACCCCGGGTGCGAACTTGGAGCCCGGGGAAACAAGGCCCAAGAGGCAGCAGCTCTACGGCATCTCTTCTTCCATGACGCGCACGAAGCCTTGCTGAGAAAACAGTGGTGAAGTGCGGTTCGCTCCAAGCCCAAAACCTCTGTGAAAGCACAACATTCGCTGAGAAATCAAAGTCGGTTCTGTGGGCTGCTGCTGCTGGTTGCCTGAGCCCAGTCTCACGGTGGGAGAAACCCGCATACAACTTAAGGCTCTTTGCCCGTGCATCTCCTCAGGGAAAGCGCAGCATTGGTTGAGAAATCCGAGTTGGGTTTGGGGATGCTGCTGCTGCTTGCCTGAGCTAGTCTCCAGAGCACAGTGCACGAAACCCGCATGGAGCGAAATCCTCTTTGTTCTAGCACCCCTCTGCCTGAGAGAGAAGCGCGGTTGCGCCTGTGGAAAGAGCCTTAAGGAAAGGGACACGTCTTTCACTGCGCTCCCCAGGAGCATGTCTGTGGAAGGTGCAGCACGCTGCCCAGGCAGAAGAGCAGGAGCCGTTGGCCTTCTGGTCTGCAAACGGTTGCGAAGCAGGAGAGCCGGCCCTGGCAGGCACAGCGGCCGGTGGCAATACAAGTGTCACCCGCTCCCTGTGCAGAGAGACGGAAGCCTGGCTGCTACGGAGAGAGGAGGGGATGAGTAGGGCAGGGCGCGTGCTCCACTCTTAGGAAGGAGTCTGGGCAGAAAGCATGCCTGTCCTGAGCCTCTGGGCCCAAGGAGACAGCAGCTCTTTGGCCACCTGTCCCTGGGGCAGACATGTGCTAGCCACGAGGCGCCGAAGCTGAACTCGCAGAAACAGCTCCCTGAAATAACGGGGAGTCAGACGCCGTCTTCCTCCAGGATGTGGAAGCTTGGAGGAGGCACGGGGTTTAAGGGGAAGGGGTGGGGACAGTCCCCCAAAGCTCCCTATTACGTGCACGGGCCGTGTGCAGGGATCCTGTCACCTCTCCTTTCCTGTGGGAAAAGCACTGGCTTAGTCCGCCAGTCCGCCTGAGCGCCAGAGTAAAAGGCCAAGCGATGCCTACACGGGGAGATGGTAGTGTGTATAGGGTGCCATCCTAGGCTCAACACGATACTGCAGGGTTGTGGCTGAGTCACCTGGCAGGGTGAACCCAGGAAGCGAACATGGAGCCCGGGAAAGCAAGGCCCAAGAGGCACCAGCTCTCCCGCAGCTCTTCTTCCCTGACGCGACTGAAGCCTTGCTGAGGAAGCAGCGGCGAAGTGCTGTTCGCTCCAAGCCAAAGCCACTACGAAATCACAGCATTCGCTGAGAAATGTTCTGCGGGCTGCTGCTGCTTGCCTGAACCCTGGCTCACGGTGGGAGAAACCCGCATACAGCGAAAGCCTGTTTGCCTTGTCATCTGCCGTTGGAAAGCACAGCATTCATTGGTAAATCCGAGTTGTGTTTGGGGATGCTGCTGCTGCTTGCCTGAGCTTGTCTCCGCAGCACGATGAATGATACCCGCATGGGGCGAAATACTCTTTGCCCTAGCATCCCCTCTGCCTGAGAGAGAAGCATGGTTGCACACGTCTGTCACCGCGCTCCCCAGGAGCAATGTGTGGGGGCGCAGCACGCCGCCCCCAGAAAAGAGAAGGATCCGTTGGCCTCTGGGTCGGGAAACGCTCGGGAAGCAGGATACCCTGCTGTGGCACGAACAGCAGGCTGGTGGCAAGACATGTATCCCCCCGCTCACTGTCCAGTGAGATGGAAGGTTGGCTGCTAAGGAGACAGGAGGGGACGACTAGGGCCGGGGCACGTGCTCCCCACTGAGGAAGGAGTCTGGGCAGAAGGCAGGCCTTTCCTGTGCCTCTGGTCCCATGGGGACAGCATCTCCTTGGCCAGCTGTACCAAGGGCAGACTTGGGCTTGCCACCAGGTGCCATACCCGCGACTCGCAGAAACAACCCCAAGGAGAAACGGGCAGTCAGATGCCGTCTTCCACCAGGATGTGGCAGCGATGTGGGTGACAGGGCTATGCCGGGGATGGAGTGGAGACTGTCCCCTACAGTTCCCCTTCCAAGGGCACGGGCCGTGTGCAGGGATCCTGTCGCCACCTCTCTCCTGTGGTGAAGGCACTGGCATAGACCCCGAGTCTTCATGAGCGCCGGAACAAAAGGCAAAGCCTTACCTACCCCAGGAGATGGTAATAGGCATAGAGTGCCATGCTAGGCCACGCATGCTGCTTCAGGGTTGTAACTGTGTCTGCTTAGTTTAGCTTAGCAAGGTGAACCGCGCGTGCGAACTTGGAGTCCGGGGAAACAAGGCCCAAGAGGCAGCAGCTCTACGGCATCTCTTCTTCCATGACGCGCACGAAGCCTTGCTGAGAAAACAGTGGTGAAGTGCGGTTCGCTCCAAGCCCAAAACCTCTGTGAAAGCACAACATTCGCTGAGAAATCAAAGTCGGTACTGTGGGCTGCTGCTGCTGGTTGCCTGAGCCCAGTCTCACGGTGGGAGAAACCCGCATACAACTTAAGGCTCTTTGCCCGTGCATCTCCTCAGGGAAAGCGCAGCATTGGTTGGGAAATCCGAGTTGGGTTTGGGGATGCTGCTGCTGCTTGCCTGAGCTAGTCTCCAGAGCACAGTGCACGAAACCCGCATGGAGCGAAATCCTCTTTGCTCTAGCACCCCTCTGCCTGAGAGAGAAGCGCGGTTGCGCCTGTGGAAAGAGCCTTAAGGAAAGGGACACGTCTTTCACTGCGCTCCCCAGGAGCATGTCTGTGGAAGGTGCAGCACGCTGCCCAGGCAGAAGAGCAGGAGCCGTTGGCCTTCTGGTCTGGAAACGGTTGCGAAGCAGGAGAGCCGGCCCTGGCAGGCACAGCGGCCGGTGGCAATACAAGTGTCACCCGCTCCCTGTGCAGAGAGACGGAAGCCTGGCTGCTACGGAGAGAGGAGGGGATGAGTAGGGCAGGGCGCGTGCTCCACTCTTGGGAAGGAGTCTGGGCAGAAAGCATGCCTGTCCTGAGCCTCTGGGCCCAAGGAGACAGCAGCTCTTTGGCCACCTGTCCCTGGGGCAGACATGTGCTAGCCACGAGGCGCCGAAGCTGAACTCGCAGAAACAGCTCCCTGAAATAACGGGGAGTCAGACGCCGTCTTCCTCCAGGATGTGGAAGCTTGGAGGAGGCACGGGGTTTAAGGGGAAGGGGTGGGGACAGTCCCCCAAAGCTCCCTATTACGTGCACGGGCCGTGTGCAGGGATCCTGTCACCTCTCCTTTCCTGTGGGAAAAGCACTGGCTTAGTCCGCCAGTCCGCCTGAGCGCCAGAGTAAAAGGCCAAGCGATGCCTACACGGGGAGATGGTAGTGTGTATAGGGTGCCATCCTAGGCTCAACACGATACTGCAGGGTTGTGGCTGAGTCACCTGGCAGGGTGAACCCAGGAAGCGAACATGGAGCCCGGGAAAGCAAGGCCCAAGAGGCACCAGCTCTCCCGCAGCTCTTCTTCCCTGACGCGACTGAAGCCTTGCTGAGGAAGCAGCGGCGAAGTGCTGTTCGCTCCAAGCCAAAGCCACTACGAAATCACAGCATTCGCTGAGAAATGTTCTGCGGGCTGCTGCTGCTTGCCTGAACCCTGTCTCACGGTGGGAGAAACCCGCATACAGCTAAAGCCTCTTTGCCTTGTCATCTGCCGTTGGAAAGCACAGCATTCATTGGTAAATCCGAGTTGTGTTTGGGGATGCTGCTGCTGCTTGCCTGAGCTTGTCTCCGCAGCACGATGTATGATACCCGCATGGGGCGAAATACTCTTTGCCCTAGCATCCCCTCTGCCTGAGAGAGAAGCATGGTTGCACACGTCTGTCACCGCGCTCCCCAGGAGCAATGTGTGGAAGGCGCAGCACGCCGCCCCCAGAAAAGAGAAGGATCCGTTGGCCTCTGGGTCGGGAAACGCTCGGGAAGCAGGATACCCTGCTGTGGCACGAACAGCAGGCTGGTGGCAAGACATGTATCCCCCCGCTCACTGTCCAGTGAGATGGAAGGTTGGCTGCTAAGGAGACAGGAGGGGACGACTAGGGCCGGGGCACGTGCTCCCCACTGAGGAAGGAGTCTGGGCAGAAGGCAGGCCTTTCCTGTGCCTCTGGTCCCATGGGGACAGCATCTCCTTGGCCAGCTGTACCAAGGGCAGACTTGGGCTTGCCACCAGGTGCCATACCCGCGACTCGCAGAAACAACCCCAAGGAGAAACGGGCAGTCAGATGCCGTCTTCCACCAGGATGTGGCAGCGATGTGGGTGACAGGGCTGTGCCGGGGATGGAGTGGAGACTGTCCCCTACAGTTCCCCTTCCAAGGGCACGGGCCGTGTGCAGGGATCCTGTCGCCACCTCTCTCCTGTGGTGAAGGCACTGGCATAGACCCCGAGTCTTCATGAGCGCCGGAACAAAAGGCAAAGCCTTACCTACCCCAGGAGATGGTAATAGGCATAGAGTGCCATGCTAGGCCACGCATGCTGCTTCAGGGTTGTATCTGTGTCTGCTTAGTTTGGCTTAGCAAGGTGAACCCCGGGTGCGAACTTGGAGCCCGGGGAAACAAGGCCCAAGAGGCAGCAGCTCTACGGCATCTCTTCTTCCATGACGCGCACGAAGCCTTGCTGAGAAAACAGTGGTGAAGTGCGGTTCGCTCCAAGCCCAAAACCTCTGTGAAAGCACAACATTCGCTGAGAAATCAAAGTCAGTACTGTGGGCTGCTGCTGCTGGTTGCCTGAGCCCAGTCTCACGGTGGGAGAAACCCGCATACAACTTAAGGCTCTTTGCCCGTGCATCTCCTCAGGGAAAGCGCAGCATTGGTTGAGAAATCCGAGTTGGGTTTGGGGATGCTGCTGCTGCTTGCCTGAGCTAGTCTCCAGAGCACAGTGCACGAAACCCGCATGGAGCGAAATCCTCTTTGTTCTAGCACCCCTCTGCCTGAGAGAGAAGCGCGGTTGCGCCTGTGGAAAGAGCCTTAAGGAAAGGGACACGTCTTTCACTGCGCTCCCCAGGAGCATGTCTGTGGAAGGTGCAGCACGCTGCCCAGGCAGAAGAGCAGGAGCCGTTGGCCTTCTGGTCTGGAAACGGTTGCGAAGCAGGAGAGCCGGCCCTGGCAGGCACAGCGGCCGGTGGCAATACAAGTGTCACCCGCTCCCTGTTCAGAGAGACGGAAGACTGGCTGCTACGGAGAGAGGAGGGGATGAGTAGGGCAGGGCGCGTGCTCCACTCTTAGGAAGGAGTCTGGGCAGAAAGCATGCCTGTCCTGAGCCTCTGGGCCCAAGGAGACAGCAGCTCTTTGGCCACCTGTCCCTGGGGCAGACATGTGCTAGCCACGAGGCGCCGAAGCTGAACTCGCAGAAACAGCTCCCTGAAATAACGGAGAGTCAGACGCCGTCTTCCTCCAGGATGTGGAAGCTTGGAGGAGGCACGGGGTTTAAGGGGAAGGGGTGGGGACAGTCCCCCAAAGCTCCCTATTACGTGCACGGGCCGTGTGCAGGGATCCTGTCACCTCTCCTTTCCTGTGGGAAAAGCACTGGCTTAGTCTGCCAGTCCGCCTGAGCGCCAGAGTAAAAGGCCAAGCGATGCCTACACGGGGAGATGGTAGTGTGTATAGGGTGCCATCCTAGGCTCAACACGATACTGCAGGGTTGTGGCTGAGACACCTGGCAGGGTGAACCCAGGATGCGAACATGGAGCCCGGGAAAGCAAGGCCCAAGAGGCACCAGCTCTCCCGCAGCTCTTCTTCCCTGACGCGACTGAAGCCTTGCTGAGGAAGCAGCGGCGAAGTGCTGTTCGCTCCAAGCCAAAGCCACTACGAAATCACAGCATTCGCTGAGAAATGTTCTGCGGGCTGCTGCTGCTTGCCTGAACCCTGGCTCACGTTGGGAGAAACCCGCATACAGCGAAAGCCTGTTTGCCTTGTCATCTGCCGTTGGAAAGCACAGCATTCATTGGTAAATCCGAGTTGTGTTTGGGGATGCTGCTGCTGCTTGCCTGAGCTTGTCTCCGCAGCACGATGAATGATACCCGCATGGGGCGAAATACTCTTTGCCCTAGCATCCCCTCTGCCTGAGAGAGAAGCATGGTTGCACACGTCTGTCACCGCGCTCCCCAGGAGCAATGTGTGGAAGGCGCAGCACGCCGCCCCCAGAAAAGAGAAGGATCCGTTGGCCTCTGGGTCGGGAAACGCTCGGGAAGCAGGATACCCTGCTGTGGCACGAACAGCAGGCTGGTGGCAAGACATGTATCCCCCCGCTCACTGTCCAGTGAGATGGAAGGTTGGCTGCTAAGGAGACAGGAGGGGACGACTAGGGCCGGGGCACGTGCTCCCCACTGAGGAAGGAGTCTGGGCAGAAGGCAGGCCTTTCCTGTGCCTCTGGTCCCATGGGGACAGCATCTCCTTGGCCAGCTGTACCAAGGGCAGACTTGGGCTTGCCACCAGGTGCCATACCCGCGACTCGCAGAAACAACCCCAAGGAGAAACGGGCAGTCAGATGCCGTCTTCCACCAGGATGTGGCAGCGATGAGGGTGACAGGGCTGTGCCGGGGATGGAGTGGAGACTGTCCCCTACAGTTCCCCTTCCAAGGGCACGGGCCGTGTGCAGGGATCCTGTCGCCACCTCTCTCCTGTGGTGAAGGCACTGGCATAGACCCCGAGTCTTCATGAGCGCCGGAACAAAAGGCAAAGCCTTACCTACCCCAGGAGATGGTAATAGGCATAGAGTGCCATGCTAGGCCACGCATGCTGCTTCAGGGTTGTAACTGTGTCTGCTTAGTTTAGCTTAGCAAGGTGAACCGCGCGTGCGAACTTGGAGTCCGGGGAAACAAGGCCCAAGAGGCAGCAGCTCTACGGCAGCTCTTCTTCCATGACGCGCACGAAGCCTTGCTGAGAAAACAGTGGTGAAGTGCGGTTCGCTCCAAGCCCAAAACCTCTGTGAAAGCACAACATTCGCTGAGAAATCAAAGTCAGTACTGTGGGCTGCTGCTGCTGGTTGCCTGAGCCCAGTCTCACGGTGGGAGAAACCCGCATACAACTTAAGGCTCTTTGCCCGTGCATCTCCTCAGGGAAAGCGCAGCATTGGTTGGGAAATCCGAGTTGGGTTTGGGGATGCTGCTGCTGCTTGCCTGAGCTAGTCTCCAGAGCACAGTGCACGAAACCCGCATGGAGCGAAATCCTCTTTGCTCTAGCACCCATCTGCCTGAGAAGCGCGGTTGCGCCTGTGGAAAGAGCCTTAAGGAAAGGGTCACGTCTTTCACTGCGCTCCCCAGGAGCATGTCTGTGGAAGGTGCAGCACGCTGCCCAGGCAGAAGAGCAGGAGCCGTTGGCCTTCTGGTCTGGAAACGGTTGCGAAGCAGGAGAGCCGGCCCTGGCAGGCAGAGCGGCCGGTGGCAATACAAGTGTCACCCGCTCCCTGTGCAGAGAGACGGAAGCCTGGCTGCTACGGAGAGAGGAGGGGATGAGTAGGGCAGGGCGCGTGCTCCACTCTTAGGAAGGAGTCTGGGCAGAAAGCATGCCTGTCCTGAGCCTCTGGGCCCAAGGAGACAGCAGCTCTTTGGCCACCTGTCCCTGGGGCAGACATGTGCTAGCCACGAGGCGCCGAAGCTGAACTCGCAGAAACAGCTCCCTGAAATAACGGGGAGTCAGACGCCGTCTTCCTCCAGGATGTGGAAGCTTGGAGGAGGCACGGGGTTTAAGGGGAAGGGGTGGGGACAGTCCCCCAAAGCTCCCTATTACATGCACGGGCCGTGTGCAGGGATCCTGTCACCTCTCCTTTCCTGTGGGAAAAGCACTGGCTTAGTCCGCCAGTCCGCCTGAGCGCCAGAGTAAAAGGCCAAGCGATGCCTACACGGGGAGATGGTAGTGTGTATAGGGTGCCATCCTAGGCTCAACACGATACTGCAGGGTTGTGGCTGAGTCACCTGGCAGGGTGAACCCAGGAAGCGAACATGGAGCCCGGGAAAGCAAGGCCCAAGAGGCACCAGCTCTCCCGCAGCTCTTCTTCCCTGACGCGACTGAAGCCTTGCTGAGGAAGCAGCGGCGAAGTGCTGTTCGCTCCAAGCCAAAGCCACTACGAAATCACAGCATTCGCTGAGAAATGTTCTGCGGGCTGCTGCTGCTTGCCTGAACCCTGTCTCACGGTGGGAGAAACCCGCATACAGCGAAAGCCTTTTGCCTTGTCATCTGCCGTTGGAAAGCACAGCATTCATTGGTAAATCCGAGTTGTGTTTGGGGATGCTGCTGCTACTTGCCTGAGCTTGTCTCCGGAGCAGAATGAATGATACCCGCATGGGGCGAAATACTCTTTGCCCTAGCATCCCCTCTGCCTGAGAGAGAAGCATGGTTGCACACGTCTGTCACCGCGCTCCCCAGGAGCAATGTGTGGAAGGCGCAGCACGCCGCCCCCAGAAAAGAGAAGGATCCGTTGGCCTCTGGGTCGGGAAACGCTCGGGAAGCAGGATACCCTGCTGTGGCACGAACAGCAGGCTGGTGGCAAGACATGTATCCCCCCGCTCACTGTCCAGTGAGATGGAAGGTTGGCTGCTAAGGAGACAGGAGGGGACGACTAGGGCCGGGGCACGTGCTCCCCACTGAGGAAGGAGTCTGGGCAGAAGGCAGGCCTTTCCTGTGCCTCTGGTCCCATGGGGACAGCATCTCCTTGGCCAGCTGTACCAAGGGCAGACTTGGGCTTGCCACCAGGTGCCATACCCGCGACTCGCAGAAACAACCCCAAGGAGAAACGGGCAGTCAGATGCCGTCTTCCACCAGGATGTGGCAGCGATGGGGGTGACAGGGCTGTGCCGGGGATGGAGTGGAGACTGTCCCCTACAGTTCCCCTTCCAAGGGCACGGGCCGTGTGCAGGGATCCTGTCGCCACCTCTCTCCTGTGGTGAAGGCACTGGCATAGACCCCGAGTCTTCATGAGCGCCGGAACAAAAGGCAAAGCCTTACCTACCCCAGGAGATGGTAATAGGCATAGAGTGCCATGCTAGGCCACGCATGCTGCTTCAGGGTTGTAACTGTGTCTGCTTAGTTTGGCTTAGCAAGGTGAACCCCGGGTGCGAACTTGGAGTCCGGGGAAACAAGGCCCAAGAGGCAGCAGCTCTATGGCAGCTCTTCTTCCATGACGCGCACGAAGCCTTGCTGAGAAAACAGTGGTGAAGTGCGGTTCGCTCCAAGCGTAAAACCTCTGTGAAAGCACAACATTCGCTGAGAAATCAAAGTCGGTACTGTGGGCTGCTGCTGCTGGTTGCCTGAGCCCAGTCTCACGGTGGGAGAAACCCGCATACAACTTAAGGCTCTTTGCCCGTGCAACTCCTCAGGGAAAGCGCAGCATTGGTTGGGAAATCCGAGTTGGGTTTGGGGATGCTGCTGCTGCTTGCCTGAGCTAGTCTCCAGAGCACAGTGCACGAAACCCGCATGGAGCGAAATCCTCTTTGCTCTAGCACCCCTCTGCCTGAGAGAGAAGCGCGGTTGCGCCTGTGGAAAGAGCCTTAAGGAAAGGGACACGTCTTTCACTGCGCTCCCCAGGAGCATGTCTGTGGAAGGTGCAGCACGCTGCCCAGGCAGAAGAGCAGGAGCCGTTGGCCTTCTGGTCTGGAAACGGTTGCGAAGCAGGAGAGCCGGCCCTGGCAGGCACAGCGGCCGGTGGCAATACAAGTGTCACCCGCTCCCTGTGCAGAGAGACGGAAGACTGGCTGCTACGGAGAGAGGAGGGGATGAGTAGGGCAGGGCACGTGCTCCACTCTTGGGAAGGAGTCTGGGCAGAAAGCATGCCTGTCCTGAGCCTCTGGGCCCAAGGAGACAGCAGCTCTTTGGCCACCTGTCCCTGGGGCAGACATGTGCTAGCCACGAGGCGCCGAAGCTGAACTCGCAGAAACAGCTCCCTGAAATAACGGGGAGTCAGACGCCGTCTTCCTCCAGGATGTGGAAGCTTGGAGGAGGCACGGGGTTTAAGGGGAAGGGGTGGGGACAGTCCCCCAAAGCTCCCTATTACGTGCACGGGCCGTGTGCAGGGATCCTGTCACCTCTCCTTTCCTGTGGGAAAAGCACTGGCTTAGTCCGCCAGTCCGCCTGAGCGCCAGAGTAAAAGGCCAAGCGATGCCTACACGGGGAGATGGTAGTGTGTATAGGGTGCCATCCTAGGCTCAACACGATACTGCAGGGTTGTGGCTGAGTCACCTGGCAGGGTGAACCCAGGAAGCGAACATGGAGCCCGGGAATGCAAGGCCCAAGAGGCACCAGCTCTCCCGCAGCTCTTCTTCCCTGACGCGACTGAAGCCTTGCTGAGGAAGCAGCGGCGAAGTGCTGTTCGCTCCAAGCCAAAGCCACTACGAAATCACAGCATTCGCTGAGAAATGTTCTGCGGGCTGCTGCTGCTTGCCTGAACCCTGTCTCACGGTGGGAGAAACCCGCATACAGCGAAAGCCTCTTTGCCTTGTCATCTGCCGTTGGAAAGCACAGCATTCATTGGTAAATCCGAGTTGTGTTTGGGGATGCTGCTGCTGCTTGCCTGAGCTTGTCTCCGCAGCACGATGTATGATACCCGCATGGGGCGAAATACTCTTTGCCCTAGCATCCCCTCTGCCTGAGAGAGAAGCATGGTTGCACACGTCTGTCACCGCGCTCCCCAGGAGCAATGTGTGGAAGGCGCAGCACGCCGCCCCCAGAAAAGAGAAGGATCCGTTGGCCTCTGGGTCGGGAAACGCTCGGGAAGCAGGATACCCTGCTGTGGCACGAACAGCAGGCTGGTGGCAAGACATGTATCCCCCCGCTCACTGTCCAGTGAGATGGAAGGTTGGCTGCTAAGGAGACAGGAGGGGACGACTAGGGCCGGGGCACGTGCTCCCCACTGAGGAAGGAGTCTGGGCAGAAGGCAGGCCTTTCCTGTGCCTCTGGTCCCATGGGGACAGCATCTCCTTGGCCAGCTGTACCAAGGGCAGACTTGGGCTTGCCACCAGGTGCCATACCCGCGACTCGCAGAAACAACCCCAAGGAGAAACGGGCAGTCAGATGCCGTCTTCCACCAGGATGTGGCAGCGATGTGGGTGACAGGGCTGTGCCGGGGATGGAGTGGAGACTGTCCCCTACAGTTCCCCTTCCAAGGGCACGGGCCGTGTGCAGGGATCCTGTCGCCACCTCTCTCCTGTGGTGAAGGCACTGGCATAGACCCCGAGTCTTCATGAGCGCCGGAACAAAAGGCAAAGCCTTACCTACCCCAGGAGATGGTAATAGGCATAGAGTGCCATGCTAGGCCACGCATGCTGCTTCAGGGTTGTATCTGTGTCTGCTTAGTTTGGCTTAGCAAGGTGAACCCCGGGTGCGAACTTGGAGCCCGGGGAAACAAGGCCCAAGAGGCAGCAGCTCTACGGCATCTCTTCTTCCATGACGCGCACGAAGCCTTGCTGAGAAAACAGTGGTGAAGTGCGGTTCGCTCCAAGCCCAAAACCTCTGTGAAAGCACAACATTCGCTGAGAAATCAAAGTCGGTTCTGTGGGCTGCTGCTGCTGGTTGCCTGAGCCCAGTCTCACGGTGGGAGAAACCCGCATACAACTTAAGGCTCTTTGCCCGTGCATCTCCTCAGGGAAAGCGCAGCATTGGTTGAGAAATCCGAGTTGGGTTTGGGGATGCTGCTGCTGCTTGCCTGAGCTAGTCTCCAGAGCACAGTGCACGAAACCCGCATGGAGCGAAATCCTCTTTGTTCTAGCACCCCTCTGCCTGAGAGAGAAGCGCGGTTGCGCCTGTGGAAAGAGCCTTAAGGAAAGGGACACGTCTTTCACTGCGCTCCCCAGGAGCATGTCTGT
This sequence comes from Mustela lutreola, assembly GCF_030435805.1. NCBI lineage: Eukaryota > Metazoa > Chordata > Mammalia > Carnivora > Mustelidae > Mustela > Mustela lutreola. Next base: position 61,035,122 of record NC_081305.1, on the reverse strand, counting down.
GGAAGGTGCAGCACGCTGCCCAGGCAGAAGAGCAGGAGCCGTTGGCCTTCTGGTCTGCAAACGGTTGCGAAGCAGGAGAGCCGGCCCTGGCAGGCACAGCGGCCGGTGGCAATACAAGTGTCACCCGCTCCCTGTGCAGAGAGACGGAAGCCTGGCTGCTACGGAGAGAGGAGGGGATGAGTAGGGCAGGGCGCGTGCTCCACTCTTGGGAAGGAGTCTGGGCAGAAAGCATGCCTGTCCTGAGCCTCTGGGCCCAAGGAGACAGCAGCTCTTTGGCCACCTGTCCCTGGGGCAGACATGTGCTAGCCACGAGGCGCCGAAGCTGAACTCGCAGAAACAGCTCCCTGAAATAACGGGGAGTCAGACGCCGTCTTCCTCCAGGATGTGGAAGCTTGGAGGAGGCACGGGGTTTAAGGGGAAGGGGTGGGGACAGTCCCCCAAAGCTCCCTATTACATGCACGGGCCGTGTGCAGGGATCCTGTCACCTCTCCTTTCCTGTGGGAAAAGCACTGGCTTAGTCCGCCAGTCCGCCTGAGCGCCAGAGTAAAAGGCCAAGCGATGCCTACACGGGGAGATGGTAGTGTGTATAGGGTGCCATCCTAGGCTCAACACGATACTGCAGGGTTGTGGCTGAGTCACCTGGCAGGGTGAACCCAGGAAGCGAACATGGAGCCCGGGAAAGCAAGGCCCAAGAGGCACCAGCTCTCCCGCAGCTCTTCTTCCCTGACGCGACTGAAGCCTTGCTGAGGAAGCAGCGGCGAAGTGCTGTTCGCTCCAAGCCAAAGCCACTACGAAATCACAGCATTCGCTGAGAAATGTTCTGCGGGCTGCTGCTGCTTGCCTGAACCCTGTCTCACGGTGGGAGAAACCCGCATACAGCGAAAGCCTCTTTGCCTTGTCATCTGCCGTTGGAAAGCACAGCATTCATTGGTAAATCCGAGTTGTGTTTGGGGATGCTGCTGCTGCTTGCCTGAGCTTGTCTCCGCAGCACGATGAATGATACCCGCATGGGGCGAAATACTCTTTGCCCTAGCATCCCCTCTGCCTGAGAGAGAAGCATGGTTGCACACGTCTGTCACCGCGCTCCCCAGGAGCAATGTGTGGAAGGCGCAGCACGCCGCCCCCAGAAAAGAGAAGGATCCGTTGGCCTCTGGGTCGGGAAACGCTCGGGAAGCAGGATACCCTGCTGTGGCACGAACAGCAGGCTGGTGGCAAGACATGTATCCCCCCGCTCACTGTCCAGTGAGATGGAAGGTTGGCTGCTAAGGAGACAGGAGGGGACGACTAGGGCCGGGGCACGTGCTCCCCACTGAGGAAGGAGTCTGGGCAGAAGGCAGGCCTTTCCTGTGCCTCTGGTCCCATGGGGACAGCATCTCCTTGGCCAGCTGTACCAAGGGCAGACTTGGGCTTGCCACCAGGTGCCATACCCGCGACTCGCAGAAACAACCCCAAGGAGAAACGGGCAGTCAGATGCCGTCTTCCACCAGGATGTGGCAGCGATGGGGGTGACAGGGCTGTGCCGGGGATGGAGTGGAGACTGTCCCCTACAGTTCCCCTTCCAAGGGCACGGGCCGTGTGCAGGGATCCTGTCGCCACCTCTCTCCTGTGGTGAAGGCACTGGCATAGACCCCGAGTCTTCATGAGCGCCGGAACAAAAGGCAAAGCCTTACCTACCCCAGGAGATGGTAATAGGCATAGAGTGCCATGCTAGGCCACGCATGCTGCTTCAGGGTTGTAACTGTGTCTGCTTAGTTTGGCTTAGCAAGGTGAACCCCGGGTGCGAACTTGGAGTCCGGGGAAACAAGGCCCAAGAGGCAGCAGCTCTACGGCAGCTCTTCTTCCATGACGCGCACGAAGCCTTGCTGAGAAAACAGTGGTGAAGTGCGGTTCGCTCCAAGCGTAAAACCTCTGTGAAAGCACAACATTTGCTGAGAAATCAAAGTCGGTACTGTGGGCTGCTGCTGCTGGTTGCCTGAGCCCAGTCTCACGGTGGGAGAAACCCGCATACAACTTAAGGCTCTTTGCCCGTGCAACTCCTCAGGGAAAGCGCAGCATTGGTTGGGAAATCCGAGTTGGGTTTGGGGATGCTGCTGCTGCTTGCCTGAGCTAGTCTCCAGAGCACAGTGCACGAAACCCGCATGGAGCGAAATCCTCTTTGCTCTAGCACCCCTCTGCCTGAGAGAGAAGCGCGGTTGCGCCTGTGGAAAGAGCCTTAAGGAAAGGGACACGTCTTTCACTGCGCTCCCCAGGAGCATGTCTGTGGAAGGTGCAGCACGCTGCCCAGGCAGAAGAGCAGGAGCCGTTGGCCTTCTGGTCTGGAAACGGTTGCGAAGCAGGAGAGCCGGCCCTGGCAGGCACAGCGGCCGGTGGCAATACAAGTGTCACCCGCTCCCTGTTCAGAGAGACGGAAACCTGGCTGCTACGGAGAGAGGAGGGGATGAGTAGGGCAGGGCACGTGCTCCACTCTTGGGAAGGAGTCTGGGCAGAAAGCATGCCTGTCCTGAGCCTCTGGGCCCAAGGAGACAGCAGCTCTTTGGCCACCTGTCCCTGGGGCAGACATGTGCTAGCCACGAGGCGCCGAAGCTGAACTCGCAGAAACAGCTCCCTGAAATAACGGGGAGTCAGACGCCGTCTTCCTCCAGGATGTGGAAGCTTGGAGGAGGCACGGGGTTTAAGGGGAAGGGGTGGGGACAGTCCCCCAAAGCTCCCTATTACGTGCACGGGCCGTGTGCAGGGATCCTGTCACCTCTCCTTTCCTGTGGGAAAAGCACTGGCTTAGTCCGCCAGTCCGCCTGAGCGCCAGAGTAAAAGGCCAAGCGATGCCTACACGGGGAGATGGTAGTGTGTATAGGGTGCCATCCTAGGCTCAACACGATACTGCAGGGTTGTGGCTGAGTCACCTGGCAGGGTGAACCCAGGAAGCGAACATGGAGCCCGGGAAAGCAAGGCCCAAGAGGCACCAGCTCTCCCGCAGCTCTTCTTCCCTGACGCGACTGAAGCCTTGCTGAGGAAGCAGCGGCGAAGTGCTGTTCGCTCCAAGCCAAAGCCACTACGAAATCACAGCATTCGCTGAGAAATGTTCTGCGGGCTGCTGCTGCTTGCCTGAACCCTGTCTCACGGTGGGAGAAACCCGCATACAGCGAAAGCCTCTTTGCCTTGTCATCTGCCGTTGGAAAGCACAGCATTCATTGGTAAATCCGAGTTGTGTTTGGGGATGCTGCTGCTGCTTGCCTGAGCTTGTCTCCGCAGCACGATGAATGATACCCGCATGGGGCGAAATACTCTTTGCCCTAGCATCCCCTCTGCCTGAGAGAGAAGCATGGTTGCACACGTCTGTCACCGCGCTCCCCAGGAGCAATGTGTGGAAGGCGCAGCACGCCGCCCCCAGAAAAGAGAAGGATCCGTTGGCCTCTGGGTCGGGAAACGCTCGGGAAGCAGGATACCCTGCTGTGGCACGAACAGCAGGCTGGTGGCAAGACATGTATCCCCCCGCTCACTGTCCAGTGAGATGGAAGGTTGGCTGCTAAGGAGACAGGAGGGGACGACTAGGGCCGGGGCACGTGCTCCCCACTGAGGAAGGAGTCTGGGCAGAAGGCAGGCCTTTCCTGTGCCTCTGGTCCCATGGGGACAGCATCTCCTTGGCCAGCTGTACCAAGGGCAGACTTGGGCTTGCCACCAGGTGCCATACCCGCGACTCGCAGAAACAACCCCAAGGAGAAACGGGCAGTCAGATGCCGTCTTCCACCAGGATGTGGCAGCGATGTGGGTGACAGGGCTGTGCCGGGGATGGAGTGGAGACTGTCCCCTACAGTTCCCCTTCCAAGGGCACGGGCCGTGTGCAGGGATCCTGTCGCCACCTCTCTCCTGTGGTGAAGGCACTGGCATAGACCCCGAGTCTTCATGAGCGCCGGAACAAAAGGCAAAGCCTTACCTACCCCAGGAGATGGTAATAGGCATAGAGTGCCATGCTAGGCCACGCATGCTGCTTCAGGGTTGTAACTGTGTCTGCTTAGTTTGGCTTAGCAAGGTGAACCCCGGGTGCGAACTTGGAGTCCGGGGAAACAAGGCCCAAGAGGCAGCAGCTCTACGGCAGCTCTTCTTCCATGACGCGCACGAAGCCTTGCTGAGAAAACAGTGGTGAAGTGCGGTTCGCTCCAAGCGTAAAACCTCTGTGAAAGCACAACATTCGCTGAGAAATCAAAGTCGGTACTGTGGGCTGCTGCTGCTGGTTGCCTGAGCCCAGTCTCACGGTGGGAGAAACCCGCATACAACTTAAGGCTCTTTGCCCGTGCAACTCCTCAGGGAAAGCGCAGCATTGGTTGGGAAATCCGAGTTGGGTTTGGGGATGCTGCTGCTGCTTGCCTGAGCTAGTCTCCAGAGCACAGTGCACGAAACCCGCATGGAGCGAAATCCTCTTTGCTCTAGCACCCCTCTGCCTGAGAGAGAAGCGCGGTTGCGCCTGTGGAAAGAGCCTTAAGGAAAGGGACACGTCTTTCACTGCGCTCCCCAGGAGCATGTCTGTGGAAGGTGCAGCACGCTGCCCAGGCAGAAGAGCAGGAGCCGTTGGCCTTCTGGTCTGGAAACGGTTGCGAAGCAGGAGAGCCGGCCCTGGCAGGCACAGCGGCCGGTGGCAATACAAGTGTCACCCGCTCCCTGTGCAGAGAGACGGAAGACTGGCTGCTACGGAGAGAGGAGGGGATGAGTAGGGCAGGGCACGTGCTCCACTCTTGGGAAGGAGTCTGGGCAGAAAGCATGCCTGTCCTGAGCCTCTGGGCCCAAGGAGACAGCAGCTCTTTGGCCACCTGTCCCTGGGGCAGACATGTGCTAGCCACGAGGCGCCGAAGCTGAACTCGCAGAAACAGCTCCCTGAAATAACGGGGAGTCAGACGCCGTCTTCCTCCAGGATGTGGAAGCTTGGAGGAGGCACGGGGTTTAAGGGGAAGGGGTGGGGACAGTCCCCCAAAGCTCCCTATTACGTGCACGGGCCGTGTGCAGGGATCCTGTCACCTCTCCTTTCCTGTGGGAAAAGCACTGGCTTAGTCCGCCAGTCCGCCTGAGCGCCAGAGTAAAAGGCCAAGCGATGCCTACACGGGGAGATGGTAGTGTGTATAGGGTGCCATCCTAGGCTCAACACGATACTGCAGGGTTGTGGCTGAGTCACCTGGCAGGGTGAACCCAGGAAGCGAACATGGAGCCCGGGAAAGCAAGGCCCAAGAGGCACCAGCTCTCCCGCAGCTCTTCTTCCCTGACGCGACTGAAGCCTTGCTGAGGAAGCAGCGGCGAAGTGCTGTTCGCTCCAAGCCAAAGCCACTACGAAATCACAGCATTCGCTGAGAAATGTTCTGCGGGCTGCTGCTGCTTGCCTGAACCCTGTCTCACGGTGGGAGAAACCCGCATACAGCGAAAGCCTCTTTGCCTTGTCATCTGCCGTTGGAAAGCACAGCATTCATTGGTAAATCCGAGTTGTGTTTGGGGATGCTGCTGCTGCTTGCCTGAGCTTGTCTCCGCAGCACGATGTATGATACCCGCATGGGGCGAAATACTCTTTGCCCTAGCATCCCCTCTGCCTGAGAGAGAAGCATGGTTGCACACGTCTGTCACCGCGCTCCCCAGGAGCAATGTGTGGAAGGCGCAGCACGCCGCCCCCAGAAAAGAGAAGGATCCGTTGGCCTCTGGGTCGGGAAACGCTCGGGAAGCAGGATACCCTGCTGTGGCACGAACAGCAGGCTGGTGGCAAGACATGTATCCCCCCGCTCACTGTCCAGTGAGATGGAAGGTTGGCTGCTAAGGAGACAGGAGGGGACGACTAGGGCCGGGGCACGTGCTCCCCACTGAGGAAGGAGTCTGGGCAGAAGGCAGGCCTTTCCTGTGCCTCTGGTCCCATGGGGACAGCATCTCCTTGGCCAGCTGTACCAAGGGCAGACTTGGGCTTGCCACCAGGTGCCATACCCGCGACTCGCAGAAACAACCCCAAGGAGAAACGGGCAGTCAGATGCCGTCTTCCACCAGGATGTGGCAGCGATGAGGGTGACAGGGCTGTGCCGGGGATGGAGTGGAGACTGTCCCCTACAGTTCCCCTTCCAAGGGCACGGGCCGTGTGCAGGGATCCTGTCGCCACCTCTCTCCTGTGGTGAAGGCACTGGCATAGACCCCGAGTCTTCATGAGCGCCGGAACAAAAGGCAAAGCCTTACCTACCCCAGGAGATGGTAATAGGCATAGAGTGCCATGCTAGGCCACGCATGCTGCTTCAGGGTTGTATCTGTGTCTGCTTAGTTTGGCTTAGCAAGGTGAACCCCGGGTGCGAACTTGGAGTCCGGGGAAACAAGGCCCAAGAGGCAGCAGCTCTACGGCATCTCTTCTTCCATGACGCGCACGAAGCCTTGCTGAGAAAACAGTGGTGAAGTGCGGTTCGCTCCAAGCCCAAAACCTCTGTGAAAGCACAACATTCGCTGAGAAATCAAAGTCGGTTCTGTGGGCTGCTGCTGCTGGTTGCCTGAGCCCAGTCTCACGGTGGGAGAAACCCGCATACAACTTAAGGCTCTTTGCCCGTGCATCTCCTCAGGGAAAGCGCAGCATTGGTTGAGAAATCCGAGTTGGGTTTGGGGATGCTGCTGCTGCTTGCCTGAGCTAGTCTCCAGAGCACAGTGCACGAAACCCGCATGGAGCGAAATCCTCTTTGTTCTAGCACCCCTCTGCCTGAGAGAGAAGCGCGGTTGCGCCTGTGGAAAGAGCCTTAAGGAAAGGGACACGTCTTTCACTGCGCTCCCCAGGAGCATGTCTGTGGAAGGTGCAGCACGCTGCCCAGGCAGAAGAGCAGGAGCCGTTGGCCTTCTGGTCTGCAAACGGTTGCGAAGCAGGAGAGCCGGCCCTGGCAGGCACAGCGGACGGTGGCAATACAAGTGTCACCGGCTCCCTGTGCAGAGAGACGGAAGCCTGGCTGCTACGGAGAGAGGAGGGGATGAGTAGGGCAGGGCGCGTGCTCCACTCTTAGGAAGGAGTCTGGGCAGAAAGCATGCCTGTCCTGAGCCTCTGGGCCCAAGGAGACAGCAGCTCTTTGGCCACCTGTCCCTGGGGCAGACATGTGCTAGCCACGAGGCGCCGAAGCTGAACTCGCAGAAACAGCTCCCTGAAATAACGGGGAGTCAGACGCCGTCTTCCTCCAGGATGTGGAAGCTTGGAGGAGGCACGGGGTTTAAGGGGAAGGGGTGGGGACAGTCCCCCAAAGCTCCCTATTACGTGCACGGGCCGTGTGCAGGGATCTTGTCACCTCTCCTTTCCTGTGGGAAAAGCACTGGCTTAGTCCGCCAGTCCGCCTGAGCGCCAGAGTAAAAGGCCAAGCGATGCCTACACGGGGAGATGGTAGTGTGTATAAGGTGCCATCCTAGGCTCAACACGATACTGCAGGGTTGTGGCTGAGTCACCTGGCAGGGTGAACCCAGGAAGCGAACATGGAGACCGGGAAAGCAAGGCCCAAGAGGCACCAGCTCTCCCGCAGCTCTTCTTCCCTGACGCGACTGAAGCCTTGCTGAGGAAGCAGCGGCGAAGTGCTGTTCGCTCCAAGCCAAAGCCACTACGAAATCACAGCATTCGCTGAGAAATGTTCTGCGGGCTGCTGCTGCTTGCCTGAACCCTGTCTCACGGTGGGAGAAACCCGCATACAGCGAAAGCCTCTTTGCCTTGTCATCTGCCGTTGGAAAGCACAGCATTCATTGGTAAATCCGAGTTGTGTTTGGGGATGCTGCTGCTGCTTGCCTGAGCTTGTCTCCGCAGCACGATGAATGATACACGCATGGGGCGAAATACTCTTTGCCCTAGCATCCCCTCTGCCTGAGAGAGAAGCATGGTTGCACACGTCTGTCACCGCGCTCCCCAGGAGCAATGTGTGGAAGGCGCAGCACGCCGCCCCCAGAAAAGAGAAGGATCCGTTGGCCTCTGGGTCGGGAAACGCTCGGGAAGCAGGATACCCTGCTGTGGCACGAACAGCAGGCTGGTGGCAAGACATGTATCCCCCCGCTCACTGTCCAGTGAGATGGAAGGTTGGCTGCTAAGGAGACAGGAGGGGACGACTAGGGCCGGGGCACGTGCTCCCCACTGAGGAAGGAGTCTGGGCAGAAGGCAGGCCTTTCCTGTGCCTCTGGTCCCATGGGGACAGCATCTCCTTGGCCAGCTGTACCAAGGGCAGACTTGGGCTTGCCACCAGGTGCCATACCCGCGACTCGCAGAAACAACCCCAAGGAGAAACGGGCAGTCAGATGCCGTCTTCCACCAGGATGTGGCAGCGATGTGGGTGACAGGGCTGTGCCGGGGATGGAGTGGAGACTGTCCCCTACAGTTCCCCTTCCAAGGGCACGGGCCGTGTGCAGGGATCCTGTCGCCACCTCTCTCCTGTGGTGAAGGCACTGGCATAGACCCCGAGTCTTCATGAGCGCCGGAACAAAAGGCAAAGCCTTACCTACCCCAGGAGATGGTAATAGGCATAGAGTGCCATGCTAGGCCACGCATGCTGCTTCAGGGTTGTAACTGTGTCTGCTTAGTTTAGCTTAGCAAGGTGAACCGCGGGTGCGAACTTGGAGTCCGGGGAAACAAGGCCCAAGAGGCAGCAGCTCTACGGGAGCTCTTCTTCCATGACGCGCACGAAGCCTTGCTGAGAAAACAGTGGTGAAGTGCGGTTCGCTCCAAGCCCAAAACCTCTGTGAAAGCACAACATTCGCTGAGATATCAAAGTCAGTACTGTGGGCTGCTGCTGCTGGTTGCCTGAGCCCAGTCTCACGGTGGGAGAAACCCGCATACAACTTAAGGCTCTTTGTCCGTGCATCTCCTCAGGGAAAGCGCAGCATTGGTTGGGAAATCCGAGTTGGGTTTGGGGATGCTGCTGCTGCTTGCCTGAGCTAGTCTCCAGAGCACAGTGCACGAAACCCGCATGGAGCGAAATCCTCTTTGCTCTAGCACCCATCTGCCTGAGAAGCGCGGTTGCGCCTGTGGAAAGAGCCTTAAGGAAAGGGTCACGTCTTTCACTGCGCTCCCCAGGAGCATGTCTGTGGAAGGTGCAGCACGCTGCCCAGGCAGAAGAGCAGGAGCCGTTGGCCTTCTGGTCTGGAAACGGTTGCGAAGCAGGAGAGCCGGCCCTGGCAGGCAGAGCGGCCGGTGGCAATACAAGTGTCACCCGCTCCCTGTGCAGAGAGACGGAAGACTGGCTGCTACGGAGAGAGGAGGGGATGAGTAGGGCAGGGCGCGTGCTCCACTCTTAGGAAGGAGTCTGGGCAGAAAGCATGCCTGTCCTGAGCCTCTGGGCCCAAGGAGACAGCAGCTCTTTGGCCACCTGTCCCTGGGGCAGACATGTGCTAGCCACGAGGCGCCGAAGCTGAACTCGCAGAAACAGCTCCCTGAAATAACGGGGAGTCAGACGCCGTCTTCCTCCAGGATGTGGAAGCTTGGAGGAGGCACGGGGTTTAAGGGGAAGGGGTGGGGACAGTCCCCCAAAGCTCCCTATTACATGCACGGGCCGTGTGCAGGGATCCTGTCACCTCTCCTTTCCTGTGGGAAAAGCACTGGCTTAGTCCGCCAGTCCGCCTGAGCGCCAGAGTAAAAGGCCAAGCGATGCCTACACGGGGAGATGGTAGTGTGTATAGGGTGCCATCCTAGGCTCAACACGATACTGCAGGGTTGTGGCTGAGTCACCTGGCAGGGTGAACCCAGGAAGCGAACATGGAGCCCGGGAAAGCAAGGCCCAAGAGGCACCAGCTCTCCCGCAGCTCTTCTTCCCTGACGCGACTGAAGCCTTGCTGAGGAAGCAGCGGCGAAGTGCTGTTCGCTCCAAGCCAAAGCCACTACGAAATCACAGCATTCGCTGAGAAATGTTCTGCGGGCTGCTGCTGCTTGCCTGAACCCTGTCTCACGGTGGGAGAAACCCGCATACAGCGAAAGCCTCTTTGCCTTGTCATCTGCCGTTGGAAAGCACAGCATTCATTGGTAAATCCGAGTTGTGTTTGGGGATGCTGCTGCTGCTTGCCTGAGCTTGTCTCCGCAGCACGATGAATGACACCCGCATGGGGCGAAATACTCTTTGCCCTAGCATCCCCTCTGCCTGAGAGAGAAGCATGGTTGCACACGTCTGTCACCGCGCTCCCCAGGAGCAATGTGTGGAAGGCGCAGCACGCCGCCCCCAGAAAAGAGAAGGATCCGTTGGCCTCTGGGTCGGGAAACGCTCGGGAAGCAGGATACCCTGCTGTGGCACGAACAGCAGGCTGGTGGCAAGACATGTATCCCCCCGCTCACTGTCCAGTGAGATGGAAGGTTGGCTGCTAAGGAGACAGGAGGGGACGACTAGGGCCGGGGCACGTGCTCCCCACTGAGGAAGGAGTCTGGGCAGAAGGCAGGCCTTTCCTGTGCCTCTGGTCCCATGGGGACAGCATATCCTTGGCCAGCTGTACCAAGGGCAGACTTGGGCTTGCCACCAGGTGCCATACACGCGACTCGCAGAAACAACCCCAAGGAGAAACGGGCAGTCAGATGCCGTCTTCCACCAGGATGTGGCAGCGATGTGGGTGACAGGGCTGTGCCGGGGATGGAGTGGAGACTGTCCCCTACAGTTCCCCTTCCAAGGGCACGGGCCGTGTGCAGGGATCCTGTCGCCACCTCTCTCCTGTGGTGAAGGCACTGGCATAGACCCCGAGTCTTCATGAGCGCCGGAACAAAAGGCAAAGCCTTACCTACCCCAGGAGATGGTAATAGGCATAGAGTGCCATGCTAGGCCACGCATGCTGCTTCAGGGTTGTATCTGTGTCTGCTTAGTTTGGCTTAGCAAGGTGAACCCCGGGTGCGAACTTGGAGCCCGGGGAAACAAGGCCCAAGAGGCAGCAGCTCTACGGCATCTCTTCTTCCATGACGCGCACGAAGCCTTGCTGAGAAAACAGTGGTGAAGTGCGGTTCGCTCCAAGCCCAAAACCTCTGTGAAAGCACAACATTCGCTGAGAAATCAAAGTCGGTTCTGTGGGCTGCTGCTGCTGGTTGCCTGAGCCCAGTCTCACGGTGGGAGAAACCCGCATACAACTTAAGGCTCTTTGCCCGTGCATCTCCTCAGGGAAAGCGCAGCATTGGTTGAGAAATCCGAGTTGGGTTTGGGGATGCTGCTGATGCTTGCCTGAGCTAGTCTCCAGAGCACAGTGCACGAAACCCGCATGGAGCCAAATCCTCTTTGTTCTAGCACCCCTCTGCCTGAGAGAGAAGCGCGGTTGCGCCTGTGGAAAGAGCCTTAAGGAAAGGGACACGTCTTTCACTGCGCTCCCCAGGAGCATGTCTGTGGAAGGTGCAGCACGCTGCCCAGGCAGAAGAGCAGGAGCCGTTGGCCTTCTGGTCTGGAAACGGTTGCGAAGCAGGAGAGCCGGCCCTGGCAGGCACAGCGGCCGGTGGCAATACAAGTGTCACCCGCTCCCTGTGCAGAGAGACGGAAGCCTGGCTGCTACGGAGAGAGGAGGGGATGAGTAGGGCAGGGCGCGTGCTCCACTCTTAGGAAGGAGTCTGGGCAGAAAGCATGCCTGTCCTGAGCCTCTGGGCCCAAGGAGACAGCAGCTCTTTGGCCACCTGTCCCTGGGGCAGACATGTGCTAGCCACGAGGCGCCGAAGCTGAACTCGCAGAAACAGCTCCCTGAAATAACGGGGAGTCAGACGCCGTCTTCCTCCAGGATGTGGAAGCTTGGAGGAGGCACGGGGTTTAAGGGGAAGGGGTGGGGACAGTCCCCCAAAGCTCCCTATTACGTGCACGGGCCATGTGCAGGGATCCTGTCACCTCTCCTTTCCTGTGGGAAAAGCACTGGCTTAGTCCGCCAGTCCGCCTGAGCGCCAGAGTAAAAGGCCAAGCGATGCCTACACGGGGAGATGGTAGTGTGTATAGGGTGCCATCCTAGGCTCAACACGATACTGCAGGGTTGTGGCTGAGTCACCTGGCAGGGTGAACCCAGGAAGCGAACATGGAGCCCGGGAAAGCAAGGCCCAAGAGGCACCAGCTCTCCCGCAGCTCTTCTTCCCTGACGCGACTGAAGCCTTGCTGAGGAAGCAGCGGCGAAGTGCTGTTCGCTCCAAGCCAAAGCCACTACGAAATCACAGCATTCGCTGAGAAATGTTCTGCGGGCTGCTGCTGCTTGCCTGAACCCTGTCTCACGGTGGGAGAAACCCGCATACAGCGAAAGCCTCTTTGCCTTGTCATCTGCCGTTGGAAAGCACAGCATTCATTGGTAAATCCGAGTTGTGTTTGGGGATGCTGCTGCTGCTTGCCTGAGCTTGTCTCCGGAGCAGAATGAATGATACCCGCATGGGGCGAAATACTCTTTGCCCTAGCATCCCCTCTGCCTGAGAGAGAAGCATGGTTGCACACGTCTGTCACCGCGCTCCCCAGGAGCAATGTGTGGAAGGCGCAGCACGCCGCCCCCAGAAAAGAGAAGGATCCGTTGGCCTCTGGGTCGGGAAACGCTCGGGAAGCAGGATACCCTGCTGTGGCACGAACAGCAGGCTGGTGGCAAGACATGTATCCCCCCGCTCACTGTCCAGTGAGATGGAAGGTTGGCTGCTAAGGAGACAGGAGGGGACGACTAGGGCCGGGGCACGTGCTCCCCACTGAGGAAGGAGTCTGGGCAGAAGGCAGGCCTTTCCTGTGCCTCTGGTCCCATGGGGACAGCATCTCCTTGGCCAGCTGTACCAAGGGCAGACTTGGGCTTGCCACCAGGTGCCATACCCGCGACTCGCAGAAACAACCCCAAGGAGAAACGGGCAGTCAGATGCCGTCTTCCACCAGGATGTGGCAGCGATGGGGGTGACAGGGCTGTGCCGGGGATGGAGTGGAGACTGTCCCCTACAGTTCCCCTTCCAAGGGCACGGGCCGTGTGCAGGGATCCTGTCGCCACCTCTCTCCTGTGGTGAAGGCACTGGCATAGACCCCGAGTCTTCATGAGCGCCGGAACAAAAGGCAAAGCCTTACCTACCCCAGGAGATGGTAATAGGCATAGAGTGCCATGCTAGGCCACGCATGCTGCTTCAGGGTTGTAACTGTGTCTGCTTAGTTTGGCTTAGCAAGGTGAACCCCGGGTGCGAACTTGGAGTCCGGGGAAACAAGGCCCAAGAGGCAGCAGCTCTATGGCAGCTCTTCTTCCATGACGCGCACGAAGCCTTGCTGAGAAAACAGTGGTGAAGTGCGGTTCGCTCCAAGCCCAAAACCTCTGTGAAAGCACAACATTCGCTGAGAAATCAAAGTCGGTACTGTGGGCTGCTGCTGCTGGTTGCCTGAGCCCAGTCTCACGGTGGGAGAAACCCGCATACAACTTAAGGCTCTTTGCCCGTGCAACTCCTCAGGGAAAGCGCAGCATTGGTTGGGAAATCCGAGTTGGGTTTGGGGATGCTGCTGCTGCTTGCCTGAGCTAGTCTCCAGAGCACAGTGCACGAAACCCGCATGGAGCGAAATCCTCTTTGCTCTAGCACCCCTCTGCCTGAGAGAGAAGCGCGGTTGCGCCTGTGGAAAGAGCCTTAAGGAAAGGGACACGTCTTTCACTGCGCTCCCCAGGAGCATGTCTGTGGAAGGTGCAGCACGCTGCCCAGGCAGAAGAGCAGGAGCCGTTGGCCTTCTGGTCTGGAAACGGTTGCGAAGCAGGAGAGCCGGCCCTGGCAGGCACAGCGGCCGGTGGCAATACAAGTGTCACCCGCTCCCTGTGCAGAGAGACGGAAGACTGGCTGCTACGGAGAGAGGAGGGGATGAGTAGGGCAGGGCACGTGCTCCACTCTTGGGAAGGAGTCTGGGCAGAAAGCATGCCTGTCCTGAGCCTCTGGGCCCAAGGAGACAGCAGCTCTTTGGCCACCTGTCCCTGGGGCAGACATGTGCTAGCCACGAGGCGCCGAAGCTGAACTCGCAGAAACAGCTCCCTGAAATAACGGGGAGTCAGACGCCGTCTTCCTCCAGGATGTGGAAGCTTGGAGGAGGCACGGGGTTTAAGGGGAAGGGGTGGGGACAGTCCCCCAAAGCTCCCTATTACGTGCACGGGCCGTGTGCAGGGATCCTGTCACCTCTCCTTTCCTGTGGGAAAAGCACTGGCTTAGTCCGCCAGTCCGCCTGAGCGCCAGAGTAAAAGGCCAAGCGATGCCTACACGGGGAGATGGTAGTGTGTATAGGGTGCCATCCTAGGCTCAACACGATACTGCAGGGTTGTGGCTGAGTCACCTGGCAGGGTGAACCCAGGAAGCGAACATGGAGCCCGGGAATGCAAGGCCCAAGAGGCACCAGCTCTCCCGCAGCTCTTCTTCCCTGACGCGACTGAAGCCTTGCTGAGGAAGCAGCGGCGAAGTGCTGTTCGCTCCAAGCCAAAGCCACTACGAAATCACAGCATTCGCTGAGAAATGTTCTGCGGGCTGCTGCTGCTTGCCTGAACCCTGTCTCACGGTGGGAGAAACCCGCATACAGCGAAAGCCTCTTTGCCTTGTCATCTGCCGTTGGAAAGCACAGCATTCATTGGTAAATCCGAGTTGTGTTTGGGGATGCTGCTGCTGCTTGCCTGAGCTTGTCTCCGCAGCACGATGTATGATACCCGCATGGGGCGAAATACTCTTTGCCCTAGCATCCCCTCTGCCTGAGAGAGAAGCATGGTTGCACACGTCTGTCACCGCGCTCCCCAGGAGCAATGTGTGGAAGGCGCAGCACGCCGCCCCCAGAAAAGAGAAGGATCCGTTGGCCTCTGGGTCGGGAAACGCTCGGGAAGCAGGATACCCTGCTGTGGCACGAACAGCAGGCTGGTGGCAAGACATGTATCCCCCCGCTCACTGTCCAGTGAGATGGAAGGTTGGCTGCTAAGGAGACAGGAGGGGACGACTAGGGCCGGGGCACGTGCTCCCCACTGAGGAAGGAGTCTGGGCAGAAGGCAGGCCTTTCCTGTGCCTCTGGTCCCATGGGGACAGCATCTCCTTGGCCAGCTGTACCAAGGGCAGACTTGGGCTTGCCACCAGGTGCCATACCCGCGACTCGCAGAAACAACCCCAAGGAGAAACGGGCAGTCAGATGCCGTCTTCCACCAGGATGTGGCAGCGATGTGGGTGACAGGGCTGTGCCGGGGATGGAGTGGAGACTGTCCCCTACAGTTCCCCTTCCAAGGGCACGGGCCGTGTGCAGGGATCCTGTCGCCACCTCTCTCCTGTGGTGAAGGCACTGGCATAGACCCCGAGTCTTCATGAGCGCCGGAACAAAAGGCAAAGCCTTACCTACCCCAGGAGATGGTAATAGGCATAGAGTGCCATGCTAGGCCACGCATGCTGCTTCAGGGTTGTATCTGTGTCTGCTTAGTTTGGCTTAGCAAGGTGAACCCCGGGTGCGAACTTGGAGCCCGGGGAAACAAGGCCCAAGAGGCAGCAGCTCTACGGCATCTCTTCTTCCATGACGCGCACGAAGCCTTGCTGAGAAAACAGTGGTGAAGTGCGGTTCGCTCCAAGCCCAAAACCTCTGTGAAAGCACAACATTCGCTGAGAAATCAAAGTCGGTTCTGTGGGCTGCTGCTGCTGGTTGCCTGAGCCCAGTCTCACGGTGGGAGAAACCCGCATACAACTTAAGGCTCTTTGCCCGTGCATCTCCTCAGGGAAAGCGCAGCATTGGTTGAGAAATCCGAGTTGGGTTTGGGGATGCTGCTGCTGCTTGCCTGAGCTAGTCTCCAGAGCACAGTGCACGAAACCCGCATGGAGCGAAATCCTCTTTGTTCTAGCACCCCTCTGCCTGAGAGAGAAGCGCGGTTGCGCCTGTGGAAAGAGCCTTAAGGAAAGGGACACGTCTTTCACTGCGCTCCCCAGGAGCATGTCTGTGGAAGGTGCAGCACGCTGCCCAGGCAGAAGAGCAGGAGCCGTTGGCCTTCTGGTCTGGAAACGGTTGCGAAGCAGGAGAGCCGGCCCTGGCAGGCACAGCGGCCGGTGGCAATACAAGTGTCACCCGCTCCCTGTGCAGAGAGACGGAAGCCTGGCTGCTACGGAGAGAGGAGGGGATGAGTAGGGCAGGGCGCGTGCTCCACTCTTGGGAAGGAGTCTGGGCAGAAAGCATGCCTGTCCTGAGCCTCTGGGCCCAAGGAGACAGCAGCTCTTTGGCCACCTGTCCCTGGGGCAGACATGTGCTAGCCACGAGGCGCCGAAGCTGAACTCGCAGAAACAGCTCCCTGAAATAACGGGGAGTCAGACGCCGTCTTCCTCCAGGATGTGGAAGCTTGGAGGAGGCACGGGGTTTAAGGGGAAGGGGTGGGGACAGTCCCCCAAAGCTCCCTATTACGTGCACGGGCCGTGTGCAGGGATCCTGTCACCTCTCCTTTCCTGTGGGAAAAGCACTGGCTTAGTCCGCCAGTCCGCCTGAGCGCCAGAGTAAAAGGCCAATCGATGCCTACACGGGGAGATGGTAGTGTGTATAGGGTGCCATCCTAGGCTCAACACGATACTGCAGGGTTGTGGCTGAGTCACCTGGCAGGGTGAACCCAGGAAGCGAACATGGAGCCCGGGAAAGCAAGGCCCAAGAGGCACCAGCTCTCCCGCAGCTCTTCTTCCCTGACGCGACTGAAGCCTTGCTGAGGAAGCAGCGGCGAAGTGCTGTTCGCTCCAAGCCAAAGCCACTACGAAATCACAGCATTCGCTGAGAAATGTTCTGCGGGCTGCTGCTGCTTGCCTGAACCCTGTCTCACGGTGGGAGAAACCCGCATACAGCGAAAGCCTCTTTGCCTTGTCATCTGCCGTTGGAAAGCACAGCATTCATTGGTAAATCCGAGTTGTGTTTGGGGATGCTGCTGCTGCTTGCCTGAGCTTGTCTCCGCAGCACGATGTATGATACCCGCATGGGGCGAAATACTCTTTGCCCTAGCATCCCCTCTGCCTGAGAGAGAAGCATGGTTGCACACGTCTGTCACCGCGCTCCCCAGGAGCAATGTGTGGAAGGCGCAGCACGCCGCCCCCAGAAAAGAGAAGGATCCGTTGGCCTCTGGGTCGGGAAACGCTCGGGAAGCAGGATACCCTGCTGTGGCACGAACAGCAGGCTGGTGGCAAGACATGTATCCCCCCGCTCACTGTCCAGTGAGATGGAAGGTTGGCTGCTAAGGAGACAGGAGGGGACGACTAGGGCCGGGGCACGTGCTCCCCACTGAGGAAGGAGTCTGGGCAGAAGGCAGGCCTTTCCTGTGCCTCTGGTCCCATGGGGACAGCATCTCCTTGGCCAGCTGTACCAAGGGCAGACTTGGGCTTGCCACCAGGTGCCATACCCGCGACTCGCAGAAACAACCCCAAGGAGAAACGGGCAGTCAGATGCCGTCTTCCACCAGGATGTGGCAGCGATGGGGGTGACAGGGCTGTGCCGGGGATGGAGTGGAGACTGTCCCCTACAGTTCCCCTTCCAAGGGCACGGGCCGTGTGCAGGGATCCTGTCGCCACCTCTCTCCTGTGGTGAAGGCACTGGCATAGACCCCGAGTCTTCATGAGCGCCGGAACAAAAGGCAAAGCCTTACCTACCCCAGGAGATGGTAATAGGCATAGAGTGCCATGCTAGGCCACGCATGCTGCTTCAGGGTTGTAACTGTGTCTGCTTAGTTTGGCTTAGCAAGGTGAACCCCGGGTGCGAACTTGGAGTCCGGGGAAACAAGGCCCAAGAGGCAGCAGCTCTACGGCAGCTCTTCTTCCATGACGCGCACGAAGCCTTGCTGAGAAAACAGTGGTGAAGTGCGGTTCGCTCCAAGCGTAAAACCTCTGTGAAAGCACAACATTTGCTGAGAAATCAAAGTCGGTACTGTGGGCTGCTGCTGCTGGTTGCCTGAGCCCAGTCTCACGGTGGGAGAAACCCGCATACAACTTAAGGCTCTTTGCCCGTGCAACTCCTCAGGGAAAGCGCAGCATTGGTTGGGAAATCCGAGTTGGGTTTGGGGATGCTGCTGCTGCTTGCCTGAGCTAGTCTCCAGAGCACAGTGCACGAAACCCGCATGGAGCGAAATCCTCTTTGCTCTAGCACCCCTCTGCCTGAGAGAGAAGCGCGGTTGCGCCTGTGGAAAGAGCCTTAAGGAAAGGGACACGTCTTTCACTGCGCTCCCCAGGAGCATGTCTGTGGAAGGTGCAGCACGCTGCCCAGGCAGAAGAGCAGGAGCCGTTGGCCTTCTGGTCTGGAAACGGTTGCGAAGCAGGAGAGCCGGCCCTGGCAGGCACAGCGGCCGGTGGCAATACAAGTGTCACCCGCTCCCTGTTCAGAGAGACGGAAACCTGGCTGCTACGGAGAGAGGAGGGGATGAGTAGGGCAGGGCACGTGCTCCACTCTTGGGAAGGAGTCTGGGCAGAAAGCATGCCTGTCCTGAGCCTCTGGGCCCAAGGAGACAGCAGCTCTTTGGCCACCTGTCCCTGGGGCAGACATGTGCTAGCCACGAGGCGCCGAAGCTGAACTCGCAGAAACAGCTCCCTGAAATAACGGGGAGTCAGACGCCGTCTTCCTCCAGGATGTGGAAGCTTGGAGGAGGCACGGGGTTTAAGGGGAAGGGGTGGGGACAGTCCCCCAAAGCTCCCTATTACGTGCACGGGCCGTGTGCAGGGATCCTGTCACCTCTCCTTTCCTGTGGGAAAAGCACTGGCTTAGTCCGCCAGTCCGCCTGAGCGCCAGAGTAAAAGGCCAAGCGATGCCTACACGGGGAGATGGTAGTGTGTATAGGGTGCCATCCTAGGCTCAACACGATACTGCAGGGTTGTGGCTGAGTCACCTGGCAGGGTGAACCCAGGAAGCGAACATGGAGCCCGGGAAAGCAAGGCCCAAGAGGCACCAGCTCTCCCGCAGCTCTTCTTCCCTGACGCGACTGAAGCCTTGCTGAGGAAGCAGCGGCGAAGTGCTGTTCGCTCCAAGCCAAAGCCACTACGAAATCACAGCATTCGCTGAGAAATGTTCTGCGGGCTGCTGCTGCTTGCCTGAACCCTGTCTCACGGTGGGAGAAACCCGCATACAGCGAAAGCCTCTTTGCCTTGTCATCTGCCGTTGGAAAGCACAGCATTCATTGGTAAATCCGAGTTGTGTTTGGGGATGCTGCTGCTGCTTGCCTGAGCTTGTCTCCGCAGCACGATGAATGATACCCGCATGGGGCGAAATACTCTTTGCCCTAGCATCCCCTCTGCCTGAGAGAGAAGCATGGTTGCACACGTCTGTCACCGCGCTCCCCAGGAGCAATGTGTGGAAGGCGCAGCACGCCGCCCCCAGAAAAGAGAAGGATCCGTTGGCCTCTGGGTCGGGAAACGCTCGGGAAGCAGGATACCCTGCTGTGGCACGAACAGCAGGCTGGTGGCAAGACATGTATCCCCCCGCTCACTGTCCAGTGAGATGGAAGGTTGGCTGCTAAGGAGACAGGAGGGGACGACTAGGGCCGGGGCACGTGCTCCCCACTGAGGAAGGAGTCTGGGCAGAAGGCAGGCCTTTCCTGTGCCTCTGGTCCCATGGGGACAGCATCTCCTTGGCCAGCTGTACCAAGGGCAGACTTGGGCTTGCCACCAGGTGCCATACCCGCGACTCGCAGAAACAACCCCAAGGAGAAACGGGCAGTCAGATGCCGTCTTCCACCAGGATGTGGCAGCGATGTGGGTGACAGGGCTGTGCCGGGGATGGAGTGGAGACTGTCCCCTACAGTTCCCCTTCCAAGGGCACGGGCCGTGTGCAGGGATCCTGTCGCCACCTCTCTCCTGTGGTGAAGGCACTGGCATAGACCCCGAGTCTTCATGAGCGCCGGAACAAAAGGCAAAGCCTTACCTACCCCAGGAGATGGTAATAGGCATAGAGTGCCATGCTAGGCCACGCATGCTGCTTCAGGGTTGTAACTGTGTCTGCTTAGTTTGGCTTAGCAAGGTGAACCCCGGGTGCGAACTTGGAGTCCGGGGAAACAAGGCCCAAGAGGCAGCAGCTCTACGGCAGCTCTTCTTCCATGACGCGCACGAAGCCTTGCTGAGAAAACAGTGGTGAAGTGCGGTTCGCTCCAAGCGTAAAACCTCTGTGAAAGCACAACATTCGCTGAGAAATCAAAGTCGGTACTGTGGGCTGCTGCTGCTGGTTGCCTGAGCCCAGTCTCACGGTGGGAGAAACCCGCATACAACTTAAGGCTCTTTGCCCGTGCAACTCCTCAGGGAAAGCGCAGCATTGGTTGGGAAATCCGAGTTGGGTTTGGGGATGCTGCTGCTGCTTGCCTGAGCTAGTCTCCAGAGCACAGTGCACGAAACCCGCATGGAGCGAAATCCTCTTTGCTCTAGCACCCCTCTGCCTGAGAGAGAAGCGCGGTTGCGCCTGTGGAAAGAGCCTTAAGGAAAGGGACACGTCTTTCACTGCGCTCCCCAGGAGCATGTCTGTGGAAGGTGCAGCACGCTGCCCAGGCAGAAGAGCAGGAGCCGTTGGCCTTCTGGTCTGGAAACGGTTGCGAAGCAGGAGAGCCGGCCCTGGCAGGCACAGCGGCCGGTGGCAATACAAGTGTCACCCGCTCCCTGTGCAGAGAGACGGAAGACTGGCTGCTACGGAGAGAGGAGGGGATGAGTAGGGCAGGGCACGTGCTCCACTCTTGGGAAGGAGTCTGGGCAGAAAGCATGCCTGTCCTGAGCCTCTGGGCCCAAGGAGACAGCAGCTCTTTGGCCACCTGTCCCTGGGGCAGACATGTGCTAGCCACGAGGCGCCGAAGCTGAACTCGCAGAAACAGCTCCCTGAAATAACGGGGAGTCAGACGCCGTCTTCCTCCAGGATGTGGAAGCTTGGAGGAGGCACGGGGTTTAAGGGGAAGGGGTGGGGACAGTCCCCCAAAGCTCCCTATTACGTGCACGGGCCGTGTGCAGGGATCCTGTCACCTCTCCTTTCCTGTGGGAAAAGCACTGGCTTAGTCCGCCAGTCCGCCTGAGCGCCAGAGTAAAAGGCCAAGCGATGCCTACACGGGGAGATGGTAGTGTGTATAGGGTGCCATCCTAGGCTCAACACGATACTGCAGGGTTGTGGCTGAGTCACCTGGCAGGGTGAACCCAGGAAGCGAACATGGAGCCCGGGAAAGCAAGGCCCAAGAGGCACCAGCTCTCCCGCAGCTCTTCTTCCCTGACGCGACTGAAGCCTTGCTGAGGAAGCAGCGGCGAAGTGCTGTTCGCTCCAAGCCAAAGCCACTACGAAATCACAGCATTCGCTGAGAAATGTTCTGCGGGCTGCTGCTGCTTGCCTGAACCCTGTCTCACGGTGGGAGAAACCCGCATACAGCGAAAGCCTCTTTGCCTTGTCATCTGCCGTTGGAAAGCACAGCATTCATTGGTAAATCCGAGTTGTGTTTGGGGATGCTGCTGCTGCTTGCCTGAGCTTGTCTCCGCAGCACGATGTATGATACCCGCATGGGGCGAAATACTCTTTGCCCTAGCATCCCCTCTGCCTGAGAGAGAAGCATGGTTGCACACGTCTGTCACCGCGCTCCCCAGGAGCAATGTGTGGAAGGCGCAGCACGCCGCCCCCAGAAAAGAGAAGGATCCGTTGGCCTCTGGGTCGGGAAACGCTCGGGAAGCAGGATACCCTGCTGTGGCACGAACAGCAGGCTGGTGGCAAGACATGTATCCCCCCGCTCACTGTCCAGTGAGATGGAAGGTTGGCTGCTAAGGAGACAGGAGGGGACGACTAGGGCCGGGGCACGTGCTCCCCACTGAGGAAGGAGTCTGGGCAGAAGGCAGGCCTTTCCTGTGCCTCTGGTCCCATGGGGACAGCATCTCCTTGGCCAGCTGTACCAAGGGCAGACTTGGGCTTGCCACCAGGTGCCATACCCGCGACTCGCAGAAACAACCCCAAGGAGAAACGGGCAGTCAGATGCCGTCTTCCACCAGGATGTGGCAGCGATGAGGGTGACAGGGCTGTGCCGGGGATGGAGTGGAGACTGTCCCCTACAGTTCCCCTTCCAAGGGCACGGGCCGTGTGCAGGGATCCTGTCGCCACCTCTCTCCTGTGGTGAAGGCACTGGCATAGACCCCGAGTCTTCATGAGCGCCGGAACAAAAGGCAAAGCCTTACCTACCCCAGGAGATGGTAATAGGCATAGAGTGCCATGCTAGGCCACGCATGCTGCTTCAGGGTTGTATCTGTGTCTGCTTAGTTTGGCTTAGCAAGGTGAACCCCGGGTGCGAACTTGGAGTCCGGGGAAACAAGGCCCAAGAGGCAGCAGCTCTACGGCATCTCTTCTTCCATGACGCGCACGAAGCCTTGCTGAGAAAACAGTGGTGAAGTGCGGTTCGCTCCAAGCCCAAAACCTCTGTGAAAGCACAACATTCGCTGAGAAATCAAAGTCGGTTCTGTGGGCTGCTGCTGCTGGTTGCCTGAGCCCAGTCTCACGGTGGGAGAAACCCGCATACAACTTAAGGCTCTTTGCCCGTGCATCTCCTCAGGGAAAGCGCAGCATTGGTTGAGAAATCCGAGTTGGGTTTGGGGATGCTGCTGCTGCTTGCCTGAGCTAGTCTCCAGAGCACAGTGCACGAAACCCGCATGGAGCGAAATCCTCTTTGTTCTAGCACCCCTCTGCCTGAGAGAGAAGCGCGGTTGCGCCTGTGGAAAGAGCCTTAAGGAAAGGGACACGTCTTTCACTGCGCTCCCCAGGAGCATGTCTGTGGAAGGTGCAGCACGCTGCCCAGGCAGAAGAGCAGGAGCCGTTGGCCTTCTGGTCTGCAAACGGTTGCGAAGCAGGAGAGCCGGCCCTGGCAGGCACAGCGGACGGTGGCAATACAAGTGTCACCGGCTCCCTGTGCAGAGAGACGGAAGCCTGGCTGCTACGGAGAGAGGAGGGGATGAGTAGGGCAGGGCGCGTGCTCCACTCTTAGGAAGGAGTCTGGGCAGAAAGCATGCCTGTCCTGAGCCTCTGGGCCCAAGGAGACAGCAGCTCTTTGGCCACCTGTCCCTGGGGCAGACATGTGCTAGCCACGAGGCGCCGAAGCTGAACTCGCAGAAACAGCTCCCTGAAATAACGGGGAGTCAGACGCCGTCTTCCTCCAGGATGTGGAAGCTTGGAGGAGGCACGGGGTTTAAGGGGAAGGGGTGGGGACAGTCCCCCAAAGCTCCCTATTACGTGCACGGGCCGTGTGCAGGGATCTTGTCACCTCTCCTTTCCTGTGGGAAAAGCACTGGCTTAGTCCGCCAGTCCGCCTGAGCGCCAGAGTAAAAGGCCAAGCGATGCCTACACGGGGAGATGGTAGTGTGTATAAGGTGCCATCCTAGGCTCAACACGATACTGCAGGGTTGTGGCTGAGTCACCTGGCAGGGTGAACCCAGGAAGCGAACATGGAGACCGGGAAAGCAAGGCCCAAGAGGCACCAGCTCTCCCGCAGCTCTTCTTCCCTGACGCGACTGAAGCCTTGCTGAGGAAGCAGCGGCGAAGTGCTGTTCGCTCCAAGCCAAAGCCACTACGAAATCACAGCATTCGCTGAGAAATGTTCTGCGGGCTGCTGCTGCTTGCCTGAACCCTGTCTCACGGTGGGAGAAACCCGCATACAGCGAAAGCCTCTTTGCCTTGTCATCTGCCGTTGGAAAGCACAGCATTCATTGGTAAATCCGAGTTGTGTTTGGGGATGCTGCTGCTGCTTGCCTGAGCTTGTCTCCGCAGCACGATGAATGATACACGCATGGGGCGAAATACTCTTTGCCCTAGCATCCCCTCTGCCTGAGAGAGAAGCATGGTTGCACACGTCTGTCACCGCGCTCCCCAGGAGCAATGTGTGGAAGGCGCAGCACGCCGCCCCCAGAAAAGAGAAGGATCCGTTGGCCTCTGGGTCGGGAAACGCTCGGGAAGCAGGATACCCTGCTGTGGCACGAACAGCAGGCTGGTGGCAAGACATGTATCCCCCCGCTCACTGTCCAGTGAGATGGAAGGTTGGCTGCTAAGGAGACAGGAGGGGACGACTAGGGCCGGGGCACGTGCTCCCCACTGAGGAAGGAGTCTGGGCAGAAGGCAGGCCTTTCCTGTGCCTCTGGTCCCATGGGGACAGCATCTCCTTGGCCAGCTGTACCAAGGGCAGACTTGGGCTTGCCACCAGGTGCCATACCCGCGACTCGCAGAAACAACCCCAAGGAGAAACGGGCAGTCAGATGCCGTCTTCCACCAGGATGTGGCAGCGATGTGGGTGACAGGGCTGTGCCGGGGATGGAGTGGAGACTGTCCCCTACAGTTCCCCTTCCAAGGGCACGGGCCGTGTGCAGGGATCCTGTCGCCACCTCTCTCCTGTGGTGAAGGCACTGGCATAGACCCCGAGTCTTCATGAGCGCCGGAACAAAAGGCAAAGCCTTACCTACCCCAGGAGATGGTAATAGGCATAGAGTGCCATGCTAGGCCACGCATGCTGCTTCAGGGTTGTAACTGTGTCTGCTTAGTTTAGCTTAGCAAGGTGAACCGCGGGTGCGAACTTGGAGTCCGGGGAAACAAGGCCCAAGAGGCAGCAGCTCTACGGGAGCTCTTCTTCCATGACGCGCACGAAGCCTTGCTGAGAAAACAGTGGTGAAGTGCGGTTCGCTCCAAGCCCAAAACCTCTGTGAAAGCACAACATTCGCTGAGATATCAAAGTCAGTACTGTGGGCTGCTGCTGCTGGTTGCCTGAGCCCAGTCTCACGGTGGGAGAAACCCGCATACAACTTAAGGCTCTTTGTCCGTGCATCTCCTCAGGGAAAGCGCAGCATTGGTTGGGAAATCCGAGTTGGGTTTGGGGATGCTGCTGCTGCTTGCCTGAGCTAGTCTCCAGAGCACAGTGCACGAAACCCGCATGGAGCGAAATCCTCTTTGCTCTAGCACCCATCTGCCTGAGAAGCGCGGTTGCGCCTGTGGAAAGAGCCTTAAGGAAAGGGTCACGTCTTTCACTGCGCTCCCCAGGAGCATGTCTGTGGAAGGTGCAGCACGCTGCCCAGGCAGAAGAGCAGGAGCCGTTGGCCTTCTGGTCTGGAAACGGTTGCGAAGCAGGAGAGCCGGCCCTGGCAGGCAGAGCGGCCGGTGGCAATACAAGTGTCACCCGCTCCCTGTGCAGAGAGACGGAAGACTGGCTGCTACGGAGAGAGGAGGGGATGAGTAGGGCAGGGCGCGTGCTCCACTCTTAGGAAGGAGTCTGGGCAGAAAGCATGCCTGTCCTGAGCCTCTGGGCCCAAGGAGACAGCAGCTCTTTGGCCACCTGTCCCTGGGGCAGACATGTGCTAGCCACGAGGCGCCGAAGCTGAACTCGCAGAAACAGCTCCCTGAAATAACGGGGAGTCAGACGCCGTCTTCCTCCAGGATGTGGAAGCTTGGAGGAGGCACGGGGTTTAAGGGGAAGGGGTGGGGACAGTCCCCCAAAGCTCCCTATTACATGCACGGGCCGTGTGCAGGGATCCTGTCACCTCTCCTTTCCTGTGGGAAAAGCACTGGCTTAGTCCGCCAGTCCGCCTGAGCGCCAGAGTAAAAGGCCAAGCGATGCCTACACGGGGAGATGGTAGTGTGTATAGGGTGCCATCCTAGGCTCAACACGATACTGCAGGGTTGTGGCTGAGTCACCTGGCAGGGTGAACCCAGGAAGCGAACATGGAGCCCGGGAAAGCAAGGCCCAAGAGGCACCAGCTCTCCCGCAGCTCTTCTTCCCTGACGCGACTGAAGCCTTGCTGAGGAAGCAGCGGCGAAGTGCTGTTCGCTCCAAGCCAAAGCCACTACGAAATCACAGCATTCGCTGAGAAATGTTCTGCGGGCTGCTGCTGCTTGCCTGAACCCTGTCTCACGGTGGGAGAAACCCGCATACAGCGAAAGCCTCTTTGCCTTGTCATCTGCCGTTGGAAAGCACAGCATTCATTGGTAAATCCGAGTTGTGTTTGGGGATGCTGCTGCTGCTTGCCTGAGCTTGTCTCCGCAGCACGATGAATGACACCCGCATGGGGCGAAATACTCTTTGCCCTAGCATCCCCTCTGCCTGAGAGAGAAGCATGGTTGCACACGTCTGTCACCGCGCTCCCCAGGAGCAATGTGTGGAAGGCGCAGCACGCCGCCCCCAGAAAAGAGAAGGATCCGTTGGCCTCTGGGTCGGGAAACGCTCGGGAAGCAGGATACCCTGCTGTGGCACGAACAGCAGGCTGGTGGCAAGACATGTATCCCCCCGCTCACTGTCCAGTGAGATGGAAGGTTGGCTGCTAAGGAGACAGGAGGGGACGACTAGGGCCGGGGCACGTGCTCCCCACTGAGGAAGGAGTCTGGGCAGAAGGCAGGCCTTTCCTGTGCCTCTGGTCCCATGGGGACAGCATATCCTTGGCCAGCTGTACCAAGGGCAGACTTGGGCTTGCCACCAGGTGCCATACACGCGACTCGCAGAAACAACCCCAAGGAGAAACGGGCAGTCAGATGCCGTCTTCCACCAGGATGTGGCAGCGATGTGGGTGACAGGGCTGTGCCGGGGATGGAGTGGAGACTGTCCCCTACAGTTCCCCTTCCAAGGGCACGGGCCGTGTGCAGGGATCCTGTCGCCACCTCTCTCCTGTGGTGAAGGCACTGGCATAGACCCCGAGTCTTCATGAGCGCCGGAACAAAAGGCAAAGCCTTACCTACCCCAGGAGATGGTAATAGGCATAGAGTGCCATGCTAGGCCACGCATGCTGCTTCAGGGTTGTATCTGTGTCTGCTTAGTTTGGCTTAGCAAGGTGAACCCCGGGTGCGAACTTGGAGCCCGGGGAAACAAGGCCCAAGAGGCAGCAGCTCTACGGCATCTCTTCTTCCATGACGCGCACGAAGCCTTGCTGAGAAAACAGTGGTGAAGTGCGGTTCGCTCCAAGCCCAAAACCTCTGTGAAAGCACAACATTCGCTGAGAAATCAAAGTCGGTTCTGTGGGCTGCTGCTGCTGGTTGCCTGAGCCCAGTCTCACGGTGGGAGAAACCCGCATACAACTTAAGGCTCTTTGCCCGTGCATCTCCTCAGGGAAAGCGCAGCATTGGTTGAGAAATCCGAGTTGGGTTTGGGGATGCTGCTGATGCTTGCCTGAGCTAGTCTCCAGAGCACAGTGCACGAAACCCGCATGGAGCCAAATCCTCTTTGTTCTAGCACCCCTCTGCCTGAGAGAGAAGCGCGGTTGCGCCTGTGGAAAGAGCCTTAAGGAAAGGGACACGTCTTTCACTGCGCTCCCCAGGAGCATGTCTGTGGAAGGTGCAGCACGCTGCCCAGGCAGAAGAGCAGGAGCCGTTGGCCTTCTGGTCTGGAAACGGTTGCGAAGCAGGAGAGCCGGCCCTGGCAGGCACAGCGGCCGGTGGCAATACAAGTGTCACCCGCTCCCTGTGCAGAGAGACGGAAGCCTGGCTGCTACGGAGAGAGGAGGGGATGAGTAGGGCAGGGCGCGTGCTCCACTCTTAGGAAGGAGTCTGGGCAGAAAGCATGCCTGTCCTGAGCCTCTGGGCCCAAGGAGACAGCAGCTCTTTGGCCACCTGTCCCTGGGGCAGACATGTGCTAGCCACGAGGCGCCGAAGCTGAACTCGCAGAAACAGCTCCCTGAAATAACGGGGAGTCAGACGCCGTCTTCCTCCAGGATGTGGAAGCTTGGAGGAGGCACGGGGTTTAAGGGGAAGGGGTGGGGACAGTCCCCCAAAGCTCCCTATTACGTGCACGGGCCATGTGCAGGGATCCTGTCACCTCTCCTTTCCTGTGGGAAAAGCACTGGCTTAGTCCGCCAGTCCGCCTGAGCGCCAGAGTAAAAGGCCAAGCGATGCCTACACGGGGAGATGGTAGTGTGTATAGGGTGCCATCCTAGGCTCAACACGATACTGCAGGGTTGTGGCTGAGTCACCTGGCAGGGTGAACCCAGGAAGCGAACATGGAGCCCGGGAAAGCAAGGCCCAAGAGGCACCAGCTCTCCCGCAGCTCTTCTTCCCTGACGCGACTGAAGCCTTGCTGAGGAAGCAGCGGCGAAGTGCTGTTCGCTCCAAGCCAAAGCCACTACGAAATCACAGCATTCGCTGAGAAATGTTCTGCGGGCTGCTGCTGCTTGCCTGAACCCTGTCTCACGGTGGGAGAAACCCGCATACAGCGAAAGCCTCTTTGCCTTGTCATCTGCCGTTGGAAAGCACAGCATTCATTGGTAAATCCGAGTTGTGTTTGGGGATGCTGCTGCTGCTTGCCTGAGCTTGTCTCCGCAGCACGATGAATGATACCCGCATGGGGCGAAATACTCTTTGCCCTAGCATCCCCTCTGCCTGAGAGAGAAGCATGGTTGCACACGAATGTCACCGCGCTCCCCAGGAGCAATGTGTGGAAGGCGCAGCACGCCGCCCCCAGAAAAGAGAAGGATCCGTTGGCCTCTGGGTCGGGAAACGCTCGGGAAGCAGGATACCCTGCTGTGGCACGAACAGCAGGCTGGTGGCAAGACATGTATCCCCCCGCTCACTGTCCAGTGAGATGGAAGGTTGGCTGCTAAGGAGACAGGAGGGGACGACTAGGGCCGGGGCACGTGCTCCCCACTGAGGAAGGAGTCTGGGCAGAAGGCAGGCCTTTCCTGTGCCTCTGGTCCCATGGGGACAGCATCTCCTTGGCCAGCTGTACCAAGGGCAGACTTGGGCTTGCCACCAGGTGCCATACCCGCGACTCGCAGAAACAACCCCAAGGAGAAACGGGCAGTCAGATGCCGTCTTCCACCAGGATGTGGCAGCGATGTGGGTGACAGTGCTGTGCCGGGGATGGAGTGGAGACTGTCCCCTACAGTTCCCCTTCCAAGGGCACGGGCCGTGTGCAGGGATCCTGTCGCCACCTCTCTCCTGTGGTGAAGGCACTGGCATAGACCCCGAGTCTTCATGAGCGCCGGAACAAAAGGCAAAGCCTTACCTACCCCAGGAGATGGTAATAGGCATAGAGTGCCATGCTAGGCCACGCATGCTGCTTCAGGGTTGTATCTGTGTCTGCTTAGTTTGGCTTAGCAAGGTGAACCCCGGGTGCGAACTTGGAGCCCGGGGAAACAAGGCCCAAGAGGCAGCAGCTCTACGGCATCTCTTCTTCCATGACGCGCACGAAGCCTTGCTGAGAAAACAGTGGTGAAGTGCGGTTCGCTCCAAGCCCAAAACCTCTGTGAAAGCACAACATTCGCTGAGAAATCAAAGTCGGTACTGTGGGCTGCTGCTGCTGGTTGCCTGAGCCCAGTCTCACGGTGGGAGAAACCCGCATACAACTTAAGGCTCTTTGCCCGTGCATCTCCTCAGGGAAAGCGCAGCATTGGTTGAGAAATCCGAGTTGGGTTTGGGGATGCTGCTGCTGCTTGCCTGAGCTAGTCTCCAGAGCACAGTGCACGAAACCCGCATGGAGCGAAATCCTCTTTGTTCTAGCACCCCTCTGCCTGAGAGAGAAGCGCGGTTGCGCCTGTGGAAAGAGCCTTAAGGAAAGGGACACGTCTTTCACTGCGCTCCCCAGGAGCATGTCTGTGGAAGGTGCAGCACGCTGCCCAGGCAGAAGAGCAGGAGCCGTTGGCCTTCTGGTCTGGAAACGGTTGCGAAGCAGGAGAGCCGGCCCTGGCAGGCACAGCGGCCGGTGGCAATACAAGTGTCACCCGCTCCCTGTGCAGAGAGACGGAAGCCTGGCTGCTACGGAGAGAGGAGGGGATGAGTAGGGCAGGGCGCGTGCTCCACTCTTAGGAAGGAGTCTGGGCAGAAAGCATGCCTGTCCTGAGCCTCTGGGCCCAAGGAGACAGCAGCTCTTTGGCCACCTGTCCCTGGGGCAGACATGTGCTAGCCACGAGGCGCCGAAGCTGAACTCGCAGAAACAGCTCCCTGAAATAACGGGGAGTCAGACGCCGTCTTCCTCCAGGATGTGGAAGCTTGGAGGAGGCACGGGGTTTAAGGGGAAGGGGTGGGGACAGTCCCCCAAAGCTCCCTATTACGTGCACGGGCCGTGTGCAGGGATCCTGTCACCTCTCCTTTCCTGTGGGAAAAGCACTGGCTTAGTCCGCCAGTCCGCCTGAGCGCCAGAGTAAAAGGCCAAGCGATGCCTACACGGGGAGATGGTAGTGTGTATAGGGTGCCATCCTAGGCTCAACACGATACTGCAGGGTTGTGGCTGAGACACCTGGCAGGGTGAACCCAGGAAGCGAACATGGATCCCGGGAAAGCAAGGCCCAAGAGGCATCAGCTCTCCCGCAGCTCTTCTTCCCTGACGCGACTGAAGCCTTGCTGAGGAAGCAGCGGCGAAGTGCTGTTCACTCCAAGCCAAAGCCACTACGAAATCACAGCATTCGCTGAGAAATGTTCTGCGGGCTGCTGCTGCTTGCCTGAACCCTGGCTCACGTTGGGAGAAACCCGCATACAGCGAAAGCCTCTTTGCCTTGTCATCTGCCGTTGGAAAGCACAGCATTCATTGGTAAATCCGAGTTGTGTTTGGGGATGCTGCTGCTGCTTGCCTGAGCTTGTCTCCGCAGCACGATGAATGATACCCGCATGGGGCGAAATACTCTTTGCCCTAGCATCCCCTCTGCCTGAGAGAGAAGCATGGTTGCACACGAATGTCACCGCGCTCCCCAGGAGCAATGTGTGGAAGGCGCAGCACGCCGCCCCCAGAAAAGAGAAGGATCCGTTGGCCTCTGGGTCGGGAAACGCTCGGGAAGCAGGATACCCTGCTGTGGCACGAACAGCAGGCTGGTGGCAAGACATGTATCCCCCCGCTCACTGTCCAGTGAGATGGAAGGTTGGCTGCTAAGGAGACAGGAGGGGACGACTAGGGCCGGGGCACGTGCTCCCCACTGAGGAAGGAGTCTGGGCAGAAGGCAGGCCTTTCCTGTGCCTCTGGTCCCATGGGGACAGCATCTCCTTGGCCAGCTGTACCAAGGGCAGACTTGGGCTTGCCACCAGGTGCCATACCCGCGACTCGCAGAAACAACCCCAAGGAGAAACGGGCAGTCAGATGCCGTCTTCCACCAGGATGTGGCAGCGATGTGGGTGACAGGGCTGTGCCGGGGATGGAGTGGAGACTGTCCCCTACAGTTCCCCTTCCAAGGGCACGGGCCGTGTGCAGGGATCCTGTCGCCACCTCTCTCCTGTGGTGAAGGCACTGGCATAGACCCCGAGTCTTCATGAGCGCCGGAACAAAAGGCAAAGCCTTACCTACCCCAGGAGATGGTAATAGGCATAGAGTGCCATGCTAGGCCACGCATGCTGCTTCAGGGTTGTATCTGTGTCTGCTTAGTTTGGCTTAGCAAGGTGAACCCCGGGTGCGAACTTGGAGCCCGGGGAAACAAGGCCCAAGAGGCAGCAGCTCTACGGCATCTCTTCTTCCATGACGCGCACGAAGCCTTGCTGAGAAAACAGTGGTGAAGTGCGGTTCGCTCCAAGCCCAAAACCTCTGTGAAAGCACAACATTCGCTGAGAAATCAAAGTCGGTTCTGTGGGCTGCTGCTGCTGGTTGCCTGAGCCCAGTCTCACGGTGGGAGAAACCCGCATACAACTTAAGGCTCTTTGCCCGTGCATCTCCTCAGGGAAAGCGCAGCATTGGTTGAGAAATCCGAGTTGGGTTTGGGGATGCTGCTGCTGCTTGCCTGAGCTAGTCTCCAGAGCACAGTGCACGAAACCCGCATGGAGCGAAATCCTCTTTGTTCTAGCACCCCTCTGCCTGAGAGAGAAGCGCGGTTGCGCCTGTGGAAAGAGCCTTAAGGAAAGGGACACGTCTTTCACTGCGCTCCCCAGGAGCATGTCTGTGGAAGGTGCAGCACGCTGCCCAGGCAGAAGAGCAGGAGCCGTTGGCCTTCTGGTCTGGAAACGGTTGCGAAGCAGGAGAGCCGGCCCTGGCAGGCACAGCGGCCGGTGGCAATACAAGTGTCACCCGCTCCCTGTGCAGAGAGACGGAAGCCTGGCTGCTACGGAGAGAGGAGGGGATGAGTAGGGCAGGGCGCGTGCTCCACTCTTGGGAAGGAGTCTGGGCAGAAAGCATGCCTGTCCTGAGCCTCTGGGCCCAAGGAGACAGCAGCTCTTTGGCCACCTGTCCCTGGGGCAGACATGTGCTAGCCACGAGGCGCCGAAGCTGAACTCGCAGAAACAGCTCCCTGAAATAACGGGGAGTCAGACGCCGTCTTCCTCCAGGATGTGGAAGCTTGGAGGAGGCACGGGGTTTAAGGGGAAGGGGTGGGGACAGTCCCCCAAAGCTCCCTATTACGTGCACGGGCCGTGTGCAGGGATCCTGTCACCTCTCCTTTCCTGTGGGAAAAGCACTGGCTTAGTCCGCCAGTCCGCCTGAGCGCCAGAGTAAAAGGCCAATCGATGCCTACACGGGGAGATGGTAGTGTGTATAGGGTGCCATCCTAGGCTCAACACGATACTGCAGGGTTGTGGCTGAGTCACCTGGCAGGGTGAACCCAGGAAGCGAACATGGAGCCCGGGAAAGCAAGGCCCAAGAGGCACCAGCTCTCCCGCAGCTCTTCTTCCCTGACGCGACTGAAGCCTTGCTGAGGAAGCAGCGGCGAAGTGCTGTTCGCTCCAAGCCAAAGCCACTACGAAATCACAGCATTCGCTGAGAAATGTTCTGCGGGCTGCTGCTGCTTGCCTGAACCCTGTCTCACGGTGGGAGAAACCCGCATACAGCGAAAGCCTCTTTGCCTTGTCATCTGCCGTTGGAAAGCACAGCATTCATTGGTAAATCCGAGTTGTGTTTGGGGATGCTGCTGCTGCTTGCCTGAGCTTGTCTCCGCAGCACGATGTATGATACCCGCATGGGGCGAAATACTCTTTGCCCTAGCATCCCCTCTGCCTGAGAGAGAAGCATGGTTGCACACGTCTGTCACCGCGCTCCCCAGGAGCAATGTGTGGAAGGCGCAGCACGCCGCCCCCAGAAAAGAGAAGGATCCGTTGGCCTCTGGGTCGGGAAACGCTCGGGAAGCAGGATACCCTGCTGTGGCACGAACAGCAGGCTGGTGGCAAGACATGTATCCCCCCGCTCACTGTCCAGTGAGATGGAAGGTTGGCTGCTAAGGAGACAGGAGGGGACGACTAGGGCCGGGGCACGTGCTCCCCACTGAGGAAGGAGTCTGGGCAGAAGGCAGGCCTTTCCTGTGCCTCTGGTCCCATGGGGACAGCATCTCCTTGGCCAGCTGTACCAAGGGCAGACTTGGGCTTGCCACCAGGTGCCATACCCGCGACTCGCAGAAACAACCCCAAGGAGAAACGGGCAGTCAGATGCCGTCTTCCACCAGGATGTGGCAGCGATGTGGGTGACAGGGCTGTGCCGGGGATGGAGTGGAGACTGTCCCCTACAGTTCCCCTTCCAAGGGCACGGGCCGTGTGCAGGGATCCTGTCGCCACCTCTCTCCTGTGGTGAAGGCACTGGCATAGACCCCGAGTCTTCATGAGCGCCGGAACAAAAGGCAAAGCCTTACCTACCCCAGGAGATGGTAATAGGCATAGAGTGCCATGCTAGGCCACGCATGCTGCTTCAGGGTTGTATCTGTGTCTGCTTAGTTTGGCTTAGCAAGGTGAACCCCGGGTGCGAACTTGGAGCCCGGGGAAACAAGGCCCAAGAGGCAGCAGCTCTACGGCATCTCTTCTTCCATGACGCGCACGAAGCCTTGCTGAGAAAACAGTGGTGAAGTGCGGTTCGCTCCAAGCCCAAAACCTCTGTGAAAGCACAACATTCGCTGAGAAATCAAAGTCGGTTCTGTGGGCTGCTGCTGCTGGTTGCCTGAGCCCAGTCTCACGGTGGGAGAAACCCGCATACAACTTAAGGCTCTTTGCCCGTGCATCTCCTCAGGGAAAGCGCAGCATTGGTTGAGAAATCCGAGTTGGGTTTGGGGATGCTGCTGCTGCTTGCCTGAGCTAGTCTCCAGAGCACAGTGCACGAAACCCGCATGGAGCGAAATCCTCTTTGTTCTAGCACCCCTCTGCCTGAGAGAGAAGCGCGGTTGCGCCTGTGGAAAGAGCCTTAAGGAAAGGGACACGTCTTTCACTGCGCTCCCCAGGAGCATGTCTGTGGAAGGTGCAGCACGCTGCCCAGGCAGAAGAGCAGGAGCCGTTGGCCTTCTGGTCTGCAAACGGTTGCGAAGCAGGAGAGCCGGCCCTGGCAGGCACAGCGGCCGGTGGCAATACAAGTGTCACCCGCTCCCTGTGCAGAGAGACGGAAGCCTGGCTGCTACGGAGAGAGGAGGGGATGAGTAGGGCAGGGCGCGTGCTCCACTCTTAGGAAGGAGTCTGGGCAGAAAGCATGCCTGTCCTGAGCCTCTGGGCCCAAGGAGACAGCAGCTCTTTGGCCACCTGTCCCTGGGGCAGACATGTGCTAGCCACGAGGCGCCGAAGCTGAACTCGCAGAAACAGCTCCCTGAAATAACGGGGAGTCAGACGCCGTCTTCCTCCAGGATGTGGAAGCTTGGAGGAGGCACGGGGTTTAAGGGGAAGGGGTGGGGACAGTCCCCCAAAGCTCCCTATTACGTGCACGGGCCGTGTGCAGGGATCCTGTCACCTCTCCTTTCCTGTGGGAAAAGCACTGGCTTAGTCCGCCAGTCCGCCTGAGCGCCAGAGTAAAAGGCCAAGCGATGCCTACACGGGGAGATGGTAGTGTGTATAGGGTGCCATCCTAGGCTCAACACGATACTGCAGGGTTGTGGCTGAGTCACCTGGCAGGGTGAACCCAGGAAGCGAACATGGAGCCCGGGAAAGCAAGGCCAAAGAGGCACCAGCTCTCCCGCAGCTCTTCTTCCCTGACGCGACTGAAGCCTTGCTGAGGAAGCAGCGGCGAAGTGCTGTTCGCTCCAAGCCAAAGCCACTACGAAATCACAGCATTCGCTGAGAAATGTTCTGCGGGCTGCTGCTGCTTGCCTGAACCCTGGCTCACGGTGGGAGAAACCCGCATACAGCGAAAGCCTGTTTGCCTTGTCATCTGCCGTTGGAAAGCACAGCATTCATTGGTAAATCCGAGTTGTGTTTGGGGATGCTGCTGCTGCTTGCCTGAGCTTGTCTCCGCAGCACGATGAATGATACCCGCATGGGGCGAAATACTCTTTGCCCTAGCATCCCCTCTGCCTGAGAGAGAAGCATGGTTGCACACGTCTGTCACCGCGCTCCCCAGGAGCAATGTGTGGGGGCGCAGCACGCCGCCCCCAGAAAAGAGAAGGATCCGTTGGCCTCTGGGTCGGGAAACGCTCGGGAAGCAGGATACCCTGCTGTGGCACGAACAGCAGGCTGGTGGCAAGACATGTATCCCCCCGCTCACTGTCCAGTGAGATGGAAGGTTGGCTGCTAAGGAGACAGGAGGGGACGACTAGGGCCGGGGCACGTGCTCCCCACTGAGGAAGGAGTCTGGGCAGAAGGCAGGCCTTTCCTGTGCCTCTGGTCCCATGGGGACAGCATCTCCTTGGCCAGCTGTACCAAGGGCAGACTTGGGCTTGCCACCAGGTGCCATACCCGCGACTCGCAGAAACAACCCCAAGGAGAAACGGGCAGTCAGATGCCGTCTTCCAC
The DNA here is from genome assembly GCF_030435805.1 of Mustela lutreola. Taxonomy (NCBI): domain Eukaryota; kingdom Metazoa; phylum Chordata; class Mammalia; order Carnivora; family Mustelidae; genus Mustela; species Mustela lutreola. Next base: position 60,999,732 of record NC_081305.1, on the reverse strand, counting down.
CAGGATGTGGCAGCGATGTGGGTGACAGGGCTATGCCGGGGATGGAGTGGAGACTGTCCCCTACAGTTCCCCTTCCAAGGGCACGGGCCGTGTGCAGGGATCCTGTCGCCACCTCTCTCCTGTGGTGAAGGCACTGGCATAGACCCCGAGTCTTCATGAGCGCCGGAACAAAAGGCAAAGCCTTACCTACCCCAGGAGATGGTAATAGGCATAGAGTGCCATGCTAGGCCACGCATGCTGCTTCAGGGTTGTAACTGTGTCTGCTTAGTTTAGCTTAGCAAGGTGAACCGCGCGTGCGAACTTGGAGTCCGGGGAAACAAGGCCCAAGAGGCAGCAGCTCTACGGCATCTCTTCTTCCATGACGCGCACGAAGCCTTGCTGAGAAAACAGTGGTGAAGTGCGGTTCGCTCCAAGCCCAAAACCTCTGTGAAAGCACAACATTCGCTGAGAAATCAAAGTCGGTACTGTGGGCTGCTGCTGCTGGTTGCCTGAGCCCAGTCTCACGGTGGGAGAAACCCGCATACAACTTAAGGCTCTTTGCCCGTGCATCTCCTCAGGGAAAGCGCAGCATTGGTTGGGAAATCCGAGTTGGGTTTGGGGATGCTGCTGCTGCTTGCCTGAGCTAGTCTCCAGAGCACAGTGCACGAAACCCGCATGGAGCGAAATCCTCTTGGCTCTAGCACCCCTCTGCCTGAGAGAGAAGCGCGGTTGCGCCTGTGGAAAGAGCCTTAAGGAAAGGGACACGTCTTTCACTGCGCTCCCCAGGAGCATGTCTGTGGAAGGTGCAGCACGCTGCCCAGGCAGAAGAGCAGGAGCCGTTGGCCTTCTGGTCTGGAAACGGTTGCGAAGCAGGAGAGCCGGCCCTGGCAGGCACAGCGGCCGGTGGCAATACAAGTGTCACCCGCTCCCTGTGCAGAGAGACGGAAGCCTGGCTGCTACGGAGAGAGGAGGGGATGAGTAGGGCAGGGCGCGTGCTCCACTCTTGGGAAGGAGTCTGGGCAGAAAGCATGCCTGTCCTGAGCCTCTGGGCCCAAGGAGACAGCAGCTCTTTGGCCACCTGTCCCTGGGGCAGACATGTGCTAGCCACGAGGCGCCGAAGCTGAACTCGCAGAAACAGCTCCCTGAAATAACGGGGAGTCAGACGCCGTCTTCCTCCAGGATGTGGAAGCTTGGAGGAGGCACGGGGTTTAAGGGGAAGGGGTGGGGACAGTCCCCCAAAGCTCCCTATTACGTGCACGGGCCGTGTGCAGGGATCCTGTCACCTCTCCTTTCCTGTGGGAAAAGCACTGGCTTAGTCCGCCAGTCCGCCTGAGCGCCAGAGTAAAAGGCCAAGCGATGCCTACACGGGGAGATGGTAGTGTGTATAGGGTGCCATCCTAGGCTCAACACGATACTGCAGGGTTGTGGCTGAGTCACCTGGCAGGGTGAACCCAGGAAGCGAACATGGAGCCCGGGAAAGCAAGGCCCAAGAGGCACCAGCTCTCCCGCAGCTCTTCTTCCCTGACGCGACTGAAGCCTTGCTGAGGAAGCAGCGGCGAAGTGCTGTTCGCTCCAAGCCAAAGCCACTACGAAATCACAGCATTCGCTGAGAAATGTTCTGCGGGCTGCTGCTGCTTGCCTGAACCCTGTCTCACGGTGGGAGAAACCCGCATACAGCTAAAGCCTCTTTGCCTTGTCATCTGCCGTTGGAAAGCACAGCATTCATTGGTAAATCCGAGTTGTGTTTGGGGATGCTGCTGCTGCTTGCCTGAGCTTGTCTCCGCAGCACGATGTATGATACCCGCATGGGGCGAAATACTCTTTGCCCTAGCATCCCCTCTGCCTGAGAGAGAAGCATGGTTGCACACGTCTGTCACCGCGCTCCCCAGGAGCAATGTGTGGAAGGCGCAGCACGCCGCCCCCAGAAAAGAGAAGGATCCGTTGGCCTCTGGGTCGGGAAACGCTCGGGAAGCAGGATACCCTGCTGTGGCACGAACAGCAGGCTGGTGGCAAGACATGTATCCCCCCGCTCACTGTCCAGTGAGATGGAAGGTTGGCTGCTAAGGAGACAGGAGGGGACGACTAGGGCCGGGGCACGTGCTCCCCACTGAGGAAGGAGTCTGGGCAGAAGGCAGGCCTTTCCTGTGCCTCTGGTCCCATGGGGACAGCATCTCCTTGGCCAGCTGTACCAAGGGCAGACTTGGGCTTGCCACCAGGTGCCATACCCGCGACTCGCAGAAACAACCCCAAGGAGAAACGGGCAGTCAGATGCCGTCTTCCACCAGGATGTGGCAGCGATGTGGGTGACAGGGCTGTGCCGGGGATGGAGTGGAGACTGTCCCCTACAGTTCCCCTTCCAAGGGCACGGGCCGTGTGCAGGGATCCTGTCGCCACCTCTCTCCTGTGGTGAAGGCACTGGCATAGACCCCGAGTCTTCATGAGCGCCGGAACAAAAGGCAAAGCCTTACCTACCCCAGGAGATGGTAATAGGCATAGAGTGCCATGCTAGGCCACGCATGCTGCTTCAGGGTTGTATCTGTGTCTGCTTAGTTTGGCTTAGCAAGGTGAACCCCGGGTGCGAACTTGGAGCCCGGGGAAACAAGGCCCAAGAGGCAGCAGCTCTACGGCATCTCTTCTTCCATGACGCGCACGAAGCCTTGCTGAGAAAACAGTGGTGAAGTGCGGTTCGCTCCAAGCCCAAAACCTCTGTGAAAGCACAACATTCGCTGAGAAATCAAAGTCAGTACTGTGGGCTGCTGCTGCTGGTTGCCTGAGCCCAGTCTCACGGTGGGAGAAACCCGCATACAACTTAAGGCTCTTTGCCCGTGCATCTCCTCAGGGAAAGCGCAGCATTGGTTGAGAAATCCGAGTTGGGTTTGGGGATGCTGCTGCTGCTTGCCTGAGCTAGTCTCCAGAGCACAGTGCACGAAACCCGCATGGAGCGAAATCCTCTTTGTTCTAGCACCCCTCTGCCTGAGAGAGAAGCGCGGTTGCGCCTGTGGAAAGAGCCTTAAGGAAAGGGACACGTCTTTCACTGCGCTCCCCAGGAGCATGTCTGTGGAAGGTGCAGCACGCTGCCCAGGCAGAAGAGCAGGAGCCGTTGGCCTTCTGGTCTGGAAACGGTTGCGAAGCAGGAGAGCCGGCCCTGGCAGGCACAGCGGCCGGTGGCAATACAAGTGTCACCCGCTCCCTGTTCAGAGAGACGGAAGACTGGCTGCTACGGAGAGAGGAGGGGATGAGTAGGGCAGGGCGCGTGCTCCACTCTTAGGAAGGAGTCTGGGCAGAAAGCATGCCTGTCCTGAGCCTCTGGGCCCAAGGAGACAGCAGCTCTTTGGCCACCTGTCCCTGGGGCAGACATGTGCTAGCCACGAGGCGCCGAAGCTGAACTCGCAGAAACAGCTCCCTGAAATAACGGAGAGTCAGACGCCGTCTTCCTCCAGGATGTGGAAGCTTGGAGGAGGCACGGGGTTTAAGGGGAAGGGGTGGGGACAGTCCCCCAAAGCTCCCTATTACGTGCACGGGCCGTGTGCAGGGATCCTGTCACCTCTCCTTTCCTGTGGGAAAAGCACTGGCTTAGTCTGCCAGTCCGCCTGAGCGCCAGAGTAAAAGGCCAAGCGATGCCTACACGGGGAGATGGTAGTGTGTATAGGGTGCCATCCTAGGCTCAACACGATACTGCAGGGTTGTGGCTGAGACACCTGGCAGGGTGAACCCAGGATGCGAACATGGAGCCCGGGAAAGCAAGGCCCAAGAGGCACCAGCTCTCCCGCAGCTCTTCTTCCCTGACGCGACTGAAGCCTTGCTGAGGAAGCAGCGGCGAAGTGCTGTTCGCTCCAAGCCAAAGCCACTACGAAATCACAGCATTCGCTGAGAAATGTTCTGCGGGCTGCTGCTGCTTGCCTGAACCCTGGCTCACGTTGGGAGAAACCCGCATACAGCGAAAGCCTGTTTGCCTTGTCATCTGCCGTTGGAAAGCACAGCATTCATTGGTAAATCCGAGTTGTGTTTGGGGATGCTGCTGCTGCTTGCCTGAGCTTGTCTCCGCAGCACGATGAATGATACCCGCATGGGGCGAAATACTCTTTGCCCTAGCATCCCCTCTGCCTGAGAGAGAAGCATGGTTGCACACGTCTGTCACCGCGCTCCCCAGGAGCAATGTGTGGAAGGCGCAGCACGCCGCCCCCAGAAAAGAGAAGGATCCGTTGGCCTCTGGGTCGGGAAACGCTCGGGAAGCAGGATACCCTGCTGTGGCACGAACAGCAGGCTGGTGGCAAGACATGTATCCCCCCGCTCACTGTCCAGTGAGATGGAAGGTTGGCTGCTAAGGAGACAGGAGGGGACGACTAGGGCCGGGGCACGTGCTCCCCACTGAGGAAGGAGTCTGGGCAGAAGGCAGGCCTTTCCTGTGCCTCTGGTCCCATGGGGACAGCATCTCCTTGGCCAGCTGTACCAAGGGCAGACTTGGGCTTGCCACCAGGTGCCATACCCGCGACTCGCAGAAACAACCCCAAGGAGAAACGGGCAGTCAGATGCCGTCTTCCACCAGGATGTGGCAGCGATGAGGGTGACAGGGCTGTGCCGGGGATGGAGTGGAGACTGTCCCCTACAGTTCCCCTTCCAAGGGCACGGGCCGTGTGCAGGGATCCTGTCGCCACCTCTCTCCTGTGGTGAAGGCACTGGCATAGACCCCGAGTCTTCATGAGCGCCGGAACAAAAGGCAAAGCCTTACCTACCCCAGGAGATGGTAATAGGCATAGAGTGCCATGCTAGGCCACGCATGCTGCTTCAGGGTTGTAACTGTGTCTGCTTAGTTTAGCTTAGCAAGGTGAACCGCGGGTGCGAACTTGGAGTCCGGGGAAACAAGGCCCAAGAGGCAGTAGCTCTACGGCAGCTCTTCTTCCATGACGCGCACGAAGCCTTGCTGAGAAAACAGTGGTGAAGTGCGGTTCGCTCCAAGCCCAAAACCTCTGTGAAAGCACAACATTCGCTGAGAAATCAAAGTCAGTACTGTGGGCTGCTGCTGCTGGTTGCCTGAGCCCAGTCTCACGGTGGGAGAAACCCGCATACAACTTAAGGCTCTTTGCCCGTGCATCTCCTCAGGGAAAGCGCAGCATTGGTTGGGAAATCCGAGTTGGGTTTGGGGATGCTGCTGCTGCTTGCCTGAGCTAGTCTCCAGAGCACAGTGCACGAAACCCGCATGGAGCGAAATCCTCTTTGCTCTAGCACCCATCTGCCTGAGAAGCGCGGTTGCGCCTGTGGAAAGAGCCTTAAGGAAAGGGTCACGTCTTTCACTGCGCTCCCCAGGAGCATGTCTGTGGAAGGTGCAGCACGCTGCCCAGGCAGAAGAGCAGGAGCCGTTGGCCTTCTGGTCTGGAAACGGTTGCGAAGCAGGAGAGCCGGCCCTGGCAGGCAGAGCGGCCGGTGGCAATACAAGTGTCACCCGCTCCCTGTGCAGAGAGACGGAAGCCTGGCTGCTACGGAGAGAGGAGGGGATGAGTAGGGCAGGGCGCGTGCTCCACTCTTAGGAAGGAGTCTGGGCAGAAAGCATGCCTGTCCTGAGCCTCTGGGCCCAAGGAGACAGCAGCTCTTTGGCCACCTGTCCCTGGGGCAGACATGTGCTAGCCACGAGGCGCCGAAGCTGAACTCGCAGAAACAGCTCCCTGAAATAACGGGGAGTCAGACGCCGTCTTCCTCCAGGATGTGGAAGCTTGGAGGAGGCACGGGGTTTAAGGGGAAGGGGTGGGGACAGTCCCCCAAAGCTCCCTATTACATGCACGGGCCGTGTGCAGGGATCCTGTCACCTCTCCTTTCCTGTGGGAAAAGCACTGGCTTAGTCCGCCAGTCCGCCTGAGCGCCAGAGTAAAAGGCCAAGCGATGCCTACACGGGGAGATGGTAGTGTGTATAGGGTGCCATCCTAGGCTCAACACGATACTGCAGGGTTGTGGCTGAGTCACCTGGCAGGGTGAACCCAGGAAGCGAACATGGAGCCCGGGAAAGCAAGGCCCAAGAGGCACCAGCTCTCCCGCAGCTCTTCTTCCCTGACGCGACTGAAGCCTTGCTGAGGAAGCAGCGGCGAAGTGCTGTTCGCTCCAAGCCAAAGCCACTACGAAATCACAGCATTCGCTGAGAAATGTTCTGCGGGCTGCTGCTGCTTGCCTGAACCCTGTCTCACGGTGGGAGAAACCCGCATACAGCGAAAGCCTTTTGCCTTGTCATCTGCCGTTGGAAAGCACAGCATTCATTGGTAAATCCGAGTTGTGTTTGGGGATGCTGCTGCTACTTGCCTGAGCTTGTCTCCGGAGCAGAATGAATGATACCCGCATGGGGCGAAATACTCTTTGCCCTAGCATCCCCTCTGCCTGAGAGAGAAGCATGGTTGCACACGTCTGTCACCGCGCTCCCCAGGAGCAATGTGTGGAAGGCGCAGCACGCCGCCCCCAGAAAAGAGAAGGATCCGTTGGCCTCTGGGTCGGGAAACGCTCGGGAAGCAGGATACCCTGCTGTGGCACGAACAGCAGGCTGGTGGCAAGACATGTATCCCCCCGCTCACTGTCCAGTGAGATGGAAGGTTGGCTGCTAAGGAGACAGGAGGGGACGACTAGGGCCGGGGCACGTGCTCCCCACTGAGGAAGGAGTCTGGGCAGAAGGCAGGCCTTTCCTGTGCCTCTGGTCCCATGGGGACAGCATCTCCTTGGCCAGCTGTACCAAGGGCAGACTTGGGCTTGCCACCAGGTGCCATACCCGCGACTCGCAGAAACAACCCCAAGGAGAAACGGGCAGTCAGATGCCGTCTTCCACCAGGATGTGGCAGCGATGTGGGTGACAGGGCTGTGCCGGGGATGGAGTGGAGACTGTCCCCTACAGTTCCCCTTCCAAGGGCACGGGCCGTGTGCAGGGATCCTGTCGCCACCTCTCTCCTGTGGTGAAGGCACTGGCATAGACCCCGAGTCTTCATGAGCGCCGGAACAAAAGGCAAAGCCTTACCTACCCCAGGAGATGGTAATAGGCATAGAGTGCCATCCTAGGCCACGCATGCTGCTTCAGGGTTGTAACTGTGTCTGCTTAGTTTGGCTTAGCAAGGTGAACCCCGGGTGCGAACTTGGAGTCCGGGGAAACAAGGCCCAAGAGGCAGCAGCTCTACGGCAGCTCTTCTTCCATGACGCGCACGAAGCCTTGCTGAGAAAACAGTGGTGAAGTGCGGTTCGCTCCAAGCCCAAAACCTCTGTGAAAGCACAACATTCGCTGAGAAATCAAAGTCGGTACTGTGGGCTGCTGCTGCTGGTTGCCTGAGCCCAGTCTCACGGTGGGAGAAACCCGCATACAACTTAAGGCTCTTTGCCCGTGCAACTCCTCAGGGAAAGCGCAGCATTGGTTGGGAAATCCGAGTTGGGTTTGAGGATGCTGCTGCTGCTTGCCTGAGCTAGTCTCCAGAGCACAGTGCACGAAACCCGCATGGAGCGAAATCCTCTTGGCTCTAGCACCCCTCTGCCTGAGAGAGAAGCGCGGTTGCGCCTGTGGAAAGAGCCTTAAGGAAAGGGACACGTCTTTCACTGCGCTCCCCAGGAGCATGTCTGTGGAAGGTGCAGCACGCTGCCCAGGCAGAAGAGCAGGAGCCGTTGGCCTTCTGGTCTGCAAACGGTTGCGAAGCAGGAGAGCCGGCCCTGGCAGGCACAGCGGCCGGTGGCAATACAAGTGTCACCCGCTCCCTGTGCAGAGAGACGGAAGACTGGCTGCTACGGAGAGAGGAGGGGATGAGTAGGGCAGGGCGCGTGCTCCACTCTTGGGAAGGAGTCTGGGCAGAAAGCATGCCTGTCCTGAGCCTCTGGGCCCAAGGAGACAGCAGCTCTTTGGCCACCTGTCCCTGGGGCAGACATGTGCTAGCCACGAGGCGCCGAAGCTGAACTCGCAGAAACAGCTCCCTGAAATAACGGGGAGTCAGACGCCGTCTTCCTCCAGGATGTGGAAGCTTGGAGGAGGCACGGGGTTTAAGGGGAAGGGGTGGGGACAGTCCCCCAAAGCTCCCTATTACGTGCACGGGCCGTGTGCAGGGATCCTGTCACCTCTCCTTTCCTGTGGGAAAAGCACTGGCTTAGTCCGCCAGTCCGCCTGAGCGCCAGAGTAAAAGGCCAAGCGATGCCTACACGGGGAGATGGTAGTGTGTATAGGGTGCCATCCTAGGCTCAACACGATACTGCAGGGTTGTGGCTGAGTCACCTGGCAGGGTGAACCCAGGAAGCGAACATGGAGCCCGGGAAAGCAAGGCCCAAGAGGCACCAGCTCTCCCGCAGCTCTTCTTCCCTGACGCGACTGAAGCCTTGCTGAGGAAGCAGCGGCGAAGTGCTGTTCGCTCCAAGCCAAAGCCACTACGAAATCACAGCATTCGCTGAGAAATGTTCTGCGGGCTGCTGCTTGCCTGAACCCTGTCTCACGGTGGGAGAAACCCGCATACAGCGAAAGCCTCTTTGCCTTGTCATCTGCCGTTGGAAAGCACAGCATTCATTGGTAAATCCGAGTTGTGTTTGGGGATGCTGCTGCTGCTTGCCTGAGCTTGTCTCCGCAGCACGATGTATGATACCCGCATGGGGCGAAATACTCTTTGCCCTAGCATCCCCTCTGCCTGAGAGAGAAGCATGGTTGCACACGTCTGTCACCGCGCTCCCCAGGAGCAATGTGTGGAAGGCGCAGCACGCCGCCCCCAGAAAAGAGAAGGATCCGTTGGCCTCTGGGTCGGGAAACGCTCGGGAAGCAGGATACCCTGCTGTGGCACGAACAGCAGGCTGGTGGCAAGACATGTATCCCCCCGCTCACTGTCCAGTGAGATGGAAGGTTGGCTGCTAAGGAGACAGGAGGGGACGACTAGGGCCGGGGCACGTGCTCCCCACTGAGGAAGGAGTCTGGGCAGAAGGCAGGCCTTTCCTGTGCCTCTGGTCCCATGGGGACAGCATCTCCTTGGCCAGCTGTACCAAGGGCAGACTTGGGCTTGCCACCAGGTGCCATACCCGCGACTCGCAGAAACAACCCCAAGGAGAAACGGGCAGTCAGATGCCGTCTTCCACCAGGATGTGGCAGCGATGTGGGTGACAGGGCTGTGCCGGGGATGGAGTGGAGACTGTCCCCTACAGTTCCCCTTCCAAGGGCACGGGCCGTGTGCAGGGATCCTGTCGCCACCTCTCTCCTGTGGTGAAGGCACTGGCATAGACCCCGAGTCTTCATGAGCGCCGGAACAAAAGGCAAAGCCTTACCTACCCCAGGAGATGGTAATAGGCATAGAGTGCCATGCTAGGCCACGCATGCTGCTTCAGGGTTGTAACTGTGTCTGCTTAGTTTAGCTTAGCAAGGTGAACCGCGGGTGCGAACTTGGAGTCCGGGGAAACAAGGCCCAAGAGGCAGCAGCTCTACGGGAGCTCTTCTTCCATGACGCGCACGAAGCCTTGCTGAGAAAACAGTGGTGAAGTGCGGTTCGCTCCAAGCCCAAAACCTCTGTGAAAGCACAACATTCGCTGAGATATCAAAGTCAGTACTGTGGGCTGCTGCTGCTGGTTGCCTGAGCCCAGTCTCACGGTGGGAGAAACCCGCATACAACTTAAGGCTCTTTGCCCGTGCATCTCCTCAGGGAAAGCGCAGCATTGGTTGGGAAATCCGAGTTGGGTTTGGGGATGCTGCTGCTGCTTGCCTGAGCTAGTCTCCAGAGCACAGTGCACGAAACCCGCATGGAGCGAAATCCTCTTTGCTCTAGCACCCATCTGCCTGAGAAGCGCGGTTGCGCCTGTGGAAAGAGCCTTAAGGAAAGGGTCACGTCTTTCACTGCGCTCCCCAGGAGCATGTCTGTGGAAGGTGCAGCACGCTGCCCAGGCAGAAGAGCAGGAGCCGTTGGCCTTCTGGTCTGGAAACGGTTGCGAAGCAGGAGAGCCGGCCCTGGCAGGCACAGCGGCCGGTGGCAATACAAGTGTCACCCGCTCCCTGTGCAGAGAGACGGAAGACTGGCTGCTACGGAGAGAGGAGGGGATGAGTAGGGCAGGGCGCGTGCTCCACTCTTAGGAAGGAGTCTGGGCAGAAAGCATGCCTGTCCTGAGCCTCTGGGCCCAAGGAGACAGCAGCTCTTTGGCCACCTGTCCCTGGGGCAGACATGTGCTAGCCACGAGGCGCCGAAGCTGAACTCGCAGAAACAGCTCCCTGAAATAACGGGGAGTCAGACGCCGTCTTCCTCCAGGATGTGGAAGCTTGGAGGAGGCACGGGGTTTAAGGGGAAGGGGTGGGGACAGTCCCCCAAAGCTCCCTATTACATGCACGGGCCGTGTGCAGGGATCCTGTCACCTCTCCTTTCCTGTGGGAAAAGCACTGGCTTAGTCCGCCAGTCCGCCTGAGCGCCAGAGTAAAAGGCCAAGCGATGCCTACACGGGGAGATGGTAGTGTGTATAGGGTGCCATCCTAGGCTCAACACGATACTGCAGGGTTGTGGCTGAGTCACCTGGCAGGGTGAACCCAGGAAGCGAACATGGAGCCCGGGAAAGCAAGGCCCAAGAGGCACCAGCTCTCCCGCAGCTCTTCTTCCCTGACGCGACTGAAGCCTTGCTGAGGAAGCAGCGGCGAAGTGCTGTTCGCTCCAAGCCAAAGCCACTACGAAATCACAGCATTCGCTGAGAAATGTTCTGCGGGCTGCTGCTGCTTGCCTGAACCCTGTCTCACGGTGGGAGAAACCCGCATACAGCGAAAGCCTCTTTGCCTTGTCATCTGCCGTTGGAAAGCACAGCATTCATTGGTAAATCCGAGTTGTGTTTGGGGATGCTGCTGCTGCTTGCCTGAGCTTGTCTCCGCAGCACGATGAATGATACCCGCATGGGGCGAAATACTCTTTGCCCTAGCATCCCCTCTGCCTGAGAGAGAAGCATGGTTGCACACGTCTGTCACCGCGCTCCCCAGGAGCAATGTGTGGAAGGCGCAGCACGCCGCCCCCAGAAAAGAGAAGGATCCGTTGGCCTCTGGGTCGGGAAACGCTCGGGAAGCAGGATACCCTGCTGTGGCACGAACAGCAGGCTGGTGGCAAGACATGTATCCCCCCGCTCACTGTCCAGTGAGATGGAAGGTTGGCTGCTAAGGAGACAGGAGGGGACGACTAGGGCCGGGGCACGTGCTCCCCACTGAGGAAGGAGTCTGGGCAGAAGGCAGGCCTTTCCTGTGCCTCTGGTCCCATGGGGACAGCATCTCCTTGGCCAGCTGTACCAAGGGCAGACTTGGGCTTGCCACCAGGTGCCATACCCGCGACTCGCAGAAACAACCCCAAGGAGAAACGGGCAGTCAGATGCCGTCTTCCACCAGGATGTGGCAGCGATGTGGGTGACAGGGCTGTGCCGGGGATGGAGTGGAGACTGTCCCCTACAGTTCCCCTTCCAAGGGCACGGGCCGTGTGCAGGGATCCTGTCGCCACCTCTCTCCTGTGGTGAAGGCACTGGCATAGACCCCGAGTCTTCATGAGCGCCGGAACAAAAGGCAAAGCCTTACCTACCCCAGGAGATGGTAATAGGCATAGAGTGCCATGCTAGGCCACGCATGCTGCTTCAGGGTTGTAACTGTGTCTGCTTAGTTTGGCTTAGCAAGGTGAACCCCGGGTGCGAACTTGGAGTCCGGGGAAACAAGGCCCAAGAGGCAGCAGCTCTACGGCAGCTCTTCTTCCATGACGCGCACGAAGCCTTGCTGAGAAAACAGTGGTGAAGTGCGGTTCGCTCCAAGCGTAAAACCTCTGTGAAAGCACAACATTCGCTGAGAAATCAAAGTCGGTACTGTGGGCTGCTGCTGCTGGTTGCCTGAGCCCAGTCTCACGGTGGGAGAAACCCGCATACAACTTAAGGCTCTTTGCCCGTGCAACTCCTCAGGGAAAGCGCAGCATTGGTTGGGAAATCCGAGTTGGGTTTGGGGATGCTGCTGCTGCTTGCCTGAGCTAGTCTCCAGAGCACAGTGCACGAAACCCGCATGGAGCGAAATCCTCTTTGCTCTAGCACCCCTCTGCCTGAGAGAGAAGCGCGGTTGCGCCTGTGGAAAGAGCCTTAAGGAAAGGGACACGTCTTTCACTGCGCTCCCCAGGAGCATGTCTGTGGAAGGTGCAGCACGCTGCCCAGGCAGAAGAGCAGGAGCCGTTGGCCTTCTGGTCTGGAAACGGTTGCGAAGCAGGAGAGCCGGCCCTGGCAGGCACAGCGGCCGGTGGCAATACAAGTGTCACCCGCTCCCTGTGCAGAGAGACGGAAGACTGGCTGCTACGGAGAGAGGAGGGGATGAGTAGGGCAGGGCACGTGCTCCACTCTTGGGAAGGAGTCTGGGCAGAAAGCATGCCTGTCCTGAGCCTCTGGGCCCAAGGAGACAGCAGCTCTTTGGCCACCTGTCCCTGGGGCAGACATGTGCTAGCCACGAGGCGCCGAAGCTGAACTCGCAGAAACAGCTCCCTGAAATAACGGGGAGTCAGACGCCGTCTTCCTCCAGGATGTGGAAGCTTGGAGGAGGCACGGGGTTTAAGGGGAAGGGGTGGGGACAGTCCCCCAAAGCTCCCTATTACGTGCACGGGCCGTGTGCAGGGATCCTGTCACCTCTCCTTTCCTGTGGGAAAAGCACTGGCTTAGTCCGCCAGTCCGCCTGAGCGCCAGAGTAAAAGGCCAAGCGATGCCTACACGGGGAGATGGTAGTGTGTATAGGGTGCCATCCTAGGCTCAACACGATACTGCAGGGTTGTGGCTGAGTCACCTGGCAGGGTGAACCCAGGAAGCGAACATGGAGCCCGGGAAAGCAAGGCCCAAGAGGCACCAGCTCTCCCGCAGCTCTTCTTCCCTGACGCGACTGAAGCCTTGCTGAGGAAGCAGCGGCGAAGTGCTGTTCGCTCCAAGCCAAAGCCACTACGAAATCACAGCATTCGCTGAGAAATGTTCTGCGGGCTGCTGCTGCTTGCCTGAACCCTGTCTCACGGTGGGAGAAACCCGCATACAGCGAAAGCCTCTTTGCCTTGTCATCTGCCGTTGGAAAGCACAGCATTCATTGGTAAATCCGAGTTGTGTTTGGGGATGCTGCTGCTGCTTGCCTGAGCTTGTCTCCGCAGCACGATGTATGATACCCGCATGGGGCGAAATACTCTTTGCCCTAGCATCCCCTCTGCCTGAGAGAGAAGCATGGTTGCACACGTCTGTCACCGCGCTCCCCAGGAGCAATGTGTGGAAGGCGCAGCACGCCGCCCCCAGAAAAGAGAAGGATCCGTTGGCCTCTGGGTCGGGAAACGCTCGGGAAGCAGGATACCCTGCTGTGGCACGAACAGCAGGCTGGTGGCAAGACATGTATCCCCCCGCTCACTGTCCAGTGAGATGGAAGGTTGGCTGCTAAGGAGACAGGAGGGGACGACTAGGGCCGGGGCACGTGCTCCCCACTGAGGAAGGAGTCTGGGCAGAAGGCAGGCCTTTCCTGTGCCTCTGGTCCCATGGGGACAGCATCTCCTTGGCCAGCTGTACCAAGGGCAGACTTGGGCTTGCCACCAGGTGCCATACCCGCGACTCGCAGAAACAACCCCAAGGAGAAACGGGCAGTCAGATGCCGTCTTCCACCAGGATGTGGCAGCGATGTGGGTGACAGGGCTGTGCCGGGGATGGAGTGGAGACTGTCCCCTACAGTTCCCCTTCCAAGGGCACGGGCCGTGTGCAGGGATCCTGTCGCCACCTCTCTCCTGTGGTGAAGGCACTGGCATAGACCCCGAGTCTTCATGAGCGCCAGAACAAAAGGCAAAGCCTTACCTACCCCAGGAGATGGTAATAGGCATAGAGTGCCATGCTAGGCCACGCATGCTGCTTCAGGGTTGTAACTGTGTCTGCTTAGTTTAGCTTAGCAAGGTGAACCGCGGGTGCGAACTTGGAGTCCGGGGAAACAAGGCCCAAGAGGCAGCAGCTCTACGGGAGCTCTTCTTCCATGACGCGCACGAAGCCTTGCTGAGAAAACAGTGGTGAAGTGCGGTTCGCTCCAAGCCCAAAACCTCTGTGAAAGCACAACATTCGCTGAGAAATCAAAGTCAGTACTGTGGGCTGCTGCTGCTGGTTGCCTGAGCCCAGTCTCACGGTGGGAGAAACCCGCATACAACTTAAGGCTCTTTGCCCGTGCATCTCCTCAGGGAAAGCGCAGCATTGGTTGGGAAATCCGAGTTGGGTTTGGGGATGCTGCTGCTGCTTGCCTGAGCTAGTCTCCAGAGCACAGTGCACGAAACCCGCATGGAGCGAAATCCTCTTTGCTCTAGCACCCATCTGCCTGAGAAGCGCGGTTGCGCCTGTGGAAAGAGCCTTAAGGAAAGGGTCACGTCTTTCACTGCGCTCCCCAAGAGCATGTCTGTGGAAGGTGCAGCACGCTGCCCAGGCAGAAGAGCAGGAGCCGTTGGCCTTCTGGTCTGGAAACGGTTGCGAAGCAGGAGAGCCGGCCCTGGCAGGCAGAGCGGCCGGTGGCAATACAAGTGTCACCCGCTCCCTGTGCAGAGAGACGGAAGCCTGGCTGCTACGGAGAGAGGAGGGGATGAGTAGGGCAGGGCGCGTGCTCCACTCTTAGGAAGGAGTCTGGGCAGAAAGCATGCCTGTCCTGAGCCTCTGGGCCCAAGGAGACAGCAGCTCTTTGGCCACCTGTCCCTGGGGCAGACATGTGCTAGCCACGAGGCGCCGAAGCTGAACTCGCAGAAACAGCTCCCTGAAATAACGGGGAGTCAGACGCCGTCTTCCTCCAGGATGTGGAAGCTTGGAGGAGGCACGGGGTTTAAGGGGAAGGGGTGGGGACAGTCCCCCAAAGCTCCCTATTACATGCACGGGCCGTGTGCAGGGATCCTGTCACCTCTCCTTTCCTGTGGGAAAAGCACTGGCTTAGTCCGCCAGTCCGCCTGAGCGCCAGAGTAAAAGGCCAAGCGATGCCTACACGGGGAGATGGTAGTGTGTATAGGGTGCCATCCTAGGCTCAACACGATACTGCAGGGTTGTGGCTGAGTCACCTGGCAGGGTGAACCCAGGAAGCGAACATGGAGCCCGGGAAAGCAAGGCCCAAGAGGCACCAGCTCTCCCGCAGCTCTTCTTCCCTGACGCGACTGAAGCCTTGCTGAGGAAGCAGCGGCGAAGTGCTGTTCGCTCCAAGCCAAAGCCACTACGAAATCACAGCATTCGCTGAGAAATGTTCTGCGGGCTGCTGCTGCTTGCCTGAACCCTGTCTCACGGTGGGAGAAACCCGCATACAGCGAAAGCCTCTTTGCCTTGTCATCTGCCGTTGGAAAGCACAGCATTCATTGGTAAATCCGAGTTGTGTTTGGGGATGCTGCTGCTGCTTGCCTGAGCTTGTCTCCGCAGCACGATGAATGATACCCGCATGGGGCGAAATACTCTTTGCCCTAGCATCCCCTCTGCCTGAGAGAGAAGCATGGTTGCACACGTCTGTCACCGCGCTCCCCAGGAGCAATGTGTGGAAGGCGCAGCACGCCGCCCCCAGAAAAGAGAAGGATCCGTTGGCCTCTGGGTCGGGAAACGCTCGGGAAGCAGGATACCCTGCTGTGGCACGAACAGCAGGCTGGTGGCAAGACATGTATCCCCCCGCTCACTGTCCAGTGAGATGGAAGGTTGGCTGCTAAGGAGACAGGAGGGGACGACTAGGGCCGGGGCACGTGCTCCCCACTGAGGAAGGAGTCTGGGCAGAAGGCAGGCCTTTCCTGTGCCTCTGGTCCCATGGGGACAGCATCTCCTTGGCCAGCTGTACCAAGGGCAGACTTGGGCTTGCCACCAGGTGCCATACCCGCGACTCGCAGAAACAACCCCAAGGAGAAACGGGCAGTCAGATGCCGTCTTCCACCAGGATGTGGCAGCGATGGGGGTGACAGGGCTGTGCCGGGGATGGAGTGGAGACTGTCCCCTACAGTTCCCCTTCCAAGGGCACGGGCCGTGTGCAGGGATCCTGTCGCCACCTCTCTCCTGTGGTGAAGGCACTGGCATAGACCCCGAGTCTTCATGAGCGCCGGAACAAAAGGCAAAGCCTTACCTACCCCAGGAGATGGTAATAGGCATAGAGTGCCATGCTAGGCCACGCATGCTGCTTCAGGGTTGTAACTGTGTCTGCTTAGTTTGGCTTAGCAAGGTGAACCCCGGGTGCGAACTTGGAGTCCGGGGAAACAAGGCCCAAGAGGCAGCAGCTCTACGGCAGCTCTTCTTCCATGACGCGCACGAAGCCTTGCTGAGAAAACAGTGGTGAAGTGCGGTTCGCTCCAAGCGTAAAACCTCTGTGAAAGCACAACATTTGCTGAGAAATCAAAGTCGGTACTGTGGGCTGCTGCTGCTGGTTGCCTGAGCCCAGTCTCACGGTGGGAGAAACCCGCATACAACTTAAGGCTCTTTGCCCGTGCAACTCCTCAGGGAAAGCGCAGCATTGGTTGGGAAATCCGAGTTGGGTTTGGGGATGCTGCTGCTGCTTGCCTGAGCTAGTCTCCAGAGCACAGTGCACGAAACCCGCATGGAGCGAAATCCTCTTTGCTCTAGCACCCCTCTGCCTGAGAGAGAAGCGCGGTTGCGCCTGTGGAAAGAGCCTTAAGGAAAGGGACACGTCTTTCACTGCGCTCCCCAGGAGCATGTCTGTGGAAGGTGCAGCACGCTGCCCAGGCAGAAGAGCAGGAGCCGTTGGCCTTCTGGTCTGGAAACGGTTGCGAAGCAGGAGAGCCGGCCCTGGCAGGCACAGCGGCCGGTGGCAATACAAGTGTCACCCGCTCCCTGTTCAGAGAGACGGAAACCTGGCTGCTACGGAGAGAGGAGGGGATGAGTAGGGCAGGGCACGTGCTCCACTCTTGGGAAGGAGTCTGGGCAGAAAGCATGCCTGTCCTGAGCCTCTGGGCCCAAGGAGACAGCAGCTCTTTGGCCACCTGTCCCTGGGGCAGACATGTGCTAGCCACGAGGCGCCGAAGCTGAACTCGCAGAAACAGCTCCCTGAAATAACGGGGAGTCAGACGCCGTCTTCCTCCAGGATGTGGAAGCTTGGAGGAGGCACGGGGTTTAAGGGGAAGGGGTGGGGACAGTCCCCCAAAGCTCCCTATTACGTGCACGGGCCGTGTGCAGGGATCCTGTCACCTCTCCTTTCCTGTGGGAAAAGCACTGGCTTAGTCCGCCAGTCCGCCTGAGCGCCAGAGTAAAAGGCCAAGCGATGCCTACACGGGGAGATGGTAGTGTGTATAGGGTGCCATCCTAGGCTCAACACGATACTGCAGGGTTGTGGCTGAGTCACCTGGCAGGGTGAACCCAGGAAGCGAACATGGAGCCCGGGAAAGCAAGGCCCAAGAGGCACCAGCTCTCCCGCAGCTCTTCTTCCCTGACGCGACTGAAGCCTTGCTGAGGAAGCAGCGGCGAAGTGCTGTTCGCTCCAAGCCAAAGCCACTACGAAATCACAGCATTCGCTGAGAAATGTTCTGCGGGCTGCTGCTGCTTGCCTGAACCCTGTCTCACGGTGGGAGAAACCCGCATACAGCGAAAGCCTCTTTGCCTTGTCATCTGCCGTTGGAAAGCACAGCATTCATTGGTAAATCCGAGTTGTGTTTGGGGATGCTGCTGCTGCTTGCCTGAGCTTGTCTCCGCAGCACGATGAATGATACCCGCATGGGGCGAAATACTCTTTGCCCTAGCATCCCCTCTGCCTGAGAGAGAAGCATGGTTGCACACGTCTGTCACCGCGCTCCCCAGGAGCAATGTGTGGAAGGCGCAGCACGCCGCCCCCAGAAAAGAGAAGGATCCGTTGGCCTCTGGGTCGGGAAACGCTCGGGAAGCAGGATACCCTGCTGTGGCACGAACAGCAGGCTGGTGGCAAGACATGTATCCCCCCGCTCACTGTCCAGTGAGATGGAAGGTTGGCTGCTAAGGAGACAGGAGGGGACGACTAGGGCCGGGGCACGTGCTCCCCACTGAGGAAGGAGTCTGGGCAGAAGGCAGGCCTTTCCTGTGCCTCTGGTCCCATGGGGACAGCATCTCCTTGGCCAGCTGTACCAAGGGCAGACTTGGGCTTGCCACCAGGTGCCATACCCGCGACTCGCAGAAACAACCCCATGGAGAAACGGGCAGTCAGATGCCGTCTTCCACCAGGATGTGGCAGCGATGTGGGTGACAGGGCTGTGCCGGGGATGGAGTGGAGACTGTCCCCTACAGTTCCCCTTCCAAGGGCACGGGCCGTGTGCAGGGATCCTGTCGCCACCTCTCTCCTGTGGTGAAGGCACTGGCATAGACCCCGAGTCTTCATGAGCGCCGGAACAAAAGGCAAAGCCTTACCTACCCCAGGAGATGGTAATAGGCATAGAGTGCCATGCTAGGCCACGCATGCTGCTTCAGGGTTGTAACTGTGTCTGCTTAGTTTGGCTTAGCAAGGTGAACCCCGGGTGCGAACTTGGAGTCCGGGGAAACAAGGCCCAAGAGGCAGCAGCTCTACGGCAGCTCTTCTTCCATGACGCGCACGAAGCCTTGCTGAGAAAACAGTGGTGAAGTGCGGTTCGCTCCAAGCGTAAAACCTCTGTGAAAGCACAACATTCGCTGAGAAATCAAAGTCGGTACTGTGGGCTGCTGCTGCTGGTTGCCTGAGCCCAGTCTCACGGTGGGAGAAACCCGCATACAACTTAAGGCTCTTTGCCCGTGCAACTCCTCAGGGAAAGCGCAGCATTGGTTGGGAAATCCGAGTTGGGTTTGGGGATGCTGCTGCTGCTTGCCTGAGCTAGTCTCCAGAGCACAGTGCACGAAACCCGCATGGAGCGAAATCCTCTTTGCTCTAGCACCCCTCTGCCTGAGAGAGAAGCGCGGTTGCGCCTGTGGAAAGAGCCTTAAGGAAAGGGACACGTCTTTCACTGCGCTCCCCAGGAGCATGTCTGTGGAAGGTGCAGCACGCTGCCCAGGCAGAAGAGCAGGAGCCGTTGGCCTTCTGGTCTGGAAACGGTTGCGAAGCAGGAGAGCCGGCCCTGGCAGGCACAGCGGCCGGTGGCAATACAAGTGTCACCCGCTCCCTGTGCAGAGAGACGGAAGACTGGCTGCTACGGAGAGAGGAGGGGATGAGTAGGGCAGGGCACGTGCTCCACTCTTGGGAAGGAGTCTGGGCAGAAAGCATGCCTGTCCTGAGCCTCTGGGCACAAGGAGACAGCAGCTCTTTGGCCACCTGTCCCTGGGGCAGACATGTGCTAGCCACGAGGCGCCGAAGCTGAACTCGCAGAAACAGCTCCCTGAAATAACGGGGAGTCAGACGCCGTCTTCCTCCAGGATGTGGAAGCTTGGAGGAGGCACGGGGTTTAAGGGGAAGGGGTGGGGACAGTCCCCCAAAGCTCCCTATTACGTGCACGGGCCGTGTGCAGGGATCCTGTCACCTCTCCTTTCCTGTGGGAAAAGCACTGGCTTAGTCCGCCAGTCCGCCTGAGCGCCAGAGTAAAAGGCCAAGCGATGCCTACACGGGGAGATGGTAGTGTGTATAGGGTGCCATCCTAGGCTCAACACGATACTGCAGGGTTGTGGCTGAGTCACCTGGCAGGGTGAACCCAGGAAGCGAACATGGAGCCCGGGAAAGCAAGGCCCAAGAGGCACCAGCTCTCCCGCAGCTCTTCTTCCCTGACGCGACTGAAGCCTTGCTGAGGAAGCAGCGGCGAAGTGCTGTTCGCTCCAAGCCAAAGCCACTACGAAATCACAGCATTCGCTGAGAAATGTTCTGCGGGCTGCTGCTGCTTGCCTGAACCCTGTCTCACGGTGGGAGAAACCCGCATACAGCGAAAGCCTCTTTGCCTTGTCATCTGCCGTTGGAAAGCACAGCATTCATTGGTAAATCCGAGTTGTGTTTGGGGATGCTGCTGCTGCTTGCCTGAGCTTGTCTCCGCAGCACGATGTATGATACCCGCATGGGGCGAAATACTCTTTGCCCTAGCATCCCCTCTGCCTGAGAGAGAAGCATGGTTGCACACGTCTGTCACCGCGCTCCCCAGGAGCAATGTGTGGAAGGCGCAGCACGCCGCCCCCAGAAAAGAGAAGGATCCGTTGGCCTCTGGGTCGGGAAACGCTCGGGAAGCAGGATACCCTGCTGTGGCACGAACAGCAGGCTGGTGGCAAGACATGTATCCCCCCGCTCACTGTCCAGTGAGATGGAAGGTTGGCTGCTAAGGAGACAGGAGGGGACGACTAGGGCCGGGGCACGTGCTCCCCACTGAGGAAGGAGTCTGGGCAGAAGGCAGGCCTTTCCTGTGCCTCTGGTCCCATGGGGACAGCATCTCCTTGGCCAGCTGTACCAAGGGCAGACTTGGGCTTGCCACCAGGTGCCATACCCGCGACTCGCAGAAACAACCCCAAGGAGAAACGGGCAGTCAGATGCCGTCTTCCACCAGGATGTGGCAGCGATGAGGGTGACAGGGCTGTGCCGGGGATGGAGTGGAGACTGTCCCCTACAGTTCCCCTTCCAAGGGCACGGGCCGTGTGCAGGGATCCTGTCGCCACCTCTCTCCTGTGGTGAAGGCACTGGCATAGACCCCGAGTCTTCATGAGCGCCGGAACAAAAGGCAAAGCCTTACCTACCCCAGGAGATGGTAATAGGCATAGAGTGCCATGCTAGGCCACGCATGCTGCTTCAGGGTTGTATCTGTGTCTGCTTAGTTTGGCTTAGCAAGGTGAACCCCGGGTGCGAACTTGGAGTCCGGGGAAACAAGGCCCAAGAGGCAGCAGCTCTACGGCATCTCTTCTTCCATGACGCGCACGAAGCCTTGCTGAGAAAACAGTGGTGAAGTGCGGTTCGCTCCAAGCCCAAAACCTCTGTGAAAGCACAACATTCGCTGAGAAATCAAAGTCGGTTCTGTGGGCTGCTGCTGCTGGTTGCCTGAGCCCAGTCTCACGGTGGGAGAAACCCGCATACAACTTAAGGCTCTTTGCCCGTGCATCTCCTCAGGGAAAGCGCAGCATTGGTTGAGAAATCCGAGTTGGGTTTGGGGATGCTGCTGCTGCTTGCCTGAGCTAGTCTCCAGAGCACAGTGCACGAAACCCGCATGGAGCGAAATCCTCTTTGTTCTAGCACCCCTCTGCCTGAGAGAGAAGCGCGGTTGCGCCTGTGGAAAGAGCCTTAAGGAAAGGGACACGTCTTTCACTGCGCTCCCCAGGAGCATGTCTGTGGAAGGTGCAGCACGCTGCCCAGGCAGAAGAGCAGGAGCCGTTGGCCTTCTGGTCTGGAAACGGTTGCGAAGCAGGAGAGCCGGCCCTGGCAGGCACAGCGGACGGTGGCAATACAAGTGTCACCGGCTCCCTGTGCAGAGAGACGGAAGCCTGGCTGCTACGGAGAGAGGAGGGGATGAGTAGGGCAGGGCGCGTGCTCCACTCTTAGGAAGGAGTCTGGGCAGAAAGCATGCCTGTCCTGAGCCTCTGGGCCCAAGGAGACAGCAGCTCTTTGGCCACCTGTCCCTGGGGCATACATGTGCTAGCCACGAGGCGCCGAAGCTGAACTCGCAGAAACAGCTCCCTGAAATAACGGGGAGTCAGACGCCGTCTTCCTCCAGGATGTGGAAGCTTGGAGGAGGCACGGGGTTTAAGGGGAAGGGGTGGGGACAGTCCCCCAAAGCTCCCTATTACGTGCACGGGCCGTGTGCAGGGATCTTGTCACCTCTCCTTTCCTGTGGGAAAAGCACTGGCTTAGTCCGCCAGTCCGCCTGAGCGCCAGAGTAAAAGGCCAAGCGATGCCTACACGGGGAGATGGTAGTGTGTATAAGGTGCCATCCTAGGCTCAACACGATACTGCAGGGTTGTGGCTGAGTCACCTGGCAGGGTGAACCCAGGAAGCGAACATGGAGACCGGGAAAGTAAGGCCCAAGAGGCACCAGCTCTCCCGCAGCTCTTCTTCCCTGACGCGACTGAAGCCTTGCTGAGGAAGCAGCGGCGAAGTGCTGTTCGCTCCAAGCCAAAGCCACTACGAAATCACAGCATTCGCTGAGAAATGTTCTGCGGGCTGCTGCTGCTTGCCTGAACCCTGTCTCACGGTGGGAGAAACCCGCATACAGCGAAAGCCTCTTTGCCTTGTCATCTGCCGTTGGAAAGCACAGCATTCATTGGTATATCCGAGTTGTGTTTGGGGATGCTGCTGCTGCTTGCCTGAGCTTGTCTCCGCAGCACGATGAATGATACACGCATGGGGCGAAATACTCTTTGCCCTAGCATCCCCTCTGCCTGAGAGAGAAGCATGGTTGCACACGTCTGTCACCGCGCTCCCCAGGAGCAATGTGTGGAAGGCGCAGCACGCCGCCCCCAGAAAAGAGAAGGATCCGTTGGCCTCTGGGTCGGGAAACGCTCGGGAAGCAGGATACCCTGCTGTGGCACGAACAGCAGGCTGGGGGCAAGACAAGTATCCCCCCGCTCACTGTCCAGAGAGATGGAAGGCTGGCTGCTAAGGAGACAGGAGGGGACGACTAGGGCCGGGGCACGTGCTCCCCACTGAGGAAGGAGTCTGGGCAGAAGGCAGGCCTTTCCTGTGCGTCTGGTCCCATGGGGACAGCATCTCCTTGGCCAGCTGTACCAAGGGCAGACGGACTTGCCACCAGGTGCCATACCCGCGACTCGCAGAAACAACCCCAAGGAGAAACGGGCAGTCAGATGCCGTCTTCCACCAGGATGTGGCAGCGATGTGGGTGACAGGGCTGTGCCGGGGATGGAGTGGAGACTGTCCCCTACAGTTTCCCTTCCAAGGGCACGGGCCGTGTGCAGGGATCCTGTCGCCACCTCTCTCCTGTGGTGAAGGCACTGGCATAGACCCCGAGTCTTCATGAGCGCCGGAACAAAAGGCAAAGCCTTACCTACCCCAGGAGATGGTAATAGGCATAGAGTGCCATGCTAGGCCACGCATGCTGCTTCAGGGTTGTAACTGTGTCTGCTTAGTTTGGCTTAGCAAGGTGAACCCCGGGTGCGAACTTGGAGCCCGGGGAAACAAGGCCCAAGAGGCAGCAGCTCTACGGCATCTCTTCTTCCATGACGCGCACGAAGCCTTGCTGAGAAAACAGTGGTGAAGTGCGGTTCGCTCCAAGCCCAAAACCTCTGTGAAAGCACAACATTCGCTGAGAAATCAAAGTCAGTACTGTGGGCTGCTGCTGCTGGTTGCCTGAGCCCAGTCTCACGGTGGGAGAAACCCGCATACAACTTAAGGCTCTTTGCCCGTGCATCTCCTCAGGGAAAGCGCAGCATTGGTTGGGAAATCCGAGTTGGGTTTGGGGATGCTGCTGCTGCTTGCCTGAGCTAGTCTCCAGAGCACAGTGCACGAAACCCGCATGGAGCGAAATCCTCTTTGCTCTAGCACCCCTCTGCCTGAGAAGCGCGGTTGCGCCTGTGGAAAGAGCCTTAAGGAAAGGGTCACGTCTTTCACTGCGCTCCCCAGGAGCATGTCTGTGGAAGGTGCAGCACGCTGCCCAGGCAGAAGAGCAGGAGCCGTTGGCCTTCTGGTCTGGAAACGGTTGCGAAGCAGGAGAGCCGGCCCTGGCAGGCACAGCGGCCGGTGGCAATACAAGTGTCACCCGCTCCCTGTGCAGAGAGACGGAAGCCTGGCTGCTACGGAGAGAGGAGGGGATGAGTAGGGCAGGGCGCGTACTCCACTCTTAGGAAGGAGTCTGGGCAGAAAGCATGCCTGTCCTGAGCCTCTGGGCCCAAGGAGACAGCAGCTCTTTGGCCACCTGTCCCTGGGGCAGACATGTGCTAGCCACGAGGCGCCGAAGCTGAACTCGCAGAAACAGCTCCCTGAAATAACGGAGAGTCAGACGCCGTCTTCCTCCAGGATGTGGAAGCTTGGAGGAGGCACGGGGTTTAAGGGGAAGGGGTGGGGACAGTCCCCCAAAGCTCCCTATTACGTGCACGGGCCGTGTGCAGGGATCCTGTCACCTCTCCTTTCCTGTGGGAAAAGCACTGGCTTAGTCCGCCAGTCCGCCTGAGCGCCAGAGTAAAAGGCCAAGCGATGCCTACACGGGGAGATGGTAGTGTGTATAGGGTGCCATCCTAGGCTCAACACGATACTGCAGGGTTGTGGCTGAGTCACCTGGCAGGGTGAACCCAGGAAGCGAACATGGAGCCCGGGAAAGCAAGGCCCAAGAGGCACCAGCTCTCCCGCAGCTCTTCTTCCCTGACGCGACTGAAGCCTTGCTGAGGAAGCAGCGGCGAAGTGCTGTTCGCTCCAAGCCAAAGCCACTACGAAATCACAGCATTCGCTGAGAAATGTTCTGCGGGCTGCTGCTGCTTGCCTGAACCCTGTCTCACGGTGGGAGAAACCCGCATACAGCGAAAGCCTCTTTGCCTTGTCATCTGCCGTTGGAAAGCACAGCATTCATTGGTAAATCCGAGTTGTGTTTGGGGATGCTGCTGCTGCTTGCCTGAGCTTGTCTCCGCAGCACGATGTATGATACCCGCATGGGGCGAAATACTCTTTGCCCTAGCATCCCCTCTGCCTGAGAGAGAAGCATGGTTGCACACGTCTGTCACCGCGCTCCCCAGGAGCAATGTGTGGAAGGCGCAGCACGCCGCCCCCAGAAAAGAGAAGGATCCGTTGGCCTCTGGGTCGGGAAACGCTCGGGAAGCAGGATACCCTGCTGTGGCACGAACAGCAGGCTGGTGGCAAGACATGTATCCCCCCGCTCACTGTCCAGTGAGATGGAAGGTTGGCTGCTAAGGAGACAGGAGGGGACGACTAGGGCCGGGGCACGTGCTCCCCACTGAGGAAGGAGTCTGGGCAGAAGGCAGGCCTTTCCTGTGCCTCTGGTCCCATGGGGACAGCATCTCCTTGGCCAGCTGTACCAAGGGCAGACTTGGGCTTGCCACCAGGTGCCATACCCGCGACTCGCAGAAACAACCCCAAGGAGAAACGGGCAGTCAGATGCCGTCTTCCACCAGGATGTGGCAGCGATGAGGGTGACAGGGCTGTGCCGGGGATGGAGTGGAGACTGTCCCCTACAGTTCCCCTTCCAAGGGCACGGGCCGTGTGCAGGGATCCTGTCGCCACCTCTCTCCTGTGGTGAAGGCACTGGCATAGACCCCGAGTCTTCATGAGCGCCGGAACAAAAGGCAAAGCCTTACCTACCCCAGGAGATGGTAATAGGCATAGAGTGCCATGCTAGGCCACGCATGCTGCTTCAGGGTTGTATCTGTGTCTGCTTAGTTTGGCTTAGCAAGGTGAACCCCGGGTGCGAACTTGGAGTCCGGGGAAACAAGGCCCAAGAGGCAGCAGCTCTACGGCATCTCTTCTTCCATGACGCGCACGAAGCCTTGCTGAGAAAACAGTGGTGAAGTGCGGTTCGCTCCAAGCCCAAAACCTCTGTGAAAGCACAACATTCGCTGAGAAATCAAAGTCGGTTCTGTGGGCTGCTGCTGCTGGTTGCCTGAGCCCAGTCTCACGGTGGGAGAAACCCGCATACAACTTAAGGCTCTTTGCCCGTGCATCTCCTCAGGGAAAGCGCAGCATTGGTTGAGAAATCCGAGTTGGGTTTGGGGATGCTGCTGCTGCTTGCCTGAGCTAGTCTCCAGAGCACAGTGCACGAAACCCGCATGGAGCGAAATCCTCTTTGTTCTAGCACCCCTCTGCCTGAGAGAGAAGCGCGGTTGCGCCTGTGGAAAGAGCCTTAAGGAAAGGGACACGTCTTTCACTGCGCTCCCCAGGAGCATGTCTGTGGAAGGTGCAGCACGCTGCCCAGGCAGAAGAGCAGGAGCCGTTGGCCTTCTGGTCTGGAAACGGTTGCGAAGCAGGAGAGCCGGCCCTGGCAGGCACAGCGGACGGTGGCAATACAAGTGTCACCGGCTCCCTGTGCAGAGAGACGGAAGCCTGGCTGCTACGGAGAGAGGAGGGGATGAGTAGGGCAGGGCGCGTGCTCCACTCTTAGGAAGGAGTCTGGGCAGAAAGCATGCCTGTCCTGAGCCTCTGGGCCCAAGGAGACAGCAGCTCTTTGGCCACCTGTCCCTGGGGCAGACATGTGCTAGCCACGAGGCGCCGAAGCTGAACTCGCAGAAACAGCTCCCTGAAATAACGGGGAGTCAGACGCCGTCTTCCTCCAGGATGTGGAAGCTTGGAGGAGGCACGGGGTTTAAGGGGAAGGGGTGGGGACAGTCCCCCAAAGCTCCCTATTACGTGCACGGGCCGTGTGCAGGGATCTTGTCACCTCTCCTTTCCTGTGGGAAAAGCACTGGCTTAGTCCGCCAGTCCGCCTGAGCGCCAGAGTAAAAGGCCAAGCGATGCCTACACGGGGAGATGGTAGTGTGTATAAGGTGCCATCCTAGGCTCAACACGATACTGCAGGGTTGTGGCTGAGTCACCTGGCAGGGTGAACCCAGGAAGCGAACATGGAGACCGGGAAAGCAAGGCCCAAGAGGCACCAGCTCTCCCGCAGCTCTTCTTCCCTGACGCGACTGAAGCCTTGCTGAGGAAGCAGCGGCGAAGTGCTGTTCGCTCCAAGCCAAAGCCACTACGAAATCACAGCATTCGCTGAGAAATGTTCTGCGGGCTGCTGCTGCTTGCCTGAACCCTGTCTCACGGTGGGAGAAACCCGCATACAGCGAAATGCTCTTTGCCTTGTCATCTGCCGTTGGAAAGCACAGCATTCATTGGTATATCCGAGTTGTGTTTGGGGATGCTGCTGCTGCTTGCCTGAGCTTGTCTCCGCAGCACGATGAATGATACACGCATGGGGCGAAATACTCTTTGCCCTAGCATCCCCTCTGCCTGAGAGAGAAGCATGGTTGCACACGTCTGTCACCGCGCTCCCCAGGAGCAATGTGTGGAAGGCGCAGCACGCCGCCCCCAGAAAAGAGAAGGATCCGTTGGCCTCTGGGTCGGGAAACGCTCGGGAAGCAGGATACCCTGCTGTGGCACGAACAGCAGGCTGGGGGCAAGACAAGTATCCCCCCGCTCACTGTCCAGAGAGATGGAAGGCTGGCTGCTAAGGAGACAGGAGGGGACGACTAGGGCCGGGGCACGTGCTCCCCACTGAGGAAGGAGTCTGGGCAGAAGGCAGGCCTTTCCTGTGCCTCTGGTCCCATGGGGACAGCATCTCCTTGGCCAGCTGTACCAAGGGCAGACGGGCTTGCCACCAGGTGCCATACCCGCGACTCGCAGAAACAACCCCAAGGAGAAACGGGCAGTCAGATGCCGTCTTCCACCAGGATGTGGCAGCGATGTGGGTGACAGGGCTGTGCCGGGGATGGAGTGGAGACTGTCCCCTACAGTTTCCCTTCCAAGGGCACGGGCCGTGTGCAGGGATCCTGTCGCCACCTCTCTCCTGTGGTGAAGGCACTGGCATAGACCCCGAGTCTTCATGAGCGCCGGAACAAAAGGCAAAGCCTTACCTACCCCAGGAGATGGTAATAGGCATAGAGTGCCATGCTAGGCCACGCATGCTGCTTCAGGGTTGTAACTGTGTCTGCTTAGTTTGGCTTAGCAAGGTGAACCCCGGGTGCGAACTTGGAGCCCGGGGAAACAAGGCCCAAGAGGCAGCAGCTCTACGGCATCTCTTCTTCCATGACGCGCACGAAGCCTTGCTGAGAAAACAGTGGTGAAGTGCGGTTCGCTCCAAGCCCAAAACCTCTGTGAAAGCACAACATTCGCTGAGAAATCAAAGTCAGTACTGTGGGCTGCTGCTGCTGGTTGCCTGAGCCCAGTCTCACGGTGGGAGAAACCCGCATACAACTTAAGGCTCTTTGCCCGTGCATCTCCTCAGGGAAAGCGCAGCATTGGTTGGGAAATCCGAGTTGGGTTTGGGGATGCTGCTGCTGCTTGCCTGAGCTAGTCTCCAGAGCACAGTGCACGAAACCCGCATGGAGCGAAATCCTCTTTGCTCTAGCACCCCTCTGCCTGAGAAGCGCGGTTGCGCCTGTGGAAAGAGCCTTAAGGAAAGGGTCACGTCTTTCACTGCGCTCCCCAGGAGCATGTCTGTGGAAGGTGCAGCACGCTGCCCAGGCAGAAGAGCAGGAGCCGTTGGCCTTCTGGTCTGGAAACGGTTGCGAAGCAGGAGAGCCGGCCCTGGCAGGCACAGCGGCCGGTGGCAATACAAGTGTCACCCGCTCCCTGTGCAGAGAGACGGAAGCCTGGCTGCTACGGAGAGAGGAGGGGATGAGTAGGGCAGGGCGCGTGCTCCACTCTTAGGAAGGAGTCTGGGCAGAAAGCATGCCTGTCCTGAGCCTCTGGGCCCAAGGAGACAGCAGCTCTTTGGCCACCTGTCCCTGGGGCAGACATGTGCTAGCCACGAGGCGCCGAAGCTGAACTCGCAGAAACAGCTCCCTGAAATAACGGAGAGTCAGACGCCGTCTTCCTCCAGGATGTGGAAGCTTGGAGGAGGCACGGGGTTTAAGGGGAAGGGGTGGGGACAGTCCCCCAAAGCTCCCTATTACGTGCACGGGCCGTGTGCAGGGATCCTGTCACCTCTCCTTTCCTGTGGGAAAAGCACTGGCTTAGTCCGCCAGTCCGCCTGAGCGCCAGAGTAAAAGGCCAAGCGATGCCTACACGGGGAGATGGTAGTGTGTATAGGGTGCCATCCTAGGCTCAACACGATACTGCAGGGTTGTGGCTGAGTCACCTGGCAGGGTGAACCCAGGAAGCGAACATGGAGCCCGGGAAAGCAAGGCCCAAGAGGCACCAGCTCTCCCGCAGCTCTTCTTCCCTGACGCGACTGAAGCCTTGCTGAGGAAGCAGCGGCGAAGTGCTGTTCGCTCCAAGCCAAAGCCACTACGAAATCACAGCATTCGCTGAGAAATGTTCTGCGGGCTGCTGCTGCTTGCCTGAACCCTGTCTCACGGTGGGAGAAACCCGCATACAGGGAAAGCCTCTTTGCCTTGTCATCTGCCGTTGGAAAGCACAGCATTCATTGGTAAATCCGAGTTGTGTTTGGGGATGCTGCTGCTGCTTGCCTGAGCTTGTCTCCGCAGCACGATGAATGATACCCGCATGGGGCGAAATACTCTTTGCCCTAGCATCCCCTCTGCCTGAGAGAGAAGCATGGTTGCACACGAATGTCACCGCGCTCCCCAGGAGCAATGTGTGGAAGGCGCAGCACGCCGCCCCCAGAAAAGAGAAGGATCCGTTGGCCTCTGGGTCGGGAAACGCTCGGGAAGCAGGATACCCTGCTGTGGCACGAACAGCAGGCTGGTGGCAAGACATGTATCCCCCCGCTCACTGTCCAGTGAGATGGAAGGTTGGCTGCTAAGGAGACAGGAGGGGACGACTAGGGCCGGGGCACGTGCTCCCCACTGAGGAAGGAGTCTGGGCAGAAGGCAGGCCTTTCCTGTGCCTCTGGTCCCATGGGGACAGCATCTCCTTGGCCAGCTGTACCAAGGGCAGACTTGGGCTTGCCACCAGGTGCCATACCCGCGACTCGCAGAAACAACCCCAAGGAGAAACGGGCAGTCAGATGCCGTCTTCCACCAGGATGTGGCAGCGATGTGGGTGACAGGGCTGTGCCGGGGATGGAGTGGAGACTGTCCCCTACAGTTCCCCTTCCAAGGGCACGGGCCGTGTGCAGGGATCCTGTCGCCACCTCTCTCCTGTGGTGAAGGCACTGGCATAGACCCCGAGTCTTCATGAGCGCCGGAACAAAAGGCAAAGCCTTACCTACCCCAGGAGATGGTAATAGGCATAGAGTGCCATGCTAGGCCACGCATGCTGCTTCAGGGTTGTAACTGTGTCTGCTTAGTTTGGCTTAGCAAGGTGAACCCCGGGTGCGAACTTGGAGTCCGGGGAAACAAGGCCCAAGAGGCAGCAGCTCTACGGCAGCTCTTCTTCCATGACGCGCACGAAGCCTTGCTGAGAAAACAGTGGTGAAGTGCGGTTCGCTCCAAGCCCAAAACCTCTGAGAAAGCACAACATTCGCTGAGAAATCAAAGTCGGTACTGTGAGCTGCTGCTGCTGGTTGCCTGAGCCCAGTCTCACGGTGGGAGAAACCCGCATACAACTTAAGGCTCTTTGCCCGTGCATCTCCTCAGGGAAAGCGCAGCATTGGTTGGGAAATCCTAGTTGGGTTTGGGGATGCTGCTGCTGCTTGCCTGAGCTAGGCTCCAGAGCACAGTGCACGAAACCCGCATGGAGCGAAATCCTCTTTGCTCTAGCACCCCTCTGCCTGAGAAGCGCGGTTGCGCCTGTGGAAAGAGCCTTAAGGAAAGGGACACGTCTTTCACTGCGCTCCCCAGGAGCATGTCTGTGGAAGGTGCAGCACGCTGCCCAGGCAGAAGAGCAGGAGCCGTTGGCCTTCTGGTCTGGAAATGGTTGCGAAGCAGGAGAGCCGGCCCTGGCAGGCACAGCGGCCGGTGGCAATACAAGTGTCACCCGCTCCCTGTGCAGAGAGACGGAAGCCTGGCTGCTACGGAGAGAGGAGGGGATGAGTAGGGCAGGGCGCGTGCTCCACTCTTAGGAAGGAGTCTGGGCAGAAAGCATGCCTGTCCTGAGCCTCTGGGCCCAAGGAGACAGCAGCTCTTTGGCCACCTGTCCCTGGGGCAGACATGTGCTAGCCACGAGGCGCCGAAGCTGAACTCGCAGAAACAGCTCCCTGAAATAACGGAGAGTCAGACGCCGTCTTCCTCCAGGATGTGGAAGCTTGGAGGAGGCACGGGGTTTAAGGGGAAGGGGTGGGGACAGTCCCCCAAAGCTCCCTATTACGTGCACGGGCCGTGTGCAGGGATCCTGTCACCTCTCCTTTCCTGTGGGAAAAGCACTGGCTTAGTCCGCCAGTCCGCCTGAGCGCCAGAGTAAAAGGCCAAGCGATGCCTACACGGGGAGATGGTAGTGTGTATAGGGTGCCATCCTAGGCTCAACACGATACTGCAGGGTTGTGGCTGAGTCACCTGGCAGGGTGAACCCAGGAAGCGAACATGGAGCCCGGGAAAGCAAGGCCCAAGAGGCACCAGCTCTCCCGCAGCTCTTCTTCCCTGACGCGACTGAAGCCTTGCTGAGGAAGCAGCGGCGAAGTGCTGTTCGCTCCAAGCCAAAGCCACTACGAAATCACAGCATTCGCTGAGAAATGTTCTGCGGGCTGCTGCTGCTTGCCTGAACCCTGTCTCACGGTGGGAGAAACCCGCATACAGCGAAAGCCTCTTTGCCTTGTCATCTGCCGTTGGAAAGCACAGCATTCATTGGTAAATCCGAGTTGTGTTTGGGGATGCTGCTGCTGCTTGCCTGAGCTTGTCTCCGCAGCACGATGAATGATACCCGCATGGGGCGAAATACTCTTTGCCCTAGCATCCCCTCTGCCTGAGAGAGAAGCATGGTTGCACACGAATGTCACCGCGCTCCCCAGGAGCAATGTGTGGAAGGCGCAGCACGCCGCCCCCAGAAAAGAGAAGGATCCGTTGGCCTCTGGGTCGGGAAACGCTCGGGAAGCAGGATACCCTGCTGTGGCACGAACAGCAGGCTGGTGGCAAGACATGTATCCCCCCGCTCACTGTCCAGTGAGATGGAAGGTTGGCTGCTAAGGAGACAGGAGGGGACGACTAGGGCCGGGGCACGTGCTCCCCACTGAGGAAGGAGTCTGGGCAGAAGGCAGGCCTTTCCTGTGCCTCTGGTCCCATGGGGACAGCATCTCCTTGGCCAGCTGTACCAAGGGCAGACTTGGGCTTGCCACCAGGTGCCATACCCGCGACTCGCAGAAACAACCCCAAGGAGAAACGGGCAGTCAGATGCCGTCTTCCACCAGGATGTGGCAGCGATGTGGGTGACAGGGCTGTGCCGGGGATGGAGTGGAGACTGTCCCCTACAGTTCCCCTTCCAAGGGCACGGGCCGTGTGCAGGGATCCTGTCGCCACCTCTCTCCTGTGGTGAAGGCACTGGCATAGACCCCGAGTCTTCATGAGCGCCGGAACAAAAGGCAAAGCCTTACCTACCCCAGGAGATGGTAATAGGCATAGAGTGCCATGCTAGGCCACGCA
Source organism: Mustela lutreola (assembly GCF_030435805.1). Classification (NCBI taxonomy): domain Eukaryota; kingdom Metazoa; phylum Chordata; class Mammalia; order Carnivora; family Mustelidae; genus Mustela; species Mustela lutreola. Next base: position 60,967,875 of record NC_081305.1, on the reverse strand, counting down.
TGCTGCTTCAGGGTTGTAACTGTGTCTGCTTAGTTTGGCTTAGCAAGGTGAACCCCGGGTGCGAACTTGGAGTCCGGGGAAACAAGGCCCAAGAGGCAGCAGCTCTACGGCAGCTCTTCTTCCATGACGCGCACGAAGCCTTGCTGAGAAAACAGTGGTGAAGTGCGGTTCGCTCCAAGCGCAAAACCTCTGAGAAAGCACAACATTCGCTGAGAAATCAAAGTCGGTACTGTGGGCTGCTGCTGCTGGTTGCCTGAGCCCAGTCTCACGGTGGGAGAAACCCGCATACAACTTAAGGCTCTTTGCCCGTGCATCTCCTCAGGGAAAGCGCAGCATTGGTTGGGAAATCCGAGTTGGGTTTGGGGATGCTGCTGCTGCTTGCCTGAGCTAGTCTCCAGAGCACAGTGCACGAAACCCGCATGGAGCGAAATCCTCTTGGCTCTAGCACCCCTCTGCCTGAGAGAGAAGCGCGGTTGCGCCTGTGGAAAGAGCCTTAAGGAAAGGGACACGTCTTTCACTGCGCTCCCCAGGAGCATGTCTGTGGAAGGTGCAGCACGCTGCCCAGGCAGAAGAGCAGGAGCCGTTGGCCTTCTGGTCTGGAAACGGTTGCGAAGCAGGAGAGCCGGCCCTGGCAGGCACAGCGGCCGGTGGCAATACAAGTGTCACCCGCTCCCTGTGCAGAGAGACGGAAGCCTGGCTGCTACGGAGAGAGGAGGGGATGAGTAGGGCAGGGCGCGTGCTCCACTCTTGGGAAGGAGTCTGGGCAGAAAGCATGCCTGTCCTGAGCCTCTGGGCCCAAGGAGACAGCAGCTCTTTGGCCACCTGTCCCTGGGGCAGACATGTGCTAGCCACGAGGCGCCGAAGCTGAACTCGCAGAAACAGCTCCCTGAAATAACGGGGAGTCAGACGCCGTCTTCCTCCAGGATGTGGAAGCTTGGAGGAGGCACGGGGTTTAAGGGGAAGGGGTGGGGAGAGTCCCCCAAAGCTCCCTATTACGTGTACGGGCCGTGTGCAGGGATCCTGTCACCTCTCCTTTCCTGTGGGAAAAGCACTGGCTTAGTCCGCCAGTCCGCCTGAGCGCCAGAGTAAAAGGCCAAGCGATGCCTACACGGGGAGATGGTAGTGTGTATAGGGTGCCATCCTAGGCTCAACACGATACTGCAGGGTTGTGGCTGAGTCACCTGGCAGGGTGAAACCAGGAAGCGAACATGGAGCCCGGGAAAGCAAGGCCCAAGAGGCACCAGCTCTCCCGCAGCTCTTCTTCCCTGACGCGACTGAAGCCTTGCTGAGGAAGCAGCGGCGAAGTGCTGTTCGCTCCAAGCCAAAGCCACTACGAAATCACAGCATTCGCTGAGAAATGTTCTGCGGGCTGCTGCTGCTTGCCTGAACCCTGTCTCACGGTGGGAGAAACCCGCATACAGCGAAAGCCTCCTTGCCTTGTCATCTGCCGTTGGAAAGCACAGCATTCATTGGTAAATCCGAGTTGTGTTTGGGGATGCTGCTGCTGCTTGCCTGAGCTTGTCTCCGCAGCACGATGAATGATACCCGCATGGGGCGAAATACTCTTTGCCCTAGCATCCCCTCTGCCTGAGAGAGAAGCATGGTTGCACACGAATGTCACCGCGCTCCCCAGGAGCAATGTGTGGAAGGCGCAGCACGCCGCCCCCAGAAAAGAGAAGGATCCGTTGGCCTCTGGGTCGGGAAACGCTCGGGAAGCAGGATACCCTGCTGTGGCACGAACAGCAGGCTGGTGGCAAGACATGTATCCCCCCGCTCACTGTCCAGTGAGATGGAAGGTTGGCTGCTAAGGAGACAGGAGGGGACGACTAGGGCCGGGGCACGTGCTCCCCACTGAGGAAGGAGTCTGGGCAGAAGGCAGGCCTTTCCTGTGCCTCTGGTCCCATGGGGACAGCATCTCCTTGGCCAGCTGTACCAAGGGCAGACTTGGGCTTGCCACCAGGTGCCATACCCGCGACTCGCAGAAACAACCCCAAGGAGAAACGGGCAGTCAGATGCCGTCTTCCACCAGGATGTGGCAGCGATGTGGGTGACAGTGCTGTGCCGGGGATGGAGTGGAGACTGTCCCCTACAGTTCCCCTTCCAAGGGCACGGGCCGTGTGCAGGGATCCTGTCGCCACCTCTCTCCTGTGGTGAAGGCACTGGCATAGACCCCGAGTCTTCATGAGCGCCGGAACAAAAGGCAAAGCCTTACCTACCCCAGGAGATGGTAATAGGCATAGAGTGCCATGCTAGGCCACGCATGCTGCTTCAGGGTTGTATCTGTGTCTGCTTAGTTTGGCTTAGCAAGGTGAACCCCGGGTGCGAACTTGGAGCCCGGGGAAACAAGGCCCAAGAGGCAGCAGCTCTACGGCAGCTCTTCTTCCATGACGCGCACGAAGCCTTGCTGAGAAAACAGTGGTGAAGTGCGGTTCGCTCCAAGCCCAAAACCTCTGAGAAAGCACAACATTCGCTGAGAAATCAAAGTCGGTACTGTGAGCTGCTGCTGCTGGTTGCCTGAGCCCAGTCTCACGGTGGGAGAAACCCGCATACAACTTAAGGCTCTTTGCCCGTGCATCTCCTCAGGGAAAGCGCAGCATTGGTTGGGAAATCCGAGTTGGGTTTGGGGATGCTGCTGCTGCTTGCCTGAGCTAGGCTCCAGAGCACAGTGCACGAAACCCGCATGGAGCGAAATCCTCTTTGCTCTAGCACCCCTCTGCCTGAGAAGCGCGGTTGCGCCTGTGGAAAGAGCCTTAAGGAAAGGGACACGTCTTTCACTGCGCTCCCCAGGAGCATGTCTGTGGAAGGTGCAGCACGCTGCCCAGGCAGAAGAGCAGGAGCCGTTGGCCTTCTGGTCTGGAAATGGTTGCGAAGCAGGAGAGCCGGCCCTGGCAGGCACAGCGGCCGGTGGCAATACAAGTGTCACCCGCTCCCTGTGCAGAGAGACGGAAGCCTGGCTGCTACGGAGAGAGGAGGGGATGAGTAGGGCAGGGCGCGTGCTCCACTCTTAGGAAGGAGTCTGGGCAGAAAGCATGCCTGTCCTGAGCCTCTGGGCCCAAGGAGACAGCAGCTCTTTGGCCACCTGTCCCTGGGGCAGACATGTGCTAGCCACGAGGCGCCGAAGCTGAACTCGCAGAAACAGCTCCCTGAAATAACGGAGAGTCAGACGCCGTCTTCCTCCAGGATGTGGAAGCTTGGAGGAGGCACGGGGTTTAAGGGGAAGGGGTGGGGACAGTCCCCCAAAGCTCCCTATTACGTGCACGGGCCGTGTGCAGGGATCCTGTCACCTCTCCTTTCCTGTGGGAAAAGCACTGGCTTAGTCCGCCAGTCCGCCTGAGCGCCAGAGTAAAAGGCCAAGCGATGCCTACACGGGGAGATGGTAGTGTGTATAGGGTGCCATCCTAGGCTCAACACGATACTGCAGGGTTGTGGCTGAGTCACCTGGCAGGGTGAACCCAGGAAGCGAACATGGAGCCCGGGAAAGCAAGGCCCAAGAGGCACCAGCTCTCCCGCAGCTCTTCTTCCCTGACGCGACTGAAGCCTTGCTGAGGAAGCAGCGGCGAAGTGCTGTTCGCTCCAAGCCAAAGCCACTACGAAATCACAGCATTCGCTGAGAAATGTTCTGCGGGCTGCTGCTGCTTGCCTGAACCCTGTCTCACGGTGGGAGAAACCCGCATACAGCGAAAGCCTCTTTGCCTTGTCATCTGCCGTTGGAAAGCACAGCATTCATTGGTAAATCCGAGTTGTGTTTGGGGATGCTGCTGCTGCTTGCCTGAGCTTGTCTCCGCAGCACGATGAATGATACCCGCATGGGGCGAAATACTCTTTGCCCTAGCATCCCCTCTGCCTGAGAGAGAAGCATGGTTGCACACGAATGTCACCGCGCTCCCCAGGAGCAATGTGTGGAAGGCGCAGCACGCCGCCCCCAGAAAAGAGAAGGATCCGTTGGCCTCTGGGTCGGGAAACGCTCGGGAAGCAGGATACCCTGCTGTGGCACGAACAGCAGGCTGGTGGCAAGACATGTATCCCCCCGCTCACTGTCCAGTGAGATGGAAGGTTGGCTGCTAAGGAGACAGGAGGGGACGACTAGGGCCGGGGCACGTGCTCCCCACTGAGGAAGGAGTCTGGGCAGAAGGCAGGCCTTTCCTGTGCCTCTGGTCCCATGGGGACAGCATCTCCTTGGCCAGCTGTACCAAGGGCAGACTTGGGCTTGCCACCAGGTGCCATACCCGCGACTCGCAGAAACAACCCCAAGGAGAAACGGGCAGTCAGATGCCGTCTTCCACCAGGATGTGGCAGCGATGTGGGTGACAGGGCTGTGCCGGGGATGGAGTGGAGACTGTCCCCTACAGTTCCCCTTCCAAGGGCACGGGCCGTGTGCAGGGATCCTGTCGCCACCTCTCTCCTGTGGTGAAGGCACTGGCATAGACCCCGAGTCTTCATGAGCGCCGGAACAAAAGGCAAAGCCTTACCTACCCCAGGAGATGGTAATAGGCATAGAGTGCCATGCTAGGCCACGCATGCTGCTTCAGGGTTGTAACTGTGTCTGCTTAGTTTGGCTTAGCAAGGTGAACCCCGGGTGCGAACTTGGAGTCCGGGGAAACAAGGCCCAAGAGGCAGCAGCTCTACGGCAGCTCTTCTTCCATGACGCGCACGAAGCCTTGCTGAGAAAACAGTGGTGAAGTGCGGTTCGCTCCAAGCGCAAAACCTCTGAGAAAGCACAACATTCGCTGAGAAATCAAAGTCGGTACTGTGGGCTGCTGCTGCTGGTTGCCTGAGCCCAGTCTCACGGTGGGAGAAACCCGCATACAACTTAAGGCTCTTTGCCCGTGCATCTCCTCAGGGAAAGCGCAGCATTGGTTGGGAAATCCGAGTTGGGTTTGGGGATGCTGCTGCTGCTTGCCTGAGCTAGTCTCCAGAGCACAGTGCACGAAACCCGCATGGAGCGAAATCCTCTTGGCTCTAGCACCCCTCTGCCTGAGAGAGAAGCGCGGTTGCGCCTGTGGAAAGAGCCTTAAGGAAAGGGACACGTCTTTCACTGCGCTCCCCAGGAGCATGTCTGTGGAAGGTGCAGCACGCTGCCCAGGCAGAAGAGCAGGAGCCGTTGGCCTTCTGGTCTGGAAACGGTTGCGAAGCAGGAGAGCCGGCCCTGGCAGGCACAGCGGCCGGTGGCAATACAAGTGTCACCCGCTCCCTGTGCAGAGAGACGGAAGCCTGGCTGCTACGGAGAGAGGAGGGGATGAGTAGGGCAGGGCGCGTGCTCCACTCTTGGGAAGGAGTCTGGGCAGAAAGCATGCCTGTCCTGAGCCTCTGGGCCCAAGGAGACAGCAGCTCTTTGGCCACCTGTCCCTGGGGCAGACATGTGCTAGCCACGAGGCGCCGAAGCTGAACTCGCAGAAACAGCTCCCTGAAATAACGGGGAGTCAGACGCCGTCTTCCTCCAGGATGTGGAAGCTTGGAGGAGGCACGGGGTTTAAGGGGAAGGGGTGGGGACAGTCCCCCAAAGCTCCCTATTACGTGCACGGGCCGTGTGCAGGGATCCTGTCACCTCTCCTTTCCTGTGGGAAAAGCACTGGCTTAGTCCGCCAGTCCGCCTGAGCGCCAGAGTAAAAGGCCAAGCGATGCCTACACGGGGAGATGGTAGTGTGTATAGGGTGCCATCCTAGGCTCAACACGATACTGCAGGGTTGTGGCTGAGTCACCTGGCAGGGTGAACCCAGGAAGCGAACATGGAGCCCGGGAAAGCAAGGCCCAAGAGGCACCAGCTCTCCCGCAGCTCTTCTTCCCTGACGCGACTGAAGCCTTGCTGAGGAAGCAGCGGCGAAGTGCTGTTCGCTCCAAGCCAAAGCCACTACGAAATCACAGCATTCGCTGAGAAATGTTCTGCGGGCTGCTGCTGCTTGCCTGAACCCTGTCTCACGGTGGGAGAAACCCGCATACAGCGAAAGCCTCCTTGCCTTGTCATCTGCCGTTGGAAAGCACAGCATTCATTGGTAAATCCGAGTTGTGTTTGGGGATGCTGCTGCTGCTTGCCTGAGCTTGTCTCCGCAGCACGATGAATGATACCCGCATGGGGCGAAATACTCTTTGCCCTAGCATCCCCTCTGCCTGAGAGAGAAGCATGGTTGCACACGAATGTCACCGCGCTCCCCAGGAGCAATGTGTGGAAGGCGCAGCACGCCGCCCCCAGAAAAGAGAAGGATCCGTTGGCCTCTGGGTCGGGAAACGCTCGGGAAGCAGGATACCCTGCTGTGGCACGAACAGCAGGCTGGTGGCAAGACATGTATCCCCCCGCTCACTGTCCAGTGAGATGGAAGGTTGGCTGCTAAGGAGACAGGAGGGGACGACTAGGGCCGGGGCACGTGCTCCCCACTGAGGAAGGAGTCTGGGCAGAAGGCAGGCCTTTCCTGTGCCTCTGGTCCCATGGGGACAGCATCTCCTTGGCCAGCTGTACCAAGGGCAGACTTGGGCTTGCCACCAGGTGCCATACCCGCGACTCGCAGAAACAACCCCAAGGAGAAACGGGCAGTCAGATGCCGTCTTCCACCAGGATGTGGCAGCGATGTGGGTGACAGTGCTGTGCCGGGGATGGAGTGGAGACTGTCCCCTACAGTTCCCCTTCCAAGGGCACGGGCCGTGTGCAGGGATCCTGTCGCCACCTCTCTCCTGTGGTGAAGGCACTGGCATAGACCCCGAGTCTTCATGAGCGCCGGAACAAAAGGCAAAGCCTTACCTACCCCAGGAGATGGTAATAGGCATAGAGTGCCATGCTAGGCCACGCATGCTGCTTCAGGGTTGTATCTGTGTCTGCTTAGTTTGGCTTAGCAAGGTGAACCCCGGGTGCGAACTTGGAGCCCGGGGAAACAAGGCCCAAGAGGCAGCAGCTCTACGGCAGCTCTTCTTCCATGACGCGCACGAAGCCTTGCTGAGAAAACAGTGGTGAAGTGCGGTTCGCTCCAAGCCCAAAACCTCTGTGAAAGCACAACATTCGCTGAGAAATCAAAGTCGGTACTGTGGGCTGCTGCTGCTGGTTGCCTGAGCCCAGTCTCACGGTGGGAGAAACCCGCATACAACTTAAGGCTCTTTGCCCGTGCATCTCCTCAGGGAAAGCGCAGCATTGGTTGAGAAATCCGAGTTGGGTTTGGGGATGCTGCTGCTGCTTGCCTGAGCTAGTCTCCAGAGCACAGTGCACGAAACCCGCATGGAGCGAAATCCTCTTTGTTCTAGCACCCCTCTGCCTGAGAGAGAAGCGCGGTTGCGCCTGTGGAAAGAGCCTTAAGGAAAGGGACACGTCTTTCACTGCGCTCCCCAGGAGCATGTCTGTGGAAGGTGCAGCACGCTGCCCAGGCAGAAGAGCAGGAGCCGTTGGCCTTCTGGTCTGGAAACGGTTGCGAAGCAGGAGAGCCGGCCCTGGCAGGCACAGCGGCCGGTGGCAATACAAGTGTCACCCGCTCCCTGTGCAGAGAGACGGAAGCCTGGCTGCTACGGAGAGAGGAGGGGATGAGTAGGGCAGGGCGCGTGCTCCACTCTTAGGAAGGTGTCTGGGCAGAAAGCATGCCTGTCCTGAGCCTCTGGGCCCAAGGAGACAGCAGCTCTTTGGCCACCTGTCCCTGGGGCAGACATGTGCTAGCCACGAGGCGCCGAAGCTGAACTCGCAGAAACAGCTCCCTGAAATAACGGGGAGTCAGACGCCGTCTTCCTCCAGGATGTGGAAGCTTGGAGGAGGCACGGGGTTTAAGGGGAAGGGGTGGGGACAGTCCCCCAAAGCTCCCTATTACGTGCACGGGCCGTGTGCAGGGATCCTGTCACCTCTCCTTTCCTGTGGGAAAAGCACTGGCTTAGTCCGCCAGTCCGCCTGAGCGCCAGAGTAAAAGGCCAAGCGATGCCTACACGGGGAGATGGTAGTGTGTATAGGGTGCCATCCTAGGCTCAACACGATACTGCAGGGTTGTGGCTGAGTCACCTGGCAGGGTGAACCCAGGAAGCGAACATGGAGCCCGGGAAAGCAAGGCCAAAGAGGCACCAGCTCTCCCGCAGCTCTTCTTCCCTGACGCGACTGAAGCCTTGCTGAGGAAGCAGCGGCGAAGTGCTGTTCGCTCCAAGCCAAAGCCACTACGAAATCACAGCATTCGCTGAGAAATGTTCTGCGGGCTGCTGCTGCTTGCCTGAACCCTGGCTCACGGTGGGAGAAACCCGCATACAGCGAAAGCCTGTTTGCCTTGTCATCTGCCGTTGGAAAGCACAGCATTCATTGGTAAATCCGAGTTGTGTTTGGGGATGCTGCTGCTGCTTGCCTGAGCTTGTCTCCGCAGCACGATGAATGATACCCGCATGGGGCGAAATACTCTTTGCCCTAGCATCCCCTCTGCCTGAGAGAGAAGCATGGTTGCACACGTCTGTCACCGCGCTCCCCAGGAGCAATGTGTGGGGGCGCAGCACGCCGCCCCCAGAAAAGAGAAGGATCCGTTGGCCTCTGGGTCGGGAAACGCTCGGGAAGCAGGATACCCTGCTGTGGCACGAACAGCAGGCTGGTGGCAAGACAAGTATCCCCCCGCTCACTGTCCAGAGAGATGGAAGGCTGGCTGCTAAGGAGACAGGAGGAGACGACTAGGGCCGGGGCACGTGCTCCCCACTGAGGAAGGAGTCTGGGCAGAAGGCAGGCCTTTCCTGTGCCTCTGGTCCCATAGGGACAGCCTCTCCTTGGCCAGCTGTACCAAGGGCAGACTTGGGCTTGCCACCAGGTGCCATACCCGCGACTCGCAGAAACAACCCCAAGGAGAAACGGGCAGTCAGATGCCGTCTTCCACCAGGATGTGGCAGCGATGTGGGTGACAGGGCTGTGCCGGGGATGGAGTGGAGACTGTCCCCTACAGTCCCCCTTCCAAGGGCACGGGCCGTGTGCAGGGATCCTGTCGCCACCTCTCTCCTGTGGTGAAGGCACTGGCATAGACCCCGAGTCTTCATGAGCGCCGGAACAAAAGGCAAAGCCTTACCTACCCCAGGAGATGGTAATAGGCATAGAGTGCCATGCTAGGCCACGCATGCTGCTTCAGGGTTGTAACTGTGTCTGCTTAGTTTGGCTTAGCAAGGTGAACCCCGGGTGCGAACTTGGAGCCCGGGGAAACAAGGCCCAAGAGGCAGCAGCTCTACGGCAGCTCTTCTTCCATGACGCGCACGAAGCCTTGCTGAGAAAACAGTGGTGAAGTGCGGTTCGCTCCAAGCCCAAAACCTCTGTGAAAGCACAACATTCGCTGAGAAATCAAAGTCAGTACTGTGGGCTGCTGCTGCTGGTTGCCTGAGCCCAGTCTCACGGTGGGAGAAACCCGCATACAACTTAAGGCTCTTTGCCCGTGCATCTCCTCAGGGAAAGCGCAGCATTGGTTGGGAAATCCGAGTTGGGTTTGGGGATGCTGCTGCTGCTTGCCTGAGCTAGTCTCCAGAGCACAGTGCACGAAACCCGCATGGAGCGGAATCCTCTTTGCTCTAGCACCCCTCTGCCTGAGAGAGAAGCGCGGTTGCGCCTGTGGAAAGAGCCTTAAGGAAAGGGTCACGTCTTTCACTGCGCTCCCCAGGAGCATGTCTGTGGAAGGTGCAGCACGCTGCCCAGGCAGAAGAGCAGGAGCCGTTGGCCTTCTGGTCTGCAAACGGTTGCGAAGCAGGAGAGCCGGCCCTGGCAGGCACAGCGGCCGGTGGCAATACAAGTGTCACCCGCTCCCTGTGCAGAGAGACGGAAGCCTGGCTGCTACGGAGAGAGGAGGGGATGAGTAGGGCAGGGCGCGTGCTCCACTCTTGGGAAGGAGTCTGGGCAGAAAGCATGCCTGTCCTGAGCCTCTGGGCCCAAGGAGACAGCAGCTCTTTGGCCACCTGTCCCTGGGGCAGACATGTGCTAGCCACGAGGCGCCGAAGCTGAACTCGCAGAAACAGCTCCCTGAAATAACGGGGAGTCAGACGCCGTCTTCCTCCAGGATGTGGAAGCTTGGAGGAGGCACGGGGTTTAAGGGGAAGGGGTGGGGACAGTCCCCCAAAGCTCCCTATTACGTGCACGGGCCGTGTGCAGGGATCCTGTCACCTCTCCTTTCCTGTGGGAAAAGCACTGGCTTAGTCCGCCAGTCCGCCTGAGCGCCAGAGTAAAAGGCCAAGCGATGCCTACACGGGGAGATGGTAGTGTGTATAGGGTGCCATCCTAGGCTCAACACGATACTGCAGGGTTGTGGCTGAGTCACCTGGCAGGGTGAACCCAGGAGCGAACATGGAGCCCGGGAAAGCAAGGCCCAAGAGGCACCAGCTCTCCCGCAGCTCTTCTTCCCTGACGCGACTGAAGCCTTGCTGAGGAAGCAGCGGCGAAGTGCTGTTCGCTCCAAGCCAAAGCCACTACGAAATCACAGCATTCGCTGAGAAATGTTCTGCGGGCTGCTGCTGCTTGCCTGAACCCTGTCTCACGGTGGGAGAAACCCGCATACAGCGAAAGCCTCTTTGCCTTGTCATCTGCCGTTGGAAAGCACAGCATTCATTGGTAAATCCGAGTTGTGTTTGGGGATGCTGCTGCTGCTTGCCTGAGCTTGTCTCCGCAGCACGATGAATGATACCCGCATGGGGCGAAATACTCTTTGCCCTAGCATCCCCTCTGCCTGAGAGAGAAGCATGGTTGCACACGTCTGTCACCGCGCTCCCCAGGAGCAATGTGTGGAAGGCGCAGCACGCCGCCCCCAGAAAAGAGAAGGATCCGTTGGCCTCTGGGTCGGGAAACGCTCGGGAAGCAGGATACCCTGCTGTGGCACGAACAGCAGGCTGGGGGCAAGACAAGTATCCCCCCGCTCACTGTCCAGAGAGATGGAAGGCTGGCTGCTAAGGAGACAGGAGGGGACGACTAGGGCCGGGGCACGTGCTCCCCACTGAGGAAGGAGTCTGGGCAGAAGGCAGGCCTTTCCTGTGCCTCTGGTCCCATAGGGACAGCCTCTCCTTGGCCAGCTGTACCAAGGGCAGACTTGGGCTTGCCACCAGGTGCCATACCCGCGACTCGCAGAAACAACCCCAAGGAGAAACGGGCAGTCAGATGCCGTCTTCCACCAGGATGTGGCAGCGATGTGGGTGACAGGGCTGTGCCGGGGATGGAGTGGAGACTGTCCCCTACAGTTCCATTTCCAAGGGCACGGGCCGTGTGCAGGGATCCTGTCGCCACCTCTCTCCTGTGGTGAAGGCACTGGCATAGACCCCGAGTCTTCATGAGCGCCGGAACAAAAGGCAAAGCCTTACCTACCCCAGGAGATGGTAATAGGCATAGAGTGCCATGCTAGGCCACGCATGCTGCTTCAGGGTTGTAACTGTGTCTGCTTAGTTTGGCTTAGCAAGGTGAACCCCGGGTGCGAACTTGGAGCCCGGGGAAACAAGGCCCAAGAGGCAGCAGCTCTACGGCAGCTCTTCTTCCATGACGCGCACGAAGCCTTGCTGAGAAAACAGTGGTGAAGTGCGGTTCGCTCCAAGCCCAAAACCTCTGTGAAAGCACAACATTCGCTGAGAAATCAAAGTCGGTTCTGTGGGCTGCTGCTGCTGGTTGCCTGAGCCCAGTCTCACGGTGGGAGAAACCCGCATACAACTTAAGGCTCTTTGCCCGTGCATCTCCTCAGGGAAAGCGCAGCATTGGTTGAGAAATCCGAGTTGGGTTTGGGGATGCTGCTGCTGCTTGCCTGAGCTAGTCTCCAGAGCACAGTGCACGAAACCCGCATGGAGCGAAATCCTCTTTGTTCTAGCACCCCTCTGCCTGAGAGAGAAGCGCGGTTGCGCCTGTGGAAAGAGCCTTAAGGAAAGGGACACGTCTTTCACTGCGCTCCCCAGGAGCATGTCTGTGGAAGGTGCAGCACGCTGCCCAGGCAGAAGAGCAGGAGCCGTTGGCCTTCTGGTCTGGAAACGGTTGCGAAGCAGGAGAGCCGGCCCTGGCAGGCACAGCGGCCGGTGGCAATACAAGTGTCACCCGCTCCCTGTGCAGAGAGACGGAAGCCTGGCTGCTACGGAGAGAGGAGGGGATGAGTAGGGCAGGGCGCGTGCTCCACTCTTAGGAAGGAGTCTGGGCAGAAAGCATGCCTGTCCTGAGCCTCTGGGCCCAAGGAGACAGCAGCTCTTTGGCCACCTGTCCCTGGGGCAGACATGTGCTAGCCACGAGGCGCCGAAGCTGAACTCGCAGAAACAGCTCCCTGAAATAACGGGGAGTCAGACGCCGTCTTCCTCCAGGATGTGGAAGCTTGGAGGAGGCACGGGGTTTAAGGGGAAGGGGTGGGGACAGTCCCCCAAAGCTCCCTATTACGTGCACGGGCCGTGTGCAGGGATCCTGTCACCTCTCCTTTCCTGTGGGAAAAGCACTGGCTTAGTCCGCCAGTCCGCCTGAGCGCCAGAGTAAAAGGCCAAGCGATGCCTACACGGGGAGATGGTAGTGTGTATAGGGTGCCATCCTAGGCTCAACACGATACTGCAGGGTTGTGGCTGAGTCACCTGGCAGGGTGAACCCAGGAAGCGAACATGGAGCCCGGGAAAGCAAGGCCCAAGAGGCACCAGCTCTCCCGCAGCTCTTCTTCCCTGACGCGACTGAAGCCTTGCTGAGGAAGCAGCGGCGAAGTGCTGTTCGCTCCAAGCCAAAGCCACTACGAAATCACAGCATTCGCTGAGAAATGTTCTGCGGGCTGCTGCTGCTTGCCTGAACCCTGTCTCACGGTGGGAGAAACCCGCATACAGCGAAAGCCTCTTTGCCTTGTCATCTGCCGTTGGAAAGCACAGCATTCATTGGTAAATCCGAGTTGTGTTTGGGGATGCTGCTGCTGCTTGCCTGAGCTTGTCTCCGCAGCACGATGAATGATACCCGCATGGGGCGAAATACTCTTTGCCCTAGCATCCCCTCTGCCTGAGAGAGAAGCATGGTTGCACACGTCTGTCACCGCGCTCCCCAGGAGCAATGTGTGGGGGCGCAGCACGCCGCCCCCAGAAAAGAGAAGGATCCGTTGGCCTCTGGGTCGGGAAACGCTCGGGAAGCAGGATACCCTGCTGTGGCACGAACAGCAGGCTGGTGGCAAGACATGTATCCCCCCGCTCACTGTCCAGTGAGATGGAAGGTTGGCTGCTAAGGAGACAGGAGGGGACGACTAGGGCCGGGGCACGTGCTCCCCACTGAGGAAGGAGTCTGGGCAGAAGGCAGGCCTTTCCTGTGCCTCTGGTCCCATGGGGACAGCATCTCCTTGGCCAGCTGTACCAAGGGCAGACTTGGGCTTGCCACCAGGTGCCATACCCGCGACTCGCAGAAACAACCCCAAGGAGAAACGGGCAGTCAGATGCCGTCTTCCACCAGGATGTGGCAGCGATGTGGGTGACAGGGCTGTGCCGGGGATGGAGTGGAGACTGTCCCCTACAGTTCCCCTTCCAAGGGCACGGGCCGTGTGCAGGGATCCTGTCGCCACCTCTCTCCTGTGGTGAAGGCACTGGCATAGACCCCGAGTCTTCATGAGCGCCGGAACAAAAGGCAAAGCCTTACCTACCCCAGGAGATGGTAATAGGCATAGAGTGCCATGCTAGGCCACGCATGCTGCTTCAGGGTTGTAACAGTGTCTGCTTAGTTTAGCTTAGCAAGGTGAACCGCGGGTGCGAACTTGGAGTCCGGGGAAACAAGGCCCAAGAGGCAGCAGCTCTACGGCAGCTCTTCTTCCATGACGCGCACGAAGCCTTGCTGAGAAAACAGTGGTGAAGTGCGGTTCGCTCCAAGCCCAAAACCTCTGTGAAAGCACAACATTCGCTGAGAAATCAAAGTCAGTACTGTGGGCTGCTGCTGCTGGTTGCCTGAGCCCAGTCTCACGGTGGGAGAAACCCGCATACAACTTAAGGCTCTTTGCCCGTGCATCTCCTCAGGGAAAGCGCAGCATTGGTTGGGAAATCCGAGTTGGGTTTGGGGATGCTGCTGCTGCTTGCCTGAGCTAGTCTCCAGAGCACAGTGCACGAAACCCGCATGGAGCGAAATCCTCTTTGCTCTAGCACCCATCTGCCTGAGAAGCGCGGTTGCGCCTGTGGAAAGAGCCTTAAGGAAAGGGTCACGTCTTTCACTGCGCTCCCCAGGAGCATGTCTGTGGAAGGTGCAGCACGCTGCCCAGGCAGAAGAGCAGGAGCCGTTGGCCTTCTGGTCTGGAAACGGTTGCGAAGCAGGAGAGCCGGCCCTGGCAGGCACAGCGGCCGGTGGCAATACAAGTGTCACCCGCTCCCTGTGCAGAGAGACGGAAGCCTGGCTGCTACGGAGAGAGGAGGGGATGAGTAGGGCAGGGCGCGTGCTCCACTCTTAGGAAGGAGTCTGGGCAGAAAGCATGCCTGTCCTGAGCCTCTGGGCCCAAGGAGACAGCAGCTCTTTGGCCACCTGTCCCTGGGGCAGACATGTGCTAGCCACGAGGCGCCGAAGCTGAACTCGCAGAAACAGCTCCCTGAAATAACGGGGAGTCAGACGCCGTCTTCCTCCAGGATGTGGAAGCTTGGAGGAGGCACGGGGTTTAAGGGGAAGGGGTGGGGACAGTCCCCCAAAGCTCCCTATTACGTGCACGGGCCGTGTGCAGGGATCCTGTCACCTCTCCTTTCCTGTGGGAAAAGCACTGGCTTAGTCCGCCAGTCCGCCTGAGCGCCAGAGTAAAAGGCCAAGCGATGCCTACACGGGGAGATGGTAGTGTGTATAGGGTGCCATCCTAGGCTCAACACGATACTGCAGGGTTGTGGCTGAGTCACCTGGCAGGGTGAACCCAGGAAGCGAACATGGAGCCCGGGAAAGCAAGGCCCAAGAGGCACCAGCTCTCCCGCAGCTCTTCTTCCCTGACGCGACTGAAGCCTTGCTGAGGAAGCAGCGGCGAAGTGCTGTTCGCTCCAAGCCAAAGCCACTACGAAATCACAGCATTCGCTGAGAAATGTTCTGCGGGCTGCTGCTGCTTGCCTGAACCCTGTCTCACGGTGGGAGAAACCCGCATACAGCGAAATCCTCTTTGCCTTGTCGTCTGCCGTTGGAAAGCACAGCATTCATTGGTATATCCGAGTTGTGTTTGGGGATGCTGCTGCTGCTTGCCTGAGCTTGTCTCCGCAGCACGATGAATGATACCCGCATGGGGCGAAATACTCTTTGCCCTAGCATCCCCTCTGCCTGAGAGAGAAGCATGGTTGCACACGTCTGTCACCGCGCTCCCCAGGAGCAATGTGTGGAAGGCGCAGCACGCCGCCCCCAGAAAAGTGAAGGATCCGTTGGCCTCTGGGTCGGGAAACGCTCGGGAAGCAGGATACCCTGCTGTGGCACGAACAGCAGGCTGGGGGCAAGACAAGTATCCCCCCGCTCACTGTCCAGTGAGATGGAAGGTTGGCTGCTAAGGAGACAGGAGGGGACGACTAGGGCCGGGGCACGT
The DNA here is from genome assembly GCF_030435805.1 of Mustela lutreola. NCBI lineage: Eukaryota > Metazoa > Chordata > Mammalia > Carnivora > Mustelidae > Mustela > Mustela lutreola. The sequence continues at coordinate 60,952,477 of NC_081305.1, read as the reverse complement.
GCTCCCCACTGAGGAAGGAGTCTGGGCAGAAGGCAGGCCTTTCCTGTGCCTCTGGTCCCATGGGGACAGCATCTCCTTGGCCAGCTGTACCAAGGGCAGACTTGGGCTTGCCACCAGGTGCCATACCCGCGACTCGCAGAAACAACCCCAAGGAGAAACGGGCAGTCAGATGCCGTCTTCCACCAGGATGTGGCAGCGATGTGGGTGACAGTGCTGTGCCGGGGATGGAGTGGAGACTGTCCCCTACAGTTCCCCTTCCAAGGGCACGGGCCGTGTGCAGGGATCCTGTCGCCACCTCTCTCCTGTGGTGAAGGCACTGGCATAGACCCCGAGTCTTCATGAGCGCCGGAACAAAAGGCAAAGCCTTACCTACCCCAGGAGATGGTAATAGGCATAGAGTGCCATGCTAGGCCACGCATGCTGCTTCAGGGTTGTATCTGTGTCTGCTTAGTTTGGCTTAGCAAGGTGAACCCCGGGTGCGAACTTGGAGCCCGGGGAAACAAGGCCCAAGAGGCAGCAGCTCTACGGCAGCTCTTCTTCCATGACGCGCACGAAGCCTTGCTGAGAAAACAGTGGTGAAGTGCGGTTCGCTCCAAGCCCAAAACCTCTGAGAAAGCACAACATTCGCTGAGAAATCAAAGTCGGTACTGTGAGCTGCTGCTGCTGGTTGCCTGAGCCCAGTCTCACGGTGGGAGAAACCCGCATACAACTTAAGGCTCTTTGCCCGTGCATCTCCTCAGGGAAAGCGCAGCATTGGTTGGGAAATCCGAGTTGGGTTTGGGGATGCTGCTGCTGCTTGCCTGAGCTAGGCTCCAGAGCACAGTGCACGAAACCCGCATGGAGCGAAATCCTCTTTGCTCTAGCACCCCTCTGCCTGAGAAGCGCGGTTGCGCCTGTGGAAAGAGCCTTAAGGAAAGGGACACGTCTTTCACTGCGCTCCCCAGGAGCATGTCTGTGGAAGGTGCAGCACGCTGCCCAGGCAGAAGAGCAGGAGCCGTTGGCCTTCTGGTCTGGAAATGGTTGCGAAGCAGGAGAGCCGGCCCTGGCAGGCACAGCGGCCGGTGGCAATACAAGTGTCACCCGCTCCCTGTGCAGAGAGACGGAAGCCTGGCTGCTACGGAGAGAGGAGGGGATGAGTAGGGCAGGGCGCGTGCTCCACTCTTAGGAAGGAGTCTGGGCAGAAAGCATGCCTGTCCTGAGCCTCTGGGCCCAAGGAGACAGCAGCTCTTTGGCCACCTGTCCCTGGGGCAGACATGTGCTAGCCACGAGGCGCCGAAGCTGAACTCGCAGAAACAGCTCCCTGAAATAACGGAGAGTCAGACGCCGTCTTCCTCCAGGATGTGGAAGCTTGGAGGAGGCACGGGGTTTAAGGGGAAGGGGTGGGGACAGTCCCCCAAAGCTCCCTATTACGTGCACGGGCCGTGTGCAGGGATCCTGTCACCTCTCCTTTCCTGTGGGAAAAGCACTGGCTTAGTCCGCCAGTCCGCCTGAGCGCCAGAGTAAAAGGCCAAGCGATGCCTACACGGGGAGATGGTAGTGTGTATAGGGTGCCATCCTAGGCTCAACACGATACTGCAGGGTTGTGGCTGAGTCACCTGGCAGGGTGAACCCAGGAAGCGAACATGGAGCCCGGGAAAGCAAGGCCCAAGAGGCACCAGCTCTCCCGCAGCTCTTCTTCCCTGACGCGACTGAAGCCTTGCTGAGGAAGCAGCGGCGAAGTGCTGTTCGCTCCAAGCCAAAGCCACTACGAAATCACAGCATTCGCTGAGAAATGTTCTGCGGGCTGCTGCTGCTTGCCTGAACCCTGTCTCACGGTGGGAGAAACCCGCATACAGCGAAAGCCTCTTTGCCTTGTCATCTGCCGTTGGAAAGCACAGCATTCATTGGTAAATCCGAGTTGTGTTTGGGGATGCTGCTGCTGCTTGCCTGAGCTTGTCTCCGCAGCACGATGAATGATACCCGCATGGGGCGAAATACTCTTTGCCCTAGCATCCCCTCTGCCTGAGAGAGAAGCATGGTTGCACACGAATGTCACCGCGCTCCCCAGGAGCAATGTGTGGAAGGCGCAGCACGCCGCCCCCAGAAAAGAGAAGGATCCGTTGGCCTCTGGGTCGGGAAACGCTCGGGAAGCAGGATACCCTGCTGTGGCACGAACAGCAGGCTGGTGGCAAGACATGTATCCCCCCGCTCACTGTCCAGTGAGATGGAAGGTTGGCTGCTAAGGAGACAGGAGGGGACGACTAGGGCCGGGGCACGTGCTCCCCACTGAGGAAGGAGTCTGGGCAGAAGGCAGGCCTTTCCTGTGCCTCTGGTCCCATGGGGACAGCATCTCCTTGGCCAGCTGTACCAAGGGCAGACTTGGGCTTGCCACCAGGTGCCATACCCGCGACTCGCAGAAACAACCCCAAGGAGAAACGGGCAGTCAGATGCCGTCTTCCACCAGGATGTGGCAGCGATGTGGGTGACAGGGCTGTGCCGGGGATGGAGTGGAGACTGTCCCCTACAGTTCCCCTTCCAAGGGCACGGGCCGTGTGCAGGGATCCTGTCGCCACCTCTCTCCTGTGGTGAAGGCACTGGCATAGACCCCGAGTCTTCATGAGCGCCGGAACAAAAGGCAAAGCCTTACCTACCCCAGGAGATGGTAATAGGCATAGAGTGCCATGCTAGGCCACGCATGCTGCTTCAGGGTTGTAACTGTGTCTGCTTAGTTTGGCTTAGCAAGGTGAACCCCGGGTGCGAACTTGGAGTCCGGGGAAACAAGGCCCAAGAGGCAGCAGCTCTACGGCAGCTCTTCTTCCATGACGCGCACGAAGCCTTGCTGAGAAAACAGTGGTGAAGTGCGGTTCGCTCCAAGCGCAAAACCTCTGAGAAAGCACAACATTCGCTGAGAAATCAAAGTCGGTACTGTGGGCTGCTGCTGCTGGTTGCCTGAGCCCAGTCTCACGGTGGGAGAAACCCGCATACAACTTAAGGCTCTTTGCCCGTGCATCTCCTCAGGGAAAGCGCAGCATTGGTTGGGAAATCCGAGTTGGGTTTGGGGATGCTGCTGCTGCTTGCCTGAGCTAGTCTCCAGAGCACAGTGCACGAAACCCGCATGGAGCGAAATCCTCTTGGCTCTAGCACCCCTCTGCCTGAGAGAGAAGCGCGGTTGCGCCTGTGGAAAGAGCCTTAAGGAAAGGGACACGTCTTTCACTGCGCTCCCCAGGAGCATGTCTGTGGAAGGTGCAGCACGCTGCCCAGGCAGAAGAGCAGGAGCCGTTGGCCTTCTGGTCTGGAAACGGTTGCGAAGCAGGAGAGCCGGCCCTGGCAGGCACAGCGGCCGGTGGCAATACAAGTGTCACCCGCTCCCTGTGCAGAGAGACGGAAGCCTGGCTGCTACGGAGAGAGGAGGGGATGAGTAGGGCAGGGCGCGTGCTCCACTCTTGGGAAGGAGTCTGGGCAGAAAGCATGCCTGTCCTGAGCCTCTGGGCCCAAGGAGACAGCAGCTCTTTGGCCACCTGTCCCTGGGGCAGACATGTGCTAGCCACGAGGCGCCGAAGCTGAACTCGCAGAAACAGCTCCCTGAAATAACGGGGAGTCAGACGCCGTCTTCCTCCAGGATGTGGAAGCTTGGAGGAGGCACGGGGTTTAAGGGGAAGGGGTGGGGACAGTCCCCCAAAGCTCCCTATTACGTGCACGGGCCGTGTGCAGGGATCCTGTCACCTCTCCTTTCCTGTGGGAAAAGCACTGGCTTAGTCCGCCAGTCCGCCTGAGCGCCAGAGTAAAAGGCCAAGCGATGCCTACACGGGGAGATGGTAGTGTGTATAGGGTGCCATCCTAGGCTCAACACGATACTGCAGGGTTGTGGCTGAGTCACCTGGCAGGGTGAACCCAGGAAGCGAACATGGAGCCCGGGAAAGCAAGGCCCAAGAGGCACCAGCTCTCCCGCAGCTCTTCTTCCCTGACGCGACTGAAGCCTTGCTGAGGAAGCAGCGGCGAAGTGCTGTTCGCTCCAAGCCAAAGCCACTACGAAATCACAGCATTCGCTGAGAAATGTTCTGCGGGCTGCTGCTGCTTGCCTGAACCCTGTCTCACGGTGGGAGAAACCCGCATACAGCGAAAGCCTCCTTGCCTTGTCATCTGCCGTTGGAAAGCACAGCATTCATTGGTAAATCCGAGTTGTGTTTGGGGATGCTGCTGCTGCTTGCCTGAGCTTGTCTCCGCAGCACGATGAATGATACCCGCATGGGGCGAAATACTCTTTGCCCTAGCATCCCCTCTGCCTGAGAGAGAAGCATGGTTGCACACGAATGTCACCGCGCTCCCCAGGAGCAATGTGTGGAAGGCGCAGCACGCCGCCCCCAGAAAAGAGAAGGATCCGTTGGCCTCTGGGTCGGGAAACGCTCGGGAAGCAGGATACCCTGCTGTGGCACGAACAGCAGGCTGGTGGCAAGACATGTATCCCCCCGCTCACTGTCCAGTGAGATGGAAGGTTGGCTGCTAAGGAGACAGGAGGGGACGACTAGGGCCGGGGCACGTGCTCCCCACTGAGGAAGGAGTCTGGGCAGAAGGCAGGCCTTTCCTGTGCCTCTGGTCCCATGGGGACAGCATCTCCTTGGCCAGCTGTACCAAGGGCAGACTTGGGCTTGCCACCAGGTGCCATACCCGCGACTCGCAGAAACAACCCCAAGGAGAAACGGGCAGTCAGATGCCGTCTTCCACCAGGATGTGGCAGCGATGTGGGTGACAGTGCTGTGCCGGGGATGGAGTGGAGACTGTCCCCTACAGTTCCCCTTCCAAGGGCACGGGCCGTGTGCAGGGATCCTGTCGCCACCTCTCTCCTGTGGTGAAGGCACTGGCATAGACCCCGAGTCTTCATGAGCGCCGGAACAAAAGGCAAAGCCTTACCTACCCCAGGAGATGGTAATAGGCATAGAGTGCCATGCTAGGCCACGCATGCTGCTTCAGGGTTGTATCTGTGTCTGCTTAGTTTGGCTTAGCAAGGTGAACCCCGGGTGCGAACTTGGAGCCCGGGGAAACAAGGCCCAAGAGGCAGCAGCTCTACGGCAGCTCTTCTTCCATGACGCGCACGAAGCCTTGCTGAGAAAACAGTGGTGAAGTGCGGTTCGCTCCAAGCCCAAAACCTCTGTGAAAGCACAACATTCGCTGAGAAATCAAAGTCGGTACTGTGGGCTGCTGCTGCTGGTTGCCTGAGCCCAGTCTCACGGTGGGAGAAACCCGCATACAACTTAAGGCTCTTTGCCCGTGCATCTCCTCAGGGAAAGCGCAGCATTGGTTGAGAAATCCGAGTTGGGTTTGGGGATGCTGCTGCTGCTTGCCTGAGCTAGTCTCCAGAGCACAGTGCACGAAACCCGCATGGAGCGAAATCCTCTTTGTTCTAGCACCCCTCTGCCTGAGAGAGAAGCGCGGTTGCGCCTGTGGAAAGAGCCTTAAGGAAAGGGACACGTCTTTCACTGCGCTCCCCAGGAGCATGTCTGTGGAAGGTGCAGCACGCTGCCCAGGCAGAAGAGCAGGAGCCGTTGGCCTTCTGGTCTGGAAACGGTTGCGAAGCAGGAGAGCCGGCCCTGGCAGGCACAGCGGCCGGTGGCAATACAAGTGTCACCCGCTCCCTGTGCAGAGAGACGGAAGCCTGGCTGCTACGGAGAGAGGAGGGGATGAGTAGGGCAGGGCGCGTGCTCCACTCTTAGGAAGGTGTCTGGGCAGAAAGCATGCCTGTCCTGAGCCTCTGGGCCCAAGGAGACAGCAGCTCTTTGGCCACCTGTCCCTGGGGCAGACATGTGCTAGCCACGAGGCGCCGAAGCTGAACTCGCAGAAACAGCTCCCTGAAATAACGGGGAGTCAGACGCCGTCTTCCTCCAGGATGTGGAAGCTTGGAGGAGGCACGGGGTTTAAGGGGAAGGGGTGGGGACAGTCCCCCAAAGCTCCCTATTACGTGCACGGGCCGTGTGCAGGGATCCTGTCACCTCTCCTTTCCTGTGGGAAAAGCACTGGCTTAGTCCGCCAGTCCGCCTGAGCGCCAGAGTAAAAGGCCAAGCGATGCCTACACGGGGAGATGGTAGTGTGTATAGGGTGCCATCCTAGGCTCAACACGATACTGCAGGGTTGTGGCTGAGTCACCTGGCAGGGTGAACCCAGGAAGCGAACATGGAGCCCGGGAAAGCAAGGCCAAAGAGGCACCAGCTCTCCCGCAGCTCTTCTTCCCTGACGCGACTGAAGCCTTGCTGAGGAAGCAGCGGCGAAGTGCTGTTCGCTCCAAGCCAAAGCCACTACGAAATCACAGCATTCGCTGAGAAATGTTCTGCGGGCTGCTGCTGCTTGCCTGAACCCTGGCTCACGGTGGGAGAAACCCGCATACAGCGAAAGCCTGTTTGCCTTGTCATCTGCCGTTGGAAAGCACAGCATTCATTGGTAAATCCGAGTTGTGTTTGGGGATGCTGCTGCTGCTTGCCTGAGCTTGTCTCCGCAGCACGATGAATGATACCCGCATGGGGCGAAATACTCTTTGCCCTAGCATCCCCTCTGCCTGAGAGAGAAGCATGGTTGCACACGTCTGTCACCGCGCTCCCCAGGAGCAATGTGTGGGGGCGCAGCACGCCGCCCCCAGAAAAGAGAAGGATCCGTTGGCCTCTGGGTCGGGAAACGCTCGGGAAGCAGGATACCCTGCTGTGGCACGAACAGCAGGCTGGTGGCAAGACAAGTATCCCCCCGCTCACTGTCCAGAGAGATGGAAGGCTGGCTGCTAAGGAGACAGGAGGAGACGACTAGGGCCGGGGCACGTGCTCCCCACTGAGGAAGGAGTCTGGGCAGAAGGCAGGCCTTTCCTGTGCCTCTGGTCCCATAGGGACAGCCTCTCCTTGGCCAGCTGTACCAAGGGCAGACTTGGGCTTGCCACCAGGTGCCATACCCGCGACTCGCAGAAACAACCCCAAGGAGAAACGGGCAGTCAGATGCCGTCTTCCACCAGGATGTGGCAGCGATGTGGGTGACAGGGCTGTGCCGGGGATGGAGTGGAGACTGTCCCCTACAGTCCCCCTTCCAAGGGCACGGGCCGTGTGCAGGGATCCTGTCGCCACCTCTCTCCTGTGGTGAAGGCACTGGCATAGACCCCGAGTCTTCATGAGCGCCGGAACAAAAGGCAAAGCCTTACCTACCCCAGGAGATGGTAATAGGCATAGAGTGCCATGCTAGGCCACGCATGCTGCTTCAGGGTTGTAACTGTGTCTGCTTAGTTTGGCTTAGCAAGGTGAACCCCGGGTGCGAACTTGGAGCCCGGGGAAACAAGGCCCAAGAGGCAGCAGCTCTACGGCAGCTCTTCTTCCATGACGCGCACGAAGCCTTGCTGAGAAAACAGTGGTGAAGTGCGGTTCGCTCCAAGCCCAAAACCTCTGTGAAAGCACAACATTCGCTGAGAAATCAAAGTCAGTACTGTGGGCTGCTGCTGCTGGTTGCCTGAGCCCAGTCTCACGGTGGGAGAAACCCGCATACAACTTAAGGCTCTTTGCCCGTGCATCTCCTCAGGGAAAGCGCAGCATTGGTTGGGAAATCCGAGTTGGGTTTGGGGATGCTGCTGCTGCTTGCCTGAGCTAGTCTCCAGAGCACAGTGCACGAAACCCGCATGGAGCGGAATCCTCTTTGCTCTAGCACCCCTCTGCCTGAGAGAGAAGCGCGGTTGCGCCTGTGGAAAGAGCCTTAAGGAAAGGGTCACGTCTTTCACTGCGCTCCCCAGGAGCATGTCTGTGGAAGGTGCAGCACGCTGCCCAGGCAGAAGAGCAGGAGCCGTTGGCCTTCTGGTCTGCAAACGGTTGCGAAGCAGGAGAGCCGGCCCTGGCAGGCACAGCGGCCGGTGGCAATACAAGTGTCACCCGCTCCCTGTGCAGAGAGACGGAAGCCTGGCTGCTACGGAGAGAGGAGGGGATGAGTAGGGCAGGGCGCGTGCTCCACTCTTGGGAAGGAGTCTGGGCAGAAAGCATGCCTGTCCTGAGCCTCTGGGCCCAAGGAGACAGCAGCTCTTTGGCCACCTGTCCCTGGGGCAGACATGTGCTAGCCACGAGGCGCCGAAGCTGAACTCGCAGAAACAGCTCCCTGAAATAACGGGGAGTCAGACGCCGTCTTCCTCCAGGATGTGGAAGCTTGGAGGAGGCACGGGGTTTAAGGGGAAGGGGTGGGGACAGTCCCCCAAAGCTCCCTATTACGTGCACGGGCCGTGTGCAGGGATCCTGTCACCTCTCCTTTCCTGTGGGAAAAGCACTGGCTTAGTCCGCCAGTCCGCCTGAGCGCCAGAGTAAAAGGCCAAGCGATGCCTACACGGGGAGATGGTAGTGTGTATAGGGTGCCATCCTAGGCTCAACACGATACTGCAGGGTTGTGGCTGAGTCACCTGGCAGGGTGAACCCAGGAGCGAACATGGAGCCCGGGAAAGCAAGGCCCAAGAGGCACCAGCTCTCCCGCAGCTCTTCTTCCCTGACGCGACTGAAGCCTTGCTGAGGAAGCAGCGGCGAAGTGCTGTTCGCTCCAAGCCAAAGCCACTACGAAATCACAGCATTCGCTGAGAAATGTTCTGCGGGCTGCTGCTGCTTGCCTGAACCCTGTCTCACGGTGGGAGAAACCCGCATACAGCGAAAGCCTCTTTGCCTTGTCATCTGCCGTTGGAAAGCACAGCATTCATTGGTAAATCCGAGTTGTGTTTGGGGATGCTGCTGCTGCTTGCCTGAGCTTGTCTCCGCAGCACGATGAATGATACCCGCATGGGGCGAAATACTCTTTGCCCTAGCATCCCCTCTGCCTGAGAGAGAAGCATGGTTGCACACGTCTGTCACCGCGCTCCCCAGGAGCAATGTGTGGAAGGCGCAGCACGCCGCCCCCAGAAAAGAGAAGGATCCGTTGGCCTCTGGGTCGGGAAACGCTCGGGAAGCAGGATACCCTGCTGTGGCACGAACAGCAGGCTGGGGGCAAGACAAGTATCCCCCCGCTCACTGTCCAGAGAGATGGAAGGCTGGCTGCTAAGGAGACAGGAGGGGACGACTAGGGCCGGGGCACGTGCTCCCCACTGAGGAAGGAGTCTGGGCAGAAGGCAGGCCTTTCCTGTGCCTCTGGTCCCATAGGGACAGCCTCTCCTTGGCCAGCTGTACCAAGGGCAGACTTGGGCTTGCCACCAGGTGCCATACCCGCGACTCGCAGAAACAACCCCAAGGAGAAACGGGCAGTCAGATGCCGTCTTCCACCAGGATGTGGCAGCGATGTGGGTGACAGGGCTGTGCCGGGGATGGAGTGGAGACTGTCCCCTACAGTTCCATTTCCAAGGGCACGGGCCGTGTGCAGGGATCCTGTCGCCACCTCTCTCCTGTGGTGAAGGCACTGGCATAGACCCCGAGTCTTCATGAGCGCCGGAACAAAAGGCAAAGCCTTACCTACCCCAGGAGATGGTAATAGGCATAGAGTGCCATGCTAGGCCACGCATGCTGCTTCAGGGTTGTAACTGTGTCTGCTTAGTTTGGCTTAGCAAGGTGAACCCCGGGTGCGAACTTGGAGCCCGGGGAAACAAGGCCCAAGAGGCAGCAGCTCTACGGCAGCTCTTCTTCCATGACGCGCACGAAGCCTTGCTGAGAAAACAGTGGTGAAGTGCGGTTCGCTCCAAGCCCAAAACCTCTGTGAAAGCACAACATTCGCTGAGAAATCAAAGTCGGTTCTGTGGGCTGCTGCTGCTGGTTGCCTGAGCCCAGTCTCACGGTGGGAGAAACCCGCATACAACTTAAGGCTCTTTGCCCGTGCATCTCCTCAGGGAAAGCGCAGCATTGGTTGAGAAATCCGAGTTGGGTTTGGGGATGCTGCTGCTGCTTGCCTGAGCTAGTCTCCAGAGCACAGTGCACGAAACCCGCATGGAGCGAAATCCTCTTTGTTCTAGCACCCCTCTGCCTGAGAGAGAAGCGCGGTTGCGCCTGTGGAAAGAGCCTTAAGGAAAGGGACACGTCTTTCACTGCGCTCCCCAGGAGCATGTCTGTGGAAGGTGCAGCACGCTGCCCAGGCAGAAGAGCAGGAGCCGTTGGCCTTCTGGTCTGGAAACGGTTGCGAAGCAGGAGAGCCGGCCCTGGCAGGCACAGCGGCCGGTGGCAATACAAGTGTCACCCGCTCCCTGTGCAGAGAGACGGAAGCCTGGCTGCTACGGAGAGAGGAGGGGATGAGTAGGGCAGGGCGCGTGCTCCACTCTTAGGAAGGAGTCTGGGCAGAAAGCATGCCTGTCCTGAGCCTCTGGGCCCAAGGAGACAGCAGCTCTTTGGCCACCTGTCCCTGGGGCAGACATGTGCTAGCCACGAGGCGCCGAAGCTGAACTCGCAGAAACAGCTCCCTGAAATAACGGGGAGTCAGACGCCGTCTTCCTCCAGGATGTGGAAGCTTGGAGGAGGCACGGGGTTTAAGGGGAAGGGGTGGGGACAGTCCCCCAAAGCTCCCTATTACGTGCACGGGCCGTGTGCAGGGATCCTGTCACCTCTCCTTTCCTGTGGGAAAAGCACTGGCTTAGTCCGCCAGTCCGCCTGAGCGCCAGAGTAAAAGGCCAAGCGATGCCTACACGGGGAGATGGTAGTGTGTATAGGGTGCCATCCTAGGCTCAACACGATACTGCAGGGTTGTGGCTGAGTCACCTGGCAGGGTGAACCCAGGAAGCGAACATGGAGCCCGGGAAAGCAAGGCCCAAGAGGCACCAGCTCTCCCGCAGCTCTTCTTCCCTGACGCGACTGAAGCCTTGCTGAGGAAGCAGCGGCGAAGTGCTGTTCGCTCCAAGCCAAAGCCACTACGAAATCACAGCATTCGCTGAGAAATGTTCTGCGGGCTGCTGCTGCTTGCCTGAACCCTGTCTCACGGTGGGAGAAACCCGCATACAGCGAAAGCCTCTTTGCCTTGTCATCTGCCGTTGGAAAGCACAGCATTCATTGGTAAATCCGAGTTGTGTTTGGGGATGCTGCTGCTGCTTGCCTGAGCTTGTCTCCGCAGCACGATGAATGATACCCGCATGGGGCGAAATACTCTTTGCCCTAGCATCCCCTCTGCCTGAGAGAGAAGCATGGTTGCACACGTCTGTCACCGCGCTCCCCAGGAGCAATGTGTGGGGGCGCAGCACGCCGCCCCCAGAAAAGAGAAGGATCCGTTGGCCTCTGGGTCGGGAAACGCTCGGGAAGCAGGATACCCTGCTGTGGCACGAACAGCAGGCTGGTGGCAAGACATGTATCCCCCCGCTCACTGTCCAGTGAGATGGAAGGTTGGCTGCTAAGGAGACAGGAGGGGACGACTAGGGCCGGGGCACGTGCTCCCCACTGAGGAAGGAGTCTGGGCAGAAGGCAGGCCTTTCCTGTGCCTCTGGTCCCATGGGGACAGCATCTCCTTGGCCAGCTGTACCAAGGGCAGACTTGGGCTTGCCACCAGGTGCCATACCCGCGACTCGCAGAAACAACCCCAAGGAGAAACGGGCAGTCAGATGCCGTCTTCCACCAGGATGTGGCAGCGATGTGGGTGACAGGGCTGTGCCGGGGATGGAGTGGAGACTGTCCCCTACAGTTCCCCTTCCAAGGGCACGGGCCGTGTGCAGGGATCCTGTCGCCACCTCTCTCCTGTGGTGAAGGCACTGGCATAGACCCCGAGTCTTCATGAGCGCCGGAACAAAAGGCAAAGCCTTACCTACCCCAGGAGATGGTAATAGGCATAGAGTGCCATGCTAGGCCACGCATGCTGCTTCAGGGTTGTAACAGTGTCTGCTTAGTTTAGCTTAGCAAGGTGAACCGCGGGTGCGAACTTGGAGTCCGGGGAAACAAGGCCCAAGAGGCAGCAGCTCTACGGCAGCTCTTCTTCCATGACGCGCACGAAGCCTTGCTGAGAAAACAGTGGTGAAGTGCGGTTCGCTCCAAGCCCAAAACCTCTGTGAAAGCACAACATTCGCTGAGAAATCAAAGTCAGTACTGTGGGCTGCTGCTGCTGGTTGCCTGAGCCCAGTCTCACGGTGGGAGAAACCCGCATACAACTTAAGGCTCTTTGCCCGTGCATCTCCTCAGGGAAAGCGCAGCATTGGTTGGGAAATCCGAGTTGGGTTTGGGGATGCTGCTGCTGCTTGCCTGAGCTAGTCTCCAGAGCACAGTGCACGAAACCCGCATGGAGCGAAATCCTCTTTGCTCTAGCACCCATCTGCCTGAGAAGCGCGGTTGCGCCTGTGGAAAGAGCCTTAAGGAAAGGGTCACGTCTTTCACTGCGCTCCCCAGGAGCATGTCTGTGGAAGGTGCAGCACGCTGCCCAGGCAGAAGAGCAGGAGCCGTTGGCCTTCTGGTCTGGAAACGGTTGCGAAGCAGGAGAGCCGGCCCTGGCAGGCACAGCGGCCGGTGGCAATACAAGTGTCACCCGCTCCCTGTGCAGAGAGACGGAAGCCTGGCTGCTACGGAGAGAGGAGGGGATGAGTAGGGCAGGGCGCGTGCTCCACTCTTAGGAAGGAGTCTGGGCAGAAAGCATGCCTGTCCTGAGCCTCTGGGCCCAAGGAGACAGCAGCTCTTTGGCCACCTGTCCCTGGGGCAGACATGTGCTAGCCACGAGGCGCCGAAGCTGAACTCGCAGAAACAGCTCCCTGAAATAACGGGGAGTCAGACGCCGTCTTCCTCCAGGATGTGGAAGCTTGGAGGAGGCACGGGGTTTAAGGGGAAGGGGTGGGGACAGTCCCCCAAAGCTCCCTATTACGTGCACGGGCCGTGTGCAGGGATCCTGTCACCTCTCCTTTCCTGTGGGAAAAGCACTGGCTTAGTCCGCCAGTCCGCCTGAGCGCCAGAGTAAAAGGCCAAGCGATGCCTACACGGGGAGATGGTAGTGTGTATAGGGTGCCATCCTAGGCTCAACACGATACTGCAGGGTTGTGGCTGAGTCACCTGGCAGGGTGAACCCAGGAAGCGAACATGGAGCCCGGGAAAGCAAGGCCCAAGAGGCACCAGCTCTCCCGCAGCTCTTCTTCCCTGACGCGACTGAAGCCTTGCTGAGGAAGCAGCGGCGAAGTGCTGTTCGCTCCAAGCCAAAGCCACTACGAAATCACAGCATTCGCTGAGAAATGTTCTGCGGGCTGCTGCTGCTTGCCTGAACCCTGTCTCACGGTGGGAGAAACCCGCATACAGCGAAATCCTCTTTGCCTTGTCGTCTGCCGTTGGAAAGCACAGCATTCATTGGTATATCCGAGTTGTGTTTGGGGATGCTGCTGCTGCTTGCCTGAGCTTGTCTCCGCAGCACGATGAATGATACCCGCATGGGGCGAAATACTCTTTGCCCTAGCATCCCCTCTGCCTGAGAGAGAAGCATGGTTGCACACGTCTGTCACCGCGCTCCCCAGGAGCAATGTGTGGAAGGCGCAGCACGCCGCCCCCAGAAAAGTGAAGGATCCGTTGGCCTCTGGGTCGGGAAACGCTCGGGAAGCAGGATACCCTGCTGTGGCACGAACAGCAGGCTGGGGGCAAGACAAGTATCCCCCCGCTCACTGTCCAGAGAGATGGAAGGCTGGCTGCTAAGGAGACAGGAGGGGACGACTAGGGCCGGGGCACGTGCTCCCCACTGAGGAAGGAGTCTGGGCAGAAGGCAGGCCTTTCCTGTGCCTCTGGTCCCATGGGGACAGCATCTCCTTGGCCAGCTGTACCAAGGGCAGACGGGCTTGCCACCAGGTGCCATACCCGCGACTCGCAGAAACAACCCCAAGGAGAAACGGGCAGTCAGATGCCGTCTTCCACCAGGATGTGGCAGCGATGTGGGTGACAGGGCTGTGCCGGGGATGGAGTGGAGACTGTCCCCTACAGTTCCCCTTCCAAGGGCACGGGCCGTGTGCAGGGATCCTGTCGCCACCTCTCTCCTGTGGTGAAGGCACTGGCATAGACCCCGAGTCTTCATGAGCGCCGGAACAAAAGGCAAAGCCTTACCTACCCCAGGAGATGGTAATAGGCATAGAGTGCCATGCTAGGCCACGCATGCTGCTTCAGGGTTGTAACTGTGTCTGCTTAGTTTGGCTTAGCAAGGTGAACCCCGGGTGCGAACTTGGAGTCCGGGGAAACAAGGCCCAAGAGGCAGCAGCTCTACGGCAGCTCTTCTTCCATGACGCGCACGAAGCCTTGTTGAGAAAACAGTGGTGAAGTGCGGTTCGCTCCAAGCCCAAAACCTCTGAGAAAGCACAACATTCGCTGAGAAATCAAAGTCGGTACTGTGGGCTGCTGCTGCTGGTTGCCTGAGCCCAGTCTCACGGTGGGAGAAACCCGCATACAACTTAAGGCTCTTTGCCCGTGCATCTCCTCAGGGAAAGCGCAGCATTGGTTGGGAAATCCGAGTTGGGTTTGGGGATGCTGCTGCTGCTTGCCTGAGCTAGTCTCCAGAGCACAGTGCACGAAACCCGCATGGAGCGAAATCCTCTTGGCTCTAGCACCCCTCTGCCTGAGAGAGAAGCGCGGTTGCGCCTGTGGAAAGAGCCTTAAGGAAAGGGACACGTCTTTCACTGCGCTCCCCAGGAGCATGTCTGTGGAAGGTGCAGCACGCTGCCCAGGCAGAAGAGCAGGAGCCGTTGGCCTTCTGGTCTGGAAACGGTTGCGAAGCAGGAGAGCCGGCCCTGGCAGGCACAGCGGCCGGTGGCAATACAAGTGTCACCCGCTCCCTGTGCAGAGAGACGGAAGCCTGGCTGCTACGGAGAGAGGAGGGGATGAGTAGGGCAGGGCGCGTGCTCCACTCTTAGGAAGGAGTCTGGGCAGAAAGCATGCCTGTCCTGAGCCTCTGGGCCCAAGGAGACAGCAGCTCTTTGGCCACCTGTCCCTGGGGCAGACATGTGCTAGCCACGAGGCGCCGAAGCTGAACTCGCAGAAACAGCTCCCTGAAATAACGGGGAGTCAGACGCCGTCTTCCTCCAGGATGTGGAAGCTTGGAGGAGGCACGGGGTTTAAGGGGAAGGGGTGGGGACAGTCCCCCAAAGCTCCCTATTACGTGCACGGGCCGTGTGCAGGGATCCTGTCACCTCTCCTTTCCTGTGGGAAAAGCACTGGCTTAGTCCGCCAGTCCGCCTGAGCGCCAGAGTAAAAGGCCAAGCGATGCCTACACGGGGAGATGGTAGTGTGTATAGGGTGCCATCCTAGGCTCAACACGATACTGCAGGGTTGTGGCTGAGTCACTTGGCAGGGTGAACCCAGGAAGCGAACATGGAGCCCGGGAAAGCAAGGCCCAAGAGGCACCAGCTCTCCCGCAGCTCTTCTTCCCTGACGCGACTGAAGCCTTGCTGAGGAAGCAGCGGCGAAGTGCTGTTCGCTCCAAGCCAAAGCCACTACGAAATCACAGCATTCGCTGAGAAATGTTCTGCGGGCTGCTGCTGCTTGCCTGAACCCTGTCTCACGGTGGGAGAAACCCGCATACAGCGAAAGCCTCTTTGCCTTGTCATCTGCCGTTGGAAAGCACAGCATTCATTGGTAAATCCGAGTTGTGTTTGGGGATGCTGCTGCTGCTTGCCTGAGCTTGTCTCCGCAGCACGATGAATGATACCCGCATGGGGCGAAATACTCTTTGCCCTAGCATCCCCTCTGCCTGAGAGAGAAGCATGGTTGCACACGTCTGTCACCGCGCTCCCCAGGAGCAATGTGTGGAAGGCGCAGCACGCCGCCCCCAGAAAAGAGAAGGATCCGTTGGCCTCTGGGTCGGGAAATGCTCGGGAAGCAGGATACCCTGCTGTGGCACGAACAGCAGGCTGGTGGCAAGACAAGTATCCCCCCGCTCACTGTCCAGAGAGATGGAAGGCTGGCTGCTAAGGAGACAGGAGGAGACGACTAGGGCCGGGGCACGTGCTCCCCACTGAGGAAGGAGTCTGGGCAGAAGGCAGGCCTTTCCTGTGCCTCTGGTCCCATAGGGACAGCCTCTCCTAGGCCAGCTGTACCAAGGGCAGACTTGGGCTTGCCACCAGGTGCCATACCCGCGACTCGCAGAAACAACCCCAAGGAGAAACGGGCAGTCAGATGCCGTCTTCCACCAGGATGTGGCAGCGATGTGGGTGACAGGGCTGTGCCGGGGATGGAGTGGAGACTGTCCCCTACAGTTCCCCTTCCAAGGGCACGGGCCGTGTGCAGGGATCCTGTCGCCACCTCTCTCCTGTGGTGAAGGCACTGGCATAGACCCCGAGTCTTCATGAGCGCCGGAACAAAAGGCAAAGCCTTACCTACCCCAGGAGATGGTAATAGTCATAGAGTTCCATGCTAGGCCACGCATGCTGCTTCAGGGTTGTAACTGTGTCTGCTTAGTTTGGCTTAGCAAGGTGAACCCCGGGTGCGAACTTGGAGCCCGGGGAAACAAGGCCCAAGAGGCAGCAGCTCTACGGCAGCTCTTCTTCCATGACGCGCACGAAGCCTTGCTGAGAAAACAGTGGTGAAGTGCGGTTCGCTCCAAGCCCAAAACCTCTGTGAAAGCACAACATTCGCTGAGAAATCAAAGTCGGTACTGTGGGCTGCTGCTGCTGGTTGCCTGAGCCCAGTCTCACGGTGGGAGAAACCCGCATACAACTTAAGGCTCTTTGCCCGTGCATCTCCTCAGGGAAAGCGCAGCATTGGTTGGGAAATCCGAGTTGGGTTTGGGGATGCTGCTGCTGCTTGCCTGAGCTAGTCTCCAGAGCACAGTGCACGAAACCCGCATGGAGCGGAATCCTCTTTGCTCTAGCACCCCTCTGCCTGAGAGAGAAGCGCGGTTGCGCCTGTGGAAAGAGCCTTAAGGAAAGGGTCACGTCTTTCACTGCGCTCCCCAGGAGCATGTCTGTGGAAGGTGCAGCACGCTGCCCAGGCAGAAGAGCAGGAGCCGTTGGCCTTCTGGTCTGGAAACGGTTGCGAAGCAGGAGAGCCGGCCCTGGCAGGCACAGCGGCCGGTGGCAATACAAGTGTCACCCGCTCCCTGTGCAGAGAGACGGAAGCCTGGCTGCTACGGAGAGAGGAGGGGATGAGTAGGGCAGGGCGCGTGCTCCACTCTTAGGAAGGAGTCTGGGCAGAAAGCATGCCTGTCCTGAGCCTCTGGGCCCAAGGAGACAGCAGCTCTTTGGCCACCTGTCCCTGGGGCAGACATGTGCTAGCCACGAGGCGCCGAAGCTGAACTCGCAGAAACAGCTCCCTGAAATAACGGGGAGTCAGACGCCGTCTTCCTCCAGGATGTGGAAGCTTGGAGGAGGCACGGGGTTTAAGGGGAAGGGGTGGGGACAGTCCCCCAAAGCTCCCTATTACGTGCACGGGCCGTGTGCAGGGATCCTGTCACCTCTCCTTTCCTGTGGGAAAAGCACTGGCTTAGTCCGCCAGTCCGCCTGAGCGCCAGAGTAAAAGGCCAAGCGATGCCTACACGGGGAGATGGTAGTGTGTATAGGGTGCCATCCTAGGCTCAACACGATACTGCAGGGTTGTGGCTGAGTCACCTGGCAGGGTGAACCCAGGAAGCGAACATGGAGCCCGGGAAAGCAAGGCCCAAGAGGCACCAGCTTTCCCGCAGCTCTTCTTCCCTGACGCGACTGAAGCCTTGCTGAGGAAGCAGCGGCGAAGTGCTGTTCGCTCCAAGCCAAAGCCACTACGAAATCACAGCATTCGCTGAGAAATGTTCTGCGGGCTGCTGCTGCTTGCCTGAACCCTGTCTCACGGTGGGAGAAACCCGCATACAGCGAAAGCCTCTTTGCCTTGTCATCTGCCGTTGGAAAGCACAGCATTCATTGGTAAATCCGAGTTGTGTTTGGGGATGCTGCTGCTGCTTGCCTGAGCTTGTCTCCGCAGCACGATGAAGGATACCCGCATGGGGCGAAATACTCTTTGCCCTAGCATCCCCTCTGCCTGAGAGAGAAGCATGGTTGCACACGTCTGTCACCGCGCTCCCCAGGAGCAATGTGTGGAAGGCGCAGCACGCCGCCCCCAGAAAAGAGAAGGATCCGTTGGCCTCTGGGTCGGGAAACGCTCGGGAAGCAGGATACCCTGCTGTGGCACGAACAGCAGGCTGGGGGCAAGACAAGTATCCCCCCGCTCACTGTCCAGAGAGATGGAAGGCTGGCTGCTAAGGAGACAGGAGGGGACGACTAGGGCCGGGGCACGTGCTCCCCACTGAGGAAGGAGTCTGGGCAGAAGGCAGGCCTTTCCTGTGCCTCTGGTCCCATAGGGACAGCCTCTCCTTGGCCAGCTGTACCAAGGGCAGACTTGGGCTTGCCACCAGGTGCCATACCCGCGACTCGCAGAAACAACCCCAAGGAGAAACGGGCAGTCAGATGCCGTCTTCCACCAGGATGTGGCAGCGATGTGGGTGACAGGGCTGTGCCGGGGATGGAGTGGAGACTGTCCCCTACAGTTCCCCTTCCAAGGGCACGGGCCGTGTGCAGGGATCCTGTCGCCACCTCTCTCCTGTGGTGAAGGCACTGGCATAGACCCCGAGTCTTCATGAGCGCCGGAACAAAAGGCAAAGCCTTACCTACCCCAGGAGATGGTAATAGGCATAGAGTGCCATGCTAGGCCACGCATGCTGCTTCAGGGTTGTAACTGTGTCTGCTTAGTTTGGCTTAGCAAGGTGAACCCCGGGTGCGAACTTGGAGCCCGGGGAAACAAGGCCCAAGAGGCAGCAGCTCTACGGCAGCTCTTCTTCCATGACGCGCACGAAGCCTTGCTGAGAAAACAGTGGTGAAGTGCGGTTCGCTCCAAGCCCAAAACCTCTGTGAAAGCACAACATTCGCTGAGAAATCAAAGTCGGTACTGTGGGCTGCTGCTGCTGGTTGCCTGAGCCCAGTCTCACGGTGGGAGAAACCCGCATACAACTTAAGGCTCTTTGCCCGTGCATCTCCTCAGGGAAAGCGCAGCATTGGTTGGGAAATCCGAGTTGGGTTTGGGGATGCTGCTGCTGCTTGCCTGAGCTAGTCTCCAGAGCACAGTGCACGAAACCCGCATGGAGCGAAATCCTCTTGGCTCTAGCACCCCTCTGCCTGAGAGAGAAGCGCGGTTGCGCCTGTGGAAAGAGCCTTAAGGAAAGGGACACGTCTTTCACTGCGCTCCCCAGGAGCATGTCTGTGGAAGGTGCAGCACGCTGCCCAGGCAGAAGAGCAGGAGCCGTTGGCCTTCTGGTCTGGAAACGGTTGCGAAGCAGGAGAGCCGGCCCTGGCAGGCACAGCGGCCGGTGGCAATACAAGTGTCACCCGCTCCCTGTGCAGAGAGACGGAAGCCTGGCTGCTACGGAGAGAGGAGGGGATGAGTAGGGCAGGGCGCGTGCTCCACTCTTAGGAAGGAGTCTGGGCAGAAAGCATGCCTGTCCTGAGCCTCTGGGCCCAAGGAGACAGCAGCTCTTTGGCCACCTGTCCCTGGGGCAGACATGTGCTAGCCACGAGGCGCCGAAGCTGAACTCGCAGAAACAGCTCCCTGAAATAACGGGGAGTCAGACGCCGTCTTCCTCCAGGATGTGGAAGCTTGGAGGAGGCACGGGGTTTAAGGGGAAGGGGTGGGGACAGTCCCCCAAAGCTCCCTATTACGTGCACGGGCCGTGTGCAGGGATCCTGTCACCTCTCCTTTCCTGTGGGAAAAGCACTGGCTTAGTCCGCCAGTCCGCCTGAGCGCCAGAGTAAAAGGCCAAGCGATGCCTACACGGGGAGATGGTAGTGTGTATAGGGTGCCATCCTAGGCTCAACACGATACTGCAGGGTTGTGGCTGAGTCACCTGGCAGGGTGAACCCAGGAAGCGAACATGGAACCCGGGAAAGCAAGGCCCAAGAGGCACCAGCTCTCCCGCAGCTCTTCTTCCCTGACGCGACGGAAGCCTTGCTGAGGAAGCAGCGGCGAAGTGCTGTTCGCTCCAAGCCAAAGCCACTACGAAATCACAGCATTCGCTGAGAAATGTTCTGCGGGCTGCTGCTGCTTGCCTGAACCCTGTCTCACGGTGGGAGAAACCCGCATACAGCGAAAGCCTCTTTGCCTTGTCATCTGCCGTTGGAAAGCACAGCATTCATTGGTAAATCCGAGTTGTGTTTGGGGATGCTGCTGCTGCTTGCCTGAGCTTGTCTCCGCAGCACGATGAATGATACCCGCATGGGGCGAAATACTCTTTGCCCTAGCATCCCCTCTGCCTGAGAGAGAAGCATGGTTGCACACGTCTGTCACCGCGCTCCCCAGGAGCAATGTGTGGAAGGCGCAGCACGCCGCCCCCAGAAAAGAGAAGGATCCGTTGGCCTCTGGGTCGGGAAACGCTCGGGAAGCAGGATACCCTGCTGTGGCACGAACAGCAGGCTGGGGGCAAGACAAGTATCCCCCCGCTCACTGTCCAGAGAGATGGAAGGCTGGCTGCTAAGGAGACAGGAGGGGAGGACTAGGGCCGGGGCACGTGCTCCCCACTGAGGAAGGAGTCTGGGCAGAAGGCAGGCCTTTCCTGTGCCTCTGGTCCCATAGGGACAGCCTCTCCTTGGCCAGCTGTACCAAGGGCAGACTTGGGCTTGCCACCAGGTGCCATACCCGCGACTCGCAGAAACAACCCCAAGGAGAAACGGGCAGTCAGATGCCGTCTTCCACCAGGATGTGGCAGCGATGTGGGTGACAGGGCTGTGCCGGGGATGGAGTGGAGACTGTCCCCTACAGTTCCCCTTCCAAGGGCACGGGCCGTGTGCAGGGATCCTGTCGCCACCTCTCTCCTGTGGTGAAGGCACTGGCATAGACCCCGAGTCTTCATGAGCGCCGGAACAAAAGGCAAAGCCTTACCTACCCCAGGAGATGGTAATAGGCATAGAGTGCCATGCTAGGCCACGCATGCTGCTTCAGGGTTGTAACTGTGTCTGCTTAGTTTGGCTTAGCAAGGTGAACCCCGGGTGCGAACTTGGAGCCCGGGGAAACAAGGCCCAAGAGGCAGCAGCTCTACAGCAGCTCTTCTTCCATGACGCGCACGAAGCCTTGCTGAGAAAACAGTGGTGAAGTGCGGTTCGCTCCAAGCCCAAAACCTCTGTGAAAGCACAACATTCGCTGAGAAATCAAAGTCAGTACTGTGGGCTGCTGCTGCTGGTTGCCTGAGCCCAGTCTCACGGTGGGAGAAACCCGCATACAACTTAAGGCTCTTTGCCCGTGCATCTCCTCAGGGAAAGCGCAGCATTGGTTGGGAAATCCGAGTTGGGTTTGGGGATGCTGCTGCTGCTTGCCTGAGCTAGTCTCCAGAGCACAGTTCACGAAACCCGCATGGAGCGGAATCCTCTTTGCTCTAGCACCCCTCTGCCTGAGAGAGAAGCGCGGTTGCGCCTGTGGAAAGAGCCTTAAGGAAAGGGTCACGTCTTTCACTGCGCTCCCCAGGAGCATGTCTGTGGAAGGTGCAGCACGCTGCCCAGGCAGAAGAGCAGGAGCCGTTGGCCTTCTGGTCTGGAAACGGTTGCGAAGCAGGAGAGCCGGCCCTGGCAGGCACAGCGGCCGGTGGCAATACAAGTGTCACCCGCTCCCTGTGCAGAGAGACGGAAGCCTGGCTGCTACGGAGAGAGGAGGGGATGAGTAGGGCAGGGCGCGTGCTCCACTCTTAGGAAGGAGTCTGGGCAGAAAGCATGCCTGTCCTGAGCCTCTGGGCCCAAGGAGACAGCAGCTCTTTGGCCACCTGTCCCTGGGGCAGACATGGGCTAACCACGAGGCGCCGAAGCTGAACTCGCAGAAACAGCTCCCTGAAATAACGGAGAGTCAGACGCCGTCTTCCTCCAGGATGTGGAAGCTTGGAGGAGGCACGGGGTTTAAGGGGAAGGGGTGGGGACAGTCCCCCAAAGCTCCCTATTACGTGCACGGGCCGTGTGCAGGGATCCTGTCACCTCTCCTTTCCTGTGGGAAAAGCACTGGCTTAGTCCGCCAGTCCGCCTGAGCGCCAGAGTAAAAGGCCAAGCGATGCCTACACGGGGAGATGGTAGTGTGTATAGGGTGCCATCCTAGGCTCAACACGATACTGCAGGGTTGTGGCTGAGTCACCTGGCAGGGTGAACCCAGGAAGCGAACATGGAGCCCGGGAAAGCAAGGCCCAAGAGGCACCAGCTCTCCCGCAGCTCTTCTTCCCTGACGCGACTGAAGCCTTGCTGAGGAAGCAGCGGCGAAGTGCTGTTCGCTCCAAGCCAAAGCCACTACGAAATCACAGCATTCGCTGAGAAATGTTCTGCGGGCTGCTGCTGCTTGCCTGAACCCTGTCTCACGGTGGGAGAAACCCGCATACAGCGAAAGCCTCTTTGCCTTGTCATCTGCCGTTGGAAAGCACAGCATTCATTGGTAAATCCGAGTTGTGTTTGGGGATGCTGCTGCTGCTTGCCTGAGCTTGTCTCCGCAGCACGATGAATGATACCCGCATGGGGCGAAATACTCTTTGCCCTAGCATCCCCTCTGCCTGAGAGAGAAGCATGGTTGCACACGAATGTCACCGCGCTCCCCAGGAGCAATGTGTGGAAGGCGCAGCACGCCGCCCCCAGAAAAGAGAAGGATCCGTTGGCCTCTGGGTCGGGAAACGCTTGGGAAGCAGGATACCCTGCTGTGGCACGAACAGCAGGCTGGGGGCAAGACAAGTATCCCCCCGCTCACTGTCCAGAGAGATGGAAGGCTGGCTGCTAAGGAGACAGGAGGGGACGACTAGGGCCGGGGCACGTGCTCCCCACTGAGGAAGGAGTCTGGGCAGAAGGCAGGCCTTTCCTGTGCCTCTGGTCCCATAGGGACAGCCTCTCCTTGGCCAGCTGTACCAAGGGCAGACTTGGGCTTGCCACCAGGTGCCATACCCGCGACTCGCAGAAACAACCCCAAGGAGAAACAGGCAGTCAGATGCCGTCTTCCACCAGGATGTGGCAGCGATGTGGGTGACAGTGCTGTGCCGGGGATGGAGTGGAGACTGTCCCCTACAGTTCCCCTTCCAAGGGCACGGGCCGTGTGCAGGGATCCTGTCGCCACCTCTCTCCTGTGGTGAAGGCACTGGCATAGACCCCGAGTCTTCATGAGCGCCGGAACAAAAGGCAAAGCCTTACCTACCCCAGGAGATGGTAATAGGCATAGAGTGCCATGCTAGGCCACGCATGCTGCTTCAGGGTTGTAACTGTGTCTGCTTAGTTTGGCTTAGCAAGGTGAACCCCGGGTGCGAACTTGGAGCCCGGGGAAACAAGGCCCAAGAGGCAGCAGCTCTACGGCAGCTCTTCTTCCATGACGCGCACGAAGCCTTGCTGAGAAAACAGTGGTGAAGTGCGGTTCGCTCCAAGCCCAAAACCTCTGTGAAAGCACAACATTCGCTGAGAAATCAAAGTCGGTACTGTGGGCTGCTGCTGCTGGTTGCCTGAGCCCAGTCTCACGGTGGGAGAAACCCGCATACAACTTAAGGCTCCTTGCCCGTGCATCTCCTCAGGGAAAGCGCAGCATTGGTTGGGAAATCCGAGTTGGGTTTGGGGATGCTGCTGCTGCTTGCCTGAGCTAGTCTCCAGAGCACAGTGCACGAAACCCGCATGGAGCGAAATCCTCTTGGCTCTAGCACCCCTCTGCCTGAGAGAGAAGCGCGGTTGCGCCTGTGGAAAGAGCCTTAAGGAAAGGGACACGTCTTTCACTGCGCTCCCCAGGAGCATGTCTGTGGAAGGTGCAGCACGCTGCCCAGGCAGAAGAGCAGGAGCCGTTGGCCTTCTGGTCTGGAAACGGTTGCGAAGCAGGAGAGCCGGTCCTGGCAGGCACAGCGGCCGGTGGCAATACAAGTGTCACCCGCTCCCTGTGCAGAGAGACGGAAGCCTGGCTGCTACGGAGAGAGGAGGGGATGAGTAGGGCAGGGCGCTTGCTCCACTCTTAGGAAGGAGTCTGGGCAGAAAGCATGCCTGTCCTGAGCCTCTGGGCCCAAGGAGACAGCAGCTCTTTGGCCACCTGTCCCTGGGGCAGACATGTGCTAGCCACGAGGCGCCGAAGCTGAACTCGCAGAAACAGCTCCCTGAAATAACGGGGAGTCAGACGCCGTCTTCCTCCAGGATGTGGAAGCTTGGAGGAGGCACGGGGTTTAAGGGGAAGGGGTGGGGACAGTCCCCCAAAGCTCCCTATTACGTGCACGGGCCGTGTGCAGGGATCCTGTCACCTCTCCTTTCCTGTGGGAAAAGCACTGGCTTAGTCCACCAGTCCGCCTGAGCGCCAGAGTAAAAGGCCAAGCGATGCCTACACGGGGAGATGGTAGTGTGTATAGGGTGCCATCCTAGGCTCAACACGATACTGCAGGGTTGTGGCTGAGTCACCTGGCAGGGTGAACCCAGGAAGCGAACATGGAGCCCGGGAAAGCAAGGCCCAAGAGGCACCAGCTCTCCCGCAGCTCTTCTTCCCTGACGCGACTGAAGCCTTGCTGAGGAAGCAGCGGCGAAGTGCTGTTCGCTCCAAGCCAAAGCCACTACGAAATCACAGCATTCGCTGAGAAATGTTCTGCGGGCTGCTGCTGCTTGCCTGAACCCTGGTTCACGGTGGGAGAAACCCGCATACAGCGAAATCCT
The DNA here is from genome assembly GCF_030435805.1 of Mustela lutreola. Classification (NCBI taxonomy): domain Eukaryota; kingdom Metazoa; phylum Chordata; class Mammalia; order Carnivora; family Mustelidae; genus Mustela; species Mustela lutreola. Next base: position 60,928,032 of record NC_081305.1, on the reverse strand, counting down.
CTTTGCCTTGTCGTCTGCCGTTGGAAAGCACAGCATTCATTGGTAAATCCGAGTTGTGTTTGGGGATGCTGCTGCTGCTTGCCTGAGCTTGTCTCCGCAGCACGATGAATGATACCCGCATGGGGCGAAATACTCTTTGCCCTAGCATCCCCTCTGCCTGAGAGAGAAGCATGGTTGCACACGTCTGTCACCGCGCTCCCCAGGAGCAATGTGTGGAAGGCGCAGCACGCCGCCCCCAGAAAAGTGAAGGATCCGTTGGCCTCTGGGTCGGGAAACGCTCGGGAAGCAGGATACCCTGCTGTGGCACGAACAGCAGGCTGGTGGCAAGACAAGTATCCCCCCGCTCACTGTCCAGAGAGATGGAAGGCTGGCTGCTAAGGAGTCAGGAGGGGACGACTAGGGCCGGGGCACGTGCTCCCCACTGAGGAAGGAGTCTGGGCAGAAGGCAGGCCTTTCCTGTGCCTCTGGTCCCATAGGGACAGCCTCTCCTTGGCCAGCTGTACCAAGGGCAGACTTGGGCTTGCCACCAGGTGCCATACCCGCGACTCGCAGAAACAACCCCAAGGAGAAACGGGCAGTCAGATGCCGTCTTCCACCAGGATGTGGCAGCGATGGGGGTGACAGGGCTGTGCCAGGGATGGAGTGGAGACTGTCCCCTACAGTTCCCCTTCCAAGGGCACGGGCCGTGTGCAGGGATCCTGTCGCCACCTCTCTCCTGTGGTGAAGGCACTGGCATAGACCCCGAGTCTTCATGAGCGCCGGAACAAAAGGCAAAGCCTTACCTACCCCAGGAGATGGTAATAGGCATAGAGTGCCATGCTAGGCCACGCATGCTGCTTCAGGGTTGTAACTGTGTCTGCTTAGTTTGGCTTAGCAAGGTGAACCCCGGGTGCGAACTTGGAGTCCGGGGAAACAAGGCCCAAGAGGCAGCAGCTCTACGGCAGCTCTTCTTCCATGACGCGCACGAAGCCTTGCTGAGAAAACAGTGGTGAAGTGCGGTTCGCTCCAAGCCCAAAACCTCTGAGAAAGCACAACATTCGCTGAGAAATCAAAGTCGGTACTGTGGGCTGCTGCTGCTGGTTGCCTGAGCCCAGTCTCACGGTGGGAGAAACCCGCATACAACTTAAGGCTCTTTGCCCGTGCATCTCCTCAGGGAAAGCGCAGCATTGGTTGGGAAATCCGAGTTGGGTTTGGGGATGCTGCTGCTGCTTGCCTGAGCTAGTCTCCAGAGCACAGTGCACGAAACCCGCATGGAGCGAAATCCTCTTGGCTCTAGCACCCCTCTGCCTGAGAGAGAAGCGCGGTTGCGCCTGTGGAAAGAGCCTTAAGGAAAGGGACACGTCTTTCACTGCGCTCCCCAGGAGCATGTCTGTGGAAGGTGCAGCACGCTGCCCAGGCAGAAGAGCAGGAGCCGTTGGCCTTCTGGTCTGGAAACGGTTGCGAAGCAGGAGAGCCGGCCCTGGCAGGCACAGCGGCCGGTGGCAATACAAGTGTCACCCGCTCCCTGTGCAGAGAGACGGAAGCCTGGCTGCTACGGAGAGAGGAGGGGATGAGTAGGGCAGGGCGCGTGCTCCACTCTTAGGAAGGAGTCTGGGCAGAAAGCATGCCTGTCCTGAGCCTCTGGGCCCAAGGAGACAGCAGCTCTTTGGCCACCTGTCCCTGGGGCAGACATGTGCTAGCCACGAGGCGCCGAAGCTGAACTCGCAGAAACAGCTCCCTGAAATAACGGGGAGTCAGACGCCGTCTTCCTCCAGGATGTGGAAGCTTGGAGGAGGCACGGGGTTTAAGGGGAAGGGGTGGGGACAGTCCCCCAAAGCTCCCTATTACGTGCACGGGCCGTGTGCAGGGATCCTGTCACCTCTCCTTTCCTGTGGGAAAAGCACTGGCTTAGTCCGCCAGTCCGCCTGAGCGCCAGAGTAAAAGGCCAAGCGATGCCTACACGGGGAGATGGTAGTGTGTATAGGGTGCCATCCTAGGCTCAACACGATACTGCAGGGTTGTGGCTGAGTCACCTGGCAGGGTGAACCCAGGAAGCGAACATGGAGCCCGGGAAAGCAAGGCCCAAGAGGCACCAGCTCTCCCGCAGCTCTTCTTCCCTGACGCGACTGAAGCCTTGCTGAGGAAGCAGCGGCGAAGTGCTGTTCGCTCCAAGCCAAAGCCACTACGAAATCACAGCATTCGCTGAGAAATGTTCTGCGGGCTGCTGCTGCTTGCCTGAACCCTGTCTCACGGTGGGAGAAACCCGCATACAGCGAAAGCCTCTTTGCCTTGTCATCTGCCGTTGGAAAGCACAGCATTCATTGGTAAATCCGAGTTGTGTTTGGGGATGCTGCTGCTGCTTGCCTGAGCTTGTCTCCGCAGCACGATGAATGATACCCGCATGGGGCGAAATACTCTTTGCCCTAGCATCCCCTCTGCCTGAGAGAGAAGCATGGTTGCACACGTCTGTCACCGCGCTCCCCAGGAGCAATGTGTGGAAGGCGCAGCACGCCGCCCCCAGAAAAGAGAAGGATCCGTTGGCCTCTGGGTCGGGAAACGCTCGGGAAGCAGGATACCCTGCTGTGGCACGAACAGCAGGCTGGGGGCAAGACAAGTATCCCCCCGCTCACTGTCCAGAGAGATGGAAGGCTGGCTGCTAAGGAGACAGGAGGGGACGACTAGGGCCGGGGCACGTGCTCCCCACTGAGGAAGGAGTCTGGGCAGAAGGCAGGCCTTTCCTGTGCCTCTGGTCCCATAGGGACAGCCTCTCCTTGGCCAGCTGTACCAAGGGCAGACTTGGGCTTGCCACCAGGTGCCATACCCGCGACTCGCAGAAACAACCCCAAGGAGAAACGGGCAGTCAGATGCCGTCTTCCACCAGGATGTGGCAGCGATGTGGGTGACAGGGCTGTGCCGGGGATGGAGTGGAGACTGTCCCCTACAGTTCCCCTTCCAAGGGCACGGGCCGTGTGCAGGGATCCTGTCGCCACCTCTCTCCTGTGGTGAAGGCACTGGCATAGACCCCGAGTCTTCATGAGCGCCGGAACAAAAGGCAAAGCCTTACCTACCCCAGGAGATGGTAATAGTCATAGAGTTCCATGCTAGGCCACGCATGCTGCTTCAGGGTTGTAACTGTGTCTGCTTAGTTTGGCTTAGCAAGGTGAACCCCGGGTGCGAACTTGGAGCCCGGGGAAACAAGGCCCAAGAGGCAGCAGCTCTACGGCAGCTCTTCTTCCATGACGCGCACGAAGCCTTGCTGAGAAAACAGTGGTGAAGTGCGGTTCGCTCCAAGCCCAAAACCTCTGTGAAAGCACAACATTCGCTGAGAAATCAAAGTCGGTACTGTGGGCTGCTGCTGCTGGTTGCCTGAGCCCAGTCTCACGGTGGGAGAAACCCGCATACAACTTAAGGCTCTTTGCCCGTGCATCTCCTCAGGGAAAGCGCAGCATTGGTTGGGAAATCCGAGTTGGGTTTGGGGATGCTGCTGCTGCTTGCCTGAGCTAGTCTCCAGAGCACAGTGCACGAAACCCGCATGGAGCGAAATCCTCTTTGCTCTAGCACCCCTCTGCCTGAGAGAGAAGCGCGGTTGCGCCTGTGGAAAGAGCCTTAAGGAAAGGGTCACGTCTTTCACTGCGCTCCCCAGGAGCATGTCTGTGGAAGGTGCAGCACGCTGCCCAGGCAGAAGAGCAGGAGCCGTTGGCCTTCTGGTCTGGAAACGGTTGCGAAGCAGGAGAGCCGGCCCTGGCAGGCACAGCGGCCGGTGGCAATACAAGTGTCACCCGCTCCCTGTGCAGAGAGACGGAAGCCTGGCTGCTACGGAGAGAGGAGGGGATGAGTAGGGCAGGGCGCGTGCTCCACTCTTAGGAAGGAGTCTGGGCAGAAAGCATGCCTGTCCTGAGCCTCTGGGCCCAAGGAGACAGCAGCTCTTTGGCCACCTGTCCCTGGGGCAGACATGTGCTAGCCACGAGGCGCCGAAGCTGAACTCGCAGAAACAGCTCCCTGAAATAACGGGGAGTCAGACGCCGTCTTCCTCCAGGATGTGGAAGCTTGGAGGAGGCACGGGGTTTAAGGGGAAGGGGTGGGGACAGTCCCCCAAAGCTCCCTATTACGTGCACGGGCCGTGTGCAGGGATCCTGTCACCTCTCCTTTCCTGTGGGAAAAGCACTGGCTTAGTCCGCCAGTCCGCCTGAGCGCCAGAGTAAAAGGCCAAGCGATGCCTACACGGGGAGATGGTAGTGTGTATAGGGTGCCATCCTAGGCTCAACACGATACTGCAGGGTTGTGGCTGAGTCACCTGGCAGGGTGAACCCAGGAAGCGAACATGGAGCCCGGGAAAGCAAGGCCCAAGAGGCACCAGCTTTCCCGCAGCTCTTCTTCCCTGACGCGACTGAAGCCTTGCTGAGGAAGCAGCGGCGAAGTGCTGTTCGCTCCAAGCCAAAGCCACTACGAAATCACAGCATTCGCTGAGAAATGTTCTGCGGGCTGCTGCTGCTTGCCTGAACCCTGTCTCACGGTGGGAGAAACCCGCATACAGCGAAAGCCTCTTTGCCTTGTCATCTGCCGTTGGAAAGCACAGCATTCATTGGTAAATCCGAGTTGTGTTTGGGGATGCTGCTGCTGCTTGCCTGAGCTTGTCTCCGCAGCACGATGAATGATACCCGCATGGGGCGAAATACTCTTTGCCCTAGCATCCCCTCTGCCTGAGAGAGAAGCATGGTTGCACACGTCTGTCACCGCGCTCCCCAGGAGCAATGTGTGGAAGGCGCAGCACGCCGCCCCCAGAAAAGAGAAGGATCCGTTGGCCTCTGGGTCGGGAAACGCTCGGGAAGCAGGATACCCTGCTGTGGCACGAACAGCAGGCTGGGGGCAAGACAAGTATCCCCCCGCTCACTGTCCAGAGAGATGGAAGGCTGGCTGCTAAGGAGACAGGAGGGGACGACTAGGGCCGGGGCACGTGCTCCCCACTGAGGAAGGAGTCTGGGCAGAAGGCAGGCCTTTCCTGTGCCTCTGGTCCCATAGGGACAGCCTCTCCTTGGCCAGCTGTACCAAGGGCAGACTTGGGCTTGCCACCAGGTGCCATACCCGCGACTCGCAGAAACAACCCCAAGGAGAAACGGGCAGTCAGATGCCGTCTTCCACCAGGATGTGGCAGCGATGTGGGTGACAGGGCTGTGCCGGGGATGGAGTGGAGACTGTCCCCTACAGTTCCCCTTCCAAGGGCACGGGCCGTGTGCAGGGATCCTGTCGCCACCTCTCTCCTGTGGTGAAGGCACTGGCATAGACCCCGAGTCTTCATGAGCGCCGGAACAAAAGGCAAAGCCTTACCTACCCCAGGAGATGGTAATAGGCATAGAGTGCCATGCTAGGCCACGCATGCTGCTTCAGGGTTGTAACTGTGTCTGCTTAGTTTGGCTTAGCAAGGTGAACCCCGGGTGCGAACTTGGAGCCCGGGGAAACAAGGCCCAAGAGGCAGCAGCTCTACGGCAGCTCTTCTTCCATGACGCGCACGAAGCCTTGCTGAGAAAACAGTGGTGAAGTGCGGTTCGCTCCAAGCCCAAAACCTCTGTGAAAGCACAACATTCGCTGAGAAATCAAAGTCGGTACTGTGGGCTGCTGCTGCTGGTTGCCTGAGCCCAGTCTCACGGTGGGAGAAACCCGCATACAACTTAAGGCTCTTTGCCCGTGCATCTCCTCAGGGAAAGCGCAGCATTGGTTGGGAAATCCGAGTTGGGTTTGGGGATGCTGCTGCTGCTTGCCTGAGCTAGTCTCCAGAGCACAGTGCACGAAACCCGCATGGAGCGAAATCCTCTTGGCTCTAGCACCCCTCTGCCTGAGAGAGAAGCGCGGTTGCGCCTGTGGAAAGAGCCTTAAGGAAAGGGACACGTCTTTCACTGCGCTCCCCAGGAGCATGTCTGTGGAAGGTGCAGCACGCTGCCCAGGCAGAAGAGCAGGAGCCGTTGGCCTTCTGGTCTGGAAACGGTTGCGAAGCAGGAGAGCCGGCCCTGGCAGGCACAGCGGCCGGTGGCAATACAAGTGTCACCCGCTCCCTGTGCAGAGAGACGGAAGCCTGGCTGCTACGGAGAGAGGAGGGGATGAGTAGGGCAGGGCGCGTGCTCCACTCTTAGGAAGGAGTCTGGGCAGAAAGCATGCCTGTCCTGAGCCTCTGGGCCCAAGGAGACAGCAGCTCTTTGGCCACCTGTCCCTGGGGCAGACATGTGCTAGCCACGAGGCGCCGAAGCTGAACTCGCAGAAACAGCTCCCTGAAATAACGGGGAGTCAGACGCCGTCTTCCTCCAGGATGTGGAAGCTTGGAGGAGGCACGGGGTTTAAGGGGAAGGGGTGGGGACAGTCCCCCAAAGCTCCCTATTACGTGCACGGGCCGTGTGCAGGGATCCTGTCACCTCTCCTTTCCTGTGGGAAAAGCACTGGCTTAGTCCGCCAGTCCGCCTGAGCGCCAGAGTAAAAGGCCAAGCGATGCCTACACGGGGAGATGGTAGTGTGTATAGGGTGCCATCCTAGGCTCAACACGATACTGCAGGGTTGTGGCTGAGTCACCTGGCAGGGTGAACCCAGGAAGCGAACATGGAACCCGGGAAAGCAAGGCCCAAGAGGCACCAGCTCTCCCGCAGCTCTTCTTCCCTGACGCGACGGAAGCCTTGCTGAGGAAGCAGCGGCGAAGTGCTGTTCGCTCCAAGCCAAAGCCACTACGAAATCACAGCATTCGCTGAGAAATGTTCTGCGGGCTGCTGCTGCTTGCCTGAACCCTGTCTCACGGTGGGAGAAACCCGCATACAGCGAAAGCCTCTTTGCCTTGTCATCTGCCGTTGGAAAGCACAGCATTCATTGGTAAATCCGAGTTGTGTTTGGGGATGCTGCTGCTGCTTGCCTGAGCTTGTCTCCGCAGCACGATGAATGATACCCGCATGGGGCGAAATACTCTTTGCCCTAGCATCCCCTCTGCCTGAGAGAGAAGCATGGTTGCACACGTCTGTCACCGCGCTCCCCAGGAGCAATGTGTGGAAGGCGCAGCACGCCGCCCCCAGAAAAGAGAAGGATCCGTTGGCCTCTGGGTCGGGAAACGCTCGGGAAGCAGGATACCCTGCTGTGGCACGAACAGCAGGCTGGGGGCAAGACAAGTATCCCCCCGCTCACTGTCCAGAGAGATGGAAGGCTGGCTGCTAAGGAGACAGGAGGGGACGACTAGGGCCGGGGCACGTGCTCCCCACTGAGGAAGGAGTCTGGGCAGAAGGCAGGCCTTTCCTGTGCCTCTGGTCCCATAGGGACAGCCTCTCCTTGGCCAGCTGTACCAAGGGCAGACTTGGGCTTGCCACCAGGTGCCATACCCGCGACTCGCAGAAACAACCCCAAGGAGAAACGGGCAGTCAGATGCCGTCTTCCACCAGGATGTGGCAGCGATGTGGGTGACAGGGCTGTGCCGGGGATGGAGTGGAGACTGTCCCCTACAGTTCCCCTTCCAAGGGCACGGGCCGTGTGCAGGGATCCTGTCGCCACCTCTCTCCTGTGGTGAAGGCACTGGCATAGACCCCGAGTCTTCATGAGCGCCGGAACAAAAGGCAAAGCCTTACCTACCCCAGGAGATGGTAATAGGCATAGAGTGCCATGCTAGGCCACGCATGCTGCTTCAGGGTTGTAACTGTGTCTGCTTAGTTTGGCTTAGCAAGGTGAACCCCGGGTGCGAACTTGGAGCCCGGGGAAACAAGGCCCAAGAGGCAGCAGCTCTACAGCAGCTCTTCTTCCATGACGCGCACGAAGCCTTGCTGAGAAAACAGTGGTGAAGTGCGGTTCGCTCCAAGCCCAAAACCTCTGTGAAAGCACAACATTCGCTGAGAAATCAAAGTCGGTACTGTGGGCTGCTGCTGCTGGTTGCCTGAGCCCAGTCTCACGGTGGGAGAAACCCGCATACAACTTAAGGCTCTTTGCCCGTGCATCTCCTCAGGGAAAGCGCAGCATTGGTTGGGAAATCCGAGTTGGGTTTGGGGATGCTGCTGCTGCTTGCCTGAGCTAGTCTCCAGAGCACAGTGCACGAAACCCGCATGGAGCGAAATCCTCTTGGCTCTAGCACCCCTCTGCCTGAGAGAGAAGCGCGGTTGCGCCTGTGGAAAGAGCCTTAAGGAAAGGGACACGTCTTTCACTGCGCTCCCCAGGAGCATGTCTGTGGAAGGTGCAGCACGCTGCCCAGGCAGAAGAGCAGGAGCCGTTGGCCTTCTGGTCTGGAAACGGTTGCGAAGCAGGAGAGCCGGCCCTGGCAGGCACAGCGGCCGGTGGCAATACAAGTGTCACCCGCTCCCTGTGCAGAGAGACGGAAGCCTGGCTGCTACGGAGAGAGGAGGGGATGAGTAGGGCAGGGCGCGTGCTCCACTCTTAGGAAGGAGTCTGGGCAGAAAGCATGCCTGTCCTGAGCCTCTGGGCCCAAGGAGACAGCAGCTCTTTGGCCACCTGTCCCTGGGGCAGACATGTGCTAGCCACGAGGCGCCGAAGCTGAACTCGCAGAAACAGCTCCCTGAAATAACGGGGAGTCAGACGCCGTCTTCCTCCAGGATGTGGAAGCTTGGAGGAGGCACGGGGTTTAAGGGGAAGGGGTGGGGACAGTCCCCCAAAGCTCCCTATTACGTGCACGGGCCGTGTGCAGGGATCCTGTCACCTCTCCTTTCCTGTGGGAAAAGCACTGGCTTAGTCCGCCAGTCCGCCTGAGCGCCAGAGTAAAAGGCCAAGCGATGCCTACACGGGGAGATGGTAGTGTGTATAGGGTGCCATCCTAGGCTCAACACGATACTGCAGGGTTGTGGCTGAGTCACCTGGCAGGGTGAACCCAGGAAGCGAACATGGAGCCCGGGAAAGCAAGGCCCAAGAGGCACCAGCTCTCCCGCAGCTCTTCTTCCCTGACGCGACTGAAGCCTTGCTGAGGAAGCAGCGGCGAAGTGCTGTTCGCTCCAAGCCAAAGCCACTACGAAATCACAGCATTCGCTGAGAAATGTTCTGCGGGCTGCTGCTGCTTGCCTGAACCCTGTCTCACGGTGGGAGAAACCCGCATACAGCGAAAGCCTCTTTGCCTTGTCGTCTGCCGTTGGAAAGCACAGCATTCATTGGTAAATCCGAGTTGTGTTTGGGGATGCTGCTGCTGCTTGCCTGAGCTTGTCTCCGCAGCACGATGAATGATACCCGCATGGGGCGAAATACTCTGCCCTAGCATCCCCTCTGCCTGAGAGAGAAGCATGGTTGCACACGTCTGTCACCGCGCTCCCCAGGAGCAATGTGTGGAAGGCGCAGCACGCCGCCCCCAGAAAAGAGAAGGATCCGTTGGCCTCTGGGTCGGGAAACGCTCGGGAAGCAGGATACCCTGCTGTGGCACGAACAGCAGGCTGGGGGCAAGACAAGTATCCCCCCGCTCACTGTCCAGAGAGATGGAAGGCTGGCTGCTAAGGAGACAGGAGGGGACGACTAGGGCCGGGGCACGTGCTCCCCACTGAGGAAGGAGTCTGGGCAGAAGGCAGGCCTTTCCTGTGCCTCTGGTCCCATAGGGACAGCATCTCCTTGGCCAGCTGTACCAAGGGCAGACGGGCTTGCCACCAGGTGCCATACCCGCGACTCGCAGAAACAACCCCAAGGAGAAACGGGCAGTCAGATGCCGTCTTCCACCAGGATGTGGCAGCGATGGGGGTGACAGGGCTGTGCCGGGGATGGAGTGGAGCCTGTCCCCTACAGTTCCCCTTCCAAGGGCACGGGCCGTGTGCAGGGATCCTGTCGCCACCTCTCTCCTGTGGTGAAGGCACTGGCATAGACCCCGAGTCTTCATGAGCGCCGGAACAAAAGGCAAAGCCTTACCTACCCCAGGAGATGGTAATAGGCATAGAGTGCCATCCTAGGCCACGCATGCTGCTTCAGGGTTGTAACTGTGTCTGCTTAGTTTGGCTTAGCAAGGTGAACCCCGGGTGCGAACTTGGAGTCCGGGGAAACAAGGCCCAAGAGGCAGAAGCTCTACGGCAGCTCTTCTTCCATGACGCGCACGAAGCCTTGCTGAGAAAACAGTGGTGAAGTGCGGTTCGCTCCAAGCCCAAAACCTCTGTGAAAGCACAACATTCGCTGAGAAATCAAAGTCGGTACTGTGGGCTGCTGCTGCTGGTTGCCTGAGCCCAGTCTCACGGTGGGAGAAACCCGCATACAACTTAAGGCTCTTTGCCCGTGCATCTCCTCAGGGAAAGCGCAGCATTGGTTGGGAAATCCGAGTTGGGTTTGGGGATGCTGCTGCTGCTTGCCTGAGCTAGTCTCCAGAGCACAGTGCACGAAACCCGCATGGAGCGAAATCCTCTTGGCTCTAGCACCCCTCTGCCTGAGAGAGAAGCGCGGTTGCGCCTGTGGAAAGAGCCTTAAGGAAAGGGACACGTCTTTCACTGCGCTCCCCAGGAGCATGTCTGTGGAAGGTGCAGCACGCTGCCCAGGCAGAAGAGCAGGAGCCGTTGGCCTTCTGGTCTGGAAACGGTTGCGAAGCAGGAGAGCCGGCCCTGGCAGGCACAGCGGCCGGTGGCAATACAAGTGCACCCGCTCCCTGTGCAGAGAGACGGAAGCCTGGCTGCTACGGAGAGAGGAGGGGATGAGTAGGGCAGGGCGCGTGCTCCACTCTTAGGAAGGAGTCTGGGCAGAAAGCATGCCTGTCCTGAGCCTCTGGGCCCAAGGAGACAGCAGCTCTTTGGCCACCTGTCCCTGGGGCAGACATGTGCTAGCCACGAGGCGCCGAAGCTGAACTCGCAGAAACAGCTCCCTGAAATAACGGGGAGTCAGACGCCGTCTTCCTCCAGGATGTGGAAGCTTGGAGGAGGCACGGGGTTTAAGGGGAAGGGGTGGGGACAGTCCCCCAAAGCTCCCTATTACGTGCACGGGCCGTGTGCAGGGATCCTGTCACCTCTCCTTTCCTGTGGGAAAAGCACTGGCTTAGTCCGCCAGTCCGCCTGAGCGCCAGAGTAAAAGGCCAAGCGATGCCTACACGGGGAGATGGTAGTGTGTATAGGGTGCCATCCTAGGCTCAACACGATACTGCAGGGTTGTGGCTGAGTCACCTGGCAGGGTGAACCCAGGAAGCGAACATGGAGCCCGGGAAAGCAAGGCCCAAGAGGCACCAGCTCTCCCGCAGCTCTTCTTCCCTGACGCGACTGAAGCCTTGCTGAGGAAGCAGCGGCGAAGTGCTGTTCGCTCCAAGCCAAAGCCACTACGAAATCACAGCATTCGCTGAGAAATGTTCTGCGGGCTGCTGCTGCTTGCCTGAACCCTGTCTCACGGTGGGAGAAACCCGCATACAGCGAAAGCCTCTTTGCCTTGTCATCTGCCGTTGGAAAGCACAGCATTCATTGGTAAATCCGAGTTGTGTTTGGGGATGCTGCTGCTGCTTGCCTGAGCTTGTCTCCGCAGCACGATGAATGATACCCGCATGGGGCGAAATACTCTTTGCCCTAGCATCCCCTCTGCCTGAGAGAGAAGCATGGCTGCACACGAATGTCACCGCGCTCCCCAGGAGCAATGTGTGGAAGGCGCAGCACGCCGCCCCCAGAAAAGAGAAGGATCCGTTGGCCTCTGGGTCGGGAAACGCTCGGGAAGCAGGATACCCTGCTGTGGCACGAACAGCAGGCTGGGGGCAAGACAAGTATCCCCCCGCTCACTGTCCAGAGAGATGGAAGGCTGGCTGCTAAGGAGACAGGAGGGGACGACTAGGGCCGGGGCACGTGCTCCCCACTGAGGAAGGAGTCTGGGCAGAAGGCAGGCCTTTCCTGTGCCTCTGGTCCCATAGGGACAGCATCTCCTTGGCCAGCTGTACCAAGGGCAGACTTGGGCTTGCCACCAGGTGCCATACCCGCGACTCGCAGAAACAACCCCAAGGAGAAACGGGCAGTCAGATGCCGTCTTCCACCAGGATGTGGCAGCGATGTGGGTGACAGTGCTGTGCCGGGGATGGAGTGGAGCCTGTCCCCTACAGTTCCCCTTCCAAGGGCACGGGCCGTGTGCAGGGATCCTGTCGCCACCTCTCTCCTGTGGTGAAGGCACTGGCATAGACCCCGAGTCTTCATGAGCGCCGGAACAAAAGGCAAAGCCTTACCTACCCCAGGAGATGGTAATAGGCATAGAGTGCCATGTTAGGCCACGCATGCTGCTTCAGGGTTGTAACTGTGTCTGCTTAGTTTGGCTTAGCAAGGTGAACCCCGGGTGCGAACTTGGAGCCCGGGGAAACAAGGCCCAAGAGGCAGCAGCTCTACGGCAGCTCTTCTTCCATGACGCGCACGAAGCCTTGCTGAGAAAACAGTGGTGAAGTGCGGTTCGCTCCAAGCCCAAAACCTCTGTGAAAACACAACATTCGCTGAGAAATCAAAGTCGGTACTGTGGGCTGCTGCTGCTGGTTGCCTGAGCCCAGTCTCACGGTGGGAGAAACCCGCATACAACTTAAGGCTCTTTGCCCGTGCATCTCCTCAGGGAAAGCGCAGCATTGGTTGGGAAATCCGAGTTGGGTTTGGGGATGCTGCTGCTGCTTGCCTGAGCTAGTCTCCAGAGCACAGTGCACGAAACCCGCATGGAGCGAAATCCTCTTGGCTCTAGCACCCCTCTGCCTGAGAGAGAAGCGCGGTTGCGCCTGTGGAAAGAGCCTTAAGGAAAGGGACACATCTTTCACTGCGCTCCCCAGGAGCATGTCTGTGGAAGGTGCAGCACGCTGCCCAGGCAGAAGAGCAGGAGCCGTTGGCCTTCTGGTCTGGAAACGGTTGCGAAGCAGGAGAGCCGGCCCTGGCAGGCACAGCGGCCGGTGGCAATACAAGTGTCACCCGCTCCCTGTGCAGAGAGACGGAAGCCTGGCTGCTACGGAGAGAGGAGGGGATGAGTAGGGCAGGGCGCGTGCTCCACTCTTAGGAAGGAGTCTGGGCAGAAAGCATGCCTGTCCTGAGCCTCTGGGCCCAAGGAGACAGCAGCTCTTTGGCCACCTGTCCCTGGGGCAGACATGTGCTAGCCACGAGGCGCCGAAGCTGAACTCGCAGAAACAGCTCCCTGAAATAACGGGGAGTCAGACGCCGTCTTCCTCCAGGATGTGGAAGCTTGGAGGAGGCACGGGGTTTAAGGGGAAGGGGTGGGGACAGTCCCCCAAAGCTCCCTATTACGTGCACGGGCCGTGTGCAGGGATCCTGTCACCTCTCCTTTCCTGTGGGAAAAGCACTGGCTTAGTCCGCCAGTCCGCCTGAGCGCCAGAGTAAAAGGCCAAGCGATGCCTACACGGGGAGATGGTAGTGTGTATAGGGTGCCATCCTAGGCTCAACACGATACTGCAGGGTTGTGGCTGAGTCACCTGGCAGGGTGAACCCAGGAAGCGAACATGGAGCCCGGGAAAGCAAGGCCCAAGAGGCACCAGCTCTCCCGCAGCTCTTCTTCCCTGACGCGACTGAAGCCTTGCTGAGGAAGCAGCGGCGAAGTGCTGTTCGCTCCAAGCCAAAGCCACTACGAAATCACAGCATTCGCTGAGAAATGTTCTGCGGGCTGCTGCTGCTTGCCTGAACCCTGTCTCACGGTGGGAGAAACCCGCATACAGCGAAAGCCTCTTTGCCTTGTCATCTGCCGTTGGAAAGCACAGCATTCATTGGTAAATCCGAGTTGTGTTTGGGGATGCTGCTGCTGCTTGCCTGAGCTTGTCTCCGCAGCACGATGAATGATACCCGCATGGGGCGAAATACTCTTTGCCCTAGCATCCCCTCTGCCTGAGAGAGAAGCATGGCTGCACACGAATGTCACCGCGCTCCCCAGGAGCAATGTGTGGAAGGCGCAGCACGCCGCCCCCAGAAAAGAGAAGGATCCGTTGGCCGCTGGGTCGGGAAACGCTCGGGAAGCAGGATACCCTGCTGTGGCACGAACAGCAGGCTGGGGGCAAGACAAGTATCCCCCCGCTCACTGTCCAGAGAGATGGAAGGCTGGCTGCTAAGGAGACAGGAGGGGACGACTAGGGCCGGGGCACGTGCTCCCCACTGAGGAAGGAGTCTGGGCAGAAGGCAGGCCTTTCCTGTGCCTCTGGTCCCATAGGGACAGCATCTCCTTGGCCAGCTGTACCAAGGGCTGACTTGGGCTTGCCACCAGGTGCCATACCCGCGACTCGCAGAAACAACCCCAAGGAGAAACGGGCAGTCAGATGCCGTCTTCCACCAGGATGTGGCAGCGATGTGGGTGACAGTGCTGTGCCGGGGATGGAGTGGAGCCTGTCCCCTACAGTTCCCCTTCCAAGGGCACGGGCCGTGTGCAGGGATCCTGTCGCCACCTCTCTCCTGTGGTGAAGGCACTGGCATAGACCCCGAGTCTTCATGAGCGCCGGAACAAAAGGCAAAGCCTTACCTACCCCAGGAGATGGTAATAGGCATAGAGTGCCATGCTAGGCCACGCATGCTGCTTCAGGGTTGTAACTGTGTCTGCTTAGTTTGGCTTAGCAAGGTGAACCCCGGGTGCGAACTTGGAGCCCGGGGAAACAAGGCCCAAGAGGCAGCAGCTCTACGGCAGCTCTTCTTCCATGACGCGCACGAAGCCTTGCTGAGAAAACAGTGGTGAAGTGCGGTTCGCTCCAAGCCCAAAACCTCTGTGAAAGCACAACATTCGCTGAGAAATCAAAGTCGGTACTGTGGGCTGCTGCTGCTGGTTGCCTGAGCCCAGTCTCACGGTGGGAGAAACCCGCATACAACTTAAGGCTCTTTGCCCGTGCATCTCCTCAGGGAAAGCGCAGCATTGGTTGGGAAATCCGAGTTGGGTTTGGGGATGCTGCTGCTGCTTGCCTGAGCTAGTCTCCAGAGCACAGTGCACGAAACCCGCATGGAGCGAAATCCTCTTGGCTCTAGCACCCCTCTGCCTGAGAGAGAAGCGCGGTTGAGCCTGTGGAAAGAGCGTTAAGGAAAGGGACACGTCTTTCACTGCGCTCCCCAGGAGCATGTCTGTGGAAGGTGCAGCACGCTGCCCAGGCAGAAGAGCAGGAGCCGTTGGCCTTCTGGTCTGGGAACGGTTGCGAAGCAGGAGAGCCGGCCCTGGCAGGCACAGCGGCCGGTGGCAATACAAGTGTCACCCGCTCCCTGTGCAGAGAGACGGAAGCCTGGCTGCTACGGAGAGAGGAGGGGATGAGTAGGGCAGGGCGCGTGCTCCACTCTTAGGAAGGAGTCTGGGCAGAAAGCATGCCTGTCCTGAGCCTCTGGGCCCAAGGAGACAGCAGCTCTTTGGCCACCTGTCCCTGGGGCAGACATGTGCTAGCCACGAGGCGCCGAAGCTGAACTCGCAGAAACAGCTCCCTGAAATAACGGGGAGTCAGACGCCGTCTTCCTCCAGGATGTGGAAGCTTGGAGGAGGCACGGGGTTTAAGGGGAAGGGGTGGGGACAGTCCCCCAAAGCTCCCTATTACGTGCACGGGCCGTGTGCAGGGATCCTGTCACCTCTCCTTTCCTGTGGGAAAAGCACTGGCTTAGTCCGCCAGTCCGCCTGAGCGCCAGAGTAAAAGGCCAAGCGATGCCTACACGGGGAGATGGTAGTGTGTATAGGGTGCCATCCTAGGCTCAACACGATACTGCAGGGTTGTGGCTGAGTCACCTGGCAGGGTGAACCCAGGAAGCGAACATGGAGCCCGGGAAAGCAAGGCCCAAGAGGCACCAGCTCTCCCGCAGCTCTTCTTCCCTGACGCGACTGAAGCCTTGCTGAGGAAGCAGCGGCGAAGTGCTGTTCGCTCCAAGCCAAAGCCACTACGAAATCACAGCATTCGCTGAGAAATGTTCTGCGGGCTGCTGCTGCTTGCCTGAACCCTGTCTCACGGTGGGAGAAACCCGCATACAGCGAAAGCCTCTTTGCCTTGTCGTCGGCCGTTGGAAAGCACAGCATTCATTGGTAAATCCGAGTTGTGTTTGGGGATGCTGCTGCTGCTTGCCTGAGCTTGTCTCCGCAGCACGATGAATGATACCCGCATGGGGCGAAATACTCTTTGCCCTAGCATCCCCTCTGCCTGAGAGAGAAGCATGGTTGCACACGTCTGTCACCGCGCTCCCCAGGAGCAATGTGTGGAAGGCGCAGCACGCCGCCCCCAGAAAAGAGAAGGATCCGTTGGCCTCTGGGTCGGGAAACGCTCGGGAAGCAGGATACCCTGCTGTGGCACGAACAGCAGGCTGGGGGCAAGACAAGTATCCCCCCGCTCACTGTCCAGAGAGATGGAAGGCTGGCTGCTAAGGAGACAGGAGGGGACGACTAGGGCCGGGGCACGTGCTCCCCACTGAGGAAGGAGTCTGGGCAGAAGGCAGGCCTTTCCTGTGCCTCTGGTCCCATAGGGACAGCATCTCCTTGGCCAGCTGTACCAAGGGCAGACGGGCTTGCCACCAGGTGCCATACCCGCGACTCGCAGAAACAACCCCAAGGAGAAACGGGCAGTCAGATGCCGTCTTCCACCAGGATGTGGCAGCGATGGGGGTGACAGGGCTGTGCCGGGGATGGAGTGGAGACTGTCCCCTACAGTTCCCCTTCCAAGGGCACGGGCCGTGTGCAGGGATCCTGTCGCCACCTCTCTCCTGTGGTGAAGGCACTGGCATAGACCCCGAGTCTTCATGAGCGCCGGAACAAAAGGCAAAGCCTTACCTACCCCAGGAGATGGTAATAGGCATAGAGTGCCATCCTAGGCCACGCATGCTGCTTCAGGGTTGTAACTGTGTCTGCTTAGTTTGGCTTAGCAAGGTGAACCCCGGGTGCGAACTTGGAGTCCGGGGAAACAAGGCCCAAGAGGCAGCAGCTCTACGGCAGCTCTTCTTCCATGACGCGCACGAAGCCTTGCTGAGAAAACAGTGGTGAAGTGCGGTTCGCTCCAAGCCCAAAACCTCTGTGAAAGCACAACATTCGCTGAGAAATCAAAGTCGGTACTGTGGGCTGCTGCTGCTGGTTGCCTGAGCCCAATCTCACGGTGGGAGAAACCCGCATACAACTTAAGGATCTTTGCCCGTGCATCTCCTCAGGGAAAGCGCAGCATTGGTTGGGAAATCCGAGTTGGGTTTGGGGATGCTGCTGCTGCTTGCCTGAGCTAGTCTCCAGAGCACAGTGCACGAAACCCGCATGGAGCGAAATCCTCTTGGCTCTAGCACCCCTCTGCCTGAGAGAGAAGCGCGGTTGAGCCTGTGGAAAGAGCCTTAAGGAAAGGGACACGTCTTTCACTGCGCTCCCCAGGAGCATGTCTGTGGAAGGTGCAGCACGCTGCCCAGGCAGAAGAGCAGGAGCCGTTGGCCTTCTGGTCTGGAAACGGTTGCGAAGCAGGAGAGCCGGCCCTGGCAGGCACAGCGGCCGGTGGCAATACAAGTGTCACCCGCTCCCTGTGCAGAGAGACGGAAGCCTGGCTGCTACGGAGAGAGGAGGGGATGAGTAGGGCAGGGCGCGTGCTCCACTCTTAGGAAGGAGTCTGGGCAGAAAGCATGCCTGTCCTGAGCCTCTGGGCCCAAGGAGACAGCAGCTCTTTGGCCACCTGTCCCTGGGGCAGACATGTGCTAGCCACGAGGCGCCGAAGCTGAACTCGCAGAAACAGCTCCCTGAAATAACGGGGAGTCAGACGCCGTCTTCCTCCAGGATGTGGAAGCTTGGAGGAGGCACGGGGTTTAAGGGGAAGGGGTGGGGACAGTCCCCCAAAGCTCCCTATTACGTGCACGGGCCGTGTGCAGGGATCCTGTCACCTCTCCTTTCCTGTGGGAAAAGCACTGGCTTAGTCCGCCAGTCCGCCTGAGCGCCAGAGTAAAAGGCCAAGCGATGCCTACACGGGGAGATGGTAGTGTGTATAGGGTGCCATCCTAGGCTCAACACGATACTGCAGGGTTGTGGCTGAGTCACCTGGCAGGGTGAACCCAGGAAGCGAACATGGAGCCCGGGAAAGCAAGGCCCAAGAGGCACCAGCTCTCCCGCAGCTCTTCTTCCCTGACGCGACTGAAGCCTTGCTGAGGAAGCAGCGGCGAAGTGCTGTTCGCTCCAAGCCAAAGCCACTACGAAATCACAGCATTCGCTGAGAAATGTTCTGCGGGCTGCTGCTGCTTGCCTGAACCCTGTCTCACGGTGGGAGAAACCCGCATACAGCGAAAGCCTCTTTGCCTTGTCGTCTGCCGTTGGAAAGCACAGCATTCATTGGTAAATCCGAGTTGTGTTTGGGGATGCTGCTGCTGCTTGCCTGAGCTTGTCTCCGCAGCACGATGAATGATACCCGCATGGGGCGAAATACTCTTTGCCCTAGCATCCCCTCTGCCTGAGAGAGAAGCATGGTTGCACACGTCTGTCACCGCGCTCCCCAGGAGCAATGTGTGGAAGGCGCAGCACGCCGCCCCCAGAAAAGAGAAGGATCCGTTGGCCTCTGGGTCGGGAAACGCTCGGGAAGCAGGATACCCTGCTGTGGCACGAACAGCAGGCTGGGGGCAAGACAAGTATCCTCCCGCTCACTGTCCAGAGAGATGGAAGGCTGGCTGCTAAGGAGACAGGAGGGGACGACTAGGGCCGGGGCACGTGCTCCCCACTGAGGAAGGAGTCTGGGCAGAAGGCAGGCCTTTCCTGTGCCTCTGGTCCCATAGGGACAGCATCTCCTTGGCCAGCTGTACCAAGGGCAGACGGGCTTGCCACCAGGTGCCATACCCGCGACTCGCAGAAACAACCCCAAGGAGAAACGGGCAGTCAGATGCCGTCTTCCAACAGGATGTGGCAGCGATGGGGGTGACAGGGCTGTGCCGGGGATGGAGTGGAGACTGTCCCCTACAGTTCCCCTTCCAAGGGCACGGGCCGTGTGCAGGGATCCTGTCGCCACCTCTCTCCTGTGGTGAAGGCACTGGCATAGACCCCGAGTCTTCATGAGCGCCGGAACAAAAGGCAAAGCCTTACCTACCCCAGGAGATGGTAATAGGCATAGAGTGCCATCCTAGGCCACGCATGCTGCTTCAGGGTTGTAACTGTGTCTGCTTAGTTTGGCTTAGCAAGGTGAACCCCGGGTGCGAACTTGGAGTCCGGGGAAACAAGGCCCAAGAGGCAGCAGCTCTACGGCAGCTCTTCTTCCATGACGCGCACGAAGCCTTGCTGAGAAAACAGTGGTGAAGTGCGGTTCGCTCCAAGCCCAAAACCTCTGTGAAAGCACAACATTCGCTGAGAAATCAAAGTCGGTACTGTGGGCTGCTGCTGCTGGTTGCCTGAGCCCAATCTCACGGTGGGAGAAACCCGCATACAACTTAAGGCTCTTTGCCCGTGCATCTCCTCAGGGAAAGCGCAGCATTGGTTGGGAAATCCGAGTTGGGTTTGGGGATGCTGCTGCTGCTTGCCTGAGCTAGTCTCCAGAGCACAGTGCACGAAACCCGCATGGAGCGAAATCCTCTTGGCTCTAGCACCCCTCTGCCTGAGAGAGAAGCGCGGTTGAGCCTGTGGAAAGAGCCTTAAGGAAAGGGACACGTCTTTCACTGCGCTCCCCAGGAGCATGTCTGTGGAAGGTGCAGCACGCTGCCCAGGCAGAAGAGCAGGAGCCGTTGGCCTTCTGGTCTGGAAACGGTTGCGAAGCAGGAGAGCCGGCCCTGGCAGGCACAGCGGCCGGTGGCAATACAAGTGTCACCCGCTCCCTGTGCAGAGAGACGGAAGCCTGGCTGCTACGGAGAGAGGAGGGGATGAGTAGGGCAGGGCGCGTGCTCCACTCTTAGGAAGGAGTCTGGGCAGAAAGCATGCCTGTCCTGAGCCTCTGGGCCCAAGGAGACAGCAGCTCTTTGGCCACCTGTCCCTGGGGCAGACATGTGCTAGCCACGAGGCGCCGAAGCTGAACTCGCAGAAACAGCTCCCTGAAATAACGGGGAGTCAGACGCCGTCTTCCTCCAGGATGTGGAAGCTTGGAGGAGGCACGGGGTTTAAGGGGAAGGGGTGGGGACAGTCCCCCAAAGCTCCCTATTACGTGCACGGGCCGTGTGCAGGGATCCTGTCACCTCTCCTTTCCTGTGGGAAAAGCACTGGCTTAGTCCGCCAGTCCGCCTGAGCGCCAGAGTAAAAGGCCAAGCGATGCCTACACGGGGAGATGGTAGTGTGTATAGGGTGCCATCCTAGGCTCAACACGATACTGCAGGGTTGTGGCTGAGTCACCTGGCAGGGTGAACCCAGGAAGCGAACATGGAGCCCGGGAAAGCAAGGCCCAAGAGGCACCAGCTCTCCCGCAGCTCTTCTTCCCTGACGCGACTGAAGCCTTGCTGAGGAAGCAGCGGCGAAGTGCTGTTCGCTCCAAGCCAAAGCCACTACGAAATCACAGCATTCGCTGAGAAATGTTCTGCGGGCTGCTGCTGCTTGCCTGAACCCTGTCTCACGGTGGGAGAAACCCGCATACAGCGAAAGCCTCTTTGCCTTGTCGTCTGCCGTTGGAAAGCACAGCATTCATTGGTAAATCCGAGTTGTGTTTGGGGATGCTGCTGCTGCTTGCCTGAGCTTGTCTCCGCAGCACGATGAATGATACCCGCATGGGGCGAAATACTCTGCCCTAGCATCCCCTCTGCCTGAGAGAGAAGCATGGTTGCACACGTCTGTCACCGCGCTCCCCAGGAGCAATGTGTGGAAGGCGCAGCACGCCGCCCCCAGAAAAGAGAAGGATCCGTTGGCCTCTGGGTCGGGAAACGCTCGGGAAGCAGGATACCCTGCTGTGGCACGAACAGCAGGCTGGGGGCAAGACAAGTATCCCCCCGCTCACTGTCCAGAGAGATGGAAGGCTGGCTGCTAAGGAGACAGGAGGGGACGACTAGGGCCGGGGCACGTGCTCCCCACTGAGGAAGGAGTCTGGGCAGAAGGCAGGCCTTTCCTGTGCCTCTGGTCCCATAGGGACAGCATCTCCTTGGCCAGCTGTACCAAGGGCAGACGGGCTTGCCACCAGGTGCCATACCCGCGACTCGCAGAAACAACCCCAAGGAGAAACGGGCAGTCAGATGCCGTCTTCCACCAGGATGTGGCAGCGATGGGGGTGACAGGGCTGTGCCGGGGATGGAGTGGAGACTGTCCCCTACAGTTCCCCTTCCAAGGGCACGGGCCGTGTGCAGGGATCCTGTCGCCACCTCTCTCCTGTGGTGAAGGCACTGGCATAGACCCCGAGTCTTCATGAGCGCCGGAACAAAAGGCAAAGCCTTACCTACCCCAGGAGATGGTAATAGGCATAGAGTGCCATCCTAGGCCACGCATGCTGCTTCAGGGTTGTAACTGTGTCTGCTTAGTTTGGCTTAGCAAGGTGAACCCCGGGTGCGAACTTGGAGTCCGGGGAAACAAGGCCCAAGAGGCAGAAGCTCTACGGCAGCTCTTCTTCCATGACGCGCACGAAGCCTTGCTGAGAAAACAGTGGTGAAGTGCGGTTCGCTCCAAGCCCAAAACCTCTGTGAAAGCACAACATTCGCTGAGAAATCAAAGTCGGTACTGTGGGCTGCTGCTGCTGGTTGCCTGAGCCCAGTCTCACGGTGGGAGAAACCCGCATACAACTTAAGGCTCTTTGCCCGTGCATCTCCTCAGGGAAAGCGCAGCATTGGTTGGGAAATCCGAGTTGGGTTTGGGGATGCTGCTGCTGCTTGCCTGAGCTAGTCTCCAGAGCACAGTGCACGAAACCCGCATGGAGCGAAATCCTCTTGGCTCTAGCACCCCTCTGCCTGAGAGAGAAGCGCGGTTGCGCCTGTGGAAAGAGCCTTAAGGAAAGGGACACGTCTTTCACTGCGCTCCCCAGGAGCATGTCTGTGGAAGGTGCAGCACGCTGCCCAGGCAGAAGAGCAGGAGCCGTTGGCCTTCTGGTCTGGAAACGGTTGCGAAGCAGGAGAGCCGGCCCTGGCAGGCACAGCGGCCGGTGGCAATACAAGTGTCACCCGCTCCCTGTGCAGAGAGACGGAAGCCTGGCTGCTACGGAGAGAGGAGGGGATGAGTAGGGCAGGGCGCGTGCTCCACTCTTAGGAAGGAGTCTGGGCAGAAAGCATGCCTGTCCTGAGCCTCTGGGCCCAAGGAGACAGCAGCTCTTTGGCCACCTGTCCCTGGGGCAGACATGTGCTAGCCACGAGGCGCCGAAGCTGAACTCGCAGAAACAGCTCCCTGAAATAACGGGGAGTCAGACGCCGTCTTCCTCCAGGATGTGGAAGCTTGGAGGAGGCACGGGGTTTAAGGGGAAGGGGTGGGGACAGTCCCCCAAAGCTCCCTATTACGTGCACGGGCCGTGTGCAGGGATCCTGTCACCTCTCCTTTCCTGTGGGAAAAGCACTGGCTTAGTCCGCCAGTCCGCCTGAGCGCCAGAGTAAAAGGCCAAGCGATGCCTACACGGGGAGATGGTAGTGTGTATAGGGTGCCATCCTAGGCTCAACACGATACTGCAGGGTTGTGGCTGAGTCACCTGGCAGGGTGAACCCAGGAAGCGAACATGGAGCCCGGGAAAGCAAGGCCCAAGAGGCACCAGCTCTCCCGCAGCTCTTCTTCCCTGACGCGACTGAAGCCTTGCTGAGGAAGCAGCGGCGAAGTGCTGTTCGCTCCAAGCCAAAGCCACTACGAAATCACAGCATTCGCTGAGAAATGTTCTGCGGGCTGCTGCTGCTTGCCTGAACCCTGTCTCACGGTGGGAGAAACCCGCATACAGCGAAAGCCTCTTTGCCTTGTCATCTGCCGTTGGAAAGCACAGCATTCATTGGTAAATCCGAGTTGTGTTTGGGGATGCTGCTGCTGCTTGCCTGAGCTTGTCTCCGCAGCACGATGAATGATACCCGCATGGGGCGAAATACTCTTTGCCCTAGCATCCCCTCTGCCTGAGAGAGAAGCATGGCTGCACACGAATGTCACCGCGCTCCCCAGGAGCAATGTGTGGAAGGCGCAGCACGCCGCCCCCAGAAAAGAGAAGGATCCGTTGGCCTCTGGGTCGGGAAACGCTCGGGAAGCAGGATACCCTGCTGTGGCACGAACAGCAGGCTGGGGGCAAGACAAGTATCCCCCCGCTCACTGTCCAGAGAGATGGAAGGCTGGCTGCTAAGGAGACAGGAGGGGACGACTAGGGCCGGGGCACGTGCTCCCCACTGAGGAAGGAGTCTGGGCAGAAGGCAGGCCTTTCCTGTGCCTCTGGTCCCATAGGGACAGCATCTCCTTGGCCAGCTGTACCAAGGGCTGACTTGGGCTTGCCACCAGGTGCCATACCCGCGACTCGCAGAAACAACCCCAAGGAGAAACGGGCAGTCAGATGCCGTCTTCCACCAGGATGTGGCAGCGATGTGGGTGACAGTGCTGTGCCGGGGATGGAGTGGAGCCTGTCCCCTACAGTTCCCCTTCCAAGGGCACGGGCCGTGTGCAGGGATCCTGTCGCCACCTCTCTCCTGTGGTGAAGGCACTGGCATAGACCCCGAGTCTTCATGAGCGCCGGAACAAAAGGCAAAGCCTTACCTACCCCAGGAGATGGTAATAGGCATAGAGTGCCATGTTAGGCCACGCATGCTGCTTCAGGGTTGTAACTGTGTCTGCTTAGTTTGGCTTAGCAAGGTGAACCCCGGGTGCGAACTTGGAGCCCGGGGAAACAAGGCCCAAGAGGCAGCAGCTCTACGGCAGCTCTTCTTCCATGACGCGCACGAAGCCTTGCTGAGAAAACAGTGGTGAAGTGCGGTTCGCTCCAAGCCCAAAACCTCTGTGAAAACACAACATTCGCTGAGAAATCAAAGTCGGTACTGTGGGCTGCTGCTGCTGGTTGCCTGAGCCCAGTCTCACGGTGGGAGAAACCCGCATACAACTTAAGGCTCTTTGCCCGTGCATCTCCTCAGGGAAAGCGCAGCATTGGTTGGGAAATCCGAGTTGGGTTTGGGGATGCTGCTGCTGCTTGCCTGAGCTAGTCTCCAGAGCACAGTGCACGAAACCCGCATGGAGCGAAATCCTCTTGGCTCTAGCACCCCTCTGCCTGAGAGAGAAGCGCGGTTGCGCCTGTGGAAAGAGCCTTAAGGAAAGGGACACGTCTTTCACTGCGCTCCCCAGGAGCATGTCTGTGGAAGGTGCAGCACGCTGCCCAGGCAGAAGAGCAGGAGCCGTTGGCCTTCTGGTCTGGAAACGGTTGCGAAGCAGGAGAGCCGGCCCTGGCAGGCACAGCGGCCGGTGGCAATACAAGTGTCACCCGCTCCCTGTGCAGAGAGACGGAAGCCTGGCTGCTACGGAGAGAGGAGGGGATGAGTAGGGCAGGGCGCGTGCTCCACTCTTAGGAAGGAGTCTGGGCAGAAAGCATGCCTGTCCTGAGCCTCTGGGCCCAAGGAGACAGCAGCTCTTTGGCCACCTGTCCCTGGGGCAGACATGTGCTAGCCACGAGGCGCCGAAGCTGAACTCGCAGAAACAGCTCCCTGAAATAACGGGGAGTCAGACGCCGTCTTCCTCCAGGATGTGGAAGCTTGGAGGAGGCACGGGGTTTAAGGGGAAGGGGTGGGGACAGTCCCCCAAAGCTCCCTATTACGTGCACGGGCCGTGTGCAGGGATCCTGTCACCTCTCCTTTCCTGTGGGAAAAGCACTGGCTTAGTCCGCCAGTCCGCCTGAGCGCCAGAGTAAAAGGCCAAGCGATGCCTACACGGGGAGATGGTAGTGTGTATAGGGTGCCATCCTAGGCTCAACACGATACTGCAGGGTTGTGGCTGAGTCACCTGGCAGGGTGAACCCAGGAAGCGAACATGGAGCCCGGGAAAGCAAGGCCCAAGAGGCACCAGCTCTCCCGCAGCTCTTCTTCCCTGACGCGACTGAAGCCTTGCTGAGGAAGCAGCGGCGAAGTGCTGTTCGCTCCAAGCCAAAGCCACTACGAAATCACAGCATTCGCTGAGAAATGTTCTGCGGGCTGCTGCTGCTTGCCTGAACCCTGTCTCACGGTGGGAGAAACCCGCATACAGCGAAAGCCTCTTTGCCTTGTCGTCTGCCGTTGGAAAGCACAGCATTCATTGGTAAATCCGAGTTGTGTTTGGGGATGCTGCTGCTGCTTGCCTGAGCTTGTCTCCGCAGCACGATGAATGATACCCGCATGGGGCGAAATACTCTTTGCCCTAGCATCCCCTCTGCCTGAGAGAGAAGCATGGTTGCACACGTCTGTCACCGCGCTCCCCAGGAGCAATGTGTGGAAGGCGCAGCACGCCGCCCCCAGAAAAGAGAAGGATCCGTTGGCCTCTGGGTCGGGAAACGCTCGGGAAGCAGGATACCCTGCTGTGGCACGAACAGCAGGCTGGGGGCAAGACAAGTATCCCCCCGCTCACTGTCCAGAGAGATGGAAGGCTGGCTGCTAAGGAGACAGGAGGGGACGACTAGGGCCGGGGCACGTGCTCCCCACTGAGGAAGGAGTCTGGGCAGAAGGCAGGCCTTTCCTGTGCCTCTGGTCCCATAGGGACAGCATCTCCTTGGCCAGCTGTACCAAGGGCAGACGGGCTTGCCACCAGGTGCCATACCCGCGACTCGCAGAAACAACCCCAAGGAGAAACGGGCAGTCAGATGCCGTCTTCCACCAGGATGTGGCAGCGATGGGGGTGACAGGGCTGTGCCGGGGATGGAGTGGAGACTGTCCCCTACAGTTCCCCTTCCAAGGGCACGGGCCGTGTGCAGGGATCCTGTCGCCACCTCTCTCCTGTGGTGAAGGCACTGGCATAGACCCCGAGTCTTCATGAGCGCCGGAACAAAAGGCAAAGCCTTACCTACCCCAGGAGATGGTAATAGGCATAGAGTGCCATCCTAGGCCACGCATGCTGCTTCAGGGTTGTAACTGTGTCTGCTTAGTTTGGCTTAGCAAGGTGAACCCCGGGTGCGAACTTGGAGTCCGGGGAAACAAGGCCCAAGAGGCAGCAGCTCTACGGCAGCTCTTCTTCCATGACGCGCACGAAGCCTTGCTGAGAAAACAGTGGTGAAGTGCGGTTCGCTCCAAGCCCAAAACCTCTGTGAAAGCACAACATTCGCTGAGAAATCAAAGTCGGTACTGTGGGCTGCTGCTGCTGGTTGCCTGAGCCCAATCTCACGGTGGGAGAAACCCGCATACAACTTAAGGCTCTTTGCCCGTGCATCTCCTCAGGGAAAGCGCAGCATTGGTTGGGAAATCCGAGTTGGGTTTGGGCATGCTGCTGCTGCTTGCCTGAGCTAGTCTCCAGAGCACAGTGCACGAAACCCGCATGGAGCGAAATCCTCTTGGCTCTAGCACCCCTCTGCCTGAGAGAGAAGCGCGGTTGCGCCTGTGGAAAGAGCCTTAAGGAAAGGGACACGTCTTTCACTGCGCTCCTCAGGAGCATGTCTGTGGAAGGTGCAGCACGCTGCCCAGGCAGAAGAGCAGGAGCCGTTGGCCTTCTGGTCTGGAAACGGTAGCGAAGCAGGAGAGCCGGCCCTGGCAGGCACAGCGGCCGGTAGCAATACAAGTGTCACCCGCTCCCTGTGCAGAGAGACGGAAGCCTGGCTGCTACGGAGAGAGGAGGGGATGAGTAGGGCAGGGCGCGTGCTCCACTCTTAGGAAGGAGTCTGGGCAGAAAGCATGCCTGTCCTGAGCCTCTGGGCCCAAGGAGACAGCAGCTCTTTGGCCACCTGTCCCTGGGGCAGACATGTGCTAGCCACGAGGCGCCGAAGCTGAACTCGCAGAAACAGCTCCCTGAAATAACGGGGAGTCAGACGCCGTCTTCCTCCAGGATGTGGAAGCTTGGAGGAGGCACAGGGTTTAAGGGGAAGGGGTGGGGACAGTCCCCCAAAGCTCCCTATTACGTGCACGGGCCGTGTGCAGGGATCCTGTCACCTCTCCTTTCCTGTGGGAAAAGCACTGGCTTAGTCCGCCAGTCCGCCTGAGCGCCAGAGTAAAAGGCCAAGCGATGCCTACACGGGGAGATGGTAGTGTGTATAGGGTGCCATCCTAGGCTCAACACGATACTGCAGGGTTGTGGCTGAGTCACCTGGCAGGGTGAACCCAGGAAGCGAACATGGAGCCCGGGAAAGCAAGGCCCAAGAGGCACCAGCTCTCCCGCAGCTCTTCTTCCCTGACGCGACTGAAGCCTTGCTGAGGAAGCAGCGGCGAAGTGCTGTTCGCTCCAAGCCAAAGCCACTACGAAATCACAGCATTCGCTGAGAAATGTTCTGCGGGCTGCTGCTGCTTGCCTGAACCCTGGCTCACGGTGGGAGAAACCCGCATACAGCGAAAGCCTCTTTGCCTTGTCATCTGCCGTTGGAAAGCACAGCATTCATTGGTAAATCCGAGTTGTGTTTGGGGATGCTGCTGCTGCTTGCCTGAGCTTGTCTCCGCAGCACGATGAATGATACCCGCATGGGGCGAAATACTCTTTGCCCTAGCATCCCCTCTGCCTGAGAGAGAAGCATGGTTGCACACGTCTGTCACCGCGCTCCCCAGGAGCAATATGTGGAAGGCGCAGCACGCCGCCCCCAGAAAAGAGAAGGATCCGTTGGCCTCTGGGTCGGGAAACGCTCGGGAAGCAGGATACCCTGCTGTGGCACGAACAGCAGGCTGGTGGCAAGACATGTATCCCCCCGCTCACTGTCCAGTGAGATGGAAGGTTGGCTGCTAAGGAGACAGGAGGGGACGACTAGGGCCGGGGCACGTGCTCCCCACTGAGGAAGGAGTCTGGGCAGAAGGCAGGCCTTTCCTGTGCCTCTGGTCCCATGGAGACAGCATCTCCTTGGCCAGCTGTACCAAGGGCAGACTTGGGCTTGCCACCAGGTGCCATACCCGCGACTCGCAGAAACAACCCCAAGGAGAAACGGGCAGTCAGATGCCGTCTTCCACCAGGATGTGGCAGCGATGTGGGTGACAGGGCTGTGCCGGGGATGGAGTGGAGACTGTCCCCTACAGTTCCCCTTCCAAGGGCACGGGCCGTGTGCAGGGATCCTGTCGCCACCTCTCTCCTGTGGTGAAGGCACTGGCATAGACCCCGAGTCTTCATGAGCGCCGGAACAAAAGGCAAAGCCTTACCTACCCCAGGAGATGGTAATAGGCATAGAGTGCCATGCTAGGCCACGCATGCTGCTTCAGGGTTGTATCTGTGTCTGCTTAGTTTGGCTTAGCAAGGTGAACCCCGGGTGCGAACTTGGAGTCCGGGGAAACAAGGCCCAAGAGGCAGCAGCTCTACGGCAGCTCTTCTTCCATGACGCGCACGAAGCCTTGCTGAGAAAACAGTGGTGAAGTGCGGTTCGCTCCAAGCCCAAAACCTCTGTGAAAGCACAACATTCGCTGAGAAATCAAAGTCGGTACTGTGGGCTGCTGCTGCTGGTTGCCTGAGCCCAGTCTCACGGTGGGAGAAACCCGCATACAACTTAAGGCTCTTTGCCCGTGCATCTCCTCAGGGAAAGCGCAGCATTGGTTGGGAAATCCGAGTTGGGTTTGGGGATGCTGCTGCTGCTTGCCTGAGCTAGTCTCCAGAGCACAGTGCACGAAACCCGCATGGAGCGAAATCCTCTTGGCTCTAGCACCCCTCTGCCTGAGAGAGAAGCGCGGTTGAGCCTGTGGAAAGAGCCTTAAGGAAAGGGACACGTCTTTCACTGCGCTCCCCAGGAGCATGTCTGTGGAAGGTGCAGCACGCTGCCCAGGCAGAAGAGCAGGAGCCGTTGGCCTTCTGGTCTGGAAACGGTTGCGAAGCAGGAGAGCCGGCCCTGGCAGGCACAGCGGCCGGTGGCAATACAAGTGTCACCCGCTCCCTGTGCAGAGAGACGGAAGCCTGGCTGCTACGGAGAGAGGAGGGGATGAGTAGGGCAGGGCGCGTGCTCCACTCTTAGGAAGGAGTCTGGGCAGAAAGCATGCCTGTCCTGAGCCTCTGGGCCCAAGGAGACAGCAGCTCTTTGGCCACCTGTCCCTGGGGCAGACATGTGCTAGCCACGAGGCGCCGAAGCTGAACTCGCAGAAACAGCTCCCTGAAATAACGGGGAGTCAGACGCCGTCTTCCTCCAGGATGTGGAAGCTTGGAGGAGGCACGGGGTTTAAGGGGAAGGGGTGGGGACAGTCCCCCAAAGCTCCCTATTACGTGCACGGGCCGTGTGCAGGGATCCTGTCACCTCTCCTTTCCTGTGGGAAAAGCACTGGCTTAGTCCGCCAGTCCGCCTGAGCGCCAGAGTAAAAGGCCAAGCGATGCCTACACGGGGAGATGGTAGTGTGTATAGGGTGCCATCCTAGGCTCAACACGATACTGCAGGGTTGTGGCTGAGTCACCTGGCAGGGTGAACCCAGGAAGCGAACATGGAGCCCGGGAAAGCAAGGCCCAAGAGGCACCAGCTCTCCCGCAGCTCTTCCCTGACGCGACTGAAGCCTTGCTGAGGAAGCAGCGGCGAAGTGCTGTTCGCTCCAAGCCAAAGCCACTACGAAATCACAGCATTCGCTGAGAAATGTTCTGCGGGCTGCTGCTGCTTGCCTGAACCCTGTCTCACGGTGGGAGAAACCCGCATACAGCGAAAGCCTCTTTGCCTTGTCGTCTGCCGTTGGAAAGCACAGCATTCATTGGTAAATCCGAGTTGTGTTTGGGGATGCTGCTGCTGCTTGCCTGAGCTTGTCTCCGCAGCACGATGAATGATACCCGCATGGGGCGAAATACTCTTTGCCCTAGCATCCCCTCTGCCTGAGAGAGAAGCATGGTTGCACACGTCTGTCACCGCGCTCCCCAGGAGCAATGTGTGGAAGGCGCAGCACGCCGCCCCCAGAAAAGAGAAGGATCCGTTGGCCTCTGGGTCGGGAAACGCTCGGGAAGCAGGATACCCTGCTGTGGCACGAACAGCAGGCTGGGGGCAAGACAAGTATCCCCCCGCTCACTGTCCAGAGAGATGGAAGGCTGGCTGCTAAGGAGACAGGAGGGGACGACTAGGGCCGGGGCACGTGCTCCCCACTGAGGAAGGAGTCTGGGCAGAAGGCAGGCCTTTCCTGTGCCTCTGGTCCCATAGGGACAGCATCTCCTTGGCCAGCTGTACCAAGGGCAGACGGGCTTGCCACCAGGTGCCATACCCGCGACTCGCAGAAACAACCCCAAGGAGAAACGGGCAGTCAGATGCCGTCTTCCACCAGGATGTGGCAGCGATGGGGGTGACAGGGCTGTGCCGGGGATGGAGTGGAGACTGTCCCCTACAGTTCCCCTTCCAAGGGCACGGGCCGTGTGCAGGGATCCTGTCGCCACCTCTCTCCTGTGGTGAAGGCACTGGCATAGACCCCGAGTCTTCATGAGCGCCGGAACAAAAGGCAAAGCCTTACCTACCCCAGGAGATGGTAATAGGCATAGAGTGCCATCCTAGGCCACGCATGCTGCTTCAGGGTTGTAACTGTGTCTGCTTAGTTTGGCTTAGCAAGGTGAACCCCGGGTGCGAACTTGGAGTCCGGGGAAACAAGGCCCAAGAGGCAGCAGCTCTACGGCAGCTCTTCTTCCATGACGCGCACGAAGCCTTGCTGAGAAAACAGTGGTGAAGTGCGGTTCGCTCCAAGCCCAAAACCTCTGTGAAAGCACAACATTCGCTGAGAAATCAAAGTCGGTACTGTGGGCTGCTGCTGCTGGTTGCCTGAGCCCAATCTCACGGTGGGAGAAACCCGCATACAACTTAAGGCTCTTTGCCCGTGCATCTCCTCAGGGAAAGCGCAGCATTGGTTGGGAAATCCGAGTTGGGTTTGGGGATGCTGCTGCTGCTTGCCTGAGCTAGTCTCCAGAGCACAGTGCACGAAACCCGCATGGAGCGAAATCCTCTTGGCTCTAGCACCCCTCTGCCTGAGAGAGAAGCGCGGTTGCGCCTGTGGAAAGAGCCTTAAGGAAAGGGACACGTCTTTCACTGCGCTCCTCAGGAGCATGTCTGTGGAAGGTGCAGCACGCTGCCCAGGCAGAAGAGCAGGAGCCGTTGGCCTTCTGGTCTGGAAACGGTAGCGAAGCAGGAGAGCCGGCCCTGGCAGGCACAGCGGCCGGTGGCAATACAAGTGTCACCCGCTCCCTGTGCAGAGAGACGGAAGCCTGGCTGCTACGGAGAGAGGAGGGGATGAGTAGGGCAGGGCGCGTGCTCCACTCTTAGGAAGGAGTCTGGGCAGAAAGCATGCCTGTCCTGAGCCTCTGGGCCCAAGGAGACAGCAGCTCTTTGGCCACCTGTCCCTGGGGCAGACATGTGCTAGCCACGAGGCGCCGAAGCTGAACTCGCAGAAACAGCTCCCTGAAATAACGGGGAGTCAGACGCCGTCTTCCTCCAGGATGTGGAAGCTTGGAGGAGGCACAGGGTTTAAGGGGAAGGGGTGGGGACAGTCCCCCAAAGCTCCCTATTACGTGCACGGGCCGTGTGCAGGGATCCTGTCACCTCTCCTTTCCTGTGGGAAAAGCACTGGCTTAGTCCGCCAGTCCGCCTGAGCGCCAGAGTAAAAGGCCAAGCGATGCCTACACGGGGAGATGGTAGTGTGTATAGGGTGCCATCCTAGGCTCAACACGATACTGCAGGGTTGTGGCTGAGTCACCTGGCAGGGTGAACCCAGGAAGCGAACATGGAGCCCGGGAAAGCAAGGCCCAAGAGGCACCAGCTCTCCCGCAGCTCTTCTTCCCTGACGCGACTGAAGCCTTGCTGAGGAAGCAGCGGCGAAGTGCTGTTCGCTCCAAGCCAAAGCCACTACGAAATCACAGCATTCGCTGAGAAATGTTCTGCGGGCTGCTGCTGCTTTCCTGAACCCTGGCTCACGGTGGGAGAAACCCGCATACAGCGAAAGCCTCTTTGCCTTGTCATCTGCCGTTGGAAAGCACAGCATTCATTGGTAAATCCGAGTTGTGTTTGGGGATGCTGCTGCTGCTTGCCTGAGCTTGTCTCCGCAGCACGATGAATGATACCCGCATGGGGCGAAATACTCTTTGCCCTAGCATCCCCTCTGCCTGAGAGAGAAGCATGGTTGCACACGTCTGTCACCGCGCTCCCCAGGAGCAATGTGTGGAAGGCGCAGCACGCCGCCCCCAGAAAAGAGAAGGATCCGTTGGCCTCTGGGTCGGGAAACGCTCGGGAAGCAGGATACCCTGCTGTGGCACGAACAGCAGGCTGGTGGCAAGACATGTATCCCCCCGCTCACTGTCCAGTGAGATGGAAGGTTGGCTGCTAAGGAGACAGGAGGGGACGACTAGGGCCGGGGCACGTGCTCCCCACTGAGGAAGGAGTCTGGGCAGAAGGCAGGCCTTTCCTGTGCCTCTGGTCCCATGGAGACAGCATCTCCTTGGCCAGCTGTACCAAGGGCAGACTTGG
Source organism: Mustela lutreola (assembly GCF_030435805.1). Lineage (NCBI taxonomy): Eukaryota > Metazoa > Chordata > Mammalia > Carnivora > Mustelidae > Mustela > Mustela lutreola. The sequence goes on along the minus strand of NC_081305.1, from coordinate 60,895,880 downwards.
GCTTGCCACCAGGTGCCATACCCGCGACTCGCAGAAACAACCCCAAGGAGAAACGGGCAGTCAGATGCCGTCTTCCACCAGGATGTGGCAGCGATGTGGGTGACAGGGCTGTGCCGGGGATGGAGTGGAGACTGTCCCCTACAGTTCCCCTTCCAAGGGCACGGGCCGTGTGCAGGGATCCTGTCGCCACCTCTCTCCTGTGGTGAAGGCACTGGCATAGACCCCGAGTCTTCATGAGCGCCGGAACAAAAGGCAAAGCCTTACCTACCCCAGGAGATGGTAATAGGCATAGAGTGCCATGCTAGGCCACGCATGCTGCTTCAGGGTTGTATCTGTGTCTGCTTAGTTTGGCTTAGCAAGGTGAACCCCGGGTGCGAACTTGGAGTCCGGGGAAACAAGGCCCAAGAGGCAGCAGCTCTACGGCAGCTCTTCTTCCATGACGCGCACGAAGCCTTGCTGAGAAAACAGTGGTGAAGTGCGGTTCGCTCCAAGCCCAAAACCTCTGTGAAAGCACAACATTCGCTGAGAAATCAAAGTCGGTACTGTGGGCTGCTGCTGCTGGTTGCCTGAGCCCAGTCTCACGGTGGGAGAAACCCGCATACAACTTAAGGCTCTTTGCCCGTGCATCTCCTCAGGGAAAGCGCAGCATTGGTTGGGAAATCCGAGTTGGGTTTGGGGATGCTGCTGCTGCTTGCCTGAGCTAGTCTCCAGAGCACAGTGCACGAAACCCGCATGGAGCGAAATCCTCTTGGCTCTAGCACCCCTCTGCCTGAGAAACGCGGTTGCGCCTGTGGAAAGAGCCTTAAGGAAAGGGTCACGTCTTTCACTGCGCTCCCCAGGAGCATGTCTGTGGAAGGTGCAGCACGCTGCCCAGGCAGAAGAGCAGGAGCCGTTGGCCTTCTGGTCTGGAAACGGTTGCGAAGCAGGAGAGCCGGCCCTGGCAGGCACAGCGGCCGGTGGCAATACAAGTGTCACCCGCTCCCTGTGCAGAGAGACGGAAGCCTGGCTGCTACGGAGAGAGGAGGGGATGAGTAGGGCAGGGCGCGTGCTCCACTCTTAGGAAGGAGTCTGGGCAGAAAGCATGCCTGTCCTGACCCTTGGGCCCAAGGAGACAGCAGCTCTTTGGCCACCTGTCCCTGGGGCAGACATGTGCTAGCCACGAGGCGCCGAAGCTGAACTCGCAGAAACAGCTCCCTGAAATAACGGGGAGTCAGACGCCGTCTTCCTCCAGGATGTGGAAGCTTGGAGGAGGCACGGGGTTTAAGGGGAAGGGGTGGGGACAGTCCCCCAAAGCTCCCTATTACGTGCACGGGCCGTGTGCAGGGATCCTGTCACCTCTCCTTTCCTGTGGGAAAAGCACTGGCTTAGTCCGCCAGTCCGCCTGAGCGCCAGAGTAAAAGGCCAAGCGATGCCTACACGGGGAGATGGTAGTGTGTATAGGGTGCCATCCTAGGCTCAACACGATACTGCAGGGTTGTGGCTGAGTCACCTGGCAGGGTGAACCCAGGAAGCGAACATGGAGCCCGGGAAAGCAAGGCCCAAGAGGCACCAGCTCTCCCGCAGCTCTTCTTCCCTGACGCGACTGAAGCCTTGCTGAGGAAGCAGCGGCGAAGTGCTGTTCGCTCCAAGCCAAAGCCACTACGAAATCACAGCATTCGCTGAGAAATGTTCTGCGGGCTGCTGCTGCTTGCCTGAACCCTGTCTCACGGTGGGAGAAACCCGCATACAGCGAAAGCCTCTTTGCCTTGTCGTCTGCCGTTGGAAAGCACAGCATTCATTGGTAAATCCGAGTTGTGTTTGGGGATGCTGCTGCTGCTTGCCTGAGCTTGTCTCCGCAGCACGATGAATGATACCCGCATGGGGCGAAATACTCTTTGCCCTAGCATCCCCTCTGCCTGAGAGAGAAGCATGGTTGCACACGTCTGTCACCGCGCTCCCCAGGAGCAATGTGTGGAAGGCGCAGCACGCCGCCCCCAGAAAAGAGAAGGATCCGTTGGCCTCTGGGTCGGGAAACGCTCGGGAAGCAGGATACCCTGCTGTGGCACGAACAGCAGGCTGGGGGCAAGACAAGTATCCTCCCGCTCACTGTCCAGAGAGATGGAAGGCTGGCTGCTAAGGAGACAGGAGGGGACGACTAGGGCCGGGGCACGTGCTCCCCACTGAGGAAGGAGTCTGGGCAGAAGGCAGGCCTTTCCTGTGCCTCTGGTCCCATGGAGACAGCATCTCCTTGGCCAGCTGTACCAAGGGCAGACTTGGGCTTGCCACCAGGTGCCATACCCGCGACTCGCAGAAACAACCCCAAGGAGAAACGGGCAGTCAGATGCCGTCTTCCACCAGGATGTGGCAGCGATGTGGGTGACAGGGCTGTGCCGGGGATGGAGTGGAGACTGTCCCCTACAGTTCCCCTTCCAAGGGCACGGGCCGTGTGCAGGGATCCTGTCGCCACCTCTCTCCTGTGGTGAAGGCACTGGCATAGACCCCGAGTCTTCATGAGCGCCGGAACAAAAGGCAAAGCCTTACCTACCCCAGGAGATGGTAATAGGCATAGAGTGCCATGCTAGGCCACGCATGCTGCTTCAGGGTTGTATCTGTGTCTGCTTAGTTTGGCTTAGCAAGGTGAACCCCGGGTGCGAACTTGGAGTCCGGGGAAACAAGGCCCAAGAGGCAGCAGCTCTACGGCAGCTCTTCTTCCATGACGCGCACGAAGCCTTGCTGAGAAAACAGTGGTGAAGTGCGGTTCGCTCCAAGCCCAAAACCTCTGTGAAAGCACAACATTCGCTGAGAAATCAAAGTCGGTACTGTGGGCTGCTGCTGCTGGTTGCCTGAGCCCAGTCTCACGGTGGGAGAAACCCGCATACAACTTAAGGCTCTTTGCCCGTGCATCTCCTCAGGGAAAGCGCAGCATTGGTTGGGAAATCCGAGTTGGGTTTGGGGATGCTGCTGCTGCTTGCCTGAGCTAGTCTCCAGAGCACAGTGCACGAAACCCGCATGGAGCGAAATCCTCTTGGCTCTAGCACCCCTCTGCCTGAGAAACGCGGTTGCGCCTGTGGAAAGAGCCTTAAGGAAAGGGTCACGTCTTTCACTGCGCTCCCCAGGAGCATGTCTGTGGAAGGTGCAGCACGCTGCCCAGGCAGAAGAGCAGGAGCCGTTGGCCTTCTGGTCTGGAAACGGTTGCGAAGCAGGAGAGCCGGCCCTGGCAGGCACAGCGGCCGGTGGCAATACAAGTGTCACCCGCTCCCTGTGCAGAGAGACGGAAGCCTGGCTGCTACGGAGAGAGGAGGGGATGAGTAGGGCAGGGCGCGTGCTCCACTCTTAGGAAGGAGTCTGGGCAGAAAGCATGCCTGTCCTGACCCTTGGGCCCAAGGAGACAGCAGCTCTTTGGCCACCTGTCCCTGGGGCAGACATGTGCTAGCCACGAGGCGCCGAAGCTGAACTCGCAGAAACAGCTCCCTGAAATAACGGGGAGTCAGACGCCGTCTTCCTCCAGGATGTGGAAGCTTGGAGGAGGCACGGGGTTTAAGGGGAAGGGGTGGGGACAGTCCCCCAAAGCTCCCTATTACGTGCACGGGCCGTGTGCAGGGATCCTGTCACCTCTCCTTTCCTGTGGGAAAAGCACTGGCTTAGTCCGCCAGTCCGCCTGAGCGCCAGAGTAAAAGGCCAAGCGATGCCTACACGGGGAGATGGTAGTGTGTATAGGGTGCCATCCTAGGCTCAACACGATACTGCAGGGTTGTGGCTGAGTCACCTGGCAGGGTGAACCCAGGAAGCGAACATGGAGCCCGGGAAAGCAAGGCCCAAGAGGCACCAGCTCTCCCGCAGCTCTTCTTCCCTGACGCGACTGAAGCCTTGCTGAGGAAGCAGCGGCGAAGTGCTGTTCGCTCCAAGCCAAAGCCACTACGAAATCACAGCATTCGCTGAGAAATGTTCTGCGGGCTGCTGCTGCTTGCCTGAACCCTGTCTCACGGTGGGAGAAACCCGCATACAGCGAAAGCCTCTTTGCCTTGTCGTCTGCCGTTGGAAAGCACAGCATTCATTGGTAAATCCGAGTTGTGTTTGGGGATGCTGCTGCTGCTTGCCTGAGCTTGTCTCCGCAGCACGATGAATGATACCCGCATGGGGCGAAATACTCTTTGCCCTAGCATCCCCTCTGCCTGAGAGAGAAGCATGGTTGCACACGTCTGTCACCGCGCTCCCCAGGAGCAATGTGTGGAAGGCGCAGCACGCCGCCCCCAGAAAAGAGAAGGATCCGTTGGCCTCTGGGTCGGGAAACGCTCGGGAAGCAGGATACCCTGCTGTGGCACGAACAGCAGGCTGGGGGCAAGACAAGTATCCTCCCGCTCACTGTCCAGAGAGATGGAAGGCTGGCTGCTAAGGAGACAGGAGGGGACGACTAGGGCCGGGGCACGTGCTCCCCACTGAGGAAGGAGTCTGGGCAGAAGGCAGGCCTTTCCTGTGCCTCTGGTCCCATAGGGACAGCATCTCCTTGGCCAGCTGTACCAAGGGCAGACGGGCTTGCCACCAGGTGCCATACCCGCGACTCGCAGAAACAACCCCAAGGAGAAACGGGCAGTCAGATGCCGTCTTCCACCAGGATGTGGCAGCGATGGGGGTGACAGGGCTGTGCCGGGGATGGAGTGGAGACTGTCCCCTACAGTTCCCCTTCCAAGGGCACGGGCCGTGTGCAGGGATCCTGTCGCCACCTCTCTCCTGTGGTGAAGGCACTGGCATAGACCCCGAGTCTTCATGAGCGCCGGAACAAAAGGCAAAGCCTTACCTACCCCAGGAGATGGTAATAGGCATAGAGTGCCATCCTAGGCCACGCATGCTGCTTCAGGGTTGTAACTGTGTCTGCTTAGTTTGGCTTAGCAAGGTGAACCCCGGGTGCGAACTTGGAGTCCGGGGAAACAAGGCCCAAGAGGCAGAAGCTCTACGGCAGCTCTTCTTCCATGACGCGCACGAAGGCTTGCTGAGAAAACAGTGGTGAAGTGCGGTTCGCTCCAAGCCCAAAACCTCTGTGAAAGCACAACATTCGCTGAGAAATCAAAGTCGGTACTGTGGGCTGCTGCTGCTGGTTGCCTGAGCCCAGTCTCACGGTGGGAGAAACCCGCATACAACTTAAGGCTCTTTGCCCGTGCATCTCCTCAGGGAAAGCGCAGCATTGGTTGGGAAATCCGAGTTGGGTTTGGGGATGCTGCTGCTGCTTGCCTGAGCTAGTCTCCAGAGCACAGTGCACGAAACCCGCATGGAGCGAAATCCTCTTGGCTCTAGCACCCCTCTGCCTGAGAGAGAAGCGCGGTTGCGCCTGTGGAAAGAGCCTTAAGGAAAGGGACACGTCTTTCACTGCGCTCCCCAGGAGCATGTCTGTGGAAGGTGCAGCACGCTGCCCAGGCAGAAGAGCAGGAGCCGTTGGCCTTCTGGTCTGGAAACGGTTGCGAAGCAGGAGAGCCGGCCCTGGCAGGCACAGCGGCCGGTGGCAATACAAGTGTCACCCGCTCCCTGTGCAGAGAGACGGAAGCCTGGCTGCTACGGAGAGAGGAGGGGATGAGTAGGGCAGGGCGCGTGCTCCACTCTTAGGAAGGAGTCTGGGCAGAAAGCATGCCTGTCCTGAGCCTCTGGGCCCAAGGAGACAGCAGCTCTTTGGCCACCTGTCCCTGGGGCAGACATGTGCTAGCCACGAGGCGCCGAAGCTGAACTCGCAGAAACAGCTCCCTGAAATAACAGGGAGTCAGACGCCGTCTTCCTCCAGGATGTGGAAGCTTGGAGGAGGCACAGGGTTTAAGGGGAAGGGGTGGGGACAGTCCCCCAAAGCTCCCTATTACGTGCACGGGCCGTGTGCAGGGATCCTGTCACCTCTCCTTTCCTGTGGGAAAAGCACTGGCTTAGTCCGCCAGTCCGCCTGAGCGCCAGAGTAAAAGGCCAAGCGATGCCTACACGGGGAGATGGTAGTGTGTATAGGGTGCCATCCTAGGCTCAACACGATACTGCAGGGTTGTGGCTGAGTCACCTGGCAGGGTGAACCCAGGAAGCGAACATGGAGCCCGGGAAAGCAAGGCCCAAGAGGCACCAGCTCTCCCGCAGCTCTTCTTCCCTGACGCGACTGAAGCCTTGCTGAGGAAGCAGCGGCGAAGTGCTGTTCGCTCCAAGCCAAAGCCACTACGAAATCACAGCATTCGCTGAGAAATGTTCTGCGGGCTGCTGCTGCTTGCCTGAACCCTGTCTCACGGTGGGAGAAACCCGCATACAGCGAAAGCCTCTTTGCCTTGTCATCTGCCGTTGGAAAGCACAGCATTCATTGGTAAATCCGAGTTGTGTTTGGGGATGCTGCTGCTGCTTGCCTGAGCTTGTCTCCGCAGCACGATGAATGATACCCGCATGGGGCGAAATACTCTTTGCCCTAGCATCCCCTCTGCCTGAGAGAGAAGCATGGCTGCACACGAATGTCACCGCGCTCCCCAGGAGCAATGTGTGGAAGGCGCAGCACGCCGCCCCCAGAAAAGAGAAGGATCCGTTGGCCTCTGGGTCGGGAAACGCTCGGGAAGCAGGATACCCTGCTGTGGCACGAACAGCAGGCTGGGGGCAAGACAAGTATCCCCCCGCTCACTGTCCAGAGAGATGGAAGGCTGGCTGCTAAGGAGACAGGAGGGGACGACTAGGGCCGGGGCACGTGCTCCCCACTGAGGAAGGAGTCTGGGCAGAAGGCAGGCCTTTCCTGTGCCTCTGGTCCCATAGGGACAGCATCTCCTTGGCCAGCTGTACCAAGGGCTGACTTGGGCTTGCCACCAGGTGCCATACCCGCGACTCGCAGAAACAACCCCAAGGAGAAACGGGCAGTCAGATGCCGTCTTCCACCAGGATGTGGCAGCGATGTGGGTGACAGTGCTGTGCCGGGGATGGAGTGGAGCCTGTCCCCTACAGTTCCCCTTCCAAGGGCACGGGCCGTGTGCAGGGATCCTGTCGCCACCTCTCTCCTGTGGTGAAGGCACTGGCATAGACCCCGAGTCTTCATGAGCGCCGGAACAAAAGGCAAAGCCTTACCTACCCCAGGAGATGGTAATAGGCATAGAGTGCCATGCTAGGCCACGCATGCTGCTTCAGGGTTGTAACTGTGTCTGCTTAGTTTGGCTTAGCAAGGTGAACCCCGGGTGCGAACTTGGAGCCCGGGGAAACAAGGCCCAAGAGGCAGCAGCTCTACGGCAGCTCTTCTTCCATGACGCGCACGAAGCCTTGCTGAGAAAACAGTGGTGAAGTGCGGTTCGCTCCAAGCCCAAAACCTCTGTGAAAGCACAACATTCGCTGAGAAATCAAAGTCGGTACTGTGGGCTGCTGCTGCTGGTTGCCTGAGCCCAGTCTCACGGTGGGAGAAACCCGCATACAACTTAAGGCTCTTTGCCCGTGCATCTCCTCAGGGAAAGCGCAGCATTGGTTGGGAAATCCGAGTTGGGTTTGGGGATGCTGCTGCTGCTTGCCTGAGCTAGTCTCCAGAGCACAGTGCACGAAACCCGCATGGAGCGAAATCCTCTTGGCTCTAGCACCCCTCTGCCTGAGAAACGCGGTTGCGCCTGTGGAAAGAGCCTTAAGGAAAGGGTCACGTCTTTCACTGCGCTCCCCAGGAGCATGTCTGTGGAAGGTGCAGCACGCTGCCCAGGCAGAAGAGCAGGAGCCGTTGGCCTTCTGGTCTGGAAACGGTTGCGAAGCAGGAGAGCCGGCCCTGGCAGGCACAGCGGCCGGTGGCAATACAAGTGTCACCCGCTCCCTGTGCAGAGAGACGGAAGCCTGGCTGCTACGGAGAGAGGAGGGGATGAGTAGGGCAGGGCGCGTGCTCCACTCTTAGGAAGGAGTCTGGGCAGAAAGCATGCCTGTCCTGAGCCTCTGGGCCCAAGGAGACAGCAGCTCTTTGGCCACCTGTCCCTGGGGCAGACATGTGCTAGCCACGAGGCGCCGAAGCTGAACTCGCAGAAACAGCTCCCTGAAATAACGGGGAGTCAGACGCCGTCTTCCTCCAGGATGTGGAAGCTTGGAGGAGGCACGGGGTTTAAGGGGAAGGGGTGGGGACAGTCCCCCAAAGCTCCCTATTACGTGCACGGGCCGTGTGCAGGGATCCTGTCACCTCTCCTTTCCTGTGGGAAAAGCACTGGCTTAGTCCGCCAGTCCGCCTGAGCGCCAGAGTAAAAGGCCAAGCGATGCCTACACGGGGAGATGGTAGTGTGTATAGGGTGCCATCCTAGGCTCAACACGATACTGCAGGGTTGTGGCTGAGTCACCTGGCAGGGTGAACCCAGGAAGCGAACATGGAGCCCGGGAAAGCAAGGCCCAAGAGGCACCAGCTCTCCCGCAGCTCTTCTTCCCTGACGCGACTGAAGCCTTGCTGAGGAAGCAGCGGCGAAGTGCTGTTCGCTCCAAGCCAAAGCCACTACGAAATCACAGCATTCGCTGAGAAATGTTCTGCGGGCTGCTGCTGCTTGCCTGAACCCTGTCTCACGGTGGGAGAAACCCGCATACAGCGAAAGCCTCTTTGCCTTGTCGTCTGCCGTTGGAAAGCACAGCATTCATTGGTAAATCCGAGTTGTGTTTGGGGATGCTGCTGCTGCTTGCCTGAGCTTGTCTCCGCAGCACGATGAATGATACCCGCATGGGGCGAAATACTCTTTGCCCTAGCATCCCCTCTGCCTGAGAGAGAAGCATGGTTGCACACGTCTGTCACCGCGCTCCCCAGGAGCAATGTGTGGAAGGCGCAGCACGCCGCCCCCAGAAAAGAGAAGGATCCGTTGGCCTCTGGGTCGGGAAACGCTCGGGAAGCAGGATACCCTGCTGTGGCACGAACAGCAGGCTGGGGGCAAGACAAGTATCCCCCCGCTCACTGTCCAGTGAGATGGAAGGTTGGCTGCTAAGGAGACAGGAGGGGACGACTAGGGCCGGGGCACGTGCTCCCCACTGAGGAAGGAGTCTGGGCAGAAGGCAGGCCTTTCCTGTGCCTCTGGTCCCATGGAGACAGCATCTCCTTGGCCAGCTGTACCAAGGGCAGACTTGGGCTTGCCACCAGGTGCCATACCCGCGACTCGCAGAAACAACCCCAAGGAGAAACGGGCAGTCAGATGCCGTCTTCCACCAGGATGTGGCAGCGATGTGGGTGACAGGGCTGTGCCGGGGATGGAGTGGAGACTGTCCCCTACAGTTCCCCTTCCAAGGGCACGGGCCGTGTGCAGGGATCCTGTCGCCACCTCTCTCCTGTGGTGAAGGCACTGGCATAGACCCCGAGTCTTCATGAGCGCCGGAACAAAAGGCAAAGCCTTACCTACCCCAGGAGATGGTAATAGGCATAGAGTGCCATGCTAGGCCACGCATGCTGCTTCAGGGTTGTATCTGTGTCTGCTTAGTTTGGCTTAGCAAGGTGAACCCCGGGTGCGAACTTGGAGTCCGGGGAAACAAGGCCCAAGAGGCAGCAGCTCTACGGCAGCTCTTCTTCCATGACGCGCACGAAGCCTTGCTGAGAAAACAGTGGTGAAGTGCGGTTCGCTCCAAGCCCAAAACCTCTGTGAAAGCACAACATTCGCTGAGAAATCAAAGTCGGTACTGTGGGCTGCTGCTGCTGGTTGCCTGAGCCCAGTCTCACGGTGGGAGAAACCCGCATACAACTTAAGGCTCTTTGCCCGTGCATCTCCTCAGGGAAAGCGCAGCATTGGTTGGGAAATCCGAGTTGGGTTTGGGGATGCTGCTGCTGCTTGCCTGAGCTAGTCTCCAGAGCACAGTGCACGAAACCCGCATGGAGCGAAATCCTCTTGGCTCTAGCACCCCTCTGCCTGAGAGAGAAGCGCGGTTGCGCCTGTGGAAAGAGCCTTAAGGAAAGGGACACGTCTTTCACTGCGCTCCTCAGGAGCATGTCTGTGGAAGGTGCAGCACGCTGCCCAGGCAGAAGAGCAGGAGCCGTTGGCCTTCTGGTCTGGAAACGGTAGCGAAGCAGGAGAGCCGGCCCTGGCAGGCACAGCGGCCGGTGGCAATACAAGTGTCACCCGCTCCCTGTGCAGAGAGACGGAAGCCTGGCTGCTACGGAGAGAGGAGGGGATGAGTAGGGCAGGGCGCGTGCTCCACTCTTAGGAAGGAGTCTGGGCAGAAAGCATGCCTGTCCTGAGCCTCTGGGCCCAAGGAGACAGCAGCTCTTTGGCCACCTGTCCCTGGGGCAGACATGTGCTAGCCACGAGGCGCCGAAGCTGAACTCGCAGAAACAGCTCCCTGAAATAACGGGGAGTCAGACGCCGTCTTCCTCCAGGATGTGGAAGCTTGGAGGAGGCACAGGGTTTAAGGGGAAGGGGTGGGGACAGTCCCCCAAAGCTCCCTATTACGTGCACGGGCCGTGTGCAGGGATCCTGTCACCTCTCCTTTCCTGTGGGAAAAGCACTGGCTTAGTCCGCCAGTCCGCCTGAGCGCCAGAGTAAAAGGCCAAGCGATGCCTACACGGGGAGATGGTAGTGTGTATAGGGTGCCATCCTAGGCTCAACACGATACTGCAGGGTTGTGGCTGAGTCACCTGGCAGGGTGAACCCAGGAAGCGAACATGAAGCCCGGGAAAGCAAGGCCCAAGAGGCACCAGCTCTCCCGCAGCTCTTCTTCCCTGACGCGACTGAAGCCTTGCTGAGGAAGCAGCGGCGAAGTGCTGTTCGCTCCAAGCCAAAGCCACTACGAAATCACAGCATTCGCTGAGAAATGTTCTGCGGGCTGCTGCTGCTTGCCTGAACCCTGGCTCACGGTGGGAGAAACCCGCATACAGCGAAAGCCTCTTTGCCTTGTCATCTGCCGTTGGAAAGCACAGCATTCATTGGTAAATCCGAGTTGTGTTTGGGGATGCTGCTGCTGCTTGCCTGAGCTTGTCTCCGCAGCACGATGAATGATACCCGCATGGGGCGAAATACTCTTTGCCCTAGCATCCCCTCTGCCTGAGAGAGAAGCATGGTTGCACACGTCTGTCACCGCGCTCCCCAGGAGCAATATGTGGAAGGCGCAGCACGCCGCCCCCAGAAAAGAGAAGGATCCGTTGGCCTCTGGGTCGGGAAACGCTCGGGAAGCAGGATACCCTGCTGTGGCACGAACAGCAGGCTGGTGGCAAGACATGTATCCCCCCGCTCACTGTCCAGTGAGATGGAAGGTTGGCTGCTAAGGAGACAGGAGGGGACGACTAGGGCCGGGGCACGTGCTCCCCACTGAGGAAGGAGTCTGGGCAGAAGGCAGGCCTTTCCTGTGCCTCTGGTCCCATGGAGACAGCATCTCCTTGGCCAGCTGTACCAAGGGCAGACTTGGGCTTGCCACCAGGTGCCATACCCGCGACTCGCAGAAACAACCCCAAGGAGAAACGGGCAGTCAGATGCCGTCTTCCACCAGGATGTGGCAGCGATGTGGGTGACAGGGCTGTGCCGGGGATGGAGTGGAGACTGTCCCCTACAGTTCCCCTTCCAAGGGCACGGGCCGTGTGCAGGGATCCTGTCGCCACCTCTCTCCTGTGGTGAAGGCACTGGCATAGACCCCGAGTCTTCATGAGCGCCGGAACAAAAGGCAAAGCCTTACCTACCCCAGGAGATGGTAATAGGCATAGAGTGCCATGCTAGGCCACGCATGCTGCTTCAGGGTTGTATCTGTGTCTGCTTAGTTTGGCTTAGCAAGGTGAACCCCGGGTGCGAACTTGGAGTCCGGGGAAACAAGGCCCAAGAGGCAGCAGCTCTACGGCAGCTCTTCTTCCATGACGCGCACGAAGCCTTGCTGAGAAAACAGTGGTGAAGTGCGGTTCGCTCCAAGCCCAAAACCTCTGTGAAAGCACAACATTCGCTGAGAAATCAAAGTCGGTACTGTGGGCTGCTGCTGCTGGTTGCCTGAGCCCAGTCTCACGGTGGGAGAAACCCGCATACAACTTAAGGCTCTTTGCCCGTGCATCTCCTCAGGGAAAGCGCAGCATTGGTTGGGAAATCCGAGTTGGGTTTGGGGATGCTGCTGCTGCTTGCCTGAGCTAGTCTCCAGAGCACAGTGCACGAAACCCGCATGGAGCGAAATCCTCTTGGCTCTAGCACCCCTCTGCCTGAGAAGCGCGGTTGCGCCTGTGGAAAGAGCCTTAAGGAAAGGGTCACGTCTTTCACTGCGCTCCCCAGGAGCATGTCTGTGGAAGGTGCAGCACGCTGCCCAGGCAGAAGAGCAGGAGCCGTTGGCCTTCTGGTCTGGAAACGGTTGCGAAGCAGGAGAGCCGGCCCTGGCAGGCACAGCGGCCGGTGGCAATACAAGTGTCACCCGCTCCCTGTGCAGAGAGACGGAAGCCTGGCTGCTACGGAGAGAGGAGGGGATGAGTAGGGCAGGGCGCGTGCTCCACTCTTAGGAAGGAGTCTGGGCAGAAAGCATGCCTGTCCTGACCCTTGGGCCCAAGGAGACAGCAGCTCTTTGGCCACCTGTCCCTGGGGCAGACATGTGCTAGCCACGAGGCGCCGAAGCTGAACTCGCAGAAACAGCTCCCTGAAATAACGGGGAGTCAGACGCCGTCTTCCTCCAGGATGTGGAAGCTTGGAGGAGGCACGGGGTTTAAGGGGAAGGGGTGGGGACAGTCCCCCAAAGCTCCCTATTACGTGCACGGGCCGTGTGCAGGGATCCTGTCACCTCTCCTTTCCTGTGGGAAAAGCACTGGCTTAGTCCGCCAGTCCGCCTGAGCGCCAGAGTAAAAGGCCAAGCGATGCCTACACGGGGAGATGGTAGTGTGTATAGGGTGCCATCCTAGGCTCAACACGATACTGCAGGGTTGTGGCTGAGTCACCTGGCAGGGTGAACCCAGGAAGCGAACATGGAGCCCGGGAAAGCAAGGCCCAAGAGGCACCAGCTCTCCCGCAGCTCTTCTTCCCTGACGCGACTGAAGCCTTGCTGAGGAAGCAGCGGCGAAGTGCTGTTCGCTCCAAGCCAAAGCCACTACGAAAACACAGCATTCGCTGAGAAATGTTCTGCGGGCTGCTGCTGCTTGCCTGAACCCTGGCTCACGGTGGGAGAAACCCGCATACAGCGAAAGCCTCTTTGCCTTGTCATCTGCCGTTGGAAAGCACAGCATTCATTGGTAAATCCGAGTTGTGTTTGGGGATGCTGCTGCTGCTTGCCTGAGCTTGTCTCCGCAGCACGATGAATGACACCCGCATGGGGCGAAATACTCTTTGCCCTAGCATCCCCTCTGCCTGAGAGAGAAGCATGGTTGCACACGTCTGTCACCGCGCTCCCCAGGAGCAATGTGTGGAAGGCGCAGCACGCCGCCCCCAGAAAAGAGAAGGATCCGTTGGCCTCTGGGTCGGGAAACGCTCGGGAAGCAGGATACCCTGCTGTGGCACGAACAGCAGGCTGGTGGCAAGACATGTATCCCCCCGCTCACTGTCCAGTGAGATGGAAGGTTGGCTGCTAAGGAGACAGGAGGGGACGACTAGGGCCGGGGCACGTGCTCCCCACTGAGGAAGGAGTCTGGGCAGAAGGCAGGCCTTTCCTGTGCCTCTGGTCCCATGGGGACAGCATCTCCTTGGCCAGCTGTACCAAGGGCAGACTTGGGCTTGCCACCAGGTGCCATACCCGCGACTCGCAGAAACAACCCCAAGGAGAAACGGGCAGTCAGATGCCGTCTTCCACCAGGATGTGGCAGCGATGTGGGTGACAGGGCTGTGCCGGGGATGGAGTGGAGACTGTCCCCTACAGTTCCCCTTCCAAGGGCACGGGCCGTGTGCAGGGATCCTGTCGCCACCTCTCTCCTGTGGTGAAGGCACTGGCATAGACCCCGAGTCTTCATGAGCGCCGGAACAAAAGGCAAAGCCTTACCTACCCCAGGAGATGGTAATAGGCATAGAGTGCCATCCTAGGCCACGCATGCTGCTTCAGGGTTGTAACTGTGTCTGCTTAGTTTGGCTTAGCAAGGTGAACCCCGGGTGCGAACTTGGAGTCCGGGGAAACAAGGCCCAAGAGGCAGAAGCTCTACGGCAGCTCTTCTTCCATGACGCGCACGAAGGCTTGCTGAGAAAACAGTGGTGAAGTGCGGTTCGCTCCAAGCCCAAAACCTCTGTGAAAGCACAACATTCGCTGAGAAATCAAAGTCGGTACTGTGGGCTGCTGCTGCTGGTTGCCTGAGCCCAGTCTCACGGTGGGAGAAACCCGCATACAACTTAAGGCTCTTTGCCCGTGCATCTCCTCAGGGAAAGCGCAGCATTGGTTGGGAAATCCGAGTTGGGTTTGGGGATGCTGCTGCTGCTTGCCTGAGCTAGTCTCCAGAGCACAGTGCACGAAACCCGCATGGAGCGAAATCCTCTTGGCTCTAGCACCCCTCTGCCTGAGAGAGAAGCGCGGTTGCGCCTGTGGAAAGAGCCTTAAGGAAAGGGACACGTCTTTCACTGCGCTCCCCAGGAGCATGTCTGTGGAAGGTGCAGCACGCTGCCCAGGCAGAAGAGCAGGAGCCGTTGGCCTTCTGGTCTGGAAACGGTTGCGAAGCAGGAGAGCCGGCCCTGGCAGGCACAGCGGCCGGTGGCAATACAAGTGTCACCCGCTCCCTGTGCAGAGAGACGGAAGCCTGGCTGCTACGGAGAGAGGAGGGGATGAGTAGGGCAGGGCGCGTGCTCCACTCTTAGGAAGGAGTCTGGGCAGAAAGCATGCCTGTCCTGAGCCTCTGGGCCCAAGGAGACAGCAGCTCTTTGGCCACCTGTCCCTGGGGCAGACATGTGCTAGCCACGAGGCGCCGAAGCTGAACTCGCAGAAACAGCTCCCTGAAATAACAGGGAGTCAGACGCCGTCTTCCTCCAGGATGTGGAAGCTTGGAGGAGGCACAGGGTTTAAGGGGAAGGGGTGGGGACAGTCCCCCAAAGCTCCCTATTACGTGCACGGGCCGTGTGCAGGGATCCTGTCACCTCTCTTTTCCTGTGGGAAAAGCACTGGCTTAGTCCGCCAGTCCGCCTGAGCGCCAGAGTAAAAGGCCAAGCGATGCCTACACGGGGAGATGGTAGTGTGTATAGGGTGCCATCCTAGGCTCAACACGATACTGCAGGGTTGTGGCTGAGTCACCTGGCAGGGTGAACCCAGGAAGCGAACATGGAGCCCGGGAAAGCAAGGCCCAAGAGGCACCAGCTCTCCCGCAGCTCTTCTTCCCTGACGCGACTGAAGCCTTGCTGAGGAAGCAGCGGCGAAGTGCTGTTCGCTCCAAGCCAAAGCCACTACGAAATCACAGCATTCGCTGAGAAATGTTCTGCGGGCTGCTGCTGCTTGCCTGAACCCTGTCTCACGGTGGGAGAAACCCGCATACAGCGAAAGCCTCTTTGCCTTGTCATCTGCCGTTGGAAAGCACAGCATTCATTGGTAAATCCGAGTTGTGTTTGGGGATGCTGCTGCTGCTTGCCTGAGCTTGTCTCCGCAGCACGATGAATGATACCCGCATGGGGCGAAATACTCTTTGCCCTAGCATCCCCTCTGCCTGAGAGAGAAGCATGGCTGCACACGAATGTCACCGCGCTCCCCAGGAGCAATGTGTGGAAGGCGCAGCACGCCGCCCCCAGAAAAGAGAAGGATCCGTTGGCCTCTGGGTCGGGAAACGCTCGGGAAGCAGGATACCCTGCTGTGGCACGAACAGCAGGCTGGGGGCAAGACAAGTATCCCCCCGCTCACTGTCCAGAGAGATGGAAGGCTGGCTGCTAAGGAGACAGGAGGGGACGACTAGGGCCGGGGCACGTGCTCCCCACTGAGGAAGGAGTCTGGGCAGAAGGCAGGCCTTTCCTGTGCCTCTGGTCCCATAGGGACAGCATCTCCTTGGCCAGCTGTACCAAGGGCTGACTTGGGCTTGCCACCAGGTGCCATACCCGCGACTCGCAGAAACAACCCCAAGGAGAAACGGGCAGTCAGATGCCGTCTTCCACCAGGATGTGGCAGCGATGTGGGTGACAGTGCTGTGCCGGGGATGGAGTGGAGCCTGTCCCCTACAGTTCCCCTTCCAAGGGCACGGGCCGTGTGCAGGGATCCTGTCGCCACCTCTCTCCTGTGGTGAAGGCACTGGCATAGACCCCGAGTCTTCATGAGCGCCGGAACAAAAGGCAAAGCCTTACCTACCCCAGGAGATGGTAATAGGCATAGAGTGCCATGCTAGGCCACGCATGCTGCTTCAGGGTTGTAACTGTGTCTGCTTAGTTTGGCTTAGCAAGGTGAACCCCGGGTGCGAACTTGGAGCCCGGGGAAACAAGGCCCAAGAGGCAGCAGCTCTACGGCAGCTCTTCTTCCATGACGCGCACGAAGCCTTGCTGAGAAAACAGTGGTGAAGTGCGGTTCGCTCCAAGCCCAAAACCTCTGTGAAAGCACAACATTCGCTGAGAAATCAAAGTCGGTACTGTGGGCTGCTGCTGCTGGTTGCCTGAGCCCAGTCTCACGGTGGGAGAAACCCGCATACAACTTAAGGCTCTTTGCCCGTGCATCTCCTCAGGGAAAGCGCAGCATTGGTTGGGAAATCCGAGTTGGGTTTGGGGATGCTGCTGCTGCTTGCCTGAGCTAGTCTCCAGAGCACAGTGCACGAAACCCGCATGGAGCGAAATCCTCTTGGCTCTAGCACCCCTCTGCCTGAGAGAGAAGCGCGGTTGCGCCTGTGGAAAGAGCCTTAAGGAAAGGGACACGTCTTTCACTGCGCTCCCCAGGAGCATGTCTGTGGAAGGTGCAGCACGCTGCCCAGGCAGAAGAGCAGGAGCCGTTGGCCTTCTGGTCTGGAAACGGTTGCGAAGCAGGAGAGCCGGCCCTGGCAGGCACAGCGGCCGGTGGCAATACAAGTGTCACCCGCTCCCTGTGCAGAGAGACGGAAGCCTGGCTGCTACGGAGAGAGGAGGGGATGAGTAGGGCAGGGCGCGTGCTCCACTCTTAGGAAGGAGTCTGGGCAGAAAGCATGCCTGTCCTGAGCCTCTGGGCCCAAGGAGACAGCAGCTCTTTGGCCACCTGTCCCTGGGGCAGACATGTGCTAGCCACGAGGCGCCGAAGCTGAACTCGCAGAAACAGCTCCCTGAAATAACGGGGAGTCAGACGCCGTCTTCCTCCAGGATGTGGAAGCTTGGAGGAGGCACGGGGTTTAAGGGGAAGGGGTGGGGACAGTCCCCCAAAGCTCCCTATTACGTGCACGGGCCGTGTGCAGGGATCCTGTCACCTCTCCTTTCCTGTGGGAAAAGCACTGGCTTAGTCCGCCAGTCCGCCTGAGCGCCAGAGTAAAAGGCCAAGCGATGCCTACACGGGGAGATGGTAGTGTGTATAGGGTGCCATCCTAGGCTCAACACGATACTGCAGGGTTGTGGCTGAGTCACCTGGCAGGGTGAACCCAGGAAGCGAACATGGAGCCCGGGAAAGCAAGGCCCAAGAGGCACCAGCTCTCCCGCAGCTCTTCTTCCCTGACGCGACTGAAGCCTTGCTGAGGAAGCAGCGGCGAAGTGCTGTTCGCTCCAAGCCAAAGCCACTACGAAATCACAGCATTCGCTGAGAAATGTTCTGCGGGCTGCTGCTGCTTGCCTGAACCCTGTCTCACGGTGGGAGAAACCCGCATACAGCGAAAGCCTCTTTGCCTTGTCGTCTGCCGTTGGAAAGCACAGCATTCATTGGTAAATCCGAGTTGTGTTTGGGGATGCTGCTGCTGCTTGCCTGAGCTTGTCTCCGCAGCACGATGAATGATACCCGCATGGGGCGAAATACTCTTTGCCCTAGCATCCCCTCTGCCTGAGAGAGAAGCATGGTTGCACACGTCTGTCACCGCGCTCCCCAGGAGCAATGTGTGGAAGGCGCAGCACGCCGCCCCCAGAAAAGAGAAGGATCCGTTGGCCTCTGGGTCGGGAAACGCTCGGGAAGCAGGATACCCTGCTGTGGCACGAACAGCAGGCTGGGGGCAAGACAAGTATCCCCCCGCTCACTGTCCAGAGAGATGGAAGGCTGGCTGCTAAGGAGACAGGAGGGGACGACTAGGGCCGGGGCACGTGCTCCCCACTGAGGAAGGAGTCTGGGCAGAAGGCAGGCCTTTCCTGTGCCTCTGGTCCCATAGGGACAGCATCTCCTTGGCCAGCTGTACCAAGGGCAGACGGGCTTGCCACCAGGTGCCATACCCGCGACTCGCAGAAACAACCCCAAGGAGAAACGGGCAGTCAGATGCCGTCTTCCACCAGGATGTGGCAGCGATGGGGGTGACAGGGCTGTGCCGGGGATGGAGTGGAGACTGTCCCCTACAGTTCCCCTTCCAAGGGCACGGGCCGTGTGCAGGGATCCTGTCGCCACCTCTCTCCTGTGGTGAAGGCACTGGCATAGACCCCGAGTCTTCATGAGCGCCGGAACAAAAGGCAAAGCCTTACCTACCCCAGGAGATGGTAATAGGCATAGAGTGCCATCCTAGGCCACGCATGCTGCTTCAGGGTTGTAACTGTGTCTGCTTAGTTTGGCTTAGCAAGGTGAACCCCGGGTGCGAACTTGGAGTCCGGGGAAACAAGGCCCAAGAGGCAGCAGCTCTACGGCAGCTCTTCTTCCATGACGCGCACGAAGCCTTGCTGAGAAAACAGTGGTGAAGTGCGGTTCGCTCCAAGCCCAAAACCTCTGTGAAAGCACAACATTCGCTGAGAAATCAAAGTCGGTACTGTGGGCTGCTGCTGCTGGTTGCCTGAGCCCAATCTCACGGTGGGAGAAACCCGCATACAACTTAAGGCTCTTTGCCCGTGCATCTCCTCAGGGAAAGCGCAGCATTGGTTGGGAAATCCGAGTTGGGTTTGGGGATGCTGCTGCTGCTTGCCTGAGCTAGTCTCCAGAGCACAGTGCACGAAACCCGCATGGAGCGAAATCCTCTTGGCTCTAGCACCCCTCTGCCTGAGAGAGAAGCGCGGTTGCGCCTGTGGAAAGAGCCTTAAGGAAAGGGACACGTCTTTCACTGCGCTCCTCAGGAGCATGTCTGTGGAAGGTGCAGCACGCTGCCCAGGCAGAAGAGCAGGAGCCGTTGGCCTTCTGGTCTGGAAACGGTAGCGAAGCAGGAGAGCCGGCCCTGGCAGGCACAGCGGCCGGTGGCAATACAAGTGTCACCCGCTCCCTGTGCAGAGAGACGGAAGCCTGGCTGCTACGGAGAGAGGAGGGGATGAGTAGGGCAGGGCGCGTGCTCCACTCTTAGGAAGGAGTCTGGGCAGAAAGCATGCCTGTCCTGAGCCTCTGGGCCCAAGGAGACAGCAGCTCTTTGGCCACCTGTCCCTGGGGCAGACATGTGCTAGCCACGAGGCGCCGAAGCTGAACTCGCAGAAACAGCTCCCTGAAATAACGGGGAGTCAGACGCCGTCTTCCTCCAGGATGTGGAAGCTTGGAGGAGGCACAGGGTTTAAGGGGAAGGGGTGGGGACAGTCCCCCAAAGCTCCCTATTACGTGCACGGGCCGTGTGCAGGGATCCTGTCACCTCTCCTTTCCTGTGGGAAAAGCACTGGCTTAGTCCGCCAGTCCGCCTGAGCGCCAGAGTAAAAGGCCAAGCGATGCCTACACGGGGAGATGGTAGTGTGTATAGGGTGCCATCCTAGGCTCAACACGATACTGCAGGGTTGTGGCTGAGTCACCTGGCAGGGTGAACCCAGGAAGCGAACATGGAGCCCGGGAAAGCAAGGCCCAAGAGGCACCAGCTCTCCCGCAGCTCTTCTTCCCTGACGCGACTGAAGCCTTGCTGAGGAAGCAGCGGCGAAGTGCTGTTCGCTCCAAGCCAAAGCCACTACGAAATCACAGCATTCGCTGAGAAATGTTCTGCGGGCTGCTGCTGCTTTCCTGAACCCTGGCTCACGGTGGGAGAAACCCGCATACAGCGAAAGCCTCTTTGCCTTGTCATCTGCCGTTGGAAAGCACAGCATTCATTGGTAAATCCGAGTTGTGTTTGGGGATGCTGCTGCTGCTTGCCTGAGCTTGTCTCCGCAGCACGATGAATGATACCCGCATGGGGCGAAATACTCTTTGCCCTAGCATCCCCTCTGCCTGAGAGAGAAGCATGGTTGCACACGTCTGTCACCGCGCTCCCCAGGAGCAATGTGTGGAAGGCGCAGCACGCCGCCCCCAGAAAAGAGAAGGATCCGTTGGCCTCTGGGTCGGGAAACGCTCGGGAAGCAGGATACCCTGCTGTGGCACGAACAGCAGGCTGGTGGCAAGACATGTATCCCCCCGCTCACTGTCCAGTGAGATGGAAGGTTGGCTGCTAAGGAGACAGGAGGGGACGACTAGGGCCGGGGCACGTGCTCCCCACTGAGGAAGGAGTCTGGGCAGAAGGCAGGCCTTTCCTGTGCCTCTGGTCCCATGGAGACAGCATCTCCTTGGCCAGCTGTACCAAGGGCAGACTTGGGCTTGCCACCAGGTGCCATACCCGCGACTCGCAGAAACAACCCCAAGGAGAAACGGGCAGTCAGATGCCGTCTTCCACCAGGATGTGGCAGCGATGTGGGTGACAGGGCTGTGCCGGGGATGGAGTGGAGACTGTCCCCTACAGTTCCCCTTCCAAGGGCACGGGCCGTGTGCAGGGATCCTGTCGCCACCTCTCTCCTGTGGTGAAGGCACTGGCATAGACCCCGAGTCTTCATGAGCGCCGGAACAAAAGGCAAAGCCTTACCTACCCCAGGAGATGGTAATAGGCATAGAGTGCCATGCTAGGCCACGCATGCTGCTTCAGGGTTGTATCTGTGTCTGCTTAGTTTGGCTTAGCAAGGTGAACCCCGGGTGCGAACTTGGAGTCCGGGGAAACAAGGCCCAAGAGGCAGCAGCTCTACGGCAGCTCTTCTTCCATGACGCGCACGAAGCCTTGCTGAGAAAACAGTGGTGAAGTGCGGTTCGCTCCAAGCCCAAAACCTCTGTGAAAGCACAACATTCGCTGAGAAATCAAAGTCGGTACTGTGGGCTGCTGCTGCTGGTTGCCTGAGCCCAGTCTCACGGTGGGAGAAACCCGCATACAACTTAAGGCTCTTTGCCCGTGCATCTCCTCAGGGAAAGCGCAGCATTGGTTGGGAAATCCGAGTTGGGTTTGGGGATGCTGCTGCTGCTTGCCTGAGCTAGTCTCCAGAGCACAGTGCACGAAACCCGCATGGAGCGAAATCCTCTTGGCTCTAGCACCCCTCTGCCTGAGAAACGCGGTTGCGCCTGTGGAAAGAGCCTTAAGGAAAGGGTCACGTCTTTCACTGCGCTCCCCAGGAGCATGTCTGTGGAAGGTGCAGCACGCTGCCCAGGCAGAAGAGCAGGAGCCGTTGGCCTTCTGGTCTGGAAACGGTTGCGAAGCAGGAGAGCCGGCCCTGGCAGGCACAGCGGCCGGTGGCAATACAAGTGTCACCCGCTCCCTGTGCAGAGAGACGGAAGCCTGGCTGCTACGGAGAGAGGAGGGGATGAGTAGGGCAGGGCGCGTGCTCCACTCTTAGGAAGGAGTCTGGGCAGAAAGCATGCCTGTCCTGACCCTTGGGCCCAAGGAGACAGCAGCTCTTTGGCCACCTGTCCCTGGGGCAGACATGTGCTAGCCACGAGGCGCCGAAGCTGAACTCGCAGAAACAGCTCCCTGAAATAACGGGGAGTCAGACGCCGTCTTCCTCCAGGATGTGGAAGCTTGGAGGAGGCACGGGGTTTAAGGGGAAGGGGTGGGGACAGTCCCCCAAAGCTCCCTATTACGTGCACGGGCCGTGTGCAGGGATCCTGTCACCTCTCCTTTCCTGTGGGAAAAGCACTGGCTTAGTCCGCCAGTCCGCCTGAGCGCCAGAGTAAAAGGCCAAGCGATGCCTACACGGGGAGATGGTAGTGTGTATAGGGTGCCATCCTAGGCTCAACACGATACTGCAGGGTTGTGGCTGAGTCACCTGGCAGGGTGAACCCAGGAAGCGAACATGGAGCCCGGGAAAGCAAGGCCCAAGAGGCACCAGCTCTCCCGCAGCTCTTCTTCCCTGACGCGACTGAAGCCTTGCTGAGGAAGCAGCGGCGAAGTGCTGTTCGCTCCAAGCCAAAGCCACTACGAAATCACAGCATTCGCTGAGAAATGTTCTGCGGGCTGCTGCTGCTTGCCTGAACCCTGTCTCACGGTGGGAGAAACCCGCATACAGCGAAAGCCTCTTTGCCTTGTCGTCTGCCGTTGGAAAGCACAGCATTCATTGGTAAATCCGAGTTGTGTTTGGGGATGCTGCTGCTGCTTGCCTGAGCTTGTCTCCGCAGCACGATGAATGATACCCGCATGGGGCGAAATACTCTTTGCCCTAGCATCCCCTCTGCCTGAGAGAGAAGCATGGTTGCACACGTCTGTCACCGCGCTCCCCAGGAGCAATGTGTGGAAGGCGCAGCACGCCGCCCCCAGAAAAGAGAAGGATCCGTTGGCCTCTGGGTCGGGAAACGCTCGGGAAGCAGGATACCCTGCTGTGGCACGAACAGCAGGCTGGGGGCAAGACAAGTATCCTCCCGCTCACTGTCCAGAGAGATGGAAGGCTGGCTGCTAAGGAGACAGGAGGGGACGACTAGGGCCGGGGCACGTGCTCCCCACTGAGGAAGGAGTCTGGGCAGAAGGCAGGCCTTTCCTGTGCCTCTGGTCCCATAGGGACAGCATCTCCTTGGCCAGCTGTACCAAGGGCAGACGGGCTTGCCACCAGGTGCCATACCCGCGACTCGCAGAAACAACCCCAAGGAGAAACGGGCAGTCAGATGCCGTCTTCCACCAGGATGTGGCAGCGATGGGGGTGACAGGGCTGTGCCGGGGATGGAGTGGAGACTGTCCCCTACAGTTCCCCTTCCAAGGGCACGGGCCGTGTGCAGGGATCCTGTCGCCACCTCTCTCCTGTGGTGAAGGCACTGGCATAGACCCCGAGTCTTCATGAGCGCCGGAACAAAAGGCAAAGCCTTACCTACCCCAGGAGATGGTAATAGGCATAGAGTGCCATCCTAGGCCACGCATGCTGCTTCAGGGTTGTAACTGTGTCTGCTTAGTTTGGCTTAGCAAGGTGAACCCCGGGTGCGAACTTGGAGTCCGGGGAAACAAGGCCCAAGAGGCAGAAGCTCTACGGCAGCTCTTCTTCCATGACGCGCACGAAGGCTTGCTGAGAAAACAGTGGTGAAGTGCGGTTCGCTCCAAGCCCAAAACCTCTGTGAAAGCACAACATTCGCTGAGAAATCAAAGTCGGTACTGTGGGCTGCTGCTGCTGGTTGCCTGAGCCCAGTCTCACGGTGGGAGAAACCCGCATACAACTTAAGGCTCTTTGCCCGTGCATCTCCTCAGGGAAAGCGCAGCATTGGTTGGGAAATCCGAGTTGGGTTTGGGGATGCTGCTGCTGCTTGCCTGAGCTAGTCTCCAGAGCACAGTGCACGAAACCCGCATGGAGCGAAATCCTCTTGGCTCTAGCACCCCTCTGCCTGAGAGAGAAGCGCGGTTGCGCCTGTGGAAAGAGCCTTAAGGAAAGGGACACGTCTTTCACTGCGCTCCCCAGGAGCATGTCTGTGGAAGGTGCAGCACGCTGCCCAGGCAGAAGAGCAGGAGCCGTTGGCCTTCTGGTCTGGAAACGGTTGCGAAGCAGGAGAGCCGGCCCTGGCAGGCACAGCGGCCGGTGGCAATACAAGTGTCACCCGCTCCCTGTGCAGAGAGACGGAAGCCTGGCTGCTACGGAGAGAGGAGGGGATGAGTAGGGCAGGGCGCGTGCTCCACTCTTAGGAAGGAGTCTGGGCAGAAAGCATGCCTGTCCTGAGCCTCTGGGCCCAAGGAGACAGCAGCTCTTTGGCCACCTGTCCCTGGGGCAGACATGTGCTAGCCACGAGGCGCCGAAGCTGAACTCGCAGAAACAGCTCCCTGAAATAACAGGGAGTCAGACGCCGTCTTCCTCCAGGATGTGGAAGCTTGGAGGAGGCACAGGGTTTAAGGGGAAGGGGTGGGGACAGTCCCCCAAAGCTCCCTATTACGTGCACGGGCCGTGTGCAGGGATCCTGTCACCTCTCCTTTCCTGTGGGAAAAGCACTGGCTTAGTCCGCCAGTCCGCCTGAGCGCCAGAGTAAAAGGCCAAGCGATGCCTACACGGGGAGATGGTAGTGTGTATAGGGTGCCATCCTAGGCTCAACACGATACTGCAGGGTTGTGGCTGAGTCACCTGGCAGGGTGAACCCAGGAAGCGAACATGGAGCCCGGGAAAGCAAGGCCCAAGAGGCACCAGCTCTCCCGCAGCTCTTCTTCCCTGACGCGACTGAAGCCTTGCTGAGGAAGCAGCGGCGAAGTGCTGTTCGCTCCAAGCCAAAGCCACTACGAAATCACAGCATTCGCTGAGAAATGTTCTGCGGGCTGCTGCTGCTTGCCTGAACCCTGTCTCACGGTGGGAGAAACCCGCATACAGCGAAAGCCTCTTTGCCTTGTCATCTGCCGTTGGAAAGCACAGCATTCATTGGTAAATCCGAGTTGTGTTTGGGGATGCTGCTGCTGCTTGCCTGAGCTTGTCTCCGCAGCACGATGAATGATACCCGCATGGGGCGAAATACTCTTTGCCCTAGCATCCCCTCTGCCTGAGAGAGAAGCATGGCTGCACACGAATGTCACCGCGCTCCCCAGGAGCAATGTGTGGAAGGCGCAGCACGCCGCCCCCAGAAAAGAGAAGGATCCGTTGGCCTCTGGGTCGGGAAACGCTCGGGAAGCAGGATACCCTGCTGTGGCACGAACAGCAGGCTGGGGGCAAGACAAGTATCCCCCCGCTCACTGTCCAGAGAGATGGAAGGCTGGCTGCTAAGGAGACAGGAGGGGACGACTAGGGCCGGGGCACGTGCTCCCCACTGAGGAAGGAGTCTGGGCAGAAGGCAGGCCTTTCCTGTGCCTCTGGTCCCATAGGGACAGCATCTCCTTGGCCAGCTGTACCAAGGGCTGACTTGGGCTTGCCACCAGGTGCCATACCCGCGACTCGCAGAAACAACCCCAAGGAGAAACGGGCAGTCAGATGCCGTCTTCCACCAGGATGTGGCAGCGATGTGGGTGACAGTGCTGTGCCGGGGATGGAGTGGAGCCTGTCCCCTACAGTTCCCCTTCCAAGGGCACGGGCCGTGTGCAGGGATCCTGTCGCCACCTCTCTCCTGTGGTGAAGGCACTGGCATAGACCCCGAGTCTTCATGAGCGCCGGAACAAAAGGCAAAGCCTTACCTACCCCAGGAGATGGTAATAGGCATAGAGTGCCATGCTAGGCCACGCATGCTGCTTCAGGGTTGTAACTGTGTCTGCTTAGTTTGGCTTAGCAAGGTGAACCCCGGGTGCGAACTTGGAGCCCGGGGAAACAAGGCCCAAGAGGCAGCAGCTCTACGGCAGCTCTTCTTCCATGACGCGCACGAAGCCTTGCTGAGAAAACAGTGGTGAAGTGCGGTTCGCTCCAAGCCCAAAACCTCTGTGAAAGCACAACATTCGCTGAGAAATCAAAGTCGGTACTGTGGGCTGCTGCTGCTGGTTGCCTGAGCCCAGTCTCACGGTGGGAGAAACCCGCATACAACTTAAGGCTCTTTGCCCGTGCATCTCCTCAGGGAAAGCGCAGCATTGGTTGGGAAATCCGAGTTGGGTTTGGGGATGCTGCTGCTGCTTGCCTGAGCTAGTCTCCAGAGCACAGTGCACGAAACCCGCATGGAGCGAAATCCTCTTGGCTCTAGCACCCCTCTGCCTGAGAGAGAAGCGCGGTTGCGCCTGTGGAAAGAGCCTTAAGGAAAGGGACACGTCTTTCACTGCGCTCCCCAGGAGCATGTCTGTGGAAGGTGCAGCACGCTGCCCAGGCAGAAGAGCAGGAGCCGTTGGCCTTCTGGTCTGGAAACGGTTGCGAAGCAGGAGAGCCGGCCCTGGCAGGCACAGCGGCCGGTGGCAATACAAGTGTCACCCGCTCCCTGTGCAGAGAGACGGAAGCCTGGCTGCTACGGAGAGAGGAGGGGATGAGTAGGGCAGGGCGCGTGCTCCACTCTTAGGAAGGAGTCTGGGCAGAAAGCATGCCTGTCCTGAGCCTCTGGGCCCAAGGAGACAGCAGCTCTTTGGCCACCTGTCCCTGGGGCAGACATGTGCTAGCCACGAGGCGCCGAAGCTGAACTCGCAGAAACAGCTCCCTGAAATAACGGGGAGTCAGACGCCGTCTTCCTCCAGGATGTGGAAGCTTGGAGGAGGCACGGGGTTTAAGGGGAAGGGGTGGGGACAGTCCCCCAAAGCTCCCTATTACGTGCACGGGCCGTGTGCAGGGATCCTGTCACCTCTCCTTTCCTGTGGGAAAAGCACTGGCTTAGTCCGCCAGTCCGCCTGAGCGCCAGAGTAAAAGGCCAAGCGATGCCTACACGGGGAGATGGTAGTGTGTATAGGGTGCCATCCTAGGCTCAACACGATACTGCAGGGTTGTGGCTGAGTCACCTGGCAGGGTGAACCCAGGAAGCGAACATGGAGCCCGGGAAAGCAAGGCCCAAGAGGCACCAGCTCTCCCGCAGCTCTTCTTCCCTGACGCGACTGAAGCCTTGCTGAGGAAGCAGCGGCGAAGTGCTGTTCGCTCCAAGCCAAAGCCACTACGAAATCACAGCATTCGCTGAGAAATGTTCTGCGGGCTGCTGCTGCTTGCCTGAACCCTGTCTCACGGTGGGAGAAACCCGCATACAGCGAAAGCCTCTTTGCCTTGTCGTCTGCCGTTGGAAAGCACAGCATTCATTGGTAAATCCGAGTTGTGTTTGGGGATGCTGCTGCTGCTTGCCTGAGCTTGTCTCCGCAGCACGATGAATGATACCCGCATGGGGCGAAATACTCTTTGCCCTAGCATCCCCTCTGCCTGAGAGAGAAGCATGGTTGCACACGTCTGTCACCGCGCTCCCCAGGAGCAATGTGTGGAAGGCGCAGCACGCCGCCCCCAGAAAAGAGAAGGATCCGTTGGCCTCTGGGTCGGGAAACGCTCGGGAAGCAGGATACCCTGCTGTGGCACGAACAGCAGGCTGGGGGCAAGACAAGTATCCCCCCGCTCACTGTCCAGTGAGATGGAAGGTTGGCTGCTAAGGAGACAGGAGGGGACGACTAGGGCCGGGGCACGTGCTCCCCACTGAGGAAGGAGTCTGGGCAGAAGGCAGGCCTTTCCTCTGCCTCTGGTCCCATGGAGACAGCATCTCCTTGGCCAGCTGTACCAAGGGCAGACTTGGGCTTGCCACCAGGTGCCATACCCGCGACTCGCAGAAACAACCCCAAGGAGAAACGGGCAGTCAGATGCCGTCTTCCACCAGGATGTGGCAGCGATGTGGGTGACAGGGCTGTGCCGGGGATGGAGTGGAGACTGTCCCCTACAGTTCCCCTTCCAAGGGCACGGGCCGTGTGCAGGGATCCTGTCGCCACCTCTCTCCTGTGGTGAAGGCACTGGCATAGACCCCGAGTCTTCATGAGCGCCGGAACAAAAGGCAAAGCCTTACCTACCCCAGGAGATGGTAATAGGCATAGAGTGCCATGCTAGGCCACGCATGCTGCTTCAGGGTTGTATCTGTGTCTGCTTAGTTTGGCTTAGCAAGGTGAACCCCGGGTGCGAACTTGGAGTCCGGGGAAACAAGGCCCAAGAGGCAGCAGCTCTACGGCAGCTCTTCTTCCATGACGCGCACGAAGCCTTGCTGAGAAAACAGTGGTGAAGTGCGGTTCGCTCCAAGCCCAAAACCTCTGTGAAAGCACAACATTCGCTGAGAAATCAAAGTCGGTACTGTGGGCTGCTGCTGCTGGTTGCCTGAGCCCAGTCTCACGGTGGGAGAAACCCGCATACAACTTAAGGCTCTTTGCCCGTGCATCTCCTCAGGGAAAGCGCAGCATTGGTTGGGAAATCCGAGTTGGGTTTGGGGATGCTGCTGCTGCTTGCCTGAGCTAGTCTCCAGAGCACAGTGCACGAAACCCGCATGGAGCGAAATCCTCTTGGCTCTAGCACCCCTCTGCCTGAGAGAGAAGCGCGGTTGCGCCTGTGGAAAGAGCCTTAAGGAAAGGGACACGTCTTTCACTGCGCTCCTCAGGAGCATGTCTGTGGAAGGTGCAGCACGCTGCCCAGGCAGAAGAGCAGGAGCCGTTGGCCTTCTGGTCTGGAAACGGTAGCGAAGCAGGAGAGCCGGCCCTGGCAGGCACAGCGGCCGGTGGCAATACAAGTGTCACCCGCTCCCTGTGCAGAGAGACGGAAGCCTGGCTGCTACGGAGAGAGGAGGGGATGAGTAGGGCAGGGCGCGTGCTCCACTCTTAGGAAGGAGTCTGGGCAGAAAGCATGCCTGTCCTGAGCCTCTGGGCCCAAGGAGACAGCAGCTCTTTGGCCACCTGTCCCTGGGGCAGACATGTGCTAGCCACGAGGCGCCGAAGCTGAACTCGCAGAAACAGCTCCCTGAAATAACGGGGAGTCAGACGCCGTCTTCCTCCAGGATGTGGAAGCTTGGAGGAGGCACAGGGTTTAAGGGGAAGGGGTGGGGACAGTCCCCCAAAGCTCCCTATTACGTGCACGGGCCGTGTGCAGGGATCCTGTCACCTCTCCTTTCCTGTGGGAAAAGCACTGGCTTAGTCCGCCAGTCCGCCTGAGCGCCAGAGTAAAAGGCCAAGCGATGCCTACACGGGGAGATGGTAGTGTGTATAGGGTGCCATCCTAGGCTCAACACGATACTGCAGGGTTGTGGCTGAGTCACCTGGCAGGGTGAACCCAGGAAGCGAACATGGAGCCCGGGAAAGCAAGGCCCAAGAGGCACCAGCTCTCCCGCAGCTCTTCTTCCCTGACGCGACTGAAGCCTTGCTGAGGAAGCAGCGGCGAAGTGCTGTTCGCTCCAAGCCAAAGCCACTACGAAATCACAGCATTCGCTGAGAAATGTTCTGCGGGCTGCTGCTGCTTGCCTGAACCCTGTCTCACGGTGGGAGAAACCCGCATACAGCGAAAGCCTCTTTGCCTTGTCATCTGCCGTTGGAAAGCACAGCATTCATTGGTAAATCCGAGTTGTGTTTGGGGATGCTGCTGCTGCTTGCCTGAGCTTGTCTCCGCAGCACGATGAATGATACCCGCATGGGGCGAAATACTCTTTGCCCTAGCATCCCCTCTGCCTGAGAGAGAAGCATGGTTGCACACGTCTGTCACCGCGCTCCCCAGGAGCAATGTGTGGAAGGCGCAGCACGCCGCCCCCAGAAAAGAGAAGGATCCATTGGCCTCTGGGTCGGGAAACGCTCGGGAAGCAGGATACCCTGCTGTGGCACGAACAGCAGGCTGGTGGCAAGACATGTATCCCCCCGCTCACTGTCCAGTGAGATGGAAGGTTGGCTGCTAAGGAGACAGGAGGGGACGACTAGGGCCGGGGCACGTGCTCCCCACTGAGGAAGGAGTCTGGGCAGAAGGCAGGCCTTTCCTGTGCGTCTGGTCCCATGGAGACAGCATCTCCTTGGCCAGCTGTACCAAGGGCAGACTTGGGCTTGCCACCAGGTGCCATACCCGCGACTCGCAGAAACAACCCCAAGGAGAAACGGGCAGTCAGATGCCGTCTTCCACCAGGATGTGGCAGCGATGTGGGTGACAGGGCTGTGCCGGGGATGGAGTGGAGACTGTCCCCTACAGTTCCCCTTCCAAGGGCACGGGCCGTGTGCAGGGATCCTGTCGCCACCTCTCTCCTGTGGTGAAGGCACTGGCATAGACCCCGAGTCTTCATGAGCGCCGGAACAAAAGGCAAAGCCTTACCTACCCCAGGAGATGGTAATAGGCATAGAGTGCCATGCTAGGCCACGCATGCTGCTTCAGGGTTGTATCTGTGTCTGCTTAGTTTGGCTTAGCAAGGTGAACCCCGGGTGCGAACTTGGAGTCCGGGGAAACAAGGCCCAAGAGGCAGCAGCTCTACGGCAGCTCTTCTTCCATGACGCGCACGAAGCCTTGCTGAGAAAACAGTGGTGAAGTGCGGTTCGCTCCAAGCCCAAAACCTCTGTGAAAGCACAACATTCGCTGAGAAATCAAAGTCGGTACTGTGGGCTGCTGCTGCTGGTTGCCTGAGCCCAGTCTCACGGTGGGAGAAACCCGCATACAACTTAAGGCTCTTTGCCCGTGCATCTCCTCAGGGAAAGCGCAGCATTGGTTGGGAAATCCGAGTTGGGTTTGGGGATGCTGCTGCTGCTTGCCTGAGCTAGTCTCCAGAGCACAGTGCACGAAACCCGCATGGAGCGAAATCCTCTTGGCTCTAGCACCCCTCTGCCTGAGAAGCGCGGTTGCGCCTGTGGAAAGAGCCTTAAGGAAAGGGTCACGTCTTTCACTGCGCTCCCCAGGAGCATGTCTGTGGAAGGTGCAGCACGCTGCCCAGGCAGAAGAGCAGGAGCCGTTGGCCTTCTGGTCTGGAAACGGTTGCGAAGCAGGAGAGCCGGCCCTGGCAGGCACAGCGGCCGGTGGCAATACAAGTGTCACCCGCTCCCTGTGCAGAGAGACGGAAGCCTGGCTGCTACGGAGAGAGGAGGGGATGAGTAGGGCAGGGCGCGTGCTCCACTCTTAGGAAGGAGTCTGGGCAGAAAGCATGCCTGTCCTGAGCCTCTGGGCCCAAGGAGACAGCAGCTCTTTGGCCACCTGTCCCTGGGGCAGACATGTGCTAGCCACGAGGCGCCGAAGCTGAACTCGCAGAAACAGCTCCCTGAAATAACGGGGAGTCAGACGCCGTCTTCCTCCAGGATGTGGAAGCTTGGAGGAGGCACAGGGTTTAAGGGGAAGGGGTGGGGACAGTCCCCCAAAGCTCCCTATTACGTGCACGGGCCGTGTGCAGGGATCCTGTCACCTCTCCTTTCCTGTGGGAAAAGCACTGGCTTAGTCCGCCAGTCCGCCTGAGCGCCAGAGTAAAAGGCCAAGCGATGCCTACACGGGGAGATGGTAGTGTGTATAGGGTGCCATCCTAGGCTCAACACGATACTGCAGGGTTGTGGCTGAGTCACCTGGCAGGGTGAACCCAGGAAGCGAACATGGAGCCCGGGAAAGCAAGGCCCAAGAGGCACCAGCTCTCCCGCAGCTCTTCTTCCCTGACGCGACTGAAGCCTTGCTGAGGAAGCAGCGGCGAAGTGCTGTTCGCTCCAAGCCAAAGCCACTACGAAATCACAGCATTCGCTGAGAAATGTTCTGCGGGCTGCTGCTGCTTGCCTGAACCCTGGCTCACGGTGGGAGAAACCCGCATACAGCGAAAGCCTCTTTGCCTTGTCATCTGCCGTTGGAAAGCACAGCATTCATTGGTAAATCCGAGTTGTGTTTGGGGATGCTGCTGCTGCTTGCCTGAGCTTGTCTCCGCAGCACGATGAATGATACCCGCATGGGGCGAAATACTCTTTGCCCTAGCATCCCCTCTGCCTGAGAGAGAAGCATGGTTGCACACGTCTGTCACCGCGCTCCCCAGGAGCAATGTGTGGAAGGCGCAGCACGCCGCCCCCAGAAAAGAGAAGGATCCGTTGGCCTCTGGGTCGGGAAACGCTCGGGAAGCAGGATACCCTGCTGTGGCACGAACAGCAGGCTGGTGGCAAGACATGTATCCCCCCGCTCACTGTCCAGTGAGATGGAAGGTTGGCTGCTAAGGAGACAGGAGGGGACGACTAGGGCCGGGGCACGTGCTCCCCACTGAGGAAGGAGTCTGGGCAGAAGGCAGGCCTTTCCTGTGCCTCTGGTCCCATGGAGACAGCATCTCCTTGGCCAGCTGTACCAAGGGCAGACTTGGGCTTGCCACCAGGTGCCATACCCGCGACTCGCAGAAACAACCCCAAGGAGAAACGGGCAGTCAGATGCCGTCTTCCACCAGGATGTGGCAGCGATGTGGGTGAGAGGGCTGTGCCGGGGATGGAGTGGAGACTGTCCCCTACAGTTCCCCTTCCAAGGGCACGGGCCGTGTGCAGGGATCCTGTCGCCACCTCTCTCCTGTGGTGAAGGCACTGGCATAGACCCCGAGTCTTCATGAGCGCCGGAACAAAAGGCAAAGCCTTACCTACCCCAGGAGATGGTAATAGGCATAGAGTGCCATGCTAGGCCACGCATGCTGCTTCAGGGTTGTATCTGTGTCTGCTTAGTTTGGCTTAGCAAGGTGAACCCCGGGTGCGAACTTGGAGTCCGGGGAAACAAGGCCCAAGAGGCAGCAGCTCTACGGCAGCTCTTCTTCCATGACGCGCACGAAGCCTTGCTGAGAAAACAGTGGTGAAGTGCGGTTCGCTCCAAGCCCAAAACCTCTGTGAAAGCACAACATTCGCTGAGAAATCAAAGTCGGTACTGTGGGCTGCTGCTGCTGGTTGCCTGAGCCCAGTCTCACGGTGGGAGAAACCCGCATACAACTTAAGGCTCTTTGCCCGTGCATCTCCTCAGGGAAAGCGCAGCATTGGTTGGGAAATCCGAGTTGGGTTTGGGGATGCTGCTGCTGCTTGCCTGAGCTAGTCTCCAGAGCACAGTGCACGAAACCCGCATGGAGCGAAATCCTCTTGGCTCTAGCACCCCTCTGCCTGAGAAACGCGGTTGCGCCTGTGGAAAGAGCCTTAAGGAAAGGGTCACGTCTTTCACTGCGCTCCCCAGGAGCATGTCTGTGGAAGGTGCAGCACGCTGCCCAGGCAGAAGAGCAGGAGCCGTTGGCCTTCTGGTCTGGAAACGGTTGCGAAGCAGGAGAGCCGGCCCTGGCAGGCACAGCGGCCGGTGGCAATACAAGTGTCACCCGCTCCCTGTGCAGAGAGACGGAAGCCTGGCTGCTACGGAGAGAGGAGGGGATGAGTAGGGCAGGGCGCGTGCTCCACTCTTAGGAAGGAGTCTGGGCAGAAAGCATGCCTGTCCTGACCCTTGGGCCCAAGGAGACAGCAGCTCTTTGGCCACCTGTCCCTGGGGCAGACATGTGCTAGCCACGAGGCGCCGAAGCTGAACTCGCAGAAACAGCTCCCTGAAATAACGGGGAGTCAGACGCCGTCTTCCTCCAGGATGTGGAAGCTTGGAGGAGGCACGGGGTTTAAGGGGAAGGGGTGGGGACAGTCCCCCAAAGCTCCCTATTACGTGCACGGGCCGTGTGCAGGGATCCTGTCACCTCTCCTTTCCTGTGGGAAAAGCACTGGCTTAGTCCGCCAGTCCGCCTGAGCGCCAGAGTAAAAGGCCAAGCGATGCCTACACGGGGAGATGGTAGTGTGTATAGGGTGCCATCCTAGGCTCAACACGATACTGCAGGGTTGTGGCTGAGTCACCTGGCAGGGTGAACCCAGGAAGCGAACATGGAGCCCGGGAAAGCAAGGCCCAAGAGGCACCAGCTCTCCCGCAGCTCTTCTTCCCTGACGCGACTGAAGCCTTGCTGAGGAAGCAGCGGCGAAGTGCTGTTCGCTCCAAGCCAAAGCCACTACGAAATCACAGCATTCGCTGAGAAATGTTCTGCGGGCTGCTGCTGCTTGCCTGAACCCTGTCTCACGGTGGGAGAAACCCGCATACAGCGAAAGCCTCTTTGCCTTGTCGTCTGCCGTTGGAAAGCACAGCATTCATTGGTAAATCCGAGTTGTGTTTGGGGATGCTGCTGCTGCTTGCCTGAGCTTGTCTCCGCAGCACGATGAATGATACCCGCATGGGGCGAAATACTCTTTGCCCTAGCATCCCCTCTGCCTGAGAGAGAAGCATGGTTGCACACGTCTGTCACCGCGCTCCCCAGGAGCAATGTGTGGAAGGCGCAGCACGCCGCCCCCAGAAAAGAGAAGGATCCGTTGGCCTCTGGGTCGGGAAACGCTCGGGAAGCAGGATACCCTGCTGTGGCACGAACAGCAGGCTGGGGGCAAGACAAGTATCATCCCGCTCACTGTCCAGAGAGATGGAAGGCTGGCTGCTAAGGAGACAGGAGGGGACGACTAGGGCCGGGGCACGTGCTCCCCACTGAGGAAGGAGTCTGGGCAGAAGGCAGGCCTTTCCTGTGCCTCTGGTCCCATAGGGACAGCATCTCCTTGGCCAGCTGTACCAAGGGCAGACGGGCTTGCCACCAGGTGCCATACCCGCGACTCGCAGAAACAACCCCAAGGAGAAACGGGCAGTCAGATGCCGTCTTCCACCAGGATGTGGCAGCGATGGGGGTGACAGGGCTGTGCCGGGGATGGAGTGGAGACTGTCCCCTACAGTTCCCCTTCCAAGGGCACGGGCCGTGTGCAGGGATCCTGTCGCCACCTCTCTCCTGTGGTGAAGGCACTGGCATAGACCCCGAGTCTTCATGAGCGCCGGAACAAAAGGCAAAGCCTTACCTACCCCAGGAGATGGTAATAGGCATAGAGTGCCATCCTAGGCCACGCATGCTGCTTCAGGGTTGTAACTGTGTCTGCTTAGTTTGGCTTAGCAAGGTGAACCCCGGGTGCGAACTTGGAGTCCGGGGAAACAAGGCCCAAGAGGCAGAAGCTCTACGGCAGCTCTTCTTCCATGACGCGCACGAAGGCTTGCTGAGAAAACAGTGGTGAAGTGCGGTTCGCTCCAAGCCCAAAACCTCTGTGAAAGCACAACATTCGCTAAGAAATCAAAGTCGGTACTGTGGGCTGCTGCTGCTGGTTGCCTGAGCCCAGTCTCACGGTGGGAGAAACCCGCATACAACTTAAGGCTCTTTGCCCGTGCATCTCCTCAGGGAAAGCGCAGCATTGGTTGGGAAATCCGAGTTGGGTTTGGGGATGCTGCTGCTGCTTGCCTGAGCTAGTCTCCAGAGCACAGTGCACGAAACCCGCATGGAGCGAAATCCTCTTGGCTCTAGCACCCCTCTGCCTGAGAGAGAAGCGCGGTTGCGCCTGTGGAAAGAGCCTTAAGGAAAGGGACACGTCTTTCACTGCGCTCCCCAGGAGCATGTCTGTGGAAGGTGCAGCACGCTGCCCAGGCAGAAGAGCAGGAGCCGTTGGCCTTCTGGTCTGGAAACGGTTGCGAAGCAGGAGAGCCGGCCCTGGCAGGCACAGCGGCCGGTGGCAATACAAGTGTCACCCGCTCCCTGTGCAGAGAGACGGAAGCCTGGCTGCTACGGAGAGAGGAGGGGATGAGTAGGGCAGGGCGCGTGCTCCACTCTTAGGAAGGAGTCTGGGCAGAAAGCATGCCTGTCCTGAGCCTCTGGGCCCAAGGAGACAGCAGCTCTTTGGCCACCTGTCCCTGGGGCAGACATGTGCTAGCCACGAGGCGCCGAAGCTGAACTCGCAGAAACAGCTCCCTGAAATAACAGGGAGTCAGACGCCGTCTTCCTCCAGGATGTGGAAGCTTGGAGGAGGCACAGGGTTTAAGGGGAAGGGGTGGGGACAGTCCCCCAAAGCTCCCTATTACGTGCACGGGCCGTGTGCAGGGATCCTGTCACCTCTCCTTTCCTGTGGGAAAAGCACTGGCTTAGTCCGCCAGTCCGCCTGAGCGCCAGAGTAAAAGGCCAAGCGATGCCTACACGGGGAGATGGTAGTGTGTATAGGGTGCCATCCTAGGCTCAACACGATACTGCAGGGTTGTGGCTGAGTCACCTGGCAGGGTGAACCCAGGAAGCGAACATGGAGCCCGGGAAAGCAAGGCCCAAGAGGCACCAGCTCTCCCGCAGCTCTTCTTCCCTGACGCGACTGAAGCCTTGCTGAGGAAGCAGCGGCGAAGTGCTGTTCGCTCCAAGCCAAAGCCACTACGAAATCACAGCATTCGCTGAGAAATGTTCTGCGGGCTGCTGCTGCTTGCCTGAACCCTGTCTCACGGTGGGAGAAACCCGCATACAGCGAAAGCCTCTTTGCCTTGTCATCTGCCGTTGGAAAGCACAGCATTCATTGGTAAATCCGAGTTGTGTTTGGGGATGCTGCTGCTGCTTGCCTGAGCTTGTCTCCGCAGCACGATGAATGATACCCGCATGGGGCGAAATACTCTTTGCCCTAGCATCCCCTCTGCCTGAGAGAGAAGCATGGCTGCACACGAATGTCACCGCGCTCCCCAGGAGCAATGTGTGGAAGGCGCAGCACGCCGCCCCCAGAAAAGAGAAGGATCCGTTGGCCTCTGGGTCGGGAAACGCTCGGGAAGCAGGATACCCTGCTGTGGCACGAACAGCAGGCTGGGGGCAAGACAAGTATCCCCCCGCTCACTGTCCAGAGAGATGGAAGGCTGGCTGCTAAGGAGACAGGAGGGGACGACTAGGGCCGGGGCACGTGCTCCCCACTGAGGAAGGAGTCTGGGCAGAAGGCAGGCCTTTCCTGTGCCTCTGGTCCCATAGGGACAGCATCTCCTTGGCCAGCTGTACCAAGGGCTGACTTGGGCTTGCCACCAGGTGCCATACCCGCGACTCGCAGAAACAACCCCAAGGAGAAACGGGCAGTCAGATGCCGTCTTCCACCAGGATGTGGCAGCGATGTGGGTGACAGTGCTGTGCCGGGGATGGAGTGGAGCCTGTCCCCTACAGTTCCCCTTCCAAGGGCACGGGCCGTGTGCAGGGATCCTGTCGCCACCTCTCTCCTGTGGTGAAGGCACTGGCATAGACCCCGAGTCTTCATGAGCGCCGGAACAAAAGGCAAAGCCTTACCTACCCCAGGAGATGGTAATAGGCATAGAGTGCCATGCTAGGCCACGCATGCTGCTTCAGGGTTGTAACTGTGTCTGCTTAGTTTGGCTTAGCAAGGTGAACCCCGGGTGCGAACTTGGAGCCCGGGGAAACAAGGCCCAAGAGGCAGCAGCTCTACGGCAGCTCTTCTTCCATGACGCGCACGAAGCCTTGCTGAGAAAACAGTGGTGAAGTGCGGTTCGCTCCAAGCCCAAAACCTCTGTGAAAGCACAACATTCGCTGAGAAATCAAAGTCGGTACTGTGGGCTGCTGCTGCTGGTTGCCTGAGCCCAGTCTCACGGTGGGAGAAACCCGCATACAACTTAAGGCTCTTTGCCCGTGCATCTCCTCAGGGAAAGCGCAGCATTGGTTGGGAAATCCGAGTTGGGTTTGGGGATGCTGCTGCTGCTTGCCTGAGCTAGTCTCCAGAGCACAGTGCACGAAACCCGCATGGAGCGAAATCCTCTTGGCTCTAGCACCCCTCTGCCTGAGAGAGAAGCGCGGTTGCGCCTGTGGAAAGAGCCTTAAGGAAAGGGACACGTCTTTCACTGCGCTCCCCAGGAGCATGTCTGTGGAAGGTGCAGCACGCTGCCCAGGCAGAAGAGCAGGAGCCGTTGGCCTTCTGGTCTGGAAACGGTTGCGAAGCAGGAGAGCCGGCCCTGGCAGGCACAGCGGCCGGTGGCAATACAAGTGTCACCCGCTCCCTGTGCAGAGAGACGGAAGCCTGGCTGCTACGGAGAGAGGAGGGGATGAGTAGGGCAGGGCGCGTGCTCCACTCTTAGGAAGGAGTCTGGGCAGAAAGCATGCCTGTCCTGAGCCTCTGGGCCCAAGGAGACAGCAGCTCTTTGGCCACCTGTCCCTGGGGCAGACATGTGCTAGCCACGAGGCGCCGAAGCTGAACTCGCAGAAACAGCTCCCTGAAATAACGGGGAGTCAGACGCCGTCTTCCTCCAGGATGTGGAAGCTTGGAGGAGGCACGGGGTTTAAGGGGAAGGGGTGGGGACAGTCCCCCAAAGCTCCCTATTACGTGCACGGGCCGTGTGCAGGGATCCTGTCACCTCTCCTTTCCTGTGGGAAAAGCACTGGCTTAGTCCGCCAGTCCGCCTGAGCGCCAGAGTAAAAGGCCAAGCGATGCCTACACGGGGAGATGGTAGTGTGTATAGGGTGCCATCCTAGGCTCAACACGATACTGCAGGGTTGTGGCTGAGTCACCTGGCAGGGTGAACCCAGGAAGCGAACATGGAGCCCGGGAAAGCAAGGCCCAAGAGGCACCAGCTCTCCCGCAGCTCTTCTTCCCTGACGCGACTGAAGCCTTGCTGAGGAAGCAGCGGCGAAGTGCTGTTCGCTCCAAGCCAAAGCCACTACGAAATCACAGCATTCGCTGAGAAATGTTCTGCGGGCTGCTGCTGCTTGCCTGAACCCTGTCTCACGGTGGGAGAAACCCGCATACAGCGAAAGCCTCTTTGCCTTGTCGTCTGCCGTTGGAAAGCACAGCATTCATTGGTAAATCCGAGTTG
The DNA here is from genome assembly GCF_030435805.1 of Mustela lutreola. Lineage (NCBI taxonomy): Eukaryota > Metazoa > Chordata > Mammalia > Carnivora > Mustelidae > Mustela > Mustela lutreola. The sequence goes on along the minus strand of NC_081305.1, from coordinate 60,857,946 downwards.
TGTTTGGGGATGCTGCTGCTGCTTGCCTGAGCTTGTCTCCGCAGCACGATGAATGATACCCGCATGGGGCGAAATACTCTTTGCCCTAGCATCCCCTCTGCCTGAGAGAGAAGCATGGTTGCACACGTCTGTCACCGCGCTCCCCAGGAGCAATGTGTGGAAGGCGCAGCACGCCGCCCCCAGAAAAGAGAAGGATCCGTTGGCCTCTGGGTCGGGAAACGCTCGGGAAGCAGGATACCCTGCTGTGGCACGAACAGCAGGCTGGGGGCAAGACAAGTATCCCCCCGCTCACTGTCCAGTGAGATGGAAGGTTGGCTGCTAAGGAGACAGGAGGGGACGACTAGGGCCGGGGCACGTGCTCCCCACTGAGGAAGGAGTCTGGGCAGAAGGCAGGCCTTTCCTGTGCCTCTGGTCCCATGGAGACAGCATCTCCTTGGCCAGCTGTACCAAGGGCAGACTTGGGCTTGCCACCAGGTGCCATACCCGCGACTCGCAGAAACAACCCCAAGGAGAAACGGGCAGTCAGATGCCGTCTTCCACCAGGATGTGGCAGCGATGTGGGTGACAGGGCTGTGCCGGGGATGGAGTGGAGACTGTCCCCTACAGTTCCCCTTCCAAGGGCACGGGCCGTGTGCAGGGATCCTGTCGCCACCTCTCTCCTGTGGTGAAGGCACTGGCATAGACCCCGAGTCTTCATGAGCGCCGGAACAAAAGGCAAAGCCTTACCTACCCCAGGAGATGGTAATAGGCATAGAGTGCCATGCTAGGCCACGCATGCTGCTTCAGGGTTGTATCTGTGTCTGCTTAGTTTGGCTTAGCAAGGTGAACCCCGGGTGCGAACTTGGAGTCCGGGGAAACAAGGCCCAAGAGGCAGCAGCTCTACGGCAGCTCTTCTTCCATGACGCGCACGAAGCCTTGCTGAGAAAACAGTGGTGAAGTGCGGTTCGCTCCAAGCCCAAAACCTCTGTGAAAGCACAACATTCGCTGAGAAATCAAAGTCGGTACTGTGGGCTGCTGCTGCTGGTTGCCTGAGCCCAGTCTCACGGTGGGAGAAACCCGCATACAACTTAAGGCTCTTTGCCCGTGCATCTCCTCAGGGAAAGCGCAGCATTGGTTGGGAAATCCGAGTTGGGTTTGGGGATGCTGCTGCTGCTTGCCTGAGCTAGTCTCCAGAGCACAGTGCACGAAACCCGCATGGAGCGAAATCCTCTTGGCTCTAGCACCCCTCTGCCTGAGAGAGAAGCGCGGTTGCGCCTGTGGAAAGAGCCTTAAGGAAAGGGACACGTCTTTCACTGCGCTCCTCAGGAGCATGTCTGTGGAAGGTGCAGCACGCTGCCCAGGCAGAAGAGCAGGAGCCGTTGGCCTTCTGGTCTGGAAACGGTAGCGAAGCAGGAGAGCCGGCCCTGGCAGGCACAGCGGCCGGTGGCAATACAAGTGTCACCCGCTCCCTGTGCAGAGAGACGGAAGCCTGGCTGCTACGGAGAGAGGAGGGGATGAGTAGGGCAGGGCGCGTGCTCCACTCTTAGGAAGGAGTCTGGGCAGAAAGCATGCCTGTCCTGAGCCTCTGGGCCCAAGGAGACAGCAGCTCTTTGGCCACCTGTCCCTGGGGCAGACATGTGCTAGCCACGAGGCGCCGAAGCTGAACTCGCAGAAACAGCTCCCTGAAATAACGGGGAGTCAGACGCCGTCTTCCTCCAGGATGTGGAAGCTTGGAGGAGGCACAGGGTTTAAGGGGAAGGGGTGGGGACAGTCCCCCAAAGCTCCCTATTACGTGCACGGGCCGTGTGCAGGGATCCTGTCACCTCTCCTTTCCTGTGGGAAAAGCACTGGCTTAGTCCGCCAGTCCGCCTGAGCGCCAGAGTAAAAGGCCAAGCGATGCCTACACGGGGAGATGGTAGTGTGTATAGGGTGCCATCCTAGGCTCAACACGATACTGCAGGGTTGTGGCTGAGTCACCTGGCAGGGTGAACCCAGGAAGCGAACATGGAGCCCGGGAAAGCAAGGCCCAAGAGGCACCAGCTCTCCCGCAGCTCTTCTTCCCTGACGCGACTGAAGCCTTGCTGAGGAAGCAGCGGCGAAGTGCTGTTCGCTCCAAGCCAAAGCCACTACGAAATCACAGCATTCGCTGAGAAATGTTCTGCGGGCTGCTGCTGCTTGCCTGAACCCTGTCTCACGGTGGGAGAAACCCGCATACAGCGAAAGCCTCTTTGCCTTGTCATCTGCCGTTGGAAAGCACAGCATTCATTGGTAAATCCGAGTTGTGTTTGGGGATGCTGCTGCTGCTTGCCTGAGCTTGTCTCCGCAGCACGATGAATGATACCCGCATGGGGCGAAATACTCTTTGCCCTAGCATCCCCTCTGCCTGAGAGAGAAGCATGGTTGCACACGTCTGTCACCGCGCTCCCCAGGAGCAATGTGTGGAAGGCGCAGCACGCCGCCCCCAGAAAAGAGAAGGATCCATTGGCCTCTGGGTCGGGAAACGCTCGGGAAGCAGGATACCCTGCTGTGGCACGAACAGCAGGCTGGTGGCAAGACATGTATCCCCCCGCTCACTGTCCAGTGAGATGGAAGGTTGGCTGCTAAGGAGACAGGAGGGGACGACTAGGGCCGGGGCACGTGCTCCCCACTGAGGAAGGAGTCTGGGCAGAAGGCAGGCCTTTCCTGTGCGTCTGGTCCCATGGAGACAGCATCTCCTTGGCCAGCTGTACCAAGGGCAGACTTGGGCTTGCCACCAGGTGCCATACCCGCGACTCGCAGAAACAACCCCAAGGAGAAACGGGCAGTCAGATGCCGTCTTCCACCAGGATGTGGCAGCGATGTGGGTGACAGGGCTGTGCCGGGGATGGAGTGGAGACTGTCCCCTACAGTTCCCCTTCCAAGGGCACGGGCCGTGTGCAGGGATCCTGTCGCCACCTCTCTCCTGTGGTGAAGGCACTGGCATAGACCCCGAGTCTTCATGAGCGCCGGAACAAAAGGCAAAGCCTTACCTACCCCAGGAGATGGTAATAGGCATAGAGTGCCATGCTAGGCCACGCATGCTGCTTCAGGGTTGTATCTGTGTCTGCTTAGTTTGGCTTAGCAAGGTGAACCCCGGGTGCGAACTTGGAGTCCGGGGAAACAAGGCCCAAGAGGCAGCAGCTCTACGGCAGCTCTTCTTCCATGACGCGCACGAAGCCTTGCTGAGAAAACAGTGGTGAAGTGCGGTTCGCTCCAAGCCCAAAACCTCTGTGAAAGCACAACATTCGCTGAGAAATCAAAGTCGGTACTGTGGGCTGCTGCTGCTGGTTGCCTGAGCCCAGTCTCACGGTGGGAGAAACCCGCATACAACTTAAGGCTCTTTGCCCGTGCATCTCCTCAGGGAAAGCGCAGCATTGGTTGGGAAATCCGAGTTGGGTTTGGGGATGCTGCTGCTGCTTGCCTGAGCTAGTCTCCAGAGCACAGTGCACGAAACCCGCATGGAGCGAAATCCTCTTGGCTCTAGCACCCCTCTGCCTGAGAAGCGCGGTTGCGCCTGTGGAAAGAGCCTTAAGGAAAGGGTCACGTCTTTCACTGCGCTCCCCAGGAGCATGTCTGTGGAAGGTGCAGCACGCTGCCCAGGCAGAAGAGCAGGAGCCGTTGGCCTTCTGGTCTGGAAACGGTTGCGAAGCAGGAGAGCCGGCCCTGGCAGGCACAGCGGCCGGTGGCAATACAAGTGTCACCCGCTCCCTGTGCAGAGAGACGGAAGCCTGGCTGCTACGGAGAGAGGAGGGGATGAGTAGGGCAGGGCGCGTGCTCCACTCTTAGGAAGGAGTCTGGGCAGAAAGCATGCCTGTCCTGACCCTTGGGCCCAAGGAGACAGCAGCTCTTTGGCCACCTGTCCCTGGGGCAGACATGTGCTAGCCACGAGGCGCCGAAGCTGAACTCGCAGAAACAGCTCCCTGAAATAACGGGGAGTCAGACGCCGTCTTCCTCCAGGATGTGGAAGCTTGGAGGAGGCACGGGGTTTAAGGGGAAGGGGTGGGGACAGTCCCCCAAAGCTCCCTATTACGTGCACGGGCCGTGTGCAGGGATCCTGTCACCTCTCCTTTCCTGTGGGAAAAGCACTGGCTTAGTCCGCCAGTCCGCCTGAGCGCCAGAGTAAAAGGCCAAGCGATGCCTACACGGGGAGATGGTAGTGTGTATAGGGTGCCATCCTAGGCTCAACACGATACTGCAGGGTTGTGGCTGAGTCACCTGGCAGGGTGAACCCAGGAAGCGAACATGGAGCCCGGGAAAGCAAGGCCCAAGAGGCACCAGCTCTCCCGCAGCTCTTCTTCCCTGACGCGACTGAAGCCTTGCTGAGGAAGCAGCGGCGAAGTGCTGTTCGCTCCAAGCCAAAGCCACTACGAAAACACAGCATTCGCTGAGAAATGTTCTGCGGGCTGCTGCTGCTTGCCTGAACCCTGGCTCACGGTGGGAGAAACCCGCATACAGCGAAAGCCTCTTTGCCTTGTCATCTGCCGTTGGAAAGCACAGCATTCATTGGTAAATCCGAGTTGTGTTTGGGGATGCTGCTGCTGCTTGCCTGAGCTTGTCTCCGCAGCACGATGAATGATACCCGCATGGGGCGAAATACTCTTTGCCCTAGCATCCCCTCTGCCTGAGAGAGAAGCATGGTTGCACACGTCTGTCACCGCGCTCCCCAGGAGCAATGTGTGGAAGGCGCAGCACGCCGCCCCCAGAAAAGAGAAGGATCCGTTGGCCTCTGGGTCGGGAAACGCTCGGGAAGCAGGATACCCTGCTGTGGCACGAACAGCAGGCTGGTGGCAAGACAAGTATCCCCCCGCTCACTGTCCAGAGAGATGGAAGGCTGGCTGCTAAGGAGACAGGAGGGGACGACTAGGGCCGGGGCACGTGCTCCCCACTGAGGAAGGAGTCTGGGCAGAAGGCAGGCCTTTCCTGTGCCTCTGGTCCCATAGGGACAGCCTCTCCTTGGCCAGCTGTACCAAGGGCAGACTTGGGCTTGCCACCAGGTGCCATACCCGCGACTCGCAGAAACAACCCCAAGGAGAAACGGGCAGTCAGATGCCGTCTTCCACCAGGATGTGGCAGCGATGTGGGTGACAGGGCTGTGCCGGGGATGGAGTGGAGACTGTCCCCTACAGTTCCCCTTCCAAGGGCACGGGCCGTGTGCAGGGATCCTGTCGCCACCTCTCTCCTGTGGTGAAGGCACTGGCATAGACCCCGAGTCTTCATGAGCGCCGGAACAAAAGGCAAAGCCTTACCTACCCCAGGAGATGGTAATAGGCATAGAGTGCCATGCTAGGCCACGCATGCTGCTTCAGGGTTGTAACTGTGTCTGCTTAGTTTGGCTTAGCAAGGTGAACCCCGGGTGCGAACTTGGAGTCCGGGGAAACAAGGCCCAAGAGGCAGCAGCTCTACGGCAGCTCTTCTTCCATGACGCGCACGAAGGCTTGCTGAGAAAACAGTGGTGAAGTGCGGTTCGCTCCAAGCCCAAAACCTCTGTGAAATCACAACATTCGCTGAGAAATCAAAGTCAGTACTGTGGGCTGCTGCTGCTGGTTGCCTGAGCCCAGTCTCACGGTGGGAGAAACCCGCATACAACTTAAGGCTCTTTGCCCGTGCATCTCCTCAGGGAAAGCGCAGCATTGGTTGGGAAATCCGAGTTGGGTTTGGGGATGCTGCTGCTGCTTGCCTGAGCTAGTCTCCAGAGCACAGTGCACGAAACCCGCATGGAGCGAAATCCTCTTGGCTCTAGCACCCCTCTGCCTGAGAAGCGCGGTTGCGCCTGTGGAAAGAGCCTTAAGGAAAGGGTCACGTCTTTCACTGCGCTCCCCAGGAGCATGTCTGTGGAAGGTGCAGCACGCTGCCCAGGCAGAAGAGCAGGAGCCGTTGGCCTTCTGGTCTGGAAACGGTTGCGAAGCAGGAGAGCCGGCCCTGGCAGGCACAGCGGCCGGTGGCAATACAAGTGTCACCCGCTCCCTGTGCAGAGAGACGGAAGCCTGGCTGCTACGGAGAGAGGAGGGGATGAGTAGGGCAGGGCGCGTGCTCCACTCTTAGGAAGGAGTCTGGGCAGAAAGCATGCCTGTCCTGACCCTTGGGCCCAAGGAGACAGCAGCTCTTTGGCCACCTGTCCCTGGGGCAGACATGTGCTAGCCACGAGGCGCCGAAGCTGAACTCGCAGAAACAGCTCCCTGAAATAACGGGGAGTCAGACGCCGTCTTCCTCCAGGATGTGGAAGCTTGGAGGAGGCACGGGGTTTAAGGGGAAGGGGTGGGGACAGTCCCCCAAAGCTCCCTATTACGTGCACGGGCCGTGTGCAGGGATCCTGTCACCTCTCCTTTCCTGTGGGAAAAGCACTGGCTTAGTCCGCCACTCCGCCTGAGCGCCAGAGTAAAAGGCCAAGCGATGCCTACACGGGGAGATGGTAGTGTGTATAGGGTGCCATCCTAGGCTCAACACGATACTGCAGGGTTGTGGCTGAGTCACCTGGCAGGGTGAACCCAGGAAGCGAACATGGAGCCCGGGAAAGCAAGGCCCAAGAGGCACCAGCTCTCCCGCAGCTCTTCTTCCCTGACGCGACTGAAGCCTTGCTGAGGAAGCAGCGGCGAAGTGCTGTTCGCTCCAAGCCAAAGCCACTACGAAATCACAGCATTCGCTGAGAAATGTTCTGCGGGCTGCTGCTGCTTGCCTGAACCCTGTCTCACGGTGGGAGAAACCCGCATACAGCGAAAGCCTCTTTGCCTTGTCATCTGCCGTTGGAAAGCACAGCATTCATTGGTAAATCCGAGTTGTGTTTGGGGATGCTGCTGCTGCTTGCCTGAGCTTGTCTCCGCAGCACGATGAATGATACCCGCATGGGGCGAAATACTCTTTGCCCTAGCATCCCCTCTGCCTGAGAGAGAAGCATGGTTGCACACGTCTGTCACCGCGCTCCCCAGGAGCAATGTGTGGAAGGCGCAGCACGCCGCCCCCAGAAAAGAGAAGGATCCGTTGGCCTCTGGGTCGGGAAACGCTCGGGAAGCAGGATACCCTGCTGTGGCACGAACAGCAGGCTGGGGGCAAGACAAGTATCCCCCCGCTCACTGTCCAGAGAGATGGAAGGCTGGCTGCTAAGGAGACAGGAGGGGACGACTAGGGCCGGGGCACGTGCTCCCCACTGAGGAAGGAGTCTGGGCAGAAGGCAGGCCTTTCCTGTGCCTCTGGTCCCATAGGGACAGCATCTCCTTGGCCAGCTGTACCAAGGGCAGACTTGGGCTTGCCACCAGGTGCCATACCCGCGACTCGCAGAAACAACCCCAAGGAGAAACGGGCAGTCAGATGCCGTCTTCCACCAGGATGTGGCAGCGATGTGGGTGACAGGGCTGTGCCGGGGATGGAGTGGAGACTGTCCCCTACAGTTCCCCTTCCAAGGGCACGGGCCGTGTGCAGGGATCCTGTCGCCACCTCTCTCCTGTGGTGAAGGCACTGGCATAGACCCCGAGTCTTCATGAGCGCCGGAACAAAAGGCAAAGCCTTACCTACCCCAGGAGATGGTAATAGGCATAGAGTGCCATGCTAGGCCACGCATGCTGCTTCAGGGTTGTAACTGTGTCTGCTTAGTTTGGCTTAGCAAGGTGAACCCCGGGTGCGAACTTGGAGTCCGGGGAAACAAGGCCCAAGAGGCAGCAGCTCTACGGCAGCTCTTCTTCCATGACGCGCACGAAGCCTTGCTGAGAAAACAGTGGTGAAGTGCGGTTCGCTCCAAGCCCAAAACCTCTGTGAAAGCACAACATTCGCTGAGAAATCAAAGTCGGTACTGTGGGCTGCTGCTGCTGGTTGCCTGAGCCCAGTCTCACGGTGGGAGAAACCCGCATACAACTTAAGGCTCTTTGCCCGTGCATCTCCTCAGGGAAAGCGCAGCATTGGTTGGGAAATCCGAGTTGGGTTTGGGGATGCTGCTGCTGCTTGCCTGAGCTAGTCTCCAGAGCACAGTGCACGAAACCCGCATGGAGCGAAATCCTCTTGGCTCTAGCACCCCTCTGCCTGAGAGAGAAGCGCGGTTGCGCCTGTGGAAAGAGCCTTAAGGAAAGGGACACGTCTTTCACTGCGCTCCCCAGGAGCATGTCTGTGGAAGGTGCAGCACGCTGCCCAGGCAGAAGAGCAGGAGCCGTTGGCCTTCTGGTCTGGAAACGGTTGCGAAGCAGGAGAGCCGGCCCTGGCAGGCACAGCGGCCGGTGGCAATACAAGTGTCACCCGCTCCCTGTGCAGAGAGTCGGAAGCCTGGCTGCTACGGAGAGAGGAGGGGATGAGTAGGGCAGGGCGCGTGCTCCACTCTTAGGAAGGAGTCTGGGCAGAAAGCATGCCTGTCCTGAGCCTCTGGGCCCAAGGAGACAGCAGCTCTTTGGCCACCTGTCCCTGGGGCAGACATGTGCTAGCCACGAGGCGCCGAAGCTGAACTCGCAGAAACAGCTCCCTGAAATAACGGGGAGTCAGACGCCGTCTTCCTCCAGGATGTGGAAGCTTGGAGGAGGCACGGGGTTTAAGGGGAAGGGGTGGGGACAGTCCCCCAAAGCTCCCTATTACGTGCACGGGCCGTGTGCAGGGATCCTGTCACCTCTCCTTTCCTGTGGGAAAAGCACTGGCTTAGTCCGCCAGTCCGCCTGAGCGCCAGAGTAAAAGGCCAAGCGATGCCTACACGGGGAGATGGTAGTGTGTATAGGGTGCCATCCTAGGCTCAACACGATACTGCAGGGTTGTGGCTGAGTCACCTGGCAGGGTGAACCCAGGAAGCGAACATGGAGCCCGGGAAAGCAAGGCCCAGAGGCACCAGCTCTCCCGCAGCTCTTCTTCCCTGTCGCGACTGAAGCCTTGCTGAGGAAGCAGCGGCGAAGTGCTGTTCGCTCCAAGCCAAAGCCACTACGAAATCACAGCATTCGCTGAGAAATGTTCTGCGGGCTGCTGCTGCTTGCCTGAACCCTGGCTCACGGTGGGAGAAACCCGCATACAGCGAAAGCCTCTTTGCCTTGTCGTCTGCCGTTGGAAAGCACAGCATTCATTGGTAAATCCGAGTTGTGTTTGGGGATGCTGCTGCTGCTTGCCTGAGCTTGTCTCCGCAGCACGATGAATGATACCCGCATGGGGCGAAATACTCTTTGCCCTAGCATCCCCTCTGCCTGAGAGAGAAGCATGGTTGCACACGTCTGTCACCGCGCTCCCCAGGAGCAATGTGTGGAAGGCGCAGCACGCCGCCCCCAGAAAATAGAAGGATCCGTTGGCCTCTGGGTCGGGAAACGCTCGGGAAGCAGGATACCCTGCTGTGGCACGAACAGCAGGCTGGGGGCAAGACAAGTATCCCCCGCTCACTGTCCAGAGAGATGGAAGCCTGCCTGCTAAGGAGACATGAGGGGACGACTAGGGCCGGGGCACGTGCTCCCCACTGAGGAAGGAGTCTGGGCAGAAGGCAGTCCTTTCCTGTGCCTCTGGTCCATGGGGACAGCATCTCCTTGGCCAGCTGTACCAAGGGCAGACTTGGGCTTGCCACCAGGTGCCATACCCGCAACTCGCAGAAACAACCGTAACAAACTGTTTTTGGAGGGGAGAAGGGCATGGTAATGGGCTAAGCCAGTAATAATTATTAGGAGGTCACTTGTGATGAGTTTTGATGAGCATATGTAAATGGTGCATTACTAAATTCTCCTCCCGAATCTAATATTACACTATATATTAACTAAAATTTAAATAAATCATGAAATGTAAATAGAATGAAAGGCAATAGTTAAGTCCTTACCTATCCATATTTACTTTAACTCTAAGTGAATGGAATCATCAGTTGGAAGACATATAAAGGCTAGAATAGATTAAAAAACAAACAAAAAACACAAGATCCAACAATATGTTGCATATAAAAGAATCTCTTTAGCTTTAAGGACACACATGGGCAGAGAGTAAAGGGATGGAAAAAGATATTCCAAGCTAATGATGACAAAAGAAAACAAGTGTGGCAATAACTATAACAGACAAAATAGGGTTTATATAAGCTAAAAATCACCACAGGCGTCAAAGAATGTCATTAAACAATTAGAAAAGTGTCATCAATTCATCAATACAGTAATTGTAAATATCATGTACCTAATATTGAGCCAAATAAATATATAAAAAAAATACTAACAAAACAAAAAGGAGAAATAAATAGCAATACAATAATATCTGGGACAATAATACCCCACTCTTACCTATGGATAGATCATCCAGACAGAAAATCAATAAGAAAATAGTGAATTTAGACACTATGCCTGGACAACTGGGTGGCTCAGTCAGTTAAGCCTTTGCCTTTGGCTCATATCGTGATCCCAGGGTCCTGAAACAGAGTCCCAGCTGCCTGTTCTCCTTCTGAGAGTCAGGAGGGAACAGTCATGACCCCATACAGTTCACTGCCACTTGGAGCCCTGACTGTGGCAGTGGCGTGGCCCACCAAAGCCAGGAGCAACAGGCAAGACCCCAGACCCCAAATGCTAACGGAACACCCTGGGGAGGACAAAGGAAAGGCAGAGAGTCAGCGGAAACCTTCCCAAAGGACATTTCCCTCAGTTTCATTTGGGAGCTGACATTCAGCTGGTACACACCCCTTCAGCCACACAAAGTTTGGTGACTAGCCTCTGGCCAGAACCTGCTGTGTGTCTCCCTACCCTGAACCCTTCCCAAGATCCCTACCATGGCCTCACGATCCAGGCACTGGGCGTGTAACACTTGACTCTGCAGGGGTCCCCGGGCCAGCTTTTGGTTAGTTAGTTGTCTGCGCTGTTAAAGATTTGACTACTGTTACATGTTTGACTCTCGTCTTTGGTGATGGTACCTATTTCATAGGAAATAGAAGCTGGAATCCAGGAAACAGGCTGGAAGATGAAATTAAAAAGTGGATACAAAGCTTCTAATCAGAGCCAGACACAATCGGGGATCAACTATATCCCAGTCTCTCCCCTCTTCTCTGATCTGTACTTTCCTTAATGAGGAATGAGACTTTAAGTTGAATTTTTTTTATCTTCAAGTCTCTCTCTCTCTCGATTCCCTAACTTCCCTCTCTTGCCTTCATTTCATCCTAGAACTTGTGCCCACGACTTCTTTTCTAAGTAAATATTAACCCCCTTTGACTCTGTATCTCTGGAAGATTCTCAGTTCCCTATTTTCGCTGGCACTGTGACAGGTCCTCATTTCTCCTTCCCACTCCTCTCTATTTATAGTTTTTACATTTTTTTGATAGGTTGGATACAGAACACTCAAAAATTGAAAAGAGAATTATTGTGTTCTGGAAATTCGTCCGAGCATTTTTTTCCAATATCGTCCTTATGCTCTTCTGATCCTCTCTTGAACTGTTGGACTAAAGCAGCTGACGCTTCCACCAGCAACCAGAGTCATCCTGTCCACTACTGTGGGAACAGAGGGTTTCCATTTGGAACTGCAAACTGAGCCTAAAGTCTGGTGGCCCTTTGGTGCCAGGATAGCAGGTATGGGATGGGTGGGACATGGAGGACAAGAATCATGGTAGAGGTCTCCATTCGACCAGGAAAGCTCAAAATGAGCCAACAGGTCCATTTCAACATCTTCTGTATTTTCCTTATAACCTGTTTCATTCCAGAGTGGATTTGAGATCATTTAGTTTGATTCTTAAATATTTCCCATTCCAACCGGAAACAGACTCATTCTAGGGGCTCCCAAATTCTGCCTCACCTTCCTAATCAGTTAGTAACCCAAATTGGGTATGATAGTGCCAGAACATTCTTCCATGTGTATTTTATAACAGACTAGTATTTTATTAGTTTTTTTTCAAACTTATAAGAATAAGGGTAACTTTTTTTTTTTAAAGCATAGGCAAAATCATGAAAGACATTGAAATGAATCTAAAAGATTATAGTGTCTTCCAAGGGAAAACAGGTGATGTCTCATGTAACCTTCTGGGCTGACCAATTCTATGGGATATTCTGTGCCTTTCTTGTCTTTGAGCTATTTTGCAACTCTATAGCTTGTACATAATTGATGTGGATGCAGATGATCTTGTCTAGCTATATGTAAATGAATTTTGTCCACTGGAAGTACAGTTGACCCCCTTTCCTTTGGTAGAAGGCAGCTTTGCATCCATTTGCATTCTATTTGCATATCTATTTGCATCTATCAAAGCAAATTCGTTTAAGTATTACTGATTGTATATGTGTCTGCCTTGAGATTTTTGCTAGAAATGGTGGTAACATCTTAGTGGTTCCCGAGCTAATGAATGAATTAAACAAAATCCCTTCAGGCATTCATCTCATATTTGTAAAATGGTCCTTATTTAATCTTTTCGAGAAAATGATACACTAGCAAACCATGACAAGATTCTAGTAAATGAAAAGTGCAATGAAATCAAATCAGAATGAATTTTAGAATTACCTTCAATGTGGCCCATGCTATGCCAGAGGCAGAGAATGAATGAGTCTCAAAGACATGGCTTCTGGCCTTCAGAAGTTACAATAATATGTGTTAACATTGGCATGCCTGAGAAATGCATGTGACTTTCCCATCAGGGTTTCCCCGGGGGTTCAGTTAACCTTTCTCTTCCAAGCTACCCTCTCTTGTAGTGATATCAACTGTGCCCTTGGTTTAAGCTCCCATTCCCTAGCCAACATCTCTCCCACTGATACATGACCATCTGTTTCTTTCCTACCCACCAGGCCCGTGTAACTGACTACCGACTCATGCTATTTCACTGATGTCCCACCTGTGCCTCAAAACCCAGCATGTTCAAAACTTGATTCATCATCGTTTCTGAAAGAACGGCTTATCCTCTTTTGTTTTGTTTCTTTAGAAATGATTCTACCAATGCCAGCGGCATGCACCAGAAACCAGGAAGGAATCATACAGCTGAGCCAACCTGCTGTACTTTAAAACACTTGACCACAATTCTCCAGTGGATACTCAACTCTGGCTTCAAACTCCCTTGTCTCTCCGGTGAGTTTGCTGTCCCTCTAATGGATGACCGTTTCACACCTTCAAAACTTGCCTCAACAATCCCTACCCCCACCTCTTCTGAACTATGTCACCTCACTCCCAGCTCCTGTCCTAGGGATGAGGGAGCAGAAGGCAAGCTGAGGACAAAGCAGAAGCTGGCGCCCTACACCCTCTCCCCAGGCCATATGTGTAACATTCCTCATGCACTCCCTGCTGCCCTAAAAGGAAAACGATGCTTAACTGATAGAGATCGCAGTCCTGCAGGACAGGAGTTTCCTTCCATCTACAAATGTCCTAGCGACTTACAAGGAACGAATAAGCTTTCTCATCTATAGCCTGACTTCCAGACACCCATACCTCAGTTTCCGGAAGCCCTAACATCACCCTCCCCTCCATAAAATTGAGGGAGGCTAAGGGGGAGGGAAGTGTAATAAAACTGAATTTCTTCTAAGCCCAAAGCCCACTGAAAAGGATGTGTGATAGGAGGAATGTAACATATCTCCAGGAAACTCCCAGCTGTCTTCATGCTTTCCCTCATTAGAGGCCAAAACAGCCTTGACTTGACAATAACCAGGTCTCCCTTATCCTGAAATTCTTCTTTAGCATATGACAGTCCTTCTGGACACCCCCTTTGTCCTCACCTTCCTCAGCTCCCAGTCAACCATGCCTCTGTCTGAGCAGCTCTTTCTGCCCCTGGGTCCTGGCCCTGTGTTTTAATAAAACCACCATTTGCACCTAAGACGTCTCAAGAATCCTTTCTTGGTCATCGGCTCTGGACCTCACCCCACCAAACCTCACCTGTGTTCCAAAACTTCATCACTAGTGTGACACTTCAAAAAAATAAAAGCCCCTTGTGCAGGAATTCCCTTATCTTACCACCACCCAATCAAATCTATACCTACATTTGTATCCACTTTTAATTTGTTTTTAGACATTTACTCAACAAATATTTAGTCAGTACCTACTGTGTGCTACACACTGCCCTGAGTGTTTGTAAATCTGTGGCGAACAACACAGAAAAGTCCCTGGCATCATGGAATTTACATGGTAATTGGAGAAATGTACAAGAAACACAGAAAGAGTTGAAGACAGAGCAGGTTTATTGAGAAGAGCAGACATCCCCAGCTGGGGTTTTTTCTTTCTTGTGCCTGGGATTTGTTCCCTCCAGCCCTCTCCAGGACTCCACTCCCAGGGTCAAAATCAAGTTCTTGTTCCAATGGATCCTTCCAGTCAGAAAACAAATGACCTTTTTCTTAAAAACAAAAGGAAAAAACCCAAAACAAAGACTTCCTTTAACCTTCTACCTTCCTATAACAACCTCCATATTTCTCTCCCCACCTCATTCCCAGCATAGCTTGTAAAAGATTTGTCTACACCTGTGGGTGTAGGGTACCATGTCCCCAAGGGTAGTTGAAAAATCTCTATAACGAATCCTTATGTGCAGATCATCTTAAGGGAGTCCATTTCCAGATCCAAACTCCATGTGTGCTCTGTAGGATAGGTGATATGCCCATTCTTGGGTCTGATATCAGGATACTCCTCTCCTTCCTGGAAGATCAAGACACTCCTCTCAGATCTTATTAGAGTGTAGGACTTGGGCTGATACCAAAGTTGAAATACCAGTTTTGTTTCAAATAATGCCCTTCTGTGGGCAGTCCTGGGGCTCCACCTTTAGAGCTTCCTCTCCTTATTAAGGGTAAAGGTTAACATCAGAAAGGGGATTAGGGCAGATGTTGGAAGAGCTCTGACATCAGAATAACAATCAGTTTTGGTGAGTGACACTCATTCCTTAATATTTAAATTAAACTACATATTTTTAGGGACATAATAGGAAAAAGCACAAGTAAGGATTTTAATGGTTTCATTCCATTCCAGTGTGGTTTGGGAAATAAAATAACAGAAAATGAGACTTGTTGGGCACAGCAAAGATGGCGTTGGCCTGCCTTCTCTTCCGGATAGAAAAGGCGCCACCGTGGCAGTATTGGCGCCAACGTGGCGGTTTCGGTTCCGCGTATCTCTGATATTTCCTCCTCTCGCCCAACACACCCTACCCAGTAACTGACTATGTAACCAAACCCCATAGGCTCTCTCCCCGCTGACCTCATTTCCCATCCCCTACCCAATATAAGCTGCAACCCCGCTCAATAAAGTGAGATCCTGCTTCGACAGATCCCCCGAGTCTGGTGTGGTTGTTAATGCGCCTGGACTCGCGACACTCGCCATCCCGCTCAGCCCCAAGGGGAGCTACCTGCTGGCCTGGACGCTCTCCTCGAGCCTGTCGGCCCGCAAAACCTACCGGAGTCCGACAGAGACTGTTCTGCTTTAAAAAAAAATCAACTTGTAGCAGGTAGATGTTATTCCAATGAAGTCGATCCTTTCCTATCTCATTTTCTTTTTAAAGATTTATTTATTTATTTGGTAGACACACACACACACACACACACACACACACAGAGAACACAAGTAGGGAGAGCGGGGGAGGGAGAAGCAGACTTCCTGCTGATCAGGAATGTGGGCCTTCATCCCAGGCCCCTGGGATCATGACCTGAGCCAAAGGCAGCTGCTTAGTGACTGAGCCACCCAGGTGCCCTCTATCTCATTTTTTAAATGTTTAATATTTTCGACACCTAGTTAATAAAAATACATATATTGTGATGAAATGTTTATGATTAAAAAGTTTCAGATATCCACTTAAAAATGTGCAAGGTGTGTGAATTCTCATAGGCGGTCCATGCACCGTACATGCCTATCACTAGCAAACGTGGATTTACTCGGTGTCTCTAGGTTCCCGCTTCCTTAGTGCCCTCTTAATCACATGGTTTCTCTTCCTACCATCCTGGACCTGTATTCTCAATTTGCTTCTCTATTTCATGTCTGCCCCTTTGAAGAGCTTGATTCTGGGTCTTCTGTAGCTATGCGTTCGCTCTCTCTCTCTCTCTCTCTCCCTCGATCAGGCTTTCGCAACCTAGCACTATTGATACCTGGTGGGTGATTCTCTGCTGTGGGGCTGTCCTGTGCCCTGCAGGACAGTTAGCAGCATCTCTGGTCTCTAGCCACTAGATGCCAGCAGCACCCCTCCCCCCAAGTGGTGAGCACCAAAAATGTCGCCAGATATTGTTCAATCAGCCCTGGGAGCAAAACTCCTTGCCACCCAACCCCAGTTTTAAAACCACTGCTTTGGCCGATTCCATTCAGCATCATTGATTTAAGTTCTTTGTAGAAGCTGAAGGCTCTGAAGTTAACGTCTTTAATCCTAATCCACCCTTGGAGCTGAGAATCACATGGCCAGCTGCCTGCAGCATATTTCTCCATGAATATGTAACAGGAGTCTTATTTTCACCATGATTTCTATCCTGCTCCCTCCTCCACCTGCTCCTGTTCCAGTCTCCCCATCTTAGTAAACAGCATCCCCACCTCCTACTGGCTAAAGCCTCAGCCCCTGGGATAAATTCCCCCTTTCCCTTTTCTCATATCTAATCCATCAGCAAAACCAACTGATATGACCTCCAAAACAGAAGTCTGACTTGCTCACTGCTCTTTATATCCACTGCTCCCATTTGAATCCAAACCCTGAAATTTTTTTTGCACTTCAGACACTGTTAACAGTCATTGGTCCCACGACTACACCTACACAGATATTTTACAAGATCGCTAATCACCACCAAGTTGCCAAATCCAATGATTAACTTTCAGATCCAAATGACTCAACCTGTCAGTCCTATAGACATAGAACTCCGTCCACTTCTCTGGAAATATTCTATCTTTTTCATCGTGATGTTGGCTCTCCCTTCCTCTTCCACACTGGTCAGTGATGATGGCTCCTTTCCTGGCTGGGTTTTGTTGAGCTTCCTGACCTTTAGACATCAGTCCTGTGCTCTGGGACTCGGACCTTCTGCTTGAGTTTTCTGTTGTGTTAAAAAAAAAATTCAGCTGAGTACATTTTAAAGAACCTATTGGCTTTATTCAATGATTCACGAAATGGGCAGCATCCTGCTTGCAGACTGAAAGGAGCTGGGAGGAGCAGTACAAAATGAAAGACTTTTATAGGCAGAAGAGAGGAGGAGCAAGGAAGTCACGTCAGGCAAACAAGGCAGGTTGGTTATGGCCAGGTGACTTGGCTTCTGGGGATGGCAGGGGTCCGAGGGAGTGGGGATCAGGTGGTGTCTGCTTGCCTGGGCTCAGATTCCACTTCTGGGACAGCTGAAATCATAATTAAGTCTGGTTTGGGGGACATGGGGCTTAGCATAAGCAACTCCATTTTGGGCCTCTTGTTTTGTTTTTAATAGTTACTTCATAACAAATAATAATAAGTTTAGTAACTTTAAACAGCTCAGTTTACTATCCTACCATCTCTAGCTGTCAGGAGGCCAGACACAGCTTAACCAGGGTCCTCAGCTCTGGGTCTCACTCAAAGAAGGAGAGAAGGCACCCACCAAGCTGTGTTCTCACCTACAGGTTCCACTAGGGAAGGCTCTGCTTCCAAACTCACTCGGGTTGTTGGCAGAACTCATTTCCTTGTAGCTGTGTGATTTGGGGGGCAACCCACACTGGGGCGGGCCAGAGAGATTCTCCAGGCTGTTAACTGGAAACCATCCTCAGCCCCCAGAGTCTGCTTGCAGTTTCCTGCCATATAACTCTCTCCACAGGTGATTCTGAACTTGGCTCTGCTTCTTCAAGTCCAGGACAGCCTCTCACTCCAATCAGTAAAACAGTCTGATTTAATATAATGAGATCATAATAGTGACATCTTTTTACCTTGCCAAATTCTACTGGTTAAAAGCAAGTCCTAAGTCCCATACACACTCCCATCCATACTCACAGGACAAATATCAGGGGACAGATATCATGAAGCTGCCTTATCATGTTGCCAAACACACCTCTGTCCATACTCACTGCGTAGGTAAGCCCACTTCTTCTCAGAGCTTGAACCCTATGTCCTAACGGTGCTCATATTTGTGCCTCCAGCCTGGACCTCACCAATGAATGCCAGACTCGTGTGTTCAGCTGCTGGTTGGGCATCCCCATGTGGATTCAGCCACCATCTCCAGAAGCAAACACCTGTTGCCCATCAAACTTGCTTCTCCCGTAGTCTTTCCCATCTTACCAAGTGGTAACGTCACTGTTCCAGGGCCTCGGGCCCCCAAAATTGTAAAATCATCCCAACTCTTGTCTTTTCCACACACTCCACACTTAATATATTTACAAATCCTGCATGTTTTGTCTTCAATATACACCCAGAATCTCCCCCCTTCTCCCCACCCCTGCATCTACTGCTCTGGTCTGGGCCAATACCCCTTCTCACCCAAATCAGTGGTCCTCAACCAGGAGACTTTTGTGTACCTGTTCCCCCCCAGGGGATTTTGACAGGGTCTGGACACACTTTTCGTTGTCACAACTTGAGAGTGGGAAAGGGTGCTCCTGCGATCTAGTGGTCAGTGCACAGGACAGCTCCCCATAACAAAAATTAATGTGGCCCCAAATGTCAGCAGTATAGAAATCTCAGTCTACATTAATGCAAGTAGCATCCCCACCCCACAACTCCACAAGTCCGTTCTGCACACAGCAGCCTGAGTAATTCTTTTCTTTTCTCTTTAAGATTTTATTTATTTATTTGACAGAGCGCGAGAGAGATCCATGTAGGCAAAGAGGCAGGCAGTGGGAAAGGGAGAATAAGGCTCCCTGATGAGCAGAGAGCCCAATGCGGGGCTCGATGCCAGGACCCCGAGACCATGACCTGAGCTGAAGGCAGAGGCTTAACCCACTGAGCCACCCAGGCGCCCAGATCCTTTTCTAATCTAAATCAAGTCAAGCCTCTTCAAAACCATCCAAGCTCTTCTCATCTGGCCCAAAGTTAAAGGCAAATCTTTACAATGGCCTTCAAGACTTTATGTGATCTGACCCCACTACCCTCCTTACCTACCTCCTACTGAAAGACCCCTTTCCCCTTGCTAAAGGCTTGTTTAAGTAACCTGATGTCCCCACAGCACCCCCTCTCCCCTTGCTGAAGGCTTGATTGTCCCCATAGCCGGATGGAAACACATACCAGGATGTCTATTGTCTGTGATCACCCGGTCTGTCAAAAGAGAAGACAAATGAGTAATAGAGTGTACCTGGGACTTTCCAGAGTGCTGAGGCAAGGCCCGCCAGAACAAACGGCTGTGTCCTTGCCTTAAACCCAACGCCTGACTAATTAACCAATCAGATCCCTGTAACCATGCATCTGCTTCTGTAAGCTTGCTTCCCGCCACCCCAACCCTGCCCTATATAATCTGCTCCCCAATTTAGCCCGGCGCACTCAGCCCACAAAGGCTGATGCGTCCGCAGGCGCCTGTGTAACCAATAAACTTCTTGCAGTTTGCATCCAGTGGAGGCATGCTGTTTGATTCTTGGGTGCGGCTCCAGGGTCTTTCATTTGGAGGTCCACCGAGATCTCTTGAAGTCCCACCCAAGACTCTAGCCGGTCCCCACCAGGAGGTAAGCTGTCTCTGTCATTCGTGTCTCTGTCTCTCTGTTTGTCTGTTTTTCTGTTCCGTACAACAACGTGGTTGCTCCGTATTTTGGGGCAGGCTGAGAAGGAGTTGACGAACTCAGACTTCTCCCCTGCTGCAACCGAGGGACGCCTCGGGGGTTTCAGTTTACTCCAGGGGACGCCTTGGGGTTTCCGAAGAGGGCCATTATCTTGGGCCACCTGTCGGTCAGAGAGGATCTCGCGTTCCTCCTGACCATAACCCGTAGTCTCGATTTTTGAACCGAACCTGCACAGCAATTTCTATTTTTGTCTCTTGTGTCCAGGCTGTCCTGTTGACGTCCTAAGTGTCTATATGTTCTTTGTTTCAGTTATGAAGGTAACATTCTGTTTAGGGAAAAATGTCTGATCCGTTTGAATCTGAGGAATGCCTGACTGTATGAATGATTATGTGGCTCCACTGCCTTTGGCTATGGAGTGTGAGTGGGCTGCACCCTGAGTCTCGCGGAGCGTCATACGGCATAACGGTCATCTACTCCATGGAGTAACCTGGTCCGGGGTTTATACGGATAGACCTTAGCTAAGACGCTCCTAAGTTCCCACGAGGGACACGAGCAGGACAGCACCTGAAAGATCCTTCTCCCCTTGTCTGCAACATCGTACATATCGGGAGGGAATATAAGAGATAGGTATTAAGAGCTAAAACCAGATTCAATGAGTCAGCTAGTAAATTTCCTCCTGACATATTGGATAATAATTATGTAAATAAGCCTTCTTCTAGTAAACCCAGGTTGCTGGGCCATCCCTAGCAAAGGGGACTCTGGCTTTATTTCTCTCTGTTTCTCCTAATAGATGTGGGAGTTTCTCCCTCACTCACTTCCTATGTTGATGGCTATAACTGAAGCCAATTGGGGTTGGTCTGACTCGGGACAGAGACTATAGGGAATATTCCCAAGCAGCTGCCAAAACTCTTTCTTTCGGGGAGGTTTCCCTGTGTTCTCTGGCCTGACTTGGACTGCCTAACCCCTCCCCCCTGGCTAATGAAAAAGCATAGCATCTGCTCCTCTGTTGGGGCTTAGGAGCTCCAAAACTGGGAATCCTTTCTCTGCCTCCTGGCAGCACTTTGTTTCTTCTGTTTCCCTCTTCTCCTATTTCTATACCAACGTGTGTGCAGCCTGCATGACTGGCCTCTAGATCATGCACCACAGCTCCTTCTCTCTTCACTGTCAAGGAGCAAGAAGAGCACCCCCTGGTCCTAACACCCCCTCACTCCAGATCTTCCCAACCATGTCTCAGGTAAACATTCAAAGTGGAGTGGGTCCAGATGGAACGTAAATCAGTGTTGGAACTAAGTTAAGTTTGTTGGTTTAATTAAAATAAGACCTGTCTTTTAAGTTATCAGCAGTAAATGTAAAACTTCGAAGTTTACTGAAGGTCAAATAAGCTCATGTTATTTATTAAAATTTGTTAGCAAAGAAATAACTAAACTGGTGGTTAATTGTCTGTCTCAACGTTCTAATGGGTAATTGCTGAAGTTGCTTTCAATGTCTTTGATAATCTGAAAGCTTTAAAGTTTTGCTTGGATGACAAATAAAATTGAATTATAAACATCTAGGTCTTAACCACGCAGGATAAAATGCTAGGTCATTAATTACTGGATATAGGTTTGTGCTTTTGACTTCTTACTGCAAAGAAACAGAGTATTTAAATCTGTTGGTAAACTTGTTTGCCACTTAACTGATTCATAAATTGGCCACCTGAAGAATTCTGTTGTAACAGTTCACAATTGGTTAATACTTAGTCTTCACTAGAGATTAAGGGGTTTCTAAGAGTACCAAATTCTGCTTAGTGTAACTAAGACTGATGGAAATAAGGGAAACTCTGTAGGAAAGTAGATGATAAGTAAAAAAATTTAAGGAATGGGAAAACATTTTGTTGAAGGTAAGGGAAGGTAATTTTATCCTAAATTAGATGGTTGCTTAGAAAGAAATGGTTTAGGACAAGACCTGAATGCAAAGGAAAGTTATAAAAGATTTATAAAGGGAAATCTTCAGAAAAGGAATTTTAGCTATGGTCAGGACGGACTAAAATAGACTAAATAAATGGGTTTTAAAAGTACATTACATTAGTACTGAAAGACCCCCCCCCCCCGTCGTTAACTAATTAACTGCTCTTTTGTTGTGTAAAAGTACCCCTCCTCCCCTTGCAACGAAAAGACCCTTCCCCCAGGGTTGAATTCAATGTAACTGCTCTTTTGCCTTTCTGTAACCGCTTGGCTTTTAGGGCTTGACACTTGACTCCTGTTTGAACAAGATACCCTCTCCTAATAGCCGGGGCATGGTCACGTAGGCAAGGGTGCTGCATGGTCCCGTAGGTCACGTAGGCAAGGGGGCTGCATGGTCATGTAGGTCACGTAGACAGGGGGCTGCATAGTCACGTAGGCAGGATGTCTTTCTGCTGAGTAATAAGGTCAAACTTCCCCTCTTTGTTTCCCCTTCCCGCCTTTCTCTTCGCGCGAGGGGGTCTTCCAAAGCCAATCCGCTAACACCAAGTATGCCTTTTTTCAAATGTTAAAATTGTCAGCCAATCGGCCCCATCCCATCCGGGACTTGTTTGTATCTGTCTATAAAAATCCTGCGCCACCCCAGCCAGGTGTGCTCAGCTAGCAGGAGCTGCTGACCACCAGCAGGCTCGCGCTGACCACCCGCAGGCGCCTGCGTAACAATAAAAAACCTCTTGCTGTTTGCATCCTGTGGCAGTGTTGAATTCTTGGGTAAGGGGATCCGCGGGTCTTTCAGTACAAGACTAAAATTCTCTGTTCAAAGGACAAAGTTTTCTTAGATTAATTGATCTCCTGTTACAGGAATGTAAGTGATTTTCTCTTTGCCTGCCCAGAAAAAACAGTTTCTATGTTTTGTTTTATCCGGTGTTTAACATCCCTAATTATATTTAGACATGTGCTTCAAAACTTTCTGAGATCTTAGCAAATGTTGACAAGATTTAAATTGTAAAATCTCTTTAACTCAGGCTTTTCCTTAATATATGAAGTTGCTCATGAAATACTACTGAACCGATGATAAACCTTGGATTACATTTGGGAAAATACTATAACTATTCTAGAGATTCTACACACTTCCTAAAGTTTTAACGTTTTGAGAGATCATCGCTTGATACTGTAATTATGGAAATGTTATGTATCACAAAAATAACCTGATTTCCTTGCAGCTAAATTGTAAACTCCCGTGTCTCTTTAGCTCTAACCATATCCATTCTGAGTTTTTGTCATTTATAATTGTTTTAATTCTCTTATAAAATGAGTTTTATTTTCAAGGAGATTCCTATAAAGGACTTTCAGGACAAATACAGATATTTGATATACTTGAAAATCCTAAAACTGAAATGGGTAAAAATTTCCAAAACTGACTAAAGCCGCATTCACTAGATTTGGTAACACGGGACTAAATGAACTAAAAAATTATAATGTTATATCTCTTAATGTTTTGTCTTACTTTAAACATTGCTGGTTCTCTCTGATGTTTGCTCTTCCAGACTAGGGATACTTCCTCCTAGTTATCTGTAACTTATAGAGATGTAAAAGTGCTCATTTATAAAAGAGCTCAAAGCATTCAAGCTTTTCTCTCTATCTGAACCCTCTGAAACCAAAAGGTCTCAGTAAGTAAGCATTCTTCCATGACAATCAGTCATTTGCATAAGTCCAATAAGAATCTGTTCTCCTGGGACGCCTGGGTGGCTCAGTTGGTTAAGCAGCTGCCTTCGGCTCAGGTCATGATCCCAGCGTCCTGGGATCGAGTCCCACATCGGGCTCCTTGCTCAGCAGGGAGCCTGCTTCTCCCTCTGCCTCTGCCTGCCATTCTGTCTGCCTGTGTTTGCTCTCTCCCCCTCTCTCTCTCTCTGATAAATAAATAAAATCTTTAAAAAAAAAAAAAAAAAGAATCTGTTCTCCTTGTAACAGGAAAGAATTGGAAACACGGTTTATTTTCCCAAGGCTTTGGCTGGAATGTCATATTTAAAAAGACTCGGATATAACCAGACAGCTTAAAGGAACTAAGGTTGACTTTATGAAACCTAGAGCCATAAAGCCCTTTGGGACTGTTGGCCTGATACCTTGCTTACAGAGTTCCCAGCAGCCTCACCAGGTGAGTAAAGAATGTCACTCCTTGGTAGGTGCGGTCTCAGAAGAGGAATTCCCCAATGAGAGATTCGCCCAAATCGACAGGTATTGCAGGCATGCCTGATGGCCAGTACAGGGCTTGGCTTCTGGCCCAGAGAGGCTACTAAAAGTTCAACCTAGAGATTCCTTATTAAAAGTTCCAGCAAAGCAGATGCTAAAAGATCTATTGATCACACTTATTGTTCTTGCTGAGCTTATGTAAAAAATAGGCCAAGTTTGTCAAAACTAAACTTGTTTCACAAGTGAATTATTCTTGATTTGGCTATCTCTGTAAATGAGGGTTATTTTAGAGAAAAAAATTCTATTTTAGTAACACACCTTTATGGATGTTAAATTCTAGATTTGATTGTCTTTAAATGTTTGTTTTCCTAAGCTAAACAATTTGAGGTAAACTTCAGAGAAGTTGTACAATAGCTTCTTTAGTCAATCTTATTATTTTGTGGAGATATTAGCAGACCCCACGGCACATGATTAAACAACTGGAATAATGAAATTGCCTAAAAGCCAGCATACCGCACTCTTCTCACACTTGACAATGATCCTCTGTAATTAGGATATTGTTAAGGTTGGACCACTCAAAGGTCTTCTTATTGTATCCCTCAGTCATATTTATCTAGAGGCCACCTCCATTGAGGTGCAATTGCAAACAGATGCTTTAGCAAAACCTAAATCAGCCCTCATAAAAGAGCCTCAAAGCTCACTATGGGACAGTCCCTAACTGTAATAATGTCACATCAGGTCCAGATTTGTCTTAGTAGCCAAAGGCCACCAATGGATGATGGAGGCCAACTTATTAAATACTGGGCTACACTAACAGAGATGCCAGAAATAAAACGTAAAATTTGTCAAACTTTAAACCTAGTTACCTGTATGGCTGAACCTGACCACTGTACTTCTTTCTCTATAGAGCAAAAATGTTCAGAGATTATTTATCTAGCTTATTCTATATGGCCAGGTTTAAGATGCCCCTGTTAAAATTACAAATGACAGTTGGTTTTCTGATGAAAATAGTTTTCATAGAAAGAAGAAAAGTTAGGTGTGCCATAGTGCTCACTAGCACTTTGCAATTGCCAAAGCCTAAGAATTAACATGTATACTGACTCCAAATATGCCTTCCTGGTACCACATGCCCATGGAGCTATTTGGAAGAAAAGGGGATTTTCCTGGAATCATGGGCACATTACTAAAACCATTACAACTCCAGCTAATCTCCCCTACTTGAGACAAAGATGGACACGATCTGTTTTTAAATGGTATGATCACTTAGCATCCATTTTTGTTCCATCTGCGGGACTAGGGGATATCATGTGGCATGAAGAAGCCCTTAATAAATATACTACAAAGGCACTCAATGATTCACTAAATAGCATCTCCCAGCTTAATACCGAAGTGTCACAGATACGCAAGGCAGTCCTACAAAATAGGATGGCCTTAGATGTCCTGACAGCAGCCCAAGGTAGCACATGTGCAATTATCAAGACAGAATGTTGTGTGTATATCCCAGACTATCACAAAAATGTCACAGGACTAATAAAAGATATGAATACCCAAATTAAGGCCTACAAGATCCTTCTCTCTCTCTCAGTAAATGGTTAAGTTCCTGGTTTGAAGGAGGACTATGACCGAATCTCCTTTTCGGGCTTCTCATTCTTATCGCCTTATTAACCTTAATATGTTGCTTTGTTCCATGTTTCTCTACTTGGTGTCGAGACTCCATTGCTACAATGACTACACCACAACAGATGATCCTTGTCGCGCACAAGGACACCTCTTCACTGTCAGCGCTGGATTCAGCTGCCTCCACCTTTCGTAACTCCCTTATACATTCCTACCCTGATCAATATTAACCCCAGTAGGTAGGGACAGCTCTACACCCCTATTCAGCACAAAGAAGTTATAGAAGATGAGACCTTCCACCTTCAACCACCTTAAAAATTTAAGGGTCTTTAAAAGCTGGCGCCTTGCATCCCCCCTTCACCCGCTCCCCTCCATATGTGTAGCATTCCTCAGGCACCCCTGACTGCCATAAAATAATAAAGAGTTGACTTGCTAAGATCACAATCCTGCAAGATAGGAGCCTCCCTTGGTTTGCAAATGTCCTTGAGATTACAACAAAGAAGTTACCTTATCAATAGCCCAATTTGCAATCGGCCCTTGTATCTTAAATAAACTCGTACAGTTTGTAAAAGATCACTTGTCAGTAATCCAGACAATGGTACTGACACAGCAATATCAAATAATTAAACAAATCGGCTCTCAAACTGACTTACTTCATAAACAAAGCGAATGGATATAGGATTCTATCCATGATAAAGAAAAAGGGTCTCCCCTTGCTAAAGGCTTGTTTAAGTAACCTGATGTCCCCACAGCACCCCCTCTCCCCTTGCTGAAGGCTTGATTGTCCCCATAGCCGGATGGAAACACATACCAGGATGTCTATTGTCTGTGATCACCCGGTCTGTCAAAAGAAAAGACAAATGAGGAATAGAGTGTACCTGGGACTTTCCAGAGTGCTGAGGCAAGGCCCGCCAGAACAAACGGCTGTGTCCTTGCCTTAAACCCAACGCCTGACTAATTAACCAATCAGATCCCTGTAACCATGCATCTGCTTCTGTAAGCTTGCTTCCCGCCACCCCAACCCTGCCCTATATAATCTGCTCCCCAACTTAGCCTCGCGTGCTCAGCCCACAAAGGCTGATGCGTCCGCAGGCGCCTGTGTAACCAATAAACCTCTTGAAGTTTGCATCCAGTGGAGGCGTGCTGTTTGATTCTTGGGTGCGGCTCCTGGGTCTTTCACTACCACTTGCCGTCTTGCTCATTTTTTGCCCAGCATTATTGGTCGCCGTGTCATTCTTTAAACACACCAGATGTGCTCCCACCTTGGGCTTACTGTTTGCTTTGTGTGGGATGCTCTTCTCCAAACAGCACAACTGCTCATTTCTTAATTTCCTCCAAGTCTTTCCTCAAATGAGGGAGACTTCCCTGACACAGTCCCATAGAAAATACCAACTTGCTCCCCTAAACTCCACACCCCATGTCCACTCACTCAGCTTAGTTTCCTTCCTACCCCACATCAACCCCTGATATGTATGTATATTTATTTGCTTCACTTCTCGCTCAACAACTAAAATGAAAACTCCAAGAGGACATCAAATTCATTTTGTTTCTTGTTAACTATTCTGTCTTTAGGGTTTAGAACAGTACCTGACACATAGTAGATGTTCCGTAAATATTGGAGAATGATTTGTTTCTATTTTTGCCTTTTATCTATCCATTCTTTACACAGCAGCCAAAAATGACATTTTAAAAATGCAAAAGGAATCCCACGACCACCCTCCACCCACCAATGTAAAACCCTTCAACGGCTTTTCGTTGTGCTCAAGCCGCAGCTGACATTCTACAGCCCAGGCCAGATTAAGATTTCAGAGTTCTTAATCACTGGAAAGACGATGGTGTTGTCACCACCAGAGATATTTAAATATTTTTGAAGATTAGATCCCAAAGTAAGTGTGCTAAAAGCCTAGCAATATCCAATTTTACAAACTCAGATTTCATAATGTCTCATTAGTCTTCTCACCTTGTGTAAGTTTAATCTTTCCTCGGCCCCCTTTTCTCTTCTGTTTCAGGCACTCACCATACTTTGCCAGAATGACCATAACGGCCTTCCAACCTGTCATCTCATCTTCAGGAATATGCCCCTTTCCCTCCCCTCCTCACACCAATTCATCCTCTAAACTTATTCTAAGATGATCACTCTAAAATGTGCATCTCACTGTGTCCTTCCCCTACAGGAACTTACTCAATAGCTCCTAAGGAAGTGTGAATTTCCTTGGTGTGGTATTTTTACAAGACCCTTTGCTTGCAAGTGGCAGCAATCCAAAGAAAACTGGAGGAACCAAAAGGGAAAAGCAAGCAAACAAATAAAAAACAAAGGAATGTCCAGGTTCCTGTAGGGATGGATACCACAGAAGTTCATAAAAATCCAAAAGAAGATGGGGCACATGGGTGGCTCAGTGGGTTAAGCCTCTGCCTTCGGCTCAGATCATGATCTCAGGGTCCTGGGATCGAGCCCCACATCAGGCTCTCTGCTCTGCAGGGAGCCTGCTTCCTCCTCTCTTTCTGCTTGCCTCTCTGCCTACTTGTGATCTCTGTCAGATAAATAAAAAAAAATCTTTTTAAAAAATCAAAAGAAGAGCTGCAGAACTAAAATTTCAGAATCAAGAACAGGGAGTGGAAACCGGCAAAACAGTTTTCTATTTGTCCATGTCTCATGTTTACTCGTCTCCATAGGGCTGCTTTCTTCTCTGGTCAGACTCTTCAAGTGTCCAGGAAGATGGCCATGGCCAGCTCCTGAATCCCATTCAGCAAGGCCAGTCACTCGCCTAAAGAGAGAACCTCGTCTTCCTGTCATTTACATATCAATCCCAGGGAGACTCTGATTGGTCCTATTGGTGTCAGGTGGACTAATCACTATATGGGTTTATATGTGTGCCCATCCTCCTCCAGACTGCATAAAGCACAGGTGAAATTTTTTTAAATTAACATATAATGTATTATTTGCCCCACGGGTGCAGTTCTGTGATTCATCTGTGTTACACATTTCACAGAACACACCGTATCACATATCCTCCCCAATGTTCATAACCCAGCCACCCTCTCCATACCCCCTCCATCCCCGGAAACCTCAGTTTGTTTTGTGATATTAAGTCTGTTATGGTTTGTCTCTCTCCCCATCCCATCTTGTTTCATTTTTCCCTCCATACCTCCCATGACCCCCTACCCTGCCTTTCAAATTCCTCATGTCAGACAGATCATATGATAATTGCCTTTCTCTGATTGACTTACATCACTTAGGATAATTTCTAATTCCATCCAAGTCATTGCAAAGGCAAGATTTCATTTTTGATGGCTGCATAGTATTCCTCTGTGTGTGTGGGGGGGGTGTGCCTCTGTGTGTCTGTGTTTCTGTGTGTAAAGAGGACTAGGCCATGCCAACGTGGGGGGAGATGCCCCAAGCAGGATCAGGCTGATGAGGGTTTAGACGTCTGATGGGCAAGTCATGTTCACACCCCACTTTAAGGCTGGTTAAGTGGGTCAGGTGGAGGGTCTACACCCTTCTGCCCAGGGTTTATCCTGAGACCCTGAAGGGATGGTTACATGAGCCAGGAGCGGGGCTAACCCTAACAGTAACCACTAACCCTGACCGTGACACTGACTGTGAGCCTGCCCCAAACGCTAACCCAAGCCCTGACCCGACCCTGAACCTGACCCTGACTGAGATCCTGACCTGAAACCTAAACCTAAACCTAAGCCGGACACTGACTCTGATGTGGACCCTGAACTTAAACATAACTCTGACATTACCGTAACCATGACTCATACCTACACATGACCCTGACCCTGACCCTAATCCTAACACTGATGCTGACCTAACCCAGACCCTAACCCTAACACTGACCGTGACTGTGAGCCTGACCCTAGACCTAAACCTAAAGGTAAATCTAACCATGACCCTAATACAGACCCTGAACCTAAACCTAACGCTGACCCTGACCCTAACACTAACCCCTACCCTAAACCAAACCCTAACCCTGACCCTATGCTGTCTAACCCTAACCCTAACCATAACCCTACTTCTATCTCTAACCCTAACCCAATCCAAAACTCTACCGCCAAAACCTAACTGTGACACTGAACCGAACATTGACCCTAAACCAAAGCCTGACCCAAAACCTGACCCTGTCCCTGACATTAACCTGACCCTGACCCTGACCCTAATCCTAACAATGACACTATACTGACCACTACATAATCCTGTCCCTGACCCGAATGTGGAATTTAAACCAATACCTGAACCTGACCCTAAACCTGACCCAGACTATGACCATAAACCTAAGGCTGACCCTAACAATGACACTGACCCTGACCTGAACAATAAACCTGACCCTGACTGTGAGCCTAACCCTAACTCTAACCCTAAATGTAGACCTAACCCTGACACTAACACCGGCCCTCCCCCAAATACTATCGCTGAACCTAACCCTAACACTAACCCCTAACCCTACAATGGACCCTGATCCTAATAAGTTCTAACCCTAACCGTCAACCAAACGCTAACCCTAACACTAACACTAAACTTTAACAATAATGCTGACCCTAAATGACTATGATCATAACCCTAACCCTGAACTTTGCCTATACCAGAAACTGACCCTAAAATTGACCCTGGCCTTGACCCTAAACCTAACCATGACACTAACACTGACCACTACATAACCCTGTCACTGACCCGAATGTGGACTTTAAACCAATATCTGATCCTGACCATAAACCTGACACTGTACCTAGACTACACCCTGACCCTTACCCTGGCTAAACCAGAAACCTAACCCTGACCCTAACAGTGACCTGATACTGAATGTGAGCCTGACCCTAACTCTAACCCTAAACGTAACCCTGACCCTGACACTAACACGGGCATTACCCGAAACCTATCGCTGAACCTAACCCTAAATCTAACCCCGAACATTATCCCTGACAATGATTCTAACCCGGTCTAACCCTAACCCTCAACTTACCTCTAACCCTAACCCTAACCCCACTTTAACAATAATCCTGACCCTCTCCCTGACCCTGATCATAACCCTAACTCTGACCCAAGCCGTGATCCTGAACAGAATCGTAACCCTAAAACTAAGCCTGATCCAGAACCTACTCATAAAAGAGAACCTAAATATAAAGCTGACCTTACCATAACCATGAATGTAACCCTGACCCTGACCCTAACCACGACAATAAACCTGTCCCAAACCTAACCCTGACCCTGACATGAACCTTGCCCCCAAACCAAAACTTGATCCTGACCCTAAATCTGACCATGACCCTGAACCTGAGTCTAAACCTAACCGTCACCCTAACACTGACCGTGACCGTGATCTGACCGTAATGCTAACCCTGACCCTACTGTGAGCCTGACCCTAAACCTAACCATGAACCTAACCCTAACCCTGACCCCTACCCTAAGCCTTATGCTAACCCTGACCCCAACGATGTCTAACCCTAACCCTGATCCTAAGTCTTTCCAAGTCTAACCCTAACACTAACCTATTCTAAACCCAGCTCTGTTTCCTCCAGCGGGGACAACAGCTGCACCCAAACCTCCCAGGGATTGGGGGGAGGCAGTATGGGGGTCACTGGATGGGCACTGCATTGAGTGAAGTGTGAGCCTTGAGCAGGTTGGGGACTAGGGACACAGGGAGCTCTGGTGGAGCAGGAAGTTCGGTAAGGAGCGCCCAGGCAGTGGTGACTTGGCTTCACTGACAACAGAGCCCAACGGAATTGGAACCCACGTATCCAGGCACCTCATTACATAGAAAAACCCCCTGCCCAGCTCATTTCTAGACACATCCTAAAAGAAGGGAGATGTTCGTCTGCTGTACTGAAGCCACGAGGATGCAGGGAGAAGATAGCTCACCCGCCAGACACATCCCCTCCCTGGCAGGTCATATCAGGTTTCCCCAACGCCTCAGGCCCTTTGCCTAATAAAATCAAAAGGTGACACCAGGGGGCTCAGAGTCAGAGAGTCCCACACCTACTGATCCACAAGGGTGTAGCCATAGGTCTCCTCCCCATCTGTGTGTGTGTGTGGGTGTGTGTGGGTGTGTGTGTGTGTGCGCCTCTGGGTGTCTGTGTGTCTGTGTGTAAAGAGGACCTGGCCATGCCATTGTGGGTGGAGATGCCCCAAGCAAGATCAGGCTGATGAGGGGTTAGATATCTGGTGGGCAAGTCATGTTCACACCCCAGTTTAAGGCTCGTTAAGAGGTATCGGGTGCAGGGTCTACACCCTTCTGCCCAGGGTTTATCCTGAGACCCTGAAGGAATGGGTCCATGACCCAGGAGCAGGGCTAACCCTAACAGTAACCACTAACCCTGAAGCTGACACTGACTGTGAGCCTGCCCCAAACCATAACCCAAGCCCTGACCCGACCCTGACCCTGACCCTGACTGTGATCCTGACCTGAAATGTAAACCTAAACCTAAGCCTGACACTGACCCTGACGCTGATGTGGACCCTGAACCTAACCTACTTCTGACATTACCGTAACCATGACTCATACCTAACCATGACCCTGACTCATACCTAACCATGACCCTGACCCTGACCCTAATCCTAACCCTGACGCTGACCTAACCCTGGCCCTAACCTAACCCTGACCATGACTGTGAACCTGACCCTACCCCTAAACCTAAAGGTAACGCTAACCATGACATTAATACGGACCCTGAACCTAATCCTAACGCTGACCCTGACCCTAACACTAACCCCTTCCCTAAAGCAACCCCTAACCCTGACCTTACACTGTCTAACCCTAACCCTAACCATAACCCTACTTCTAACTCTAACACTAACCCCAATCCCAAAACCTACCCCTCAAAACCTAACTGTGACACTGAACTGAACATTGACCCTAAACCAAAGCCTGACCCTCAACCTGACCCTGACCCTGAACCTAATCCTAACCTTGACACTAACTCTGACAACTATAATCCTGTCCCAGACCCGAATGTGGACGTTAAACCAATATCTGAACCTGACACTAAACCTGACACTGGCGCTAAACTTCACCCTGACCCTGAGCCAGACCATGACCATCAACCTAATCCTGACCATAACAGTGACCGTGAACCCGACCTGAACACTAAACGTGACCCTGTCTGTGAGCCTGAACCTAACTCTAAACTTAAATGTAACCCTGACCCTGAAACTAACACGGGCCCTCCCCCAAATCCTTTCGCTGAACCTAACCCTAACACTAACCCCTAACCCTACCATGGACCCTGACCCATCAAGTTCTAACCCTAACCGTCAACCTAAGGCTAACCCTAACACTTACCAAAACTTTAACAATAACCCTGACCATATACCTGACTATGATCATAACCCTAACCCTGAACTTTGCCTATACCAGACCGTGACCCTACACCTGACCCTGGCCCTGACCTTTACCTGACCCTGACCCTGGCCCTAATCCTAACCATGACATTAACACTGACCACTACATAACCCATCCCAGACCCGAATGTGGACTTTAAACCAATACCTGAACCTGACCCTAAACCTGACACTGACGCTAAACTTCACCCTGACCCTCACCCAGACCATGAACATCAACCTAATCCTGACCATAACAGTGACCGTGACCACGACCAGAACACTAAACCTGACCCTGACTGTGAGCCTGACCCTAACTCTAAACTTAAATGTAACCCTGACCCTGACACTAACACGGGGCCTCCCCCGAATCCTATCACTGAACCTAACACTAACACTAACCTCTAACCCTACCATGGACCCTGACCCCAACAAGTTCTAACCCTAACCATCAACCAAACGCTAACCCTAACACTAACAAAGACTAAAAATAACCCTGACCCTATACCTGACTATGATCATAACCCTAACCCTGAACTTTGCGTATACCAGACCCTGACCCTAAACCTGACTCTGGCCCTGACCCTAAACCTAATAAAGACCCTAACACTGACCACTACATAACCCTGTCCCTGAAACAAATGTGGACTTTAAACCAATACCTGAACCTTACCGTAAACCTGACACTGGCCCAGACTACACCCTAACCCTGACGCATGCAAAGACCATAAACCTAACCCTGACCCTCACAGTGACCCTGACCATGACTATAACACTAACCCTGACACTGAATGTGAGCCTGACCTAACTCAAACCCTAAACATAACCCAGACACAGACACTAACACAGTCCCTACCCGAAACCTAACGGTGAACCTAACCCTAAAACTAACCCCTAACATTCTCCCTGACACTGACCCTAACCCGTTCGAACCCTAACCCTCAACCTACTTCTAACCCTAACCCTAACCCCACTATAACAATAATCAGGATCCTATTACTGACCCTGATCATAACCCTAACTCTGAACTTTGCCTATGTAGCCCTAGGTCTCCGCCCAGTAACTGTGTGTGTGTGTTTGTGTGTGTGCCTCTGGGTGTCTGTGTGTCTTTGTGTAAAGAGGACCTGGCCATTCCATCGTGGGTGGAGATGTCCCAAGCAGGATCAGGCTGATGAGGGGTTAGATATCTGGTGGGCAAGTCATGTTCACACCCCAGTTTAAGGCTGGTTAAGTGGGTCGGGTGGAGGGTCTACACCCTTCTGCCCAGGGTTTATCCTGAGACCCTGAAGGGATGGGTACATGACCCAGGAGTGGGGCTAACCCTAACAGTAACCACTAACCCTGAAGCTGACACTGACTGTGAGCCTGCCCCAAACCATAACACAAGCCCTGACCCTGACCCTGACTGTGATCCAGACCTGAACCCTAAACCTTAACCTAAGCCTGACACTCACCCTGATGTGGACCCTGAACCTAAACCTAATGCTGATATTACTGTAACCAAGACTCATACCTAAACATGACCCTGACCCTGACCCTAATCCTAACCCTGACGCTGACCTAACACTGACCCAAATCCTAAACCTGACCACAACTCTGAGCCTGACCCTAACCCTAAACCTAAAGGTAACTCTAACCATGACCCTAATACGGACACTGAACCTAAACCTAATGCTGACCCTAACCCTAACACTAAACCCTACCCTAAACCAAACCCTAACCCGGACCTTATGCTGTCTAACCCTAACCCTAACCATAACACTACTTCTAACACTAACCCTAACCCCCATCCCAAACCCTACAGCCAAAACCTAACTGTGACACTGAACCGAACATTGACCCTAAACCAAAGCCTGACCCTAAACCTGACCCGGGCCCTGACTTTCACCTGACCCTGACCCTGACCCTAATCCTAATTATGACACTAACACTGACCACTACATAATCCTGTCCCTGACCCGAATGTGCACTTTAAACCAATACCTGAACCTGACCCTAAACCTGACACTGGCGCTAAACTTCACCCTGACCCTGACCCAGACCATGACCATAAACCTAACCCTGACCCTAACTGTGACCCCGATCCTGACCTGAACACTAAACCTGACCCTGACTGTGAGCCTGACCCTAACTCTAACCCTAAATGTAACCCTGACCCTGACACTAACACGGGCCCTCACCCGAATCCTATTGCTGAACCTAACCCTAACCCTAACCGTCAACCAAACGCTAACCCTAACACTAATCCTAAACTTTAACAATAAACCTGACTATGATCATAACCCTAACCCTGAACTTTGCCTATACCAACCCTGACCCTATACCTGACCCTGGCCCTGAGCCTAAACCTAACCATGACCCTAACACGGACCATGACATAACCCTGTCGCTGACCAGAAAGTGGACTTTAAACCAATGCTAGATCCTGACCGTAAACCTGAATCTGGCCCTAGACTTCACCCTGACCCTGACCCAGGCAAAGACCAGAAACCTAACCCTGACCCTAACAGTGACCCTGACCCTGACCCTAACAATAACCCTGACCCTGACTGTGAGCCTGACCCTACTCTAACCCTAAACATAACCCTACCCTGACAATAACACGGGCCATGACCCGAAACCTAACGCTGAACCTAACCCTAAAACTATCCCCTAACATTATCTCTGACACTGACCCTAACCTGGTCTAACCCTAACCCTCAACCTACCTAGCCCTAAACCCTAACCCCACTTTAACAATAATCCTGACCCTCTCCCTAACCCTGATCATAACCCTAACTCTGAACTAAGCCTATGTCAGACCTTAACCTTAAACCTGACCCTGGCCTTGACCTTAACACTGACCCTTACCCTGAATGTAAACCTAACTCTGACCCAATCTGTGATCCTGAACAGAATCGTAACCCTAAAGCTAACCCTGATTCTGAACCTACTCATAAAACAGAACCTAAATATAAAGCTGACATTACCATAACCATGAACCTAACCCTGACCCTGACCCTAACCCTTACACTAAACCTGTCCCAAACCTAACCCTGACCCTGACATGAACCTTGCCCCCAAACCAAAATTTGAACCTGACCCTAAATCTAACCATGACCCTGAACCTGACCCTAAACCTAACCATCATCCTAACACTGACCCTGACCCTGATTCTGATCGTAACCCTAACCCTGACCCTACTGTGAGCCTGACCCTAAACCTAAC
This sequence comes from Mustela lutreola, assembly GCF_030435805.1. Classification (NCBI taxonomy): domain Eukaryota; kingdom Metazoa; phylum Chordata; class Mammalia; order Carnivora; family Mustelidae; genus Mustela; species Mustela lutreola. The sequence goes on along the minus strand of NC_081305.1, from coordinate 60,822,210 downwards.
CATGAACCTAACCCTAACCCTGACCCCTACCCTAAGACTTACGCTAACCCTGACCCCAATGAGGTCTAACCCTAACCCTGACCCTAAGTCTTTCTAAACCCTAACTCTAACACTAACCTAGTCTAAACCCAGCTCTGTTGCCTCCAGCGGGGACAACAACTGCACCCAGGCCTTCCAGGGGCTGGGTGGAGTCTGTATGGGGGTCACTGGATGGGCACTGCATTGAGTGGAGTGTGAGCCTGAGCAGCATGCGGACCGGCGGCTCAGGGAGCTCTGGTACAGCAGGAAGTTCGGTAAGGAGCCCCTTGGCAGTGGTGACCTACTTCCCTGACGATAGAGCCAACGGAATTGGAACCCACATATCCAGGCACCCCATTACAGAGAAAACCCCCCTGCCCAGCTCATTTCTAGGCACATCCTAAAGGAAGCGACATGTTCTTCTGCTTTACTGAAGTTGAGAGGATGCAGGGAGAAGACAGCTTGCCCGCCAGACACGTCCCCTCCCTGGCAGGTCATATCAGGATTCCCCAATGCCTCTGGCCCTTTGGCTAATTAAATCAAAAGGTGACTCCAGGTGGCTCAGAGTCAGAGAGTCCCACAACTTGTGATCAACCAGTGTAGCCCTAGGTCTCCTCCCAGTCACTGTGTGTGTGTGTGTGTGTGTGTGTGTGTGCGCCTCTGGGTGTCTGTGTATCTTTGTGTAAAGAGGACCTGGCCATTCCATCGTGGGTGGAGATGTCCCAAGCAGGATCAGGCTGATGAGGGGTTAGATATCTGGTGGGCAAGTCATGTTCACACCCCAGTTTAAGGCTGGTTAAGTGGGTCGGGTGGAGGGTCTACACCCTTCTGCCCAGGGTTTATCCTGAGACCCTGAAGGGATGGGTACATGACCCAGGAGCGGGGCTAACCCTAACAGTAACCACTAACCCTGACCGTGACACTGACTGTGAGCCTGCCCCAAACCATAACACAAGCCCTGACCCTGACCCTGACCCTGACCCTGAATGTGATCCAGACCTGAACCCTAAACCTAAACCTAAGCCTGACACTCACCCTGATGTGGACCCTGAACCTAAACCTAATGCTGATATTACTGTAACCAAGACTCATACCTAACCATGACCCTCACCCTGACCCTAATCCTAACCCTGAGGCTGACCTAACCCTGACCCTAACCCTAAACCTGAACATAACTGTGAGCCTGACCCTAACCCTAAAACTTAAGGTAACTCTAACCATGACCCTAATACGGACCCTGAACCTAAACCTAATGCTGATATTACTGTAACCAAGACTCATACCTAACCATGACCCTGACCCTGACCCTAATCCTAACTATGACACTAACACTGACCACTACATAATCCTGTCCCTGACCCGAATGTGGACTTTAAACCAATACCTGAACCTGACCCTAAGCCTGACACTGGCGCTAAAATTCACCCTGACCCTGACCCAGACCATGACCATAAACCTAACCCTGACCCTAACAGTGACCCCGATCCTGACCTGAACACTAAACCTGACCCTGACTGTGAGCCTGACCCTAACTCTAACCCTAAATGTAACCCTGACCCTGACACTAACACGGGCCCTCACCCGAATCCTATCGCTGAACCCAACCCTAACACTAATCCCTAACTCTACCACGGACCCTGATCCTAAGAAGTTCTAACCCTAACCGTCAACCAAACGCTAAGCCTAAGACTAACTCTAAACTTTAACAATAACCCTGACCCTACACCTGAGTATGATCATAACCCTAACCCTGAACTTTGCCTATACCAGACCCTGACCCTATACCTGACCCTGGCCCTGAGCCTAAACATAATCATGATCCTAACACTTACCACTACATAACCCTGTCGCTGACCCAAATGTGGACTTTAAACCAATACCTGATCCTGACCGTTTAAACCTGACACTGGCCCTAGACTTCACACTGAACCTGAGCCAGGCAAAGACCAGAAACGTAACCCTGACCCTAACAGTTACCCTGACCCCGACCCTAACAATAACCCTGACCCTGACTGTGAGCCTGACCCTAACTCTAACCCTAAACGTAACCCTGACCCTGACACTACCACATGCCCTGACCCGAAACCTAACGCTGAACCTAACCCTAAAAATAACCCCTAACATTATCTCTGACACTGACCCTAACATGGTCTAATCCTAACCCTCAACCTACCTCTAGCCCTAACCCTAACCCCACTTTAACAATAATCCTGACCCTCTCCCTGACCCTGATCATAACCCTAACTCTGAACTTTGCCTATGTCAGACCTTAACCTTAAACCTGACCCTGGCCTTGACCTTAACACTGACCCTAACCCTGAATGTAAACCTAACTCTGACCCAATCCATGATCCTGAACAGAATCTTAACACTAAAGATCACCCTGATCCTGAACATACTCATAAAACAGAACCTAAACATAAAGCTGACCTTACCATAACCATGAACATAACCCTGACCCTGACCCTAACCCTGACACTAAACCTGTCCCAAACCTAACCCTGACCCTGACATGAACCTTGCCCCCAAACAAAAACTTGAACCTGACCCTAAATTTAACAAGACCCTGAACCTGACCCTAAACCTAACCGTCACCCTAAAACTGACCCTGACCCTGATCTGACCCTAACCCTGACACCTACCCTAAGCCTTACGCTAACCCTGACCCCAATGACATCTAACCCTAACCCTGACCCTAAATCTTTCTAAAAGCTAACCATCACACTAACCTAGTCTAAACCCAGCTCTGTTGCCTCCAGTGGGGACAACAGCTGCACCCAGACCTCCCAGGGCCTGGGTGGAGGCTGTATGGGGGTCATTGGATGGGCACTGCATTGAGTGGAGTGTGAGCCTGAGCAGCTTTTGGACCGGCGTCTCAGGGAGCTCTGGTACAGCAGGAAGTTTGGTAAGGAACCCCCAGGCAGTGGTGACCTCACTTCCCTGACGACAGAGCCCAACGGAATAGGATCCCACATATCCAGGCACCCCATTACAGAGATACCCCCACTGCCCAGCTCATTTCTAGGCACATGCTAAAGGAATCGACATGTTCTTCTGCTGTACTGAAGCCGAGAGGATGCAGGGAGAAGAGAGCTTGCCCGCCAGACACATCCCCTCCCTTCAGGTCATATCAGGATTCCCCAACGCCTCAGGGCCTTTGGCTAATAAAATCAAAATGTGACACCAAGGGGCTCAGAGTCAGAGAGTCCCACACCTTCTGATCGACCAGTGTAGCCCTAGGTCTCCTCCCCATCTCTCACTGGGTGTGTGTGTGTGTGTGTGCCTCTGGGTGTCTGTGTGTATGTGTTTAAAGAGGACCTGGCCATGCCATCGTGGGTGGAGATGCCCCAAGCAGGATCAAGCTGATGATGGTTTAGATGTCTGGTGGGCAAGTTATGTTCACACCCCAGTATAAGGCTGGTTAAGTGGGATCGGGTGGAGGGTCTACACACTTCGGCCAGGGTTTATCCTGAGACCCTGAACGGATGGGTCCATGACCCAGGAGCGGGGTTAACCTTAAGAGTAACCACTAACGCTGACCAAGACACTGACTGAGAGACTGCCCCAAACCATAACCCAAAACCTGACACTGACACTGACCATGAAAACATTATGCCCCGCCCATGCTTAATATGGAAGAAGGCACAAACACGCATTGTGACCCTCAGCGTGAGTCCTGTCCTCTAGTAAGTCCTCTCAGTGGCTGGACCTTTAGACGTCACAATGGGCTTGCCATGCCCCTAGGCCCCAAGTTTTAACCAGCTTTCTGGTTGTCCAGTCGCCCCTCCCCAGGGCTCTGCTCTGGAAACTCTCTTTTGGTGGGACACCTGGGGTAAAAGCAAAACAAAACGGACTCCTCCCATCTCAAAGAATAACCCCAAACTCTTGGGATCGGGCCAAATGCCCAGAGAGGAAGACTCGTCCATGGCCCATGAGGCCACCCGGACATTCCACGGCCATCAGTGACACAATATCCAGAGACAAAATCTTGAGCAAGCGTCTCACACTCGCCCCCTTGTTCATATCCTGAAGAGTTCTCCTCACGGTCTGTAGATCAGTCCTGCAATACCTGCGACCCGAAACCTAAGCCGAGTTTGTGTTTTCAGACAACTGTCCCCACAGCCCTGGCCCACAAAACCTACAGGCACAGGTTCTTGGAGCCAAACCTGAGGACTGTACCTGGGAATTCTGCCCATTTCATTGGCCACAAACCTAGAAATAGGATGATAAACCTCCAAAGTGCCCGGGGCCATCCCAATAGTGTTGACTGCCCAGGAAAAACAAGGGCGGTCTGACACCAGCTGAGCATCTACCTGCACTTAGACCCGTGGACAGATGTCCCCAGAGGTCAATTGGAATGAGCAGGCCCCTAGATCCTAATCGGATCCATTGCTTTGTTGTCCAGGCATCTCTCCTCAGAGGCCTGGATTCCAATAGCAGCATATGGCTGTTTCTTGAGGCACCCATCAGAACAAATCTCGTCTCCACGTGGGAATCTTGCACGGTGGAGCTGTGTCAAAGCCTCTGGTTAGGAGAACCCTTCAGGGACCCTGTGCCACTGCCTCATTCCAAGTTCTCCATGGACACAAACCCACATTAGGACCCATCCACAAGAGAGTCCATTTCAACTCAACCCTCTCAGTTTCTCCCCCAGATCCAGCAGATCTAACCTGTCTTGTCACTAGGACACAAGAGGAATGAGAGTCGGGCTTCCCAGCCATCCATCCTTAGAACCCTACTCGGAATCGATCCGTATGGGAAGTCCTGGAGCCAACCAGCAGGTCTCAATCGTCCTGCAGAGGAATCTTTACGGTTTGGAGCATCTCACAACTCCCATCGTGGAAAAAAATTCCATGGCCTCGTGATCCACCACCTCTTCATGAAGAGGGCCATAAGGGAAAGAAACTCCAACCTGAGCGTTCGTCAGATCCTCACCTGATTTCAGATGCACGAGATCTCGATTCAGCTCTGCAGAGCGTACCTGCCATGCCCTCGCCCAGAAACCTAAGGTTGCTTGTGTTCTCAGACTTCTGTCCTCAACTCCTGGCCCACAAGCCCTCCAGTTTGGCAATTCCAGAACTACAATGCAGCCCTCAGCCTGCCCTCCAGAAGAAAAAACATTGCCCTCTGGGGCTAACCAGAAACCCCAAATGAGGATCAACCTTTTCGCCACTTGACTGTACCCCAATTCTACAGGATGCCCTGGGCACTCATGCCCTTTCTCTCACAGCCTGAGCCCAGACCTCCCGACCCACACCCAGCCAGCTGGACTCACACTGAACACATCAGACCTGCCAAAGCCTTAGGTCGTCATCTCTTCCCAACTTCGGTTTTCAGGCTTCAGAACCTAGACGTTTTCTCCAATCACTGCCCAGTGTTGAACATGAGGCAGAAATAAGAAATCCTTCCCCATGGCAAGAAATCTTGTGGTTGGCGCGTTGCCCAACATGCAGTGTAGTTGATAGCAGTGTGGCCCTTTGACCCCGCCATGCTTGAGGGCCGCGTTGGTCACAAATATGCATTGTGACCCTCAGCGTGAGCCCAGTCCCCAAGTAAGGTCTCTCAGTGGCTGGACCAAGAGACGGCATATTGGGCTTGCCATGCCCCTAGGCCCCAATTTTTAATGATTGTTCGTGTTGTCCATTCGCCCCTCCCCAGTGCTCTGCTTTAGAATGAGGTAACCAAACTGAAAGGACTCCTCCCATCCCACAGATTGACCCCCAAATTGGGATCGGGCCAAATCCACAGAGAGGAAGACTCATCCATGGCCCATGAGGCCTCCCCGACATTCCACGCCCATCGTTGACACAAAATCCAGAGACAAAAGCCTGAATAAGTGCCTCACACTCGCTCTTTCTTCGTATCCCAAAGAGTTCTCCTCACGGTCTGTAGATCGGGACTGCCATACCTACGTCCCCAAAACAAGTCGAGTGTGTGTTTTCAGACTTCTATCCCCACATTCCTGGCTTCCACACCCTCCAGCCTGGGGCCCCTGGAGCCACACATCAGGTCTGTGCCTCTCAACTCCACGGGAATTGTGCCTCTTCCATTGACCACAATCATACAAACTAGGAGAAACCACCAAAGTCCCCAAGGCCATCCCAATAGTATAGAACACCCAGGACAAACAAGAGCTGCCTGGAACCAGCTGAGCATCCATCTCCACTCATACTGTAGATGGATGTCCCCAGAGAAGGAGATTGAACGGGACAGGGCCCTAGGCCCTAATGGGGTCCATTGTTTTGGTTTCCTGCTATCTCTCATCAGAGGCCTGGTTTCCAATATCAGCATGTGGGGCTTTCCTGAGGCACCAATCAGATCAAATCTAGTCCCCACATGGGAAACTTGTCTTTTGGAGATGACGCAAAACCTCTGGTTAGGAGAAGCATTCAGGGTCCGTGTGCCACCGCCCCGTGCCAAGGTCTCCATGCAAACAAACCCACAATAGGACCCATCCGCAGGAGAGTCCATTTCAACTCAGCCCCCTCCGTTGCTCCCCTAGAGCTAGCATATCAAAACTGTCTATTAACTAGGAGACAGTTAAAATCGAGGCAGTCTGCCCAGGGTTCCATCCTTCGATCCCTGCTTTGCTGTCGTTCTGTATGAAACATCCTGGAGTGATCCAACAGATCTCAATTGTTGATCAGAAAAAATCCTTGTGGCTTGGAGCATATCCCAACTCCCCTCCTGGGTAAACCTGCTGCCCCCTTCAAGAAAGGTCCATAAAGGACAGAAACTCCAACCTGAGCCTAGGTCTAAACCTCTCCCTGACTTCAGATGCACGAAGTCCCGATTCAGATCTGCAGAGAGTGCCTGCCGTGCCCTCGTCCCGAAACCTACGCCTAACTTGTGTTCTTATTCTTCCGTCCTCACACTCCTTGCCCAAAGGGCATCCAGTTTGGGAATTCCGGAGCCACAAAGCAGCACTCTGCCTGCCCTCCAGAAGAAAACCGTTGCCCTTGGGGCTACCCAGAAACGCTAAATGAGGATCAAGCTGCACGGCACTCGACTCTCCCCCAATTATACAATATACCCTGAAAACTAATACCTGGTCTGACGCAGCCTAGGCCTGAACCTCCCGACCAACACTCAGCGAGCTGGCTCCACACTGAGCACGTCGGACCTGACATGGACTTAAGTCGTCATCCCTTCCCAAGCTCGGTTTTCAGACTACACAACCTAGACCTTAACTCCAATCACGGCCCAGTGGTGAAAGAGATGAAAAAATCAGAACTACTACTTCCCCATGGCAAGAATACATGTGGTTGGCATGGAGCCCAACGTTCAGTGTAGGAGCAACAGTGTGGACCATGATTCCCGCCCATGCTTGAGCGCCTAGAAGGCATAAACACACATTGTGACCCTCAGCGTGGGTTCTGTCCTCAAGGAAGGACTCTCAGTGGCTGGAACTAACCATAGTTCGGTTTGTCCATTCGCCCCTCCCCAGGGCTCTGCTTTGAAATCCCTCTTTTGGTGGGACACCTGAGGTAACCAAACTGAAAGGACTCCTCCCATCCCCAAGATGGACCCAAAACAATGGGGTTCGTGACAAATCCACAGAGAGGAAGACTTGTCCATGGCCCATGAGGGCTCCTCGACATTCCACGGCCATTGTTGACACAAAATCCAGAGACAAAAGCCGGAATAAATGCCTCACACTCACTCTTTCTTCATATCCCGAAGAGTTCTCCTCACGGTCTGTAGATCCGGCCTGCCATACTTATGTCCCCAAACGTAAGCCGAGTGTGTGTTTTCAGACTTCTATCCCCACAAACCTGGCCCTCCCCACAACCACACCCTCCAGGCAGGGGCCCCTGGAGCCATACATCAGGTCTGTGCCTGCCCACTCCACTGGAATTCTGCCCATTCACTTGACCACACGCCTCCAAATTAGGAGAAACCTCCACAGTCCCTGAAGCCATCCCAATTGTGTAGGCCGCCCGGGACAAACAAGGGCGTCTGACAACAGCTGAGCATCTACCTCCACTCATACCGTAGTTGGATGTCACCAGGGTAGTAGATTGAACCTCACAGTTCCCTAGGCCGTAATCGGATCCATTGCTTTGGTTTCCAGGCATCTCTCCTCAGAGGCATGTTTTCAAATACCAGCATGCGGGGGTTTCCGGAGGCAAATCTTGTCTCGACATGGGAAAATAGCAGGCTGGAACTGTGCCAAAACTTCCGGTTACGAGAATCCTTCAGGGCCCGGTGCCACCACCCCTTTCCAAGGTCTCCATGGACACAAACCCACATTAGGATCCATCCGCAGGAGAGTCCATTTCAACTCTGGCTTCTCGGTTGCTCCCCCAGAGCCAGCAGATAGAACCTGTCTTGTCGCTAGGAGACAATTGAGATGCGAGGCGGGTTGCCCAGGGCTCCGCCCTTAGAACCCTGCTCTGGTGTCGTTCCATATGGAACGTCCTGGGCCCATCCAAAAGGTCTCAAATGTCCTGCAGAAGGAATCCTTGCATTTTGGAGCATCTCACAACTCCCAACGTGGGAAAACCATGATGGCTTTCTGAAGCCCCCACCCCCTTTCTGAAGGGGAAATCATGGACAGGAACTCCAACCTGAGCCAACGTCTGATCCTCGCCCTGAACTCAGATGCACGACATCTCGATTCAGCTCTGCAGAGTGTGTCGGCCTTGCCCTCGCCCTTTAACCTATGTGAAACTTCTGTTCTCCAAGGTCCGTCCTCACACTCCTGGCCCCCAAGACCTAACGTTTGGCAATTCTGGACCCACAAGGCAGCACTCTGCCTGCCCTCCAGATAAAAAACAAAATGTTGCCCTATGGAGCTTCCCAGACACCCGAAATGAGGATAGACCTACATGGCACCCTTCTGTGCACAAATTATATCGACAAATCTGGGCACTAATACACAGTCTGACACAGCCTGAGCCCGGACTTCCTGACCAACATCCAGACAGCTGACCGCACACTGAGCACAACAGACCCGCCATGGCCTTAGCTCGTCATCTATTCCCAACCTAGCTTCTAAGGCTTCAGAACATAGACCTTAACTCCACACCCGGCCAAGGGGTGAATGTGATGCAGAAATCAGAACTCCTCCTTCCCTATGGCAAGAAACCTTGTGGTTGGCACTTAGGAACAGATTTTCAGGGGAGGTGATAGACAAAGGCAAAGCAAAGAATGAGGATGAATGTGTCAATTTTCAAAGAGCCAGGAGGCAGCACAGTGCATTCGGGAAACTACAGCAAGTTCATGACAACCGACAGCTGATCTGGCAGCATCACCTGGGGATGGAGGCTGAGCCGCGGGGTTAACACTGGGGGTGAGATGGTTTGTATACTATGCCGAGGAGGTGAGGTTCTACACTGTGGGGGCACAGGGAGCTACCGGAGGATTGCAAATATCAGAATCGTAACCATAATAGAGTATTTAATTGCATCCTAGCTTTCATCAAGGGTAAGATGCACTATAGTTTATGTTCAACTAAGAAAGAGAAATGCTGTCAGTTAAACTAGGATATGTCATCAAGTGCAAGGTGAGTGCCACCTTAAGAGATATTAAAATGGGGGGGTGGAAAAAATTTAGAACTATAAATTTTGGTACTAGAATAATTAAGAAAAATAATACAAGAACACTTGGATCAACAAAAAAATTGATTATTGCTTACCATGTGCCCCAAACTATATTATGTCTCCAAAAATTTTATATCATTTGATAGGTCAGATATATATAAAATTACATTTAAAGTTTTAAAAATATCAGCAAATATTTTCATTTAAATGCAAATTTCAAAGTAAATCTACTTTTCCAAATATGACATTTTATCCTACTGTTTTTTAATTTTGTCGACAACTGATATAATGTTTAGCGAGACTATAAATGTTTGATCGAAAAAAATGATTAATAGATGTAGGTTCAAATTATTATGTTCCATTAAAAATGATTTAGTCTTTGATGAACATCTGTTTGGTAATATTTTGTATCCAGATATAGTAAATTAATGACATATATAAAATTATAGGGAAATGACACCTTCCGTTCCATTAGGAGTAGAGCTTTTAAAATGCTATTTGTCACAACCTGTCATCTTGTCATTATGTAGCATTATGTAACATTTAAAAAATGTATACTCTTCACTTTGAAGTTTTAGAAATCTAAAATATGACTTTCTATGGTTTGTGTTTCCATATTCCTTTAATGCCAGTTTGAACAAATCCACATGCTTTGATTCGAAGGTAATAAATTCCTCTTATTTGGAAAAATGATGTTTATTTTTGTTCTCTCACCCTTAGCAGGTGGTTTCATTTTAGCACACTTCAGAGTTATAATTTCATGCTTATTAAAAACATTTATTATGATCTACATAGATGAATGAAACTTTTATTTTATTAAATTATTTGCCAAAAAATCTGTTATTTTTAAAAATGTATTTCCTTTAAGGGTTATTTTAGAGCATTCAGAGAGGATCTAGGAGTGTGGTATTATGCAATTTTTAAGTAGGTATTAAATGGTTATTTATATGATTGTTTCCTTAAGGCTTATGTATATTGTCCATTATATGCTATAAAATATTTTGAAAGTAAATTTAAGGTATGTTTTACATAGTTTATTATTTGGAAAAAATTATTGAAATGACTTATGAAATTCAGTACACTCTCAACATTAATTATTTCTGAAATTTACAAATTGTCTACTGAACCTATTATATGGCAGATATTTTCCAAAGTGGTGTTATCATGATATATGCCAACAACAGTTTAGGTTTTTTGTTGCTTCTCAATCTAGCTCCGACGAAGTACAATTAGCCTTTATAATTTTAGCCATTCTAATAGATATGTAAGCATCTCTCATTTTGATATTAATTTGTATTTCTTTAATGTCTAAATGTTGAGAAATATGTCATGTGCTTATAAGCCATCCATATCCTTTTGGTGACATGTCTCTGCAATAATTTTCTTCACATGTAAAATTGGATACTCTGTTTGGTTATTAGTAAGGTTTTTTATTTTTATTCATTTTTTAATAATCAGAGTAGATGTCCATTATCAGATATATAATTTGCAAATCCCTTCTTCATCTTTACGGTTTCTCAATGGAGCTTTGATAGCTGTGTCTTTCAAGAAATGTGCTACTTCTTTCCTGGTACACGGAGGTATGACTAGAACATTATCAATGTTGACCTTTGCAAAGAAAATCATGGCTTAATGGGGCGCCTGGGTGGCTCAGTGGGTTAAACCGCTGCCTTCGGCTCAGGTCATGATCTCAGGGTCCTGGGATCGAGTCCCGCATCGGGCTCTCTGCTCGGCAGGGAGCCTGCTTCCCTCTCTCTCTCTCTCTCTCTCTGCCTGCATCTCTGCTTACTTGTGATCTCTCTCTCTGTCAAATAAATAAATAAAATCTTTTAAAAAAAAAAAAAGAAAATCATGGCTTAAGATATATGTAGTCTGCGGTTGTTGGGAGTGTTGTGTAATATCAAGCATATCTAGTTAGTTGATAATTTTGTTCAAGTCTTACATATCTTACCAATTTGATGACCATTTGTCTATATAATCTTAATTTCTCTTCTAAGGTAGAAGTTATGATTTTTGTTCTTAGTTTTTCCCTATATATCCCCAAATCTGTTATTAAGTATTAAAAGTCAAGGATTATTATGCTCCCTGAGGAATTCATCCTTTTAGTCTTCTGTAATTTTGACTGGATCTTTATGTCTGATAATGAAATTTGCTTTAAAAACACTTTTCATTATCTTGATATAACCACCAAAGTTAAGGTGATTAGTGTAAATATAGCATATTTTTTCTTTTAATTTTTAAAGCACTTCTATATAATCCTGACAAAAAAAAAAACAAAACAAAACAGCTTTTTAGCTCTGGAAGCATCTTTCTAAATTATCTTTTTTTTTTTTTAATGAATCAGTAGCAATTTTTGTTAAGGGACCTAAACTGAAAATAGGTTTAGAAATTTATTTATTTATTTATTTATTTATCTAGGAAAAGATTTTATTTTGTTTATTGACAGCAAGAGAGAGAAAGAGAAAGAGAGAGAAAGGAAGCGCACAAGCAGGGGGAATCACGTGCAAAGGGAGAGGAAGAAGCAAGCTCCTTCGGGTGCAAGTAGTCCCATGCAGGGCTGGATCCCTGTACACTGGAATCATGACCTCAGCCAAAGGCAAACATCTGCTTAAACAACTGAGTCCTCCAGGCACCCCTAGAAAATTAAAAATAAAAAAGACCTTTTAAAAACATTTTGTTTCTTTCTGTTTTTTTTAATATTTTATTTATTTGACAGACAGAGAGATAGGAAGAGGAAATATAAGCAGAGCAGAGGGAAAAGGAGAAGCATGTTTCCCACTGAGCAGAGAGCCTGATGTGGGGCTCCATCCCAGGACCCTGGGATCATGACCTGAAAAGAAGGGACACTTATGGAGGAAGCCACCCAGACACCTCTTTCCTTTGTTTTTAATATATGGCAACTGATGCTTCCTAGCCATGATGAGCATATTACCCATTGATTAAATCTTTATAACAACCTATTTAAAAAGGTGTGTAAATATATACTTACTCAGATTTATACACTTTGTGTTTTCTTCATAGTTTGGGGCTGGACCCCATGGTCACAACACTGCTTTCAGCCTTTGCCTTCCCATCTTTGATACCAGGTATTTGGTTAGCAAAGCAAATTAGTATCAAAATTAATAAGCCCTTGGCATCATATCTCTGGAGCAGGGGTTGCTCTTAGCCAAGGCCCAGAGCAGTTGACCTCCCCTCGCTAGTGCTATAACCCCAAGGACTAGGTCCCTGCCACCAGAACTCAGTCTTACATGTTATACTAAGCAGACAAAACCAAAACAGGAAAGCTCCCACACCTTTCACTGGCATGCCTCATCTCCCACTCCCTCGACGTCCAGGCAGTACCAGATGCCAGGGAGGGGTATTGGTCCAACATATGGGAGGGAAGGAAGTAGCCACGAGCATGTACCTGCCTCTCTGTGCCTTTCTTTCATGAGCAGGTTGTAAGGAGGAGGAAGAGGAAGGGGAAGAGAGGTGAACTTCAAGGGGTGAAGGCCTCAGGTAGGCAGCTGGCACCTACCAGTAGGAAAGGGACAAAGGAGAAGGCAGTGAGTCTTGCAGGGAGGGTGGGGGGCAAGGGTTACATCTTATGACGGAATCTGGACAGGAGTAATAGGGATACTAGTCATTTGAGTCCACCATTGGCAAGCTGGGCTGGGTGTCAGGGCAGATAGGCCTCCCTGGGCAATGGCATATGAGAGAAGGTGGAATTCTTCTCTGAGGAGCAGGTGGAGCTTCGGGTGTTGGGAAAGCATAGACAGTATTGTTCCAGGGCCAAGGACAGGTCCGGGTACTCCTGGTTGGAGGTCAAGGCCACAGTATGATCCAGGTCTTCTACCAGCAGCTTGAAGGAACCACATACCAGCCACCCCTCATTATTGTGTATAACTCTCTGGTACACTTATTGGCTTATTGATCAAATGACTCCTTCAGCAGCTTGAAAACCACCTCCACAGGCACTCCAGGATATGGGAGGCTTCCAGAGTGAAGATTTTGCACAGGATAACCCCAAAGGACCAGAAGTCACTCTGGTGGATGTAGATCTGGTCAAACATGGCCTTAGGGACCATCCACTTCACAGGCAGTCCACTGTTGGTTGTCTTTTTATAGTAACTGATGTGGTGATATCTCTGGAAATGCTGAAGTCTGAGATCTTCATCATGTTGTCCTTTGTCACCAGCACTTCCCTGGTGGTCAGGACTTGGTGTATGCACTTCTTGGAGGCAAGGTACTCCATGCCTCTGGCTACCTGATAGGCACAGGATACCAGGTCCTTGGAGGAGAGTTGCTCTGCTGCATTGTGGCTGATATTGTAACAGTACTCCAGGTCAGGAGGCCTCTGGGCCTGCAGGTACTCCTGTATGTTGTCTTTGGAGGCATATTCCATGAGAGTGTACGAAGAACCGTCCTGTGTGCAGGACCCAGCAGGTTGATGTTGTCCTTGTGCTGTCCAATCATCTTCATCATCTCCATTTCTGAGATTAGGTTTGACAGGTCTTTCTCTGTTGCATCTGACTTCAACATCTTCACAGACACTTTAGTCAAATGGTTGGATTTGTCTTTGTCCAGCCCAATGGTCTCCTCCAACACCACCTGCCCAAAGTAGGCCTATCTTAGGGGTCTGCCTAAACTGCCTACAACCAGCCTGTCTCAAGGCAGTTATGAACTCTAGATTATCCTCAAAAACATTAAACCACAAGCTAAAAATGCTCTTCACTAGGTCTCTGTCACAGGTCTAATTTTCTTATCTTTCATCATTTATCTTTTTCCTAATTCTTATTTTCAGTATAGTTTATTTTGCTTCCAGGTGGTTCCCCTGGCTTCTGTATGCTGTTTCATAGGGAAGAATTATCCTGTCATAAAATTATTTCTTGAGCATTCATTACATCTCTCAGTTAAAATGGGTTCCTTTATGGTATTGATTCATTGGAGTTTTCTCAAAATGGGAAGAATTTTCAAAATGGTGTTTTCCTCAAGGTTCAGAGTATGTCTTAGCCTCATCTTTAAGGTTTTTGAAATTCACTTTACAAATTCTTGTCCCTCTTTTTATCTTTTTAAAATAAAATGTTTTATTTTTACTATTTTTTTATTTGAGTATAGTGATATTCAGTGTTACATTGGTTTCAGGTTTTCAATATCTCCATACATTATTCTATGATCACTACAAATATAGCCACCATCTGTCACCATATAACACTATTATAATATCATTGATTATATTCTCTACAGTGTCCCAGATCTCTTTTTAAAATCTCTAATTTTTATGTTTTCTGTTATTCCAATTTTCAACCATCATTTTACATGGTTACTTTAATAAAATATGCCTGATTACACACTCTTTGCTGAAAACCATAGCATTTGATTTATAGTAGTCTTCTTCTTTTTTTAATTAACATATAATGTATATTAGCCCCAAGGGGTACAGGTCTGTGAATCGCCAGGTTTACACACTTCACAGCACTCACCACAGCACATACCTTCCCCAATGTTCATAACCCCACCACCTTCTCCCTACCCTCCCCACCCCCGGCAACTCTCAGTTTGTTTTGTGAGATTAAGAGTCTCTTATGGTTTGTCTCCCTCCTGATCCCATCTTGTTTCATTTACTCTTTTCCTGTCCCCTAAACCCCCCACATTGCACCTCCATTTCCTCATATCAGGGAGATAATATGATAGTGGCTTTCTCTGGTTGACTTATTTTGCTAAGCATAATACCCTCTAGTTCCATCCATGTCATTGCAAATGGCAAGATTTCATTTCTTTCGATGGCTGCATAGTATTCCATCGTATATATATATACCATTTATTTGTTGATGGACATCTAGGTTCTTTCCATAGTTTGGCTATTTTGGATATTGCTGCTATAAACATTTGGTGCACATGCCCCTTTGGATCATATACTAGTCTTCTTTACCTCTATCAGAACCCCAGGAAGCTTTATTTATTTATTTACTCACATAAACACATGACCAACACAACGTTTTTTGTTGTTCAAATGTATTATAATGTCTTACCGCTTAACACTATGCTTACTGTTCTCTTTCACTGTCTGACTAAATCCTCATCATCACTATGCCATTTAATCACAAAGAACATTTGAACTCAGAGTTCTCTCCATATCAGGGAATGAAGACTCCTCCCTTCTGTTTGTGCAGGTAAAATAAATGTTGATATTGTCTGTCCTGCACATACCCCATCCTGTTCACCGGAATATTCACCATCAAAATATATACAAAATAAAAACCATACCTCACCACTTCTATTACCACCCAGCATGGTAAAAACACCATCATATGTTCCTGAATTATTGACTTGATTGATAGCCCCACTTCCACAACTACTGCACTCCTTTCTCCCTGCAAATTTATTTTGGTACAGCAACTTAACCTAAAAATCAAGTCAGATGATTTTATTCTGCTGTTGAAAGTCTTTTGGTATCTTCTTCTTTCATATTAAATAAAAACTGAAGGCGTTTCAATGTACTGGAAGGTCATACATCAATACATTCTTCCTCTCTCCACCACTATGAACTCCTCATTGGCCTCCTTGCTTTTCCTCAAAAGTAACAGACCAGCTGTTCACACAAAGTCTATATACTTACTTGCTCTGCCTAGAGCAATCTTTTTCTTTAATATTTGTATAACACCCTCCTTCACTTCCTGGGTCTTTGTGCAAATAACATCTCATAAATGAGATATAACCACCCAACACAAAATAAAACTAACTTTCATCCCAGCATTCTCCAATGGCTTTTATCTTTCTTGTATTTCTTTGTAACACTTATCACCATCAACCATCAATCATTTTTCTATTACTGGTTTATTTCCTTATTTGAGACTGAGAGAGAGAGAATTGGGAGGGGGTGCAGAGGAAGAAGAAAACACCCCACTGCCCAGAAAGCCTTCTGGGGAGTTACATCCCAGGACCATGAGATCATGACCCAAGCCAGAGGCAGTCACTCAATGGACTGAGCCACCGAGGTGCACCTCTATTATTGCTTTATTTCACTATTATATTTCAAAAGAATGTAAGCTCTTTTTGGTCAGCTATTTTATATGTTTTATTAATTGAAGTATTCTCAGAAAGGTAGCTGGCAGATTGTAAGGGATCACTAAACTGTATTTTGTTGTTATTATTGGGCTCCTTTATGGGCTTTACCTCTTACGCTAGAAGTCTATCCTTCAGATGTAAGCAATAAGAATAGAGCCCTGCTGCCAGATTCAAATGAGTAAAAAGCCTGTATTAAGTGGATATTTTAAAAGCTAAATGAATGGCTTAATAGTTGTATATAGGGGGAAAGGGAACATATTTTCCACTGTTTAGAAGTGGAGTTCTTTTATAGAGTTCTTGTACAAGCCTACACTATTGAACGATAATGGGCAGTTGTAAATTACAATTATACAAACACTTTGGTAATTTATATTCTTTTTTGTAATTCATGACTGGATCATTTGATTCCTTAGGAGCATTACAGCATTTCAACTTTTCATGTTCAATAAAGTTATTGGGGTTGCTACCTTTTTTATTCAAATGGAGAAATAGTCATGATTTAATCTAAATAAAGTGTTATTGATTGTGTTGTTTTCTAGGAATGAGTCGCACATGCTAGTTTAAAAGTTTTGTTAAATTCCCAAGTCTGTCACCGATAAAAGCCTTTTGTAGATTAGTAACTTGATCAAAACAGAAAAGTTATGTAACACTCAATTGTTATACTATCTTTGTTTCCATCTTGCATTGTAATAACACCCACCTTAACTCTATTTAAAACAAGTCATCGCCAGATGGCTTTCTGGCATTGGTTGCATGATATGAAATCTAGTATAACTAAAAGTTTTTGGTTTTAGTAGCATATAAATCAATTTAGAAAAATATATGTATTTGAATATAAGATAAAGTTTTAAATTATTTGGCAAGAGTAAACTAAACTTTTTTTGTAAATTTTTATTTTCTAAAATTTCATTGAGCTCTTTTGCAATAAGAAACAAGTTACAAAAAATTAAGGTTTATTTACCCCAATTCAAAATTATTAGGAATATAATCATAGAGGTTGAAGTATTTAAAATATTGAACCCAAAACATTTTATTAGGTAAATTCATGAAAGCTTAGCATTCACTGTTAAAATATACTAATACTATTGATAGACTGGTAGAAGCCTAAAATCAAATATTTATTAAATATTTATATCCATATCTTTTCATGGCTTGGTAATTCATTTCTCTAGCATTAAATAATATTCCATTGTTTGCATGTACTACACTTTATTTGACCTTTCACCTATGGAAGGATATCTTGGTTGCTTCCAAGCTTTTGTCAGTTATGAATAAAACTACTATAGACATCTTTGTGGGTATAGATTTCATCTTCTTTGGATAAATACCAAGAACTGCTACTGCTGAATCATCTGGCAAGAATATGTTTAGTTTTGTAAGAAACTGCCAAGTTGTTTTCCATTCTTTATTCTCAATAGACATGGAAGAACATTCCTGTTGCTCCACATCCTCACCAACATTTTGTGTTCTGTTGTCAGTGTTCTGGATTCTGGGTATGTACTGGTGTCTCTTTTTTGTTTTAATTTGCATTTTCCTGATGACATATGATGTGAAGCACCTTTTTATATGCTTATTTGCCATCTGTAATATTTTCTTTTGTGAGGTATCTGCTAAGGTCTTTGGCTCATTTTTAATCAGGTTTTTCCCCCATTGTTGAGTTTTAAGGGGTATTTGTGTATTTTTGATTAACAGTCCTTTGCCAGATGTGTATTTTGCAAATTTTTTCTCATAGTCTGTGCTTTGCCTTTTCATTCTCTTGGCATTGTGTTTCACAGAGTAGACATTTTTAAATTCAGTGCTTGTGCTTTTGTAGCTAAAGTTATTGCCAAAACCAAGGTCATTTAAATTTTGTTCTATATTACCTTCTACATGTTTCATGTTTAGGTTTATAATGCAATCTGAGTTAATTTTTGTGAAGAGTGTATGATGATATCTGCCTGGATTTATTTTATTTTATTATTTTATTTTATTTTTATTTTATATTTTTACATTTAGCTTCACCATTACTCCAGAACCATTTGTTTAAAAGATTGTATTTTGCTTTCTTGTATTGCTTTTGCTTTTATATTAAATATAAAATATAATTGATAATATATATTCTGTTCCTTTAATCTAGTCTTTCTGTGGTATTACAATATCTTGCTTACAATTATCGTTATGGTAAACTTTTTTTTAAAGATTTTATTTATTTATTTGACAGAGAGGGATTACAAATAGGCAGAGAGACAGACAGAGAGAGAGATGAGGAGAATCAGTCTCCCTGCTGAGCAGAGAGCCCAATGCGAGACTCGATCCCAGGCCTCTGGGATCATGACCTGAGCCAAAGGTAGAGGCTTAACCTACTGAGCCACCCAGGCGCCCCATCGTTATGGTAAACTTTGAAGTCAGTCCTCAATCTTTGTTCTCCTTCAACACTATGTTGACTATTGTGAGTCTTTGCCTCTCCATATAAACTTTAAAGTAAGTTTGTTAACATTAAAAAAAAAAGAACTTTCTGGAATGCATTAATTGTATAGATAATCTTGGAAACCAGTGACCTCTTGAGCTTAGCAGGGGATAGACCATGGACATCAGTTGTCACAGTGGTGCCTCTGGCAGAACCTATTGAAAACCCCTAGGCAAAATGAGACCTCAAGTATCTGAGAGATGTTCTAAGTAGTATATTGAAAAGTAAAACATTGGGGTGCCTGGGTGGCTCAGTGGTTTGGGCTGCTGCCTTTGGCTCGGGTCATGATCTCAGGGTCCTGGAATCGAGCCCTGCTTCGGGCTCCCTGCTCCGCAGGAAGCCTGCTTCCCTCACTCTCTCTCTCTGCCTGCCTATCTGCGTACTTGTGATCTCTGTCTTTCAAATAAATAAATAAAATCTTTTTAAAAAAAGAAAAGAAAATAAAACATTAAAAAATAAAATTTTAATTTAAAAAAATTATGTAATTTTTTAAAAAGGTTAAAATTAGCAGAACCATTTTTCTTATAACTGGAAAATACATTGTATATATATCTATCAAAATTAACTTGTCATGGGGGTGCCTGGGTGGCTCAGTGTGTTAAAGCCTCTGCCTTCAGCTCAGGTCATGATCCCAGGATCCTTGGATCGAGTCCCACATTGGGCTCTCAGCTCAGCAGGGAGCCTGCTTCCTCCTCTCTCTCTGCCTGACTCTGCCTACTTGTGATCTCTGTCAAATAAATAAATAAAATCTTTTATAAAAAATTTAAAAAATAACTTGTCATGTCTGGAATCAGGGGCATATGGAAAAAAATAATATCTGAGGACAATACTTCTGCCATGTTTTGTGCCTTGTTAATATTTTTAAACAGTCAGGCAACTTTTAGCTTTATTGAAATACCTGCTAAGATACCAGCAGTGCCTATGACTATAAAAATTAATTGCAAATATTCAAAATGTTTACTATGGTGTCACTATTTAGGGCCACCACCAAGTATGTTTCAGAAGTAAGCATAACTGTTACTCTTCTGTAAGGCAAAAGGGCATATTTTCAGGAGTTCCATCTGCTGTACCAGGAGGTGAATCAAGTAATGATTTTTGTCTATAAAATAATTCACTTTTCAATCTAACATTCCTCATTCCACATTATAATAATAAAAATTAGGAGGAGACTAAAACAAACAAACAACTACAACTACAACAACCAGCTTTTCCTTCAGTGGAAAAGTAAATATAACCTTATGAGTAGCCTGAAATTTATTTTTAAATATTTTTAAGATAAACGTTTTTGTTAGAAAACCATATATTTTATATTACTAAGAAATAACAGGCAAAGTTTTATTAACTTCTAAAAAGTCTAGTTACTTCTATTTATCTATTAACTCATCTCTTTATGAAGTAGAACATGATCACACCTATTGCATCTACCCAAGTTTGTATGCTTTGGTTATTTTATGTTTGCTATTTCCTTGCTTAATTTCTACAATATTTGATACATAATAGTATCTTTAAGTCCATCTATAGTTTCACAGAATTTGTTTGAACTTCATAAAAATGTACCATACTTTTTGCACTGCCCTTGTTTTACTTCTCAATTAACTTTCCAAGATTTATTCACTTTAGAGTGTGTAGCTATCATTTATTTTTATTCCTCCATAATGCTATGTTTACAAATTTGTATTTATCTGTACTTTTAAAAATATCTTAATTATACACCATTTCTCATCTCACGTAACACTCATGTTACTTCTACACTTATCAGATATTATGTAAGTGAAAATCACAACTCAGCAACAATATAGCACCATTTTTCAAAATTAAATGGCTTACCAGAATTCTTTAATTCTATCCTTTATTTGTATTAGATGACCCTTTATTCTGGTATTTGGCATTGTTCATATGGAGGAAAGCTTATAAGTTGATATTCCATAAATAGAAGGATTTATTATGATTAATTATTTTCATTTAGAATGCATAGAATATGGTTGATTTAATATTTCCTTCTTACTCTCTGCCTGGAACATAGTGCTATCTATGTAATAGCCACTAAAATATTAAGTTAATCACCTAGACTTTAAACTGCATATTAATAGGAATAACATACAGAAATCTTCCTAGATTGGGACACCTGGATGGCTCAGTCAGTTAAACGCCTGAGCCTTTAGCTCAGGTCATGATCTTAGGGTCCTGGGACTGAGTTCTGTAACAGATTCCCTGCTTAGCCAGGAGTTTGCTTCTCCCTCACCCCGCTGCTCCCCCTGCTTGTGTTCTCTCTCACTCTCTCTCTTACCAATAAATAAAATTAAAAAAATAAATTCTTCTCAGATAGCTAATATAGAATATCATCTTTGTATTCATCAAAGGGAAAGTGCCATATAATAATGAATTCAGACTAGTTCCAATTCATTTTTTAACCAGTAAGAAAGTACTGGAAACAAGCCAAAAATGTCTTCAATGAATCAAAGAAATTGATTTTCAATATCTTAATGTTTCTAAAATAAATTGCAAGATTTTTATACTAGATATCAGTGTAAATATTCATTATACAAGGATATTCTAAAAATAAATGTGAGAAAACTACTTGACATATATGATGACAAAAACGAGTTTGACAAAAGTCAGTTTGGGTAAAACTTACAACACCTACCACCTGAAACTCTAGTTCTATAATTTAATTATTTTAATTTACAAAAATACAAAAATAATATATCAGAGTAAGTCTATTGATAGTTTGAAGGTATGCTCTGGTTGTGCACTGTTTACTATTGAAAGGGGAATCAAATATGTGATGCTTATGGTGTGACTATATTAAAATTCAACAAGTTCAGAAGCATACGAGGAATAGAATAAAGACAAAAGATGACCTTTACTTATCCTAAAGATAGAAAATGGTATATATGTCCTAGTTGGGGAGAAAATCCAGTCAGTAGATAGAGGATGTGGTAGTAGAAAAAAAAAGACACAACGTTTTGGTTGAACGTTTATCACTATATTTAACAAAGTGAAATTGTGTGTTAATAGCCTTGAATAAAATCCAAAAAATATTTTCAATTCATTGAAGATTATTTAGGAAAAACTTGAAAAATACAACTTGATAAGGATTCCAATAAAAGATTCATAAGCAATACAAGTTTCAGAAATTTTAGTATATTTTCCCTAAAAAGCCATTTGATTTAAATTAAAAAGAATTCTATTTACCTGCCACTTAAATAAGAGGAAATTATTTGGTTTTGTAATAAGTCAATAAAATAAATTAACATATCTTTAGAAAACAGATATGCACACTAAGTTAAAAATAATAGTGCTTAAGCTGTTCAGCAAACATTTGTAAAATTCCTTGCCATCAGCTAGCTCTGGAGTTCTGCTAGGTGAGTAAGGCCATGTATGTTACTGCTCAGAGTACTGACGCAAAGCAATTGTCCCCTTCACATTTTTTTTTTGCTGTTGATAGGTCATGCTATGTTGTTTAGAGATACATAGATGGCCCTACATGAAGGCCTTTTTTTGTGTTTATAGGGGTGACTGTGATTTAACTTTCAAATCAGATGGCTCCTGATTTACAATGATTCAACTTAAGATATATTTGGCAATGATGTGAAAGTGAAAGTGATTCAGTAGAAACTGTACTTTGAATTTTGAATTTGGGTCTTTATAAAAAGGGCCAGTGACATGTGGTATGGTGCCGTCTTGTGATGCTGGGCAGGGGCAGTGAGCCACAGCTCCCAGTCAGCTAGAAGATTACAGGGGTGAACACCTGATATTCTTACAACCATTCTATATATAACCATTCTTCTTTTTTTTAGTGTAATATTTAATAAATTGCATGTGATATTTGATACTTTGTTATAAAATAGGCTTTGCTTAAGATTATTTTGCCCAAATGCAGGCAAATGTAAGTGTTCTGAGTATGTTTAAATAAGCTTAAGGTAAGCTATGATATTTGATAGTTTAGGGGTATTAAATGCATTTTCAATTTTGTATGTGTTTCTGTGTACATAGCCCCGTTGTAAGCTGAGGAACATCTCTATATGTATATGTAGCCTTGGTATGGCTTACATATTATTGGCATGAAACATCTAGAACAGTACGTGTGCCATATAATTGTCTACAACATCAAACAAGTTTCTTGAAAACTTGTGCCAAAGGGGTTATGTCTTTAAGGATTCTTATTTCAGAAGGGTTCTCTAAAACGTAAGATTTTTCAGAAGTTAAGTGAAAATCTGACCAAACTAAACATTTTTCCATTTTCCCTAGTGAGCAAAGATAGCTAAAATCTATCTGCCATTTTCAACACTGTACTCAATGATTGTAATTCTAATTTAAGAACATATTATTTATATCAAAACCACATGTTGGCCTAATCTTCTACAATATTCGTAAATCT
The DNA here is from genome assembly GCF_030435805.1 of Mustela lutreola. Lineage (NCBI taxonomy): Eukaryota > Metazoa > Chordata > Mammalia > Carnivora > Mustelidae > Mustela > Mustela lutreola. The sequence continues at coordinate 60,798,773 of NC_081305.1, read as the reverse complement.
CACTCAGAGCCTTGGACACTTTTATTTGTTGAGTCTATATGGTACTACGGACATTCATCTTTTTTGACCTCATAGCTTCATGTATGTCTATACTTTTGAAAATACATGCATCATAGTTCCATTGTAAAATGTCTGGGTTTAAAATGAGCTATGCTATCAAAATGGTAATAAGAACATACAAATGGCCTGATGTAATGAACTGGACCAGATTGCCAGATATCACATTTCATACCAGAAAGATTCAGTGGTAAGTTTTAAAATGGCCAGCTAACTTCAACTGAATTATAACTCATTTAACTTCTTTCTTTGTGTCCAATATTATACATTAGTCAGTATTATAGTAAATAAGTACTTTGGACAGAAGTAAATATGCTGTAATAAAAAATGTTTTTCTTCTTTCTTTTAGTCCTTTTTACTTGTAAGACTAGCCACAAATACCATGCCTCCCCCCAAATAATTTGCAATCCAAATTTATCTCTAAATGAATTTATTGCACAGAAAAATATATATATATATACACTTACAGTAGACATGTTCAAAAATAATTACATAACAGCAGGGCCCTAAATGTAAGCAGTATAGTTGTTTTGTTTTGTTTTGTTTTTTTCTTTAAAAAAAAAAGAGGTTATGTGAAATATTGGAATTTTATTTCGAGGCCTAGTATTTCAAGACAGTTAACCATACTTATGGTGTCAACAGCCTCTTGTTGGCAGTATGATTTTATTGGCTCCATGGAATAACATCAAGGATTTACTATTGCTTCTTTCTTTTATGACACACACAGAAAAAAAAATTGACACATTTGCTCAAGACCATCCAGAATCATTTTAACCTATCAAAATTGATGGGAGGCCTTCACTGCCAAAGTCACTGCTGGGTTTTCACAATTCATTGCAGACAATCTGCTACTCCCATTATGATAAAGGAGAGAAGAGTCATAATCAGGGAAGAAAGCTGGATTAATACTTGTAATTATCATTGAATTATTTAGCCTGCTATAGGATTATTATTATTAGTGTCATTTGAAAATTTTCTCTCATTTTATTAAACACAACTGTGAGTAATTACCCTACCTAATATTTCTCTGTATTGGCTGACTAGCTAGCAAACATTGATGAAAATATCCATTAGCCACACATATAAAATGCTGCATTATGATGCTGTTGAATCAGAACATACCACTACCTGATCCTGTAGCTCTTTGAGGATTTGCAAATCAATTAATTTTATGTTTATTGGATTCTTCCCATACAATTAGAAAATTTATAAGAGTCCATGAACATTATTAGTTTTACCATTTTAAACCAGCAATCACACTTTGATTTTTACAACAAAAGCAGAAATATAAACACACACATTTGGATCAGTTTTCTGTTAGTCTGTCTGGACTTCAAAATCCTATTCCTCAAGATAATGCACACCAAAGTTCTGGATTAAACAAGAAATTAGATGGCACCTGAACACTTGGTTTAATATTCTCCAAAGGACTATGCAACCTATTTCTTATATTATGACATTGTTTTACAAAGATCCACACTTTTATAATGTTAGTATTTCTAATAATCAATAAAGTCAATTAATCATGATTAAAAATCAAACATAAAAATTTCTACTTTTTGCTTTTGCCCCCTCCATTTAGAACTTATTTATAGCCTGATAATTCAAAGTTCCCTATGTTTATGAAAATCTGGACAGAAAAAGCTCTAAGATCCCATTCAGAACTTGATATTAATCTAAGTCTTTTGGCTCCATTTATCCTGAGAGCAAAGAGTAGGACAAAGGATTTGAGTACTGTTAGTTTATCTGGGAGATTATCCAAGGTAGAAAAGAATGGGAAAGTGAGACAGTGAAGAAGCAACTTTGTCAAAGAGGTACATTGTTGATATAATTGTTATGGATAGAAAATGAAGGCTTGCTTTTACTGAAAGGTTGTGAGAAACTTCTTTAAGTTGTCCTCATGAAGACCAGAAAACTGACAATTTTATCTATGGTTCTTATTTCCACTTCAATGAGAGCTGTCCTCAGAGGACAATAACTCTCCTACACTTTTGGGTTGTGTTGGAGACATTCTAAAATGAGAGAGAGAACATGAGATGCTATCAGTGTTAAGTAACTGCAATTTCCCATGGAACTATCCACCACAGGTTTGGCTATAATCACGTGTTGGGCCTTGATATCAGAGGGATTTGAGGCAGTATCATTTTAGGTTAATCATTATATCTGAAATTTCGAAAAACTTCAACTGATGAAACTTTGATTATAAATCTATAAATATAACAATAAATCTACAGTATTCAAATTATTTTCATAGAAATACACAGACAAAGCATCAATTGATTAATATTTAAATGTTACAAAATACTGAACTGAAAGAATTTGGTGATATAACAACGTGTAAGAAGTAGAACTTAGGTTTAGGTTAGAACTCAGGATGCATTTGAGACTCAGTTAAGAAATTGAATGGAGGGACGCCTGGGTGGCTCAGTGGGTTAAGCCACTGTCTTCGGCTCAAGTCATGATCCCACGGTCCTGGGACCGAGCCCCAAATCCGGCTCTCTGCTCAGCAGGGAGCCTGCTTCCTCCTCTCTCTGCCTGCCTCTCTGCCTGCTTGTCATCTCTCTCTGTCAAATAAATAAATAAAATCTTAAAAAAAAGAAATTGAATGGATGTCTGACTATCTTATAGGTTTGCTAAAAATCAGTGACTTTGTGTTCACGTGTGCCTATGCAGGAATTTTTAACTTTCTCTAAGAAGTTATTAGATTTGATTATATAATGTCAGTAAAGGATGGGGAAAAGCAAAGTACAAACCCCATAAAGACAAAGACACTGAGTATGAGAAAAGTGTAATAGATAAGAAGAATCAATGCATTTGAGGAAAATGGGAATTGAAATACACAATGATTGTTGATTTTTTTCGATGGAGAAAACAAAACTAGCTTGCAAGAAGGAAATAACAGAAGACATGTTGTGATGTGAGACAGAATCCTGGAAAAGGCAGTAAATAAAGGAGTAGGGAGAGCATATCAGGTAATTTGGATAGGTAGTAGTTAGGAGATAATTGCTTGATAAATTTTATATGGCCCACTTAAATGCACAGATTTCTCTTCTTTAATTTATATGGAGAACAGGGTGTCCTTTCTCTTCCCTTTCAGAGCACCAGAGGTGTACTCTTTCAGACTGAAAACCTGAAAAGCTCAGGACTCAGTTGCTTAAGCATAGCTGAGAGGACATATTTCAATTAAGATTTACATTTTGCTGTATGTAGTAGACTGTCCAAAGCGTTTTAACCATATTTTTTCATTTAACAAGAAGACTACAGAGAGTGTTTTCTGGTGTTTGTTCAGAGTGTCCATCCCTCTGAACAGATTTTTCTCTCAAAGTCCGGGGCAAGAAATCAATTGTTGCATATGTATTCACTAAAAAAGCAGCTGGAAGATGCTGAGCACTGTGGCCCATGAGATCAAGGCACCAGCACACACTTGTGAGTGGTGAGCTCCCCAGGCTGGAGGAAAATTCTAGAATAAAGTGCTCATTAGAGAGCCATACCTTTTCTCCTGTTTCCTTACCTTTCTGCACTACCCTCTTGTATCCACAGCATTGGAAATGCTTTTAGCAACACACCACACTGAATCACCACAAATTATGTGATTCTCTTGGTGGAAAACCAAACACTGTGTAAAAACTGTGGTTTTCAGGTTCATGCTTCTGGATGGAAAATAATTCAGAATAAGCTGGTAGGAGTAGCCAAGAGAGATTTAATCTTCTGTTTGGAAAAGGGCTTCTATATAAGTGAGTAGAGGAACCTTTAAGAATTATTCATGTTTAGGGGCACCTGGTGGCTCAGCGGGTTAAGCCTCTGCCTTTAGCTCAGGTCATGATCTCAGGGTCCTGGGATCGAGTCCCGCATCAGGCTCTCTGCTTGTCAGGGAGCCTGCTTCCTCCTCTCTCTGCCTTCCTCTCTGCCTACTTCTGATCTGTCTCTGTCAAAGGAATAAATAAAATCTTAAAATAAAAAGAATTATTCATGTTTAGGGGCACCTGGGTGGCTCAGCGGGTTAAGCCTCTGCCTTTAGCTCAGGTCATGATCTCAGGGTCCTGGGATCGAGCCTCGCATCAGTCTCTCTGCTCAGCCGAGAGCCTGCATCTCTCTCTCTCTTTCTGCCTGCCTCTCTGCCTGCTTGTGATCTCTCTCTGTGTCATATAAATAAATACAATCTTTAAAAAAAAAATGCAACCAAAAAAACATTTACAGTTTTGGACAGCAGTTTCCCTTATGTTTGGATAAGGATGCAAATTCAACTTCATAATAAATTACACTGCATCATAAAGATTAAATGCACTCAGGGATTGCAATCTCTCCTCCCTCCACCCTATCGTACACACAGCTGCCCGACTAATCTTCCAAAAACACAAATTTTCATGTGCTGCTTTTCAAAACTAGCTTCCTGTCTTCCTGTTGCCTGAAAAAATAGTCTCAAATGCTTTTGTCTGGCATTCAGGGCTCTCTAGGATGGGCACTCTGGCCAACACATCACTGCTCGTTTGTTCCACCACACACAAGTGGATCTCGGGCTAGTTATTCAGAGACCCACCTCCTCACCGACCCAGCAAAGGTCTCGTGCATCTACTAAACTCACGGCTCACTCAGTGATGTTCTCAAAGGCCTTTAGTGGGTGACATGCCACTGCTAGAGTCAGGAGCCAGTGTGAAGTTGCCGCTGCCTAAGTGCATGGACTGAAAGCGGGAACGTTGATTCTCCAGGAGAAAACTGGGGCATTGTTATGAGAAGGCAGATGGCAAAACCACCCAGGTCCCCTATGACTGCTTTAACACACTCTGGACAAAATTTAAGGAGACAAGTGAACGTATTAACTCCCACTTAGGCTGTAGAAGGCAAATGCAATGGAGGGAAGGCGTTATCTTCTTCTGGAACAAACCACTTAGCTCCAGCTACTTTTATAAATAGATCAGACCCTGTCCAGGAGCCCACTTAGCTGGGTTCATTTGTATACAATGTCCATACCCTCAGGAATATTAACATTTTATCTCAGATTGCATTAATTTAAATAAAACTTAACCAAAATGGTGTGAAATGAACAAAAACACCATATTCTGTGATGAATCAAATGAAATACATTTTCAGTTGCTGTTTTCCACATTTAAAGATAAAATTTCTGATAACTCATTATTTGTGAAAAGACACAAGACCAACAGTTTGTGTGTATGTGTGTTTTGGTTTTTGGTTTTTGGTTTTTTTCTTCCCCTTAAGGCTATAGCCATATTGTCACTAATAAAGATCTCAAATTTGCCTGGAAGCTTTCATGGCAAATTGTCAGTCTGAGGGTAGTCACCATCCAGCCAAATGGCTTTATACATCATCAATGCCTTTCTTCCACACACATTCTCTTCCTGGTTTAAACATTAGTTACCCTGGTTCTACACTGACACAGTATTTGCATCTCTCTCCTGTCTATAACTCCTAAAAGTTGGGGACCTCTCACTTTGGTTTCCCCAGAGCATGACATTTTATTTGGTGCTTGGGGGGCAATGGGCAGTTCAAGAAGTATGTTAATACTATCACTCAATGTATTGATCCATTCTATGCACCAACAGTGTAGTAAATATCGTTCATTTCTTGTAACAAAGGCAGTAGGAACTTCTCCCAAGGGACGGAATTCCAAGGACAGAATGAAGGCAGGAAGGGAGCTGGTCTATTTGGACCTACTTTGTGAGAGACACTGGTTTAGGTATTTTTATGTATACATTATACCACTGAACTGTCACAATCCTGCAAATTCTTACATGCTTGGGTTTCTATGTAGCAAGTTTAACAAGCCACCCAAATTCACAGTGACAGGCCCGTGAGTCAAATCCAGCATGCTTGACTCCATGATTGTCAAGTCCACTAGCCCCATATATCATGAATCTGAGATTCATGAGTGTGTAGGTGCTATCAGGAAATGTCAAAAATGCCCATTTCAGGGACACATGGATGGCTCAGTTGGTTAATTGTCTACCTCCAGCTCAGGTCATAATCCCAGCATCCTGGGTTCGAGTCCCCCATCAGGCTTCTTGCTTACCAGGAGCCGGCTTCCCACTCTGCCTGCCTCTCCCTCTACTTGTGCTATCTCTCTGACAAATGAATAAATAAAATCTTTTGTAAAAATCTTGTTGAAAAGGCCCATTTTAAAAAATGTTTTAAAACATTGTTTGGACAGCAATAGAAGCGAAAGCAGAATGACATAATGTAACGACAGTTTATGTGGGAGCCCTTTGGGTACTCTGGTGGATGAATGATTTTAAATTAGTTTTTCGTGGACATGGGGAGTTAGAGAGGAGAAGGGAGGTGGGAGAAATTGGAAGGGGAGCAGAACCATGAGAGACTATGGACTCTGAAAAGTAATCTGAGGGTTTTGAAGGGGCGGGGGGTTGGGAGGTTGGGGTACCAGGTGGTGGGTATTATAGAGGGCACTGCTTGCATGGAGCACTGGGTGCGGTTCAAAAAGAATGAATACGGTTATGCTGAAAATAAATAAAAAATAAATTTAAAAAATTAGTTTTTTGTAAACTGCCAAAAAGAAAAGCACTCCCATTTATAGCGTACACTTTATGGTTCACAAAGCACGTGCCAACAATAAAAATAATGATGGGTTACCATTACAATTCATAGAAAAGGAGGTACAGGGAAATTGAATGAAAGGAAATAATAAAGTAGGTTCATAAGTCCATCTTCCTTGTAAAAAAATTAACCTGAAAGTGCGTTTCTGCCACCTCTCTCCTGTTTGATATGATAAAGAATGACCACGATACATGAATTATAGTTCGGGGTTTTGAAAAGCATAATAGCTTTATACCAACACTTGAGCTTTTATTTATTTATTTTTTGCTAACAAGATAGCTCGATTTGATATGCGGTTCCTGACAAACAATCTTAGAAGTAATTCCATCTTCATGAGAAGTCAGAAAGAACCACAAACCAAACCTCAAAATAGATTCAAAGAGAAAATACTCTTAAAAACATTTCCCATCCGGGGCGCCTGGGTGGTTCAGTGGGTTAAAGCCTCTGCTTTCGGCTCAGGTCATGATCCCAGGGTCCTGGGATCGAGCCCCACATCGGGCTCTCTGCTCAGCAGGGAGCCTGCTTCCACTTCTCTCTCTGCCTGCCTCTCTGCCTTCTTGTGATCTCTGTCTGTCAAATAAATAAATAAAATATTTTTTTAAAAAATTTCCCTTCCTGGGGCACCCGAGTGGCTCAGTGAGTTAAAGCCTCTGCGTTTGGCTCAGGTCATGATCCTAGGGTCCTGGGATTGAGCCCCATGTCTGGCTCTCTGCTCAGCGGGGAGCCTGCTTCCACTTCTCTCTCTGCCTGCTCTCTGCCTACTGGTGATCTATGTCTGTCAAATAAATAATTAAAATCTTTAAAAAAAAATTTCCCTTCCTATCAGAAGCAGACCAAACCACTAACAAATTCCCCAGAAAGCTTCATCTAAAAGGTTGTACTTTCTTCAGACACCCAGCAGGACCTTCTTCTCTGGGCCTGGTATTTCTTCAATGGCCTATTCCAGAGAATAAGACACTAAACTACTGAGCGCCAAGGGCCTCAGAACCACGAAAGAGATCATGAGGGGCACAAAGCACGCCTCTGGTCACCAAGGGGGTATGTAAACGTTTGCTGCTTTTCTGCATTTTTCAAAGCTGAGTTTTTAGCTGGAGGCCACTCCTTTAGGATAAATTGCTGATACCGTATAGTAAAAGCCATTATATGATCTTTTACAGACCATTTCTTATCTTTGCATTCTCATGTACCAAGACAGACACGGATTATTTAAAACCCTGAAGAGAGTGCTATTGCATGTAAATTGCCTGTAACCTTCGTGCAATAGATTTATGATTGATGATAGATTTAGTTAAAATATAACTGTTTTAAATATTTATTCTCAGTAAACGATTTCAACCTATGTTCATTTAAGTAAGTTGGTGCATAATCCCTTTTCTATTAAACCATAGTGCAAGGACCAATGCCACACTTCCGCGAGAACCCCAAGCTCTTTTTCTGGAATGGCCATATGCGTATGTATCAGGCGTCCTCTTTTCACTCCCTTTGTGGAGCACCTACCATGGAGGTCATGTAATAACCAATAACCAAAAAACAAAAAACCCAAACATCCAGGTCGAAGTGATTCGCGCGTGCCATCAAGCAATGGCGGACCCTGCCTGGAGACTAGGAGACTGCTCAAACAGATCGCAGGCAGGCATCTCAGCACAGGCCTGTGCTGGGGAAGCTGGTTCCCGGCTTTGGGCACAATCAGGAAGCCAGCGAAGTGACCGGAGAGTGCAGCCGGGGTTTAGGGCTGATGATCTTTTTGCAGCCAGGCATCCCGCAGACACCTGCTCGGGGAGCCAGGCTAGGAGGCTGCTGAGCGCCGCTGCTGGCCACACTCGAAGGCCCCCAGGGCTTCACCCCGTGCCCAGGGCCGGGCCTCCGCCTCAGGAAGGAGGGGGGCGGGGGCGGGGGCGGCCCGGAGAAGGGGCTTTGCTAATTCCGGAAGCGGGAAGTGAGCCTGAGGAGGACGCGGAAGAGAGTCTGAGAGGAGGTGGAGGGGAGGCGGAGGAGGGGCGCGCTGCGCCCCGGTGCTGTGCTGCGGCCCATTCGGGACTGCAGGGCCCCCCCCCGGACTCGCCGCCCCTGCACTCCCGCACTCAGCCCAGCCCCTGAGGCCGTGCTGTCCTGCTCCCGCGGCCCGCTGCCCCGCCCCGCCCCATGGCTTCTCTGGACTACCCTCTGCGAGCAGGTAAAGTGACACCGCGCCGCGCCCTCACCTGGAGCAGAAAGCGCGCCCCGCGCCGCACTGGGGCCCCCATGGGGTCGGGCAGGGGACGGAGCCACGCGAGGTGCCCCCCGCCAGCGAGCGCAATAGCCCCCATCCTTTGGCACCCCCACACGCGGGTGCCGAGGACCCCCTTCCCTCATCCCCTGGCGTGGCCCCGCCACTTTTGTTCTGGACTTGCAATCCCAGGTGGAAACTAGTCCCTCAGACCTCCCTGGCAGCAAGGAGCACAGGGAGGGATTCTCGGTTTTTCCACCCTGGCTCTTCCTCTCTCCACATTCACATGCCTTCTGGCGTCCCTTTCCTCTCCTCATTGTCACTTTTATTAAATGGGTTTGTTCTGCATGTTGACCCGCAGAGCGGTTTCATGAATGAATATACAGGAAACTGAGTCAGAGCCCACCTGTGAGAGCCCACCTGTGGAGGCCTTTCATTAGAATGGTCTCTGGTTCTAGCCTCAGTTCAGAATACTGCGTGTACCTGAGGACCGAGTCCAGATGTTTCTTTCATCTCTGACTTTAATTTGAAATCCTAATGTCACTATGACCTGGGAAGCCGAGGTCCACAGCATCTTCATCTGAAATTCCACTAGAGCTCCCATTTACCTAGTGCCCAGCCTGAGTCTGTTTTCCACTACTGTCAGGGTTCTAGAAGTTCATGCACTGCCCACCACTGACAGTAGGGGCATCTCTCTGTCCAGATTTTCCCTTTACATAAGGAGGTCAGTTACAGGAGATTAGGGCCCACTCTAACGACCTCACTGTAATGTGATTGCATCTCTAAGGACTCTAGTTCCAAATAAGGTCAAGTTCTGTGGTACCATAGATAAGGACAGCAGCAAGGTTTCTGGGGGAAATGCAGGTCAGCTCTTAACAGTCCACTCTCTGGCTCACCAAATTCGTGTCCTTCCCGTGTGCAAAATACCTTCACCCAATGCCCTCCAAAGCACTAATCATCCCAGAATCAACTCAAAATCTGAAATCTCATCTGTCCGCCTCCACTCAAAGACCCAGATCTCACCCAGACCATGGGACCTGAGGACTGCATCCAGAAGCCACCATCTCCTGGTAAAGCTGCCCATCAGGTCCTGACATCACCCTCATTCGTCACAGCAGCCAAGGGCCTACAGTTCCAGAGACAGTTTCTCAGAGGAAGTTTGAAGACCACCTCAGAGGACGTTCTTTGGGAGTGAATGAAGAGGGAAGGGGGTCGGAGCCTCCTGCCATTCCCAGGGCACCCAGAACCCAGAGAGTGAGGCCTTGGGTGCTTTCTAGTGACAGATTCAAGGCAATTCTTCGACTTTGGGACTTCAGAGTTAACTTAGTTTTCATTTGTGATTATTATTTTTGTGTGGGGGCCATAGCTTTTCTTTTGACCTATGGCTGTTTTCACTCCCCGTTCTGAAGAAGCCCCTAAATCCTAAACCTGTAGAGGACTCCAAAAGCTCTCAGAGCAGCAGTACTGGGGGACAGGGTGGACACATGGTTTGGTTTCTCCTCTGGCCTGATTCTGCGGCAGCCCCGCTCTGTCCTCCTCAGACTTCAGAGCAATAGCTGAATAAGTGGAGAAAGGACCAGGGGGTCAGGAAGGTGGGCACCGAAGAGTGACTTCTCTGGAGGGTGGCTGAGCTAGCAAGTGAGCGTGTTAGTCCAGCTCTGCCTGCAGTCTGGATGGAGCTGAACAGGGGCCAGGGAAGGGGAGGAGGAGCAGAGAGCGGGGACAAAGGGACCAAAGAGGAGATTCAGACGAAGGGAAGTAATTGAGAGGAGAGAAGAAACTCTAGAAGACAGGCATGTAAGAAAGGAAAAGGGATGAAGTGGGCATCGGGAAAGGGGCGAGGGGAAGGGAAGAGGGAGGGAGGGAGGAAAGGGGAAAGGAAGAAGGGAGGAGTCAGCACGCCAGGGCTCCCCCTGCATCTGAACAAGAGGTGGCTGGTCTGGCTTGTCAAACAGGGTGCTCACTCTTTGGTCCCAGTTTCTGCTCCCAGTGCTACTGGGCTTTTCAAGGAAGGCAGGCTGTCCCCTGGGATCCACTGGAGCCCACTGGAGCCCACTGGAGCCCACAGGAGGGTGGGAGAGGTAAGATGCCACGGTGTCCTGTCCTGAGCTGCTACCAGCTGCTAGCCTCACCACATGGTGCAAGATGGACCCCAGAACAAAGGAAGGACACAGGCCCGCATGTCTGCCGGTGGCCCTGGGCACTTAGCTCATCACAGTGAACCACACCGCCTCCTCAACCCAGGCTTTCAAAGCCTGCTTCTTCGTTCCTGGCTTTCATGTCTGTACCAACATGAGCCAGATATAACTCATCTCTGACAGACAATTCTGACTCACCCCGTGTCAGATTTTTATTAGTGGCTGTGATAGAGTAAGATAGCAATGCTCCAACAAACGGAATATTTCCTCCCACGTGACCTCAACAGTCTTATACATTTTCTTAGCGAAAAAATCTTGTCTCCTTCCATTAAGCTCATAACGTGGTTTAATGTATACATGTGCCTTCATTAGATGCGAAGCGATACAGAGGTCCTTTTTTTTTTTTTTAATTTTACAAGGTAAAGTCAGTGAACACATCTAACTTGACGAATACGTCTCTAAAATGTCAATCCAGGCAAAGCTTTTTCTGCCTACAGTTTGGAGCCTACATGGTGACATTTTTAAAACGCTTTCAGTCCCTCAGTGAGGCTCTTAGAAGCTAGCCAGGGCTTACTACATGCCAGGCACCATGTCAGGTGTTGGAGCTAAATGGACAGAGAGCTTGGAGGCAGGCTGGGGAGGGACATCCGTGACACAACCACAGCTAGAAATGAAGTCCAGAGCTAGAAAAGAGAGAGCAGGCTGCATGGAGAGTGTGTACCATGGGGCTTGTGAGCTCACGAATAAGTGGGAGTAACTGGAGTGGGGAGATGGGGGAGAGGAAGAGGGTCTTCCCATCAATGGGAATCACCTGTGCTTGGAGGCAGGCACCATGAGGGGTCTCCACAGGAAGAGGGAGGCAGCATGGTTGAAGGGCAGAAAGACAGGGCAGAACAGGCATCAGTCAGTTGGAAGGGTAGGAAGAGATGGATGGGAGGATTATGGATGCCTTTGGAGGACTGAGAATTTGTTAAAAGATCAGTGCAGATTTCTATGGAGACAAAGGCCAGGAACTGATAGGTCTTTGAAAGGTCACTCTGGCTGCCTTTTGGCCAAGGGTTTGGTAAAAGGCACCTGCAGGTGTGAACACACCAGGTGGGAGGTGAGTGCAGGAAATCAGGTGAGGGAGCATGGGAACTTGGTCCGGGGGTATATAAGGGAAAATAGCCTTTAATGAGTTCCACAAATTGGCACCAGCTCTAGCTTCATTACAGCGCTGGAAGGGGTAGGTGGGTGTGACCTGGAGGTTACAGAGATTACATGAGAAAGGGAAGTCTTTTTAGATCTTTTTTCCAACTAGAGGAACTCTCACCTTATTGATAGAATTCCAGAGTGGGAACGGATGGATATGAGGACATCTTTGAAATGTCTGAATATGTTCTTCGACATCTTTGCAAGTGACGGGGAGACCTTGACCTTAGGAGGCCTCGGCCTTCTTTGTAGCCAAAAGGATTTCACCTACAGATTTGGGTTCTCCCTTTTAAAGTCAAGAAGACAGACCTTCCAAAGGACACCTCCTATCATTTTACCCTCTCATCATACCTCACAAGCTGGGATCTCCAAGACCCTCTGTTGCAGGTTGTGAGGATCCACTTTGGCCAGGCTGGTCTTGCCAAGAACGCCACCACAGCAAATTTAGAGCCTGTAGTGCTATTAATAACATCATCTAAGACTGTCTTTGCTGCCCTCATGGCCTCTTCCCACCATGACTCACTGAAGCTTTTTACACGTTGTATCCATTAAGCTATAGTTCCCAAAGCTCATCTTCTCTAGTGCCATTAATTTTTAGGGGACCAGGCAAACCTTAAACTTGTCCCCCTTAATTGGATCCCTGTGCCCCCACAATCTCTTTGAATGACTTTCACCATGATACTTGAATGAGCTCTGAGACCACTGCTGGTACCTAACACTTCTTGGCACCTTGTCTGTTAGGTTCTTGGAAGAGGAGGTGGCTATGGAGGTGAGTGGGGATGGGAGTGGGAGGATTTCTCCCTTCACTTCCTTTTTTGTTTTTTCAAATAATGGGTTTTGAGGGGGAGGGAAAGGTTAACCAGACAATTTATTTTCCATCTCCCATTGATAAAATGTTTACCACTCCCCATTGGAAGAATTTAGATCTTTCTTTAGAATCTCCAGGAAAATCTCCCAAACCCAGCCCACCACCATGTGGATTCAGCCATCTTCTGATTCACCTCCAGATTGTCTCCTCCTAACTGCTCAAGCCACAGGTTAAGGGCAAAATGTTCAATGCCCAAGCAATTAAGTGGGGAACACGTTTATCTAAGCAATTGCATGCAGCTCTGTATCTGCATACAGGGGGTCTCTCCCAAGCCTTTCCAACCTCAGCAAAACAAGAAAAAGCCCCAGCGACCTGGGGGTATATATCATTCATTCATTCCTGTGTTCAACACTCATGGCGGATCCCCACCGAGACAGTGGGAGAGCAAGGACGGGAGAAATCCTGGAAGGTGAAGTCTGAGGAGGATTTCAAATTCAAGTCAGAGATGAAAGAAACATCTGGACTCAGTCCTCAGGTACACGCAGTATTCTGAACTGAGGCTAGAACCAGAGACCATTCTAATGAAAGGCCTCCACAAGTTGGCTCTTACAGGTGGGCTCTGACTCAGTTTCCTGTATATTCATTCATGAAATCGCTCTGCGGGTCAACACGCAGAACAAACCCATTTAATAAAAGTGACAATGAGGAGAGGAAAGGGACGCCAGAAGGCATGTGAATGTGGAGAGAGGAAGAGCCAGGGTGGAAAAACCGAGAATCCCTCCCTGTGCTCCTTGCTGCCAGGGAGGTCTGAGGGACTAGTTTCCACCTGGGATCCCAAGTCCAGAACAAAAGCGGCGGGGCCATGGCAGGAGACGAGGGAAGGGGGATTTTGGCAGGCGCGCATGGGGGTGCAGAACGATGGGGGCTAGCGCGCCCGCTGGCGGGGGGCACTTCGGGCGGCGCCATCCCCAGCCCGACCCCAGGCGGACCCGGGTGCGGCGCGGCGTCCGGGGTGGTCCCGGTGCCCCGGGGGTCGCGGGAGGCTGGGTCCCCACACCCCCGCGAGCTCGGGGCCCGCGCTTTCTGCTCCAGGTGAGGGCGTGGCGCAGTTTCAATTTACCTGTGCGCAGAGGGTTGTCTGGAGAAGCCATGGGGCTGGGAGGGGCAGCGCGGCCTCTGGGGCTGGGCTGGAGCGGAGGAGCACATGGGCAGCGAGTCCTGTGGATCCTGCAGTCCCAACTGGGCCGCAGCACAGCACTGCGGCGCTGCACGCCCCTCCTCCACCAGCCCCTCCACCTCCTCTCAGACTCTCCGCCGGTCCTCCGCGAGCTCACTTCCCGCTTCCGGAATTAGCAAAGCCCCTTCTTCGGGCCGCCCCCCCCACCCCCTCCTTCCTGAGGCGGAGGCCCGGGCCTGGGCACCAAGTGAAGCCCTGGGGGCCTGCGAGTGTGGCCAGCGCCGGCGCTCAGCGGCCTCCTAGCCTGGCTCCCCCAGCGGGTATCCGCGGGCAGCCTGGCTGCGAAAAGATCATCAGCCCTAAACCCCGGCTGCTCTCTCGGGTCACTTCGCTGTCTTCCTGATTGCGCCCGAAGCGGGGAACCAGTTTCCCCAGCACAGGCCTGGGCTGAGATGCCTGCCTGCTATTTGAGCAGTTGCCTGGTCTCCAGGCAGGGTCTGCCTTTGCATGATGGCAGGCGCGAATAACTTCGACCTGGATGTTAGGGTTTTTGTCTGTTTTTTGGTCATTGGTTATTATATGACCTCCATGGTAGGTGCTCCACAAAGGGAGTGAAAAGAGGATGCCTGAGACATACACATATGGCCATTCTAGAAAAAGAGCTAACTAGAAAAGCAGCAAACGTTTACATACCCCCTTGGTGACCAGAGGCGTGCTTTGTGCCCCTCATGATCTCTTTCGTGGTTCTGAGGCCCTTGGCGCTCAGTAGTTTAGTGTCTTATTCTCTGGAATAGGCCATTGAAGAAATACCAGGCCCAGAGAAGAAGGTCCTGCTGGGTGTCTGAAGAAAGTACAACCTTTTAGATGAAGCTTTCTGGGGAATTTGTTAGTGGTTTGGTCTGCTTCTGATAGGAAGGGAAATTTTATTTTTAAAGATTTTATTTATTTATTTGATAGAGATCACAAGTAGGAAGAGAGGCAGGCAGAGAGAGAGGAAGAAACAGGCTCCCTGCTGAGGAGTGAGCCTGATGTGGGGCTCAATCCCAGGACCCTGGAATCATGACCTGAGCCGAAGGCAGAGGCTTTAACTCACTCTGCCACCCAGGTGCCCAAGGGAAATTTTTTTAAAGGTTTTATTTATTTATTTGACAGACATAGATCACAAGTAGGCATAGAGCAGGCAGAGAGAGAAGTGGAAGCAGGCTCCCTGCTGAGCAGAGAGCCAGACATGGGGCTCAATCCGAGGGCCCTATGATCATGACCTGAGCCGAACGCAAAGGCCCAGTGAGCCAAACTCACTGAGCCACTCGGGTGCCCCAGGAACGGAAATTTTTTTAAGAGTATTTTCTCTTTGAGTCTATTTTGAGGTTTGGTTTGTGGTTCTTTCTGACCTCTCATGAAGATGGAATTACTTCTGAGGTTGGTTGTCAGGAACCGCATATCAAATCGAGCTATCTTGTTAGCAATAAATAAATAAATAATAAAAGCTCAAGTGTTGGTATAAAGCTATTATGCTTTTCAAAACCCCGAACTATAATTCATGTATCATGGTCATTCTTTATCATATCAAAAGGAGAGAGGTGGCAGAAACGCACTTTCAGGTTAATTTTTTTACAAGGAAGATTGACTAATGAACCTACTTTGTTATTCCCTTTCATTCAATTTCCCTGTACCTCCTTTTCTATGCATTGTAACGGTAAACCATCATTATTTTTATTGTTGGCACGTGAGAATTAGAGATCAATGCCCAAAGTGAAAGCAGAAGGCAGGTTTATTAAAGCAACAGCACACTCTCTAAGGGAGAGCAGGTGGTATTCCATGAGGTGGAGCTGGCCCTTACTTTGTTTTGGGATTGGATATTTCTTGGTCTTTTTGAAGTGGGAGGACCCTCAACATGCAGTAGATTGATCTCTAATGGAGGCTGCTTCCAATCATTTGGGGGACTCCTACCACAGGTTGGGAAGAGGAGTTGTTGTTGTCATTTTTATTTTATTTTTTTCAGGGTTCCAGAATTCACTGTTTATGCCCCACACCCAGTGCTCCATGCAATATGTGCCCTCCATAACTCCCATTAACAGGCTTACCCAACCCTCTGCCCCTTCCCCTCAAAACTCTCAGTTTGTTTCTCAGAGTCTCTCATGGTTTGTCTCCCCCTCCAATTTCCCCCCACTCACTTCTCCTCTTGATCACCCAGTGTCTTCTGTGTTATTCTTTATGCTCCACAATTAAGTGAAACCATATGAAAATTGACAATCTCTGCTTGAATTATTTCACTCAGGATTATCTCCTCCAGTCCTGTCCATGTTGATACAAAAGTTGTGTATCCTTCCTTTCAGAAGGAAGCATAATACTCCATTATAAAAATGGATCATATCTTCTTTATCCGTTCATCCATTGAAGGTCATCTTGGTTCTTTCCAAAGTTTAATGACTGTGGCAATTGCTGCTATAAACATTAGGGTACAGATGTCCCTTCTTTTCACTGCATCTGTATCTTAGGGGTAAATACTCAGTAGTGCAATTGCAGGGTCATAGGGTAGCTCTAATTTTAATTTCTTAAGGAGTCTCCACACTGTATCCCAAAGTAGCTGCACCAACTGGCATTCTCACCAATAGTGTAAGAGGGTTCCCCATTCTCCACATCCTCTCCAACACTTGTTGTTTATTGCCTTCTTAATTTTGGCCATTCTAACTGTGTAAGGTGGTATCCCAATGTGCTTTTGATTTGAATCTCCCTGATGGCTAATGATGATGAACATTTTTTCATACATCTGTTTGCCATTTGTATGTCTTCTTTGGAGAAGTGTCTGTTCATGTCTTCTGCCCATTTTTTGACATGATTATCTGTTTTTTTGTGTGTTGAGTTTGAGGAGTTCTTTATAGATCTTGGATATCAGCCCTTTATCTGTAATGTCCTTTGTGAAAATCTCCCATTCCGTGGGTTGTCTCTTCATTTTGTTGACTGTTTCCTTTGCTGTGCAGAAACTTTTGATCTTGATGAAGTCCTAAAAGTTCATTTTTGCTTCTGTTTCCTTTGTCTTTGGGGACATGTCTTGAAAGAATTTGCTGTGGCCAGTGTCTAAGAGGTTACTGCCTATGTTCTCCTCTAGGATTTTGATAGATTCCTGCCTCACGTTGAGGTCTTTTGTCCATTTCGAATTTATCTTTATGTATGGTATAAGAGAATGGTTGAGTGTCATTCTTCCATACATAGCTGTCCAATTTTTCCAGCACCATTGATTGAAGAGGCTGTCTTTTTTCCACTGTATAATTTTCTCTGCTTTGTCAAAGATTTTTTGACCATAGAGTTGATGGTCCATATCTGGGCACTCTACTCTCTTCCACTGGTCTGCATGTCTGTTTTTATGCCAGTGTCATGCTGTCTTGGTGAACACAGCTTTGTAGTAAAGCTTGAAATTAGGCAACATGAAGCCCCCAGTTTTGCTTTTTCTTTTTCAACATTCCCTTAGCATTTCAGGGTCTCTTCTGGTTCCATACAAATTGTTTGGAATTGTTTGTTGTTGTTTGTTCCAGCTCTTTGAAAAGTTCCAGTGGAATTTTGATCAGGATAGCACTGAAAGTGTAGATGGCTCTAGGCAGTATAGACATTTTCACAATGTTTATTCTTCCAATCCATGCATGTGGAATGATCTTCATTCTTTTTGTGTCTTCTTCAGTTTCTTTCATGAGTATTCTGTAGTTCCTCAAGTACATTTACCTCTTTGGTTATGTTTATTCCAAGGTATTTTATGGTTCTTGGTGCTATAGGAAATGGAATCAATTCTCTAATTTCCCTTTCTATGGAAATCAACTGATTTCTGTACATTAATTATGTATCCTGCCACATTACTAAATTGCTGTTATGACTTCTAGTAGCTGGGGGGTGGAGTCTTTTGGGTTTTCTATATAAAGTATCATGTCATCTGCAAAGAGAGAGAGTTTGACTTATTTTTTGCCAATTTGAATACCTTTTATTTCTTTGTGTTGTCTGATTGTAGTTTCTAGGACTTTTAGTACTGTGTTGAATAACAGGGTTTAGAGTGGACATCCTTGTCGTGTTCCTGATTTCAGTTGGTAGGCTGTCAGCTTTTCCCGTTTGAGGATGATATTCACTGTGGGTTTTTCATAGATAGATTTTATGAAGTTGAGGAATGTTCCCTGTATCCCTGTACTTTGAAGTGTTTTAATCAGGAGTGGATGCTGTATCTTGCCAAATGCTTTTTCTGCATCAATTGAGAGGACCATGTGGTTATTCTCTCTTCTTTTATTGATTTGTTCTATCACATTTACTGATTTGTGAATGTTGAACTACCCTTGTATCCCATGGATAAATCCCACCTGGTCATGGTGGATAATCTTTTTAGTGTACTGTTGGATCCTATTAGCTAGGATCTTGTTGAGAATCTTGGCATCCATATTCATCAGGGGTATTGGTCTGAAATTCTCCTTTGGGTGGGTGTCTTACCTGGTTTGGCCTTCTGTTTCTATTTTTGGAAGCAGATTCAGAAGAATAGGTGTTATTTCTTCTTTGAAAGTTTAGTAGAATTCTCCAGGGAATTCACCAGGTCCTGGGCTCTTGTTTTTTGGGAGGTCTTTGATGACTGCTTCGATCTCCTAACTAGATATTGGTCTATTCAGGTTGTCAATTTCTTCCTGATTCAGTTTTGGAAGTTTATAGGTTCCTAGGAATGCATCTATTTTGTCTAGGTTGCCTAACTTATTGTCATATAACTGTTACAACTGTTGATAATAATTTCTGATGATTGTTTCTATTTTCTTGCTATTAGTCATGATCTTTCCCTTTTCATTCATAATTTTATTAATTTGGGTATTCTCTCTTTTCCTTTGGATTAGTTTGGCCAGTAGTTTAACAATCTTATTGATTCTTTCAAAATTCAGCTTCTAGTTTCATTGATGTGTTCTACTGTATCTCTAGGTTCTATCTCATTGATCTCTGCTTTAATCTTGATTATTTCCCTTCTTGCATGTGGGTTTGGCTTAATTTGTTGTTGATTCTCCTGGTCTTTAAGGTGTAAAGAGAGCTGGTTTATTCTGGAGTTTTCGATTTTTTTGAGGGAGCCTGGTGGGAAGAGTTGTTTTTTACCTTAAAAGGTTTGTTCTGGAACCATCATTGCAACTCTTTTCCATGGGGATGGCAATGCAAATGCATTATGATAGATCTAGGGGTTACTCTGGGGTAGAGGTAGAAGAGGAGAGAACATTTTCAGTACGAGTGTCTCGTGGTTTGTTAGGCCCAGGGTCTCAGAAGTCACAAAGTCGGGAGGTTGTGCCCTCAGTCTTCTAATGTGTAACCCATTTTTCACCATCCTTGCCTCCAACTCATCTCTCACTGCCCACACATTCAGATATAGGGTAATATTGATTGACAAAATATTAATTGCCAAATAACTGTAGTTGGAGAATAGGAAAAATGCAGGCACCTGATTATATAATATTACTTAAATAAAATATGTTTTTATAAGTGCTATTGGAAGTAAATTCCTCAATACTTTAATCACACAGAATGATGGAATCCTAGATTTTTTTTCTTGTATTTACTAAGAAAATGATCATGCCTCAAGTATATTAAAATGGAATAGGGAAAATTAAAAAATTGTTTTAAGTTGATTTGAGTGTGCTGTGCGTATGTGAGAGAGAAAGAGAAAGAGAGAAAAAGAGAAAGGGAAAGACAGAGAGGTGGCTGCAGTGAATTGATGAGTTGCAGGATAGATTTTAAAGTTTTGTCTTTTGCTTTCTACATTTTCTTTTCCTTAGGTTCAAGAGAACAATTAGTAATATCTCAGATGCCTGCTGGTAACATCAGCAGAAAGAGTGAGAGGTTCCCAGAAAATTAAAGATGAGATATAGTTTTCCTGACATAAGAAAAGTCATTTTTTGTCCCCAGCTATTTTCAATGATCTATACCCCACCTGTGTACTTGCCCAAGCACACTTCTTCCAAAACTTCCTGGGAGGTTCTTACAAAGAAATGCAAAAACCTCACTAGTTAAGGATTTTGAGGGAACAAGGCAATGGGAAAACTAACAGTCACCACCAGACCAGGAAATAGCCTAAGCTATTGAGACAATAAATCAGTGGTAAACCTCCTAGTGCTATTTCAAAAGTAATCAAGGCCTTGCATTCCTTGTCCCAGAAAATGAGCCCAAGACCCCATCTAGTTTATATCTGCTCTTGAAGCCTGCAGAGTCCCTTTCCCTTGTCCAACATTTACCTCTGCTTTATTCTAACGTTGAAGTTTCTTCCCTCGGTGGAATACAAGCTTCATTCAGGTGAACATGCAATACATATTGCACAAATACATATGTGGATGTGCATGCATCCACAACCTTATGACCAACCATACACGGGATAAAAAAACTCTCCCTTCTGAGTATTCATCTTAAATATTAAATAAAAATCTCTCTCCTGTTCAAACAGTCAAGGCTTTGGAACTTATTCCCTGTGATCTCCTTGTATGTTGTAAACAAAGATTCCTTTGTTTGACAACTCCACCTGTTTCTGTGATTCACCAAAGACTGTCCTCAGTTAGTTCAGTTACTGTAATGGCTTTCACTACTCTGATTCTACCTCCGCAAGTCTCCAAATTTAACTATTTTTTTCTCCCAATTCCGCATGTTCTTGTCTTTAAACTGCAACTCTGAACAGATGATTTGCTTGTTTAAAAAAAAAATCAAGAAAAGGGAGTAGTAGTCAACATTGTTACTTTGAACTTCCTGCCCTAAGGGGCTCTCCTGTTGTTTCTCTTTGACTTCCTGGAGTAAAACGACAGAAATTTGGCAATACATCACTCCCCAATCCAGATTACTGACAGAACAGTTTATACTCTTAGAAAAATATTACTTTAAAAGATCATATAATTAAATACTTAAGCATGTAGTGTAATATAGTGGTTTACAAGAAATATATTTTGGTCATCTGAATATTTGGTTTTCAACCATGGCTACTGACTCACAGCTCCTAAAACTCTTGGAATTTCCTGTGATAAGGGTGAGAGAGGTGTGTTTTGTTATGTTACTGAAGTGACCTTCAGACCTCACTCAAGGCAAGGGCTGTTTGCCTGAAGGACCAACCACTTGGTGAAAGTCTTCATAACTTTTTGCCCAACATGCCTCCCCTTCCCCCCAATTCAGCATTATCTGGGGAGGGAAGAGGAGCTGGAGATTAGATCAGCAAATGACAATGATTTATTCAGTCATGACTATGTCATGAAGCCTCCACAGAAAACCTGAAAGGACTGGGTTCAGAAAGCTTTTAGTTTGTTAAATGTATGAAAAGGCAGGAAGAGTGGCAGTCTTACAGAAGGTAATAGAAGCTCTGTGCCCATTCTCCATACCTTGCCCTGTGCACTTCTTTATCTATCTATTGATTTAAATCTTCTATTATATCTTTTAATAAGCTGGCAAACATAAATTAAGTATTTTTCTGAGTTTTGTGAGTCCCTGTAGCAAATTAAAAGAACGTAAGAAGTAGGCCACTGGGACCTCCAACCTGTAGTTGCTCAGTCACAAGCACAGGTAATAACCTGGGGCCTACAGTGAGACTGGCATCTGAGGTGGGGTTGGAGATAGTCTTGGAGGACTGATCCCATAACTGATGAAATCTTACGCTATGTTCAGGTAGATAGTGTCAGAATTTAGTTGAATTCTTGGAGATCCTGCTGTTGTCTGAAAATTATTTGGCATTGTTGGTATGATGTCCTAAAACCCAAAAAGATATAGCTACCTCAAAATAAGAATAAGGTTGACAGCTTATATATAATAAGTGAGTATATCAGGGATTTAAAATATACCCAATAAATAATATAAGGAAATAAGGAAAGAGTTTGAAATAAAAACAAGAATAAGAATCTAGTGGTACTAATAGATTAAATATATGTAATCTAGTTGAATTAAGAATACAATGGATAGAATACGTAATGGATTCAATAGAGATAAGAAGTCACTTAAGGATATAGTCATCTGGATACCAGCAAAGCATTAAAATTATCAATATAAAAGAGGTGTAAGATGTAGGTGATGTGTGTGGAACAAAAGCTAGAGAAAAAATTAGATTTCCTTACTACTCATAGCCTGTTGACAAGTCCTTGATGTTCCTCTGGGGACTCAGCTGCTTCAATGTGGACACGTCCACTCAGGGCAAAAAGCATTCTTAGTCCACCCCCCAGGATACTGAAAATCTACTTTCACATGTAAAAATTACTTTGGAAACTTATTTATCTCTACTTCCCACCCCTGCCCTCAAGATATACATTGGCAATCATCTCCCAAGCATATACCCACTGATACACATCAGAAGAGTCTCTTTCCTAAGTTTTTACTAAATAGTAATAAATGACCTTTCCCTAACAATAGCTAGCCCCCTCAAGGTCCTGGAAACCTTGTTTATAAAATACCTTGGAGGCTTGTGCTATCCCTAACCTCTTCCCAAATTGAAAGTATATAATCAGCCACTCTTCATGACCCCCCTCTCTCTCTCTCTCTACTCCAAATAAATAAATATTTTTTAAATAAAATAAAATAAATGACTTTTTTTTAAATGAAAGAAGAAAAAAGGAAAGAAATATTTGAACATTAATGTACATCTATTTCTCAAGCATAAAATAGTCAAGACACTGGATTAAAACTTACATACAGGAAAAGAAAGAAAATATTCATAACTATAGTTGACTCTATGAATCCCACACTAGGGCATACATACCAAAGACAAAAAAAAATCATAAGTGTTAGAGAGGAAAAAAGAATTCATTAATAAAGAAACAAGAATCAGACTGACAGAAAATTTTTAAATAGCATCAGATATAAAAAAGAATGAAGTAATAGCTTTATTATCTTGAAAAAAATAATCACAAATGTAAACTTTTAGATCCTTATAAAATGTCATTGGAATAGGAAGGCATAATAAAAAAATATTTTCAGGAATACAGACCACAGATAATTTGCCTTAATTTGTGTAGGCAGCACTTAAATACTAATATTATTTTAACAGTTAAAATGTACTCTATGACCTATGGGGTGGGGGAAAAGAGGATGACCAAGTCATCTTGAAATAATTCAGTTTTATGAAAAAAGTAAAAAGATTGAAAAAAAGACTTGAAGAAAAGAGAGATAAAACATATGCATAATAAAAATAAATAAATAAATAAACAACTGGTGTGCCTGGGTGACTTAGTCAGTTCAAGTGTCTGCCTTCAGCTCAGGTCATGATCCCAGGGTCCTGGTATTGAGCCCTGCATCAGGCTCCCTGCTCAGTGGAAAGTCTGCTTCTCCCTCCCATTGAGAAAATAAATTTGACATTCATTTGAGAGAGATAATCTTTAAATTTTACTTATTTATTTGAGAGAGATTGAGAAAAGAAAAACATGCACACAGCAGGGGGAATAACAGAGGGAGAGGGAGAAGCACCCCACTGAGCAGGGAACCCCCTGTGGGGCTCTATCCCCGGACCCGGGCATTATCACCTGAGTTATAGTTAGACACTTAAGTGACTGAGCCACTCAGGTACCCCAATGAATACAATCTTTAAAATAATAATAATAATAATAATAATAATAATAAAGAAATAATATTTCAGATAGTATGATTTTTTTAATGTAAGACTTGGTATAAAAACAGGATGACATACTTGTCTAATTATAGCAAAAGACTTTGATAAGTTTAGATGCAGTAGTACATAAAAAATTTAACTTCTTTCATTAACTGATAATTTAATTAGATTAAATTAAGAGACATCAAAGTTTAGAGAATCTAATAGTCCTGATCTATTAATAAATGTAGCCATCCTGACCCCAAAACAATAGTCTTCAGTAAGTATATAAGCATAAGTTGAACATTTACACAAACAGGCCATTATTTAGGCCAGAAGTATATGCCAATAAATTCCTAGAGTTAAATATCAGGCTATATTTTCCAAGAATAAGGCAATAAAATTAGAAAGCAATGACCAAAATATTAAATTCATATAATTGGAAGTTAACTTCATACCTACAAAGAAATAGTACAGCTAATTCAGAAATTTTTAGAATTATAGTACTTTGGTAATATCAACTCTCAAAATGAGTAATGGACAGGTGGGGCTATGGAGGAAGAGATCCATAGGGAACTTTGTGAACAGGCTCTCAGAAATCCCCAAAATGTGGTGTGGGAAAACCAGAGTAAAGAGATAAATTGGACCACCCTACCCCAGGGAAGAGCACCCTGATCTAGGCATGTGGGATGGAGGACCACCATGCCCTAGGTGTATGGGGTGGGTCATGTGGGGTGGGTGTCTCTATGATAATCACCTGTAACCAAAAAAGAATAATCAGACCCGAAAAAGGAGGTAAGCCACTGAAGGAGTTATTGATAGAGATGTTAAAAGGATTAAAGTTGCCTGGTTACCTTTTTATAAAAAATAAACCCTGAAGGCACTCATTGTTAACTGTGTGGGGACCTCTCTTAGTTGTGAGAGCTTTTTCTATATATTCACTTGATAAACTTCTGTCACTTACTCACTCTCCATTGCCCACGAGATTCCTTCTTTGACTCCAAGAGACAAGAACCTAGCTCTCCCACATCATTCCCTAGAGTTAAGTATCAGGCTATATTTTCCAATGATAAGGCAATAAAACTAGAATATAATGACCAAAATATTAAGTCCATGTAACTGGAAGTTAACTTGATACCTAAAAAGAAATAATACAGCTAATTCAGAAATATTTAGAATTACTGTACTATGGTAATATCAATCGTGAAAATAAGTGACAATAATTAAAGGTATTAAGGAAATCT
The DNA here is from genome assembly GCF_030435805.1 of Mustela lutreola. Classification (NCBI taxonomy): domain Eukaryota; kingdom Metazoa; phylum Chordata; class Mammalia; order Carnivora; family Mustelidae; genus Mustela; species Mustela lutreola. The sequence goes on along the minus strand of NC_081305.1, from coordinate 60,773,847 downwards.
AAAGGTTTAATTGTATTAATTCAAAAGAAAAACAAAACAACAAAAACACCAAAGCATAAAACAACAAAACAAAACAAAAAGACTATAAAGGAAAAACCTAAGAATGACAGCAGTAATAACAAAATGTTATAGAAACAAACAAATTTTTGGAATAGATTAATAAAAAAGATTTGACCAATGAGTACTGGTCAGGAATACTCAGAGATGATGAAGATAAAATAAAATACTAAATGAAATGTATAAAAACTAAATTATAGACCTAAGAGACTGATTAAAAATGCTTCTAGAAAAAGAGTCTAATTTTAAGACAATAAAATTAATAGCACCATAGAGAAAACTGTATTTGTGACATAGGGGATCAATTAGAGATGATAAAGTACTTCCTTAAATATCAAAGATAACAATTAGACTCAGTGGCTCAGTCAGCTAAGCCTCTGCCTTCACCTCAGATCATGATCCCAAGGCCCTGAGACTGAGCTTGACTCCCTGCTTGGTGGGGAACCTGCTTCTTCTTTTCCCTCTCCCTCTGCAGCTTCCCCTGCTTGCGCTTGTTCTCTCTCTCTCTCTCTAAATAAAATTTTAAAGTTAAAAAAATTAAGAAATAAGCATCAAAGATTAATCCATAAGGTAAACATATTTATTAAAGTGATTAATTTATATTAAAATTAAATATTTCCTTGCAATTAAGTACAGTGTGGAGAAAAAGTTAATAGACAACTGACATAGGAATGAACAATACTTAAAATATTTAAAACTGACAAGGAATTATTAGATTTAGGCTCCATGATGATCTCTATGTATGTGCATATAAAACACCTTAAAATACTTTGTAGGAATGTGCTACAGGAAATTAAAGAGACAGGGAGATAAAGGGGGAAAAAAATAGCTCAACTTGAAATGACTAGTTGGTTGCCACTGTGTTTTATTTACATTTTCCACCACTTTTTTGGTCAATGAAATTATTTTACATGTATCTATTATTATCTTGTAGGACATGTTATACTAATATCATTATTAATGAATATGAGAATAAGAATATGATGCCTCATTTCATCATAATTGTCAAAAATGATCCCTGAAGCTGGTAAATGCAGGAAGCCAGAAACAGAAATAATAATTAGCACCAGTTCAAAAGCTTGTCCACCTGGAACCCGTAAGAAAATCCAACTAGATCCTGAAAATAATGAGTGATTTGAGGAAAATGGACAGGGATATAGATTTCCAGGTGCTTTTTACTTATAATGGCAATAGCAACTTAGACAATGTAATGGAAAAAAAATCTATTAATTGGCAGTAGGAAAATTATTAAAAAAATATAAACCATAAGCCAATGAACTTGGGAAAATTATGAAGAATCTACATAAACATAAAAAGAAACAATATGAATTTGCCAAGGCACATTCACATTTTTTAAAATAAGTTAAAGGGGGAACAATATGCCATAATACATATATCAATGTTTTTCATAGAAGTTTAGTATAAAAAATAAACATTTTAAATAATTTATTTGGAAAATGATATCACATATCTGAAAAACTTGGAAGAAGAAATGGATAACCATGACTAAACAAATGTAGCAGAAAAATGATTTACAATAATAGATAAAAGCTATTCAAAAATGCAGTGAATATTGGCCAAAGCTTAGAAAAATCAATAAAATATAAAATATAAAATGAATTCATAAGTGAAAAATAGAATCCTATTAAATCTAATTTGGAAAGAACTAATAATTTTTTTTTCCTGAATCTGCTCTGCCTTTCACTAGGTGGGACACTGACCAAGCCCACTCAGTTCCTCTCTCATGCCCAGTAATAGTAAAGTCAGGGACATTAATTACTTCTGGGATGAATTTTAACCACTGTGGATAGGATGCAGAAGCCAGTGGGTTAAACAGATTCTTTCTTGTTTCAGGAAAATAATTCTGAGATGTATTCTGTGCATTAGGATTGATGCTCAGTTGTCTACAATCATAATCCACTCCGTCTGAACTCATATATGTTTCTCCTGGACCACTTAGCTCTTCTCATTCTCTCCTCTTCCACGTGATCAAATACCAAAATAATTATTTAGGCTGTGTATGCAAGTCCTGATTTTGAAGGGAAACTCAGTTACAGAAAGAGATGAAAATAAAGATACAGGGGAAAAAATGGTGCACTTAGGTGACTCAATTAGATAAGCATTTGACTCTTGGTCTTGATTTTCCTACGTGGCTTCATGGTCTTGAACTGAGAAAGCTCAGAACATTAAACATCAAAATAATATAATTTGACATAATTAGACATCAAGGAAATGCAATTAAAATGACACTGAAATATCACTACACACTTATCAGAATGGCTAAAATAAAATATAATGACAAGACCAAAAGAAAAAATATACCATTTGATGATACACAATGGCAAGTTGTACCATAACGTAACCATCTCAGACTAGTGTAGTGTTAAATTTGTTTTTCTAAGCAATGTTTTGGGTCACTTACCACTTTCAAGGATTTAAAGTGCTATCATTTTACTTAAAACTGTGAAATTTGGTCAGATTTAAATTTCAATTTATGTTAAAACATTCTGTAAACTGTGTTAAACTTTGACATTTGTTCCCTCTGTTCAGTGAATAACACTATATCATATTTTGAAAAATACACTAATTTTCATTTTGAAAAATATCCCTTTTTCCTCTTATGGTAATTATTAATATGAATTAATAGTAGAATTTGATATGGTTCCATATGACCATAAATACTTTATTGTATATTATCAAATTTAATAATGAATATAATGTACTTCTTTGGACAATTTTTACAGACCAGTCTACTCTTAAAAAAAAAAAAAAAATGGAGACGCACTTCTTCAGTTCACACAAATTTCATTTTATTATATATAACCTCAGATAAATTTCAACAAATCATAATTTATTAAAATTATGTCTACTTAAAAATCTCATAGAAGAGTAAAACCATCAAAAATAAAAATAAACACACACAACACACACACATCACCCATGTATTGGCAAATCACAATTGCTGTAACAATACATTAGGCATTCCACAGTTAAGGGCTATCAAAATTTCCATCAGTGACAAAAAGATTTGTATCCAAATGGACTGATTTTCCAGAATCCAAGAAAAAGTCTCCTAGGGTTTATTTAAAGATAAATATTTGAACAAATACTTCTTAAATTTAGGAAATTCAGAACATACGATTAAAGAATATTTGCAGTGCAGACTATATTCAATCCTTCCTTCAAAATGTGCCTTTGAGTACATAATTCTGTTTTCTCTATCTAAATTGAGCTGTCGTCCAAGGAAGTTTTCTAAAATGTGTGTCTCTGTGTGATAAATGTTCTAAGTCCTAACATGCTTCATTGTATTTTTACTGTGCTCTCAAATTTAATCAATAATTTGGCTTGATGTATAATATCTAGTTTCAAATATCTTTTCCATCTATACAAACACCCAGCTGTCTCTTTTATATGCTATTACTATTGAGAATTCTGCTGTCAGTATTAATCTTGTACATTTTAGGTGATCTGTTCTTCTCTTGGGCATCATTTATGCTCTTCTCTGTTTTTGATATTCTTAAAACTCACCATAATATATATGAGTGGTTTTTTTTAAAAGATTTTATTTATTTATTTGACAGAGAGAAATCACAAGTAGTTGGAGAGGCAGGCAGAGAGAGAGAGAGGAGGAAGCAGGCTCCCTGCCAAGCAGAGAGCCCCATGCGGGACACGATCGCAGGACCCTGAGATCATGACCTGAGCCGAATGCAGCGGCTTAACCCACTGAGTCACCCAGGCGCCCTATATGAGTGGTTTTTTGTGAGTGTGGTTTTTGTTTTGTTTTGTTTCTGATTTCTGATGTTTGGCATCATTTTAAGTCTGGTATCTTTTATATTTCTTTAATTCTCCAAAATTTATCTCAGTACTTATTTAAATATTTTCTTTATTTTTTTTCTCTTCTGCTGCATTTGGGCAGAAGTCATTAATTTGTTTGTTTGTTTGTTTGTTTTTCTCAACTCACTTATTCATTTTACAGCTATATTCATCTTAGTCTCCATTTATTGTATTCTTTATTTCAACAATTTTCACTTAATTTATATTCACAGTATAGTATCTTTCTTTCTTTGTATATGTATATCATTATTTTATCATATACTTTTAAGCTATTTTTAAAAATATTTTATTTATATATTTGACATTGAGAAATCACAAGTAGGCAGAGAGGCGGGCAGAGAGAGAGGAAGGGAAGCAGGCTACCTGCTGAGCAGAAAGCCTGATGTGGGGCTTGATCCCAGGACCCTGAGATCATGACTTGAACCGAAGGCAGCGGCTTAACCCACTGAGCCACCCAGGTGCCCCTTTTAAGCTATTTTTTAAAAGTACAGTCATTCTTTTTTTTTAAGATTTTATTTATTTATTTATTTATTTGACAGAGAGAGATCACAAGTAGACGGAGGGCAGGCAGAGAGAGAGAGAGAGAGAGAAGCAGACTCCCTGCTGAGCAGAGAGCCTGATGTAGGATTTGATCCCAGGACCCTAAGATCATGACCTGAGCTGAAGGCAGTGGCTTAATCCACTGAGCCACTAGGCGCCTCTAAGCTATTTTTTAAATTCCTGTACCAATAACGCTTGGATTGCCACATAAAGTTAACTACATCATCTTTTTTAGGTAAGTAATTGTACTTTTTATGTGCATAGCTATTTTGGTCCATGAGTTCAGCTCCTCTTAGGATCATCAAATCTCTGTAAAGTCTGGGTATGCTAGGATTTTCTAAGCAACAATAAAATACATTGAAACCTGGTAGCTTAATTATAATAATGTTTTCTTTCTCAATCATTCACAATAGCATTACATTCTGAGTAGCTTCCTTCTATTTTGCAGCTATAGTGTTTGGAAAAACTTGAATTGTGATATCACTGTGATAATGTGAATTAGTCAGGGTTTTTCAGAGAATAGGGAAGAGAAAAAAAAAAAGGAAGATATTCTCCAGGGCCAACTCTAGAAGTGACTATTAAAACATCTGTTCAAATTCAATTGAACAAAACTCAGAAATGCCGTCTCCAGTGAAATACAAAGAAGATTATGAATAGTTCTGGGCACACACATCTCATTTGACCCAATGATGTACATGAATGAAAGACTGAAGGCCAATCACCACTCCATGGGAGAATTTAAAAACAAACTTACTAATGAGGCCAAGAATTCAGAATCACAAATACTTCAGAACTAATAATAACTGCCTTCACTTGATGTTATTCTATAAGATAAATCCTACGATCAAGTTTCAATTTTAAATTCTTAAATCCTTATGAAGAAGCATCATTTGGAGGGAGCAGTTTTCATAATTTATCATCCATCAGCCTTTTTTAAAGATTTTATTTATTTATTAGACACACAGAGAGAGAGAGAGAGAGAGAGAGAGAGAGATTACAAGTAAGCAGAGAGGCAGACAAGCGGGGAGGGAAGCAGTCTTCCTTTTGAGCAGAGCCCGATGTGGGGCTGGATCCCAGGACCCAGAGACCATGACTTGAGATGAAGGCAGAGGCTTAACCCACCACCCACGTGATGAGAGAGCCCCTCAGGTGCCCCTCATCCATCAGTCTTAATTGTTTGGAGGAAAATGTGTGGATGAATAATGCCTTAGGGAGCTAATCTCTCTAAAGAATTTTCAAGTCTTTACTCCTTCAAGGTTTTTGCACAGTTCTGATAGCCTCTAAACATCCAGCTGATTTCCACAGTGACAGGCCTGTTAAAACCTGTCCTCAAACCAGGAATAGAGCATGAAACATACCAGTCAAGAGCAACTTTGAGTCTTTTAAGGAATTTATCATCATTTCTTTGTTTTTGGTTCATATCCGAAATAGTTCTATATTACACTTGCATAATTTCTCCAGAGCTGACTTTGAAGGAGGCATTCAGTTCCAGCTACTTCCATATTTTGGCAAGAACTATAATTCTATATTAAAAAAAAAACATATTTTAGAGCGCCTGGGTGGCTCAATGGGTTAAAATCTCTGCCTTCGGCTCAGGTCATGATTCCAGGTTCCTGGGATTGAGTCCCACAGTGGGCTCTCTTCTCAGCAGGGAGCCTGCTTCCATTCCTCTCTCTCTGCCTGCCTCTCTGCCTTCCTGTGATCTCTGTCAAGGAAATAAATAAAATTTTTAAAAAAACATATTTTATACCAGTTATTTATGTTTATTAACTCAGATATCACAATACAAATAATACAAACAGTTGCTCTTTATTAATACCTTCAACCAAGATCAAAAAAATATGTCATATTTTCTCCAAAAATTTTATATCATCTGATAGGTCAGATATATATAAAATTACATTTAAAGTTTTTAAAATATCAGCAAATATTTTCATTTAAATGCAAATTTCAAAGAAAATCTACTTTTCCACACACGACTTTTTATTCTATTTTTTTTTTAATTTTGTCTACAACTGATAAATTGTTTAGCGAGACTATAAATGTTAGATCGAAAAAATGAATAATAGATGTACGTTCAAATTATTATGTTCCATTAAAAATGATTTAGTCTGTGATGAACATATGTTTGGTAATATGTTGTATCCAGATATAGTAATTTAATGACATATATAAAATTATAGGGAAATGACACCTTCCGTTCCATTATGAGTAGAGCTTTTAAAATGCTATTTGTCACAACCTGTCATCTTGTCATTATGTAGCATTATGTAACATTTAAAAAATATATACTCTTCACTTTGAAGTCTTTTAGAAATCTAAAATATGACATTCTATGGTTTGTGTTTCCTTATTCCTTTATTGCCAGTTTGAACAAATCCACATGCTTTGATTCAAAGGTAATAAATTCCTCTTATTTGGAAAAATGATGTTTATTTTTGTTCTCTCACCCTTAGCAGGTGGTTTCATTTTAGCACACTTCAGAGTTATAATTTCATGCTTATTAAAAACATTTATTATGATCTACATAGATGAATGAAACTTTTATTTTATTAAATTATTAGCCAAAAAACTTGTTATTTTTAAAAATGTATTTCCTTTGAAGGGTTATTTTACAGCATTGAGAGAGGATCTAGGAGTGTGGTATTATGCAATTTTTAAGTAGGTATGAAATGGTTATTTATATGATTGATCTTTAAGGCTTATGTATATTGTCCATTATATGCTATAAAATATTTTGAAAGTAAATTTAAGGTATGTTTTACATAGTTTATTTTTTGGAAAAAATTATTGAAATGACTTATGAAATTCAGTATACTCTCAACATTAATTTTTTCTGAAATTTACCAATTGTCTATTGAACCTATTATATGGCATATATTACTTCAGACTACACTGGTAAATGAAATACTTGGCTTTGTAGAACTTTTATTTTAATGGGTTAAACAATTAAAAGCTATAAACCTTAATAAAAATTGCATAGTGTATTCAAAAATGATGAGTACAATGGGGAAAAAGAAAATTTAGATCAGGGTGAGAAAAATCAAGGTTGTTAGGCAGGGGATGGGGAGTTAAAAATTTTAATAGGAAGATCAGGGTAGTTACAATGAAGCTGACAATTGAACAAAGGTATGGAAAGGTGATGAATTTGCCCAGAACTATCAGCAATAAGGTCACTCCAGACAAAGGAATTGGCTATCTTGAAGGCCATAAGGTTGGATCGTGCCTGGCATATCTGAGGAATAGCAAGTAGGCCACTGTGAGTGACTGAAGAGTAGCAGGGAAAGAGGTCACAGAGGTTAAATGAGTGGCTAGATGATGTAAAAGTTTAGAAGTCATTGTAAAACTCTGGCTTTTATATTTGGAAACTTACTGGGTGATAGAATTTCTGCTAGTAACTGAGAGTTCAAATGTCCATAAAATTTCAAGGATTCTTATTCTAGTAAGACAGAATAAAGAAAAAGAGTTCATATTTTCACATGGTGTAACAAATGCTCGGAGATCCAAGTGTAGGAAGCTATGGGAGCACAGGAGAAGGCACTGAAATCATACCAATATATTTGATGACTGTGACTGTATATAAATTTGTATTTTCTAGATTTTTAATAGTCATGGAATCACACAGTATATACTATTCGTTGCCTGGCTTTTCTTTTCTCAGCACCATTACTTTGAGAATCTCCAATTGTAAATAGTTCATTTTGATGTTGAATAGTAATCTCTTTAATGAATAGATCATAATTTGTCTTTGCTCTATTGATGGACATTGATGAACATTTCCACTGTTTTCAATTCATAGAAATAAAGCTGCTATGAAATTCATATACAAGTCCTTGCATGAACATAGGGTTTGTTTCTCTTGGTTAAATGCCTAGAAGTAAAATGGCTATTAGTGTAACTGCAACATATTTTGCATTTAAAAAAATTTTCAAACTATTTTCCAAAGTGGTGTTATCATGATATATGCCAACAACAGTTTAGATTTTTTGTTGCTTCTCAATCTAGCTCAGACGAAGTACAATTAGCCTTTATAATTTTAGCCATTCTAATAGATATGTAAGCATGTCTCATTATGATTTTAATTTGTATTTCTTTAATGTCTAAATGTTGAGAAATTTGTCATGTGCTTATAAGCCATCCATATCCTTTTGGTGACATGTCTCTGCAATAATTTTCTTCACATGTAAAATTGGATACTCTGTTTGGCTATTAGTAAGGTTTTTTATTTTTATTCATTTTTTAATAATCAGAGTTGATGTCCATTATCAGATATATAATTTGCAAATCCCTTCTCCATCTTTACGGTTTCTCAATGGAGCTTTGATAGCTGTGTCTTTCAAGAAATATGCTACTTCTTTCCTGGTACACGGAGGTATGACTAGAACATTATCAATGTTGACCTTTGCAAAGAAAATCACGGCTTAAGATATATGTAGTCTGCGGTTGTTGGGAGTGTTCTGTAATATCAAGCATATCTAGTTAGTTGACAATTTTGTTCAAGTCTTACATATCTTACCAATTTGATGACCATTTGTCTATATAATCTTAAAATAAAGGTGTTGAAATTTTTTTCCATTTCTCTTCTAAAGTAGAAGTTATGATTTTTGTTCTTAGTTTTTCCCTATATATCCCCAAATCTGTTATTAAGTATTAAAAGTCAAGAATTTTTATACTCCCTGATGAATTCATCCTTTTACTCTTTATGTCTGATAATGAAATTTGCTTTAAAATCACTTTTCATTATCTTGATAAAACCACCAAAGTTATAGTGTGATTAGTGTTAATATAGCATATTTTTACATTTACTTTTTAAAGCACTTCTATATTTAATCATGACAAGAAACAAAACAGCTTTTTAGTTATGAAAGCATCTTTCTAAATTATCTTATTTTTTTAAATGAAGGAGTAGCAATTTTTGTTAAGGGACCTAAACTAAAAGTAGGTTTAGAAATTTATTTATTTATTTATTTATTTATTTATTAAAAGATTTTATTTTGTTTATTGACAGCAAGAGAGAGAGAGAGAGAGAGAGAGAGGAAGCACACAAGCGGGGGGAATCAAGTGCAAAGGGAGAGGAAGAAGCAAGCTCCTTGGGGTGTAAGTAGTCCCATGCAGGGCTGGATCCCTGTACACTGGAATCATGACCTCAGCCAAAGGCAAACATCTGCTTAAACAACTGAGTCATCCAGGCACCCCTAGAAAATTAAAAAGAAAAAAAGGCCTTTCAAAAACATTTTGTTTCTTTCTTTCTTTTTTAATATTTTATTTATTTGACAGACAGAGAGACAGGAAGAGGAAATATAAGCAGGGCAGAGGGAAAAGGAGAAGCAGGTTTGCCACTGAGCAGAGAGCCTGATGTGGGGCTCCATCCCAGGACCCTGGGATCATGACCTGAAAAGAAGGGACACTTATGGAGGAAGCCACCCAGACACCTCTTTTCTTTGTTTTTAATATATGGCAACTGATGCTTCCCAGCCACGAGGAGCATATTACCCATTGATTAAATCTTTGATAACAACCTATTTAAAAGGGTGTGTAAATATATACTTACTCAGATTTATACACTTTGTGTTTTCTTCATAGTTTGGGGCTGGACCCCATGGTCACAACACTGCTTCCAGTCTTTGCCTTCCCATCTTTTGATACCAGGTATTTGGTCAGCAAAGCAAATTAGTATCAAAATTAATAAGCCCTTGGCACCATATCTCTGGAGCAGGGGTTGCTCTTAGCCAAGGCCCACAGCAGTTGATTTCCCCTCGCTAGTGCTATAGCCCCAAGGACTAGGTCCCTGCCACCAGAACTCAGTCTTCCATGTTATGCTAAGCAGACAAAACCAAAACAGGAAAGCTCCCACACCTTTCACTGGCATGCCTCATCTTCCACTCCCTTGACGTCCAGGCAGTACCAGATGCCAGGTAGGGGTCTTGGTCCAACATATGGGTGGGAAGGAAGTAGCCACAAGCAAGTACCTGCCTCTCTGTGCCTTTCTTTCATGAGCAGGTTGTAAGGAGGAGGAAGAGGAAGAGAGGTGAACTTCAAGGGTTGAAGGCCTCAGGTAGGCAGCTGGCTCCTGCCAGTAGGAAAGGGACAAAGGAGAAGGCAGTGAGTCTTGCAGGGAGGGTGGGGGGTAAGGGTTACAGCTTATGACGGAATCTGGACAGGAGTAATAGGGATACTAGTCATTTGAGTCCACCATTGGCAAGCTGGCCTGGGTGTCAGGGCAGATAGGCCTCCCTGGGCAACGGCACATGAGAGAAGGTGGAATTCTTCTCTGAGGAGCAGGTGGAGCTCTGGGTGTTGGGAAAGTATAGACAGTATTGTTCCAGGGCCAAGGACAGGACCGGGTACTCCTGGTTGGAGGTCAAGGCCACAGTATGATCCAGGTCTTCGACCAGCAGCTTGGAGGTACCACATGCCAGCCACCCCTCATTATTGTGTATAACTCTCTGGTGCACTTATTGGCTTATCCATCAAATGACTCCTTCAGCAGCTTGAAAACCACCTCCACAGGCACTCCAGGATATGGGAGGCTTCCAGAGTGAAGATTTTGCACAGGATCACCCCAAAAGACCAGAAGTCACTCTGGTGGATGTAGATCTGGTCAAACATGGCCTTAGGGACCATCCACTTCACAGGCAGTCCACTGTTGGTTTTCTTTTTATAGTAACTGATGTGGTGATATCTCTGGCAAGGCTGAAGTCTGAGATGTTCATCATGTTGTCCTTTGTCACCAGCACTTCCCTGGTGGCCAGGTCTTGGTGTATGCACTTCTTGGAGGCAAGGTACTCCATGCTTCAGGCTACCTGATAGGCACAGGATACCAGCTACCTGATAGGCACAGGATACCAGGTCCTTGGAGGAGAGTTGCTCTGCTGCACTGTGGCTGATATTGTAACAGTACTCCAGGTCAGGAGGCCTCTGGGCCTGCAGGTACTCCTGTATGTTGTCTTTGGAGGCATATTCCATGAGAGTGTACGAAGAACCGTCCTGTGTGCAGGACCCAGCATGTTGATGGTGTCCTTGTGCTGTCCAATCATCTTCATCATCTCCATTTCTGAGATTAGGTTTGACAGGTCTTTCTCTGTTGAATCTGACTTCAACATCTTCACAGACACTTTAGTCAAATGATTGGATTTGTCTTTATCCAGCCCAATGGCCTCCTCCAACACCACCTGCCCAAAGTAGGCCTGTCCTAGGGGTCTGCCTAAACTGCTTATAACCAGCCTGTCTCAAGGCAGTTATGAACTCTAGATTATCCTCAAAAACATTAAACCACAAGCTAAAAATTCTCTTCACTAGGTCTCTGTCGCAGATCTAATTTTCTTATCCTTCATCATTTATCTTTTTCCTAATTCTTATTTTCAGTATAGTTTATTTTGCTTCCAGGTGTTTCCCCTGGTTTCTGTATGCTGTTTCATAGGGAAGAGTTATCCTGTCATAAAATTATTTCTTGAGCATTCATTACATCTCTCAGTTAAAATGGGTTCTTTTATGGTATTGATTCATTTGTGTTTTCTCAAAATGGGAAGAATTTTCAAAATGGTGTTTTCCTCAAGGTTCAGAGTATGTCTTAGCCTCATCTTTACTCTTTTTGAAATTCACTTTTCAAATTCTTGTCCCTCTTTTTATCTTTTTAAATTAAAATGTTTTATTTTTACTATTCTTTTATTTGAATATAGTTGATATTCAGTGTTACATTGGTTTCAGGTTTTCAATATCTCCATACATTATTCTATGATCACTACAAATATAGCCACCATCTGTCACCATATAACACTATTATAATATCATTGACTATATTCTCTACACTGTCCCATATCTCTTTTTAAAATCTCTGATTTTTATGTTTTCTGTTATTCCAATTTTCGACCATCATTTTACTTGGTTACTTTAATAAAATATGCCTGATTACACACTCTTTGCTGAAAATCATAGCATTTGATTTATAGTAGTCTTCTTCTTCCTCTTTTTTTTAATTAACATATAATGTATTATTAGCCCCAGGGGTACAGGTCTTAGAATCGCCAGGTTTACACACTTTACAGCCCTCACCACAGCACATACCCTCCCCAATGTTCATAACCCCACCACCCTCTCCCTACCGACCCCACCCCTCCGGCAACTCTCAGTTTGTTTTGTGAGATTCAGAGTCTGTTATGGTTTGTCTGCCTCCCGATCCCATCTTGTTTCATTTACTCTTTTCCTGTCCCCCAAACTCCCACATTGCACCTCCATTTCCTCATATCAGGGAGATCATATGATAGTGTCTTTCTCTGGTTGACTTATTTTGCTAAGCATAATACCCTCTAGTTCCATCCATGTCATCGCAAATGGCAAGATTTCATTTCTTTTGATGGCTGCATAGTATTCCATCGTATATATATATATACCATTCATTTGTTGATGGACATCTAGGTTCTTTCCATAGTTTGGCTATTTTGGATATTGCTGCTATAAACATTTGGTGCACGTGCCCCTTTGGATCATATACTAGTCTTCTTTACCTCTATCAGAACCCCAGGAAGCTTTGTTTATTTATTTACTCACATAAACAGATGATCCAACGCAACGTTTTTTGATGTTCAAATGTATTCTCTCTTTCCGATTAACACTATGCTTACTGCTCTCTTTCACTGTCTGACTAAATCCTATCATCACTATGCCATTTAATCACAAAGAACATTTGAACTCAGAGTTCTCTCCAAATCAGGGAATGAAGACTCCACCCTTCTATTTGTGCAGGTAAAATAAATGTTGATATTGTCTGTCCTGCACATACCCCATCCTGTTCACCAGAATATTCACCATCAAAATATATACAAAATAAAAACCATACCTCACCACTTCTATTACCACCCAGCATGGTAAAAACACCATCATATGTTCCTGAATTATTGACTTGATTGATAGCCCCACTTCCACAACTACTGCACTCCTTTCTCCCTGCAAATTTATTTTGGTACAGCAACTTAACCTAAAAATCAAGTCATATGATTTTATTCTGCTGTTGAAAGTCTTTTTGTATCTTCTCCTTTCATAGTAAATAAAAACTGAAGGCGTTTCAATGTACTGGAAGGTCATTCATCAATACATTCTTCCTCTCTCCACCACTATGAACTCCTCATTGGCCTCCTTGCTTTTCCTCAAAAGTAACAGACCAGCTGTTCACACAAAGTCTATATACTTACTTGCTCTGCCTAGAGCAATCTTTTCCTTTAATATTTGTATAACACCCTCCTTCACTTCCTGGGTCTTTGTGCAAATAACATCTCATAAATGAGATATAACCACCCAACACAAAATAAAATTAACTTTCCTCCCAGCATTCTTAATGGCTTTTACCTTTCTTGTATTTCTTTGTAACACTTATCACCATCAACCATCAATCATTATTCTATTACTGGTTTATTTCCTTATTTGAAACAGAGAGAGAGAGAGATTGGGAGGGGGCACAGAGGAAGAAGAAAACACCCCACTGCTAGAAAGCCTGCTGGGGAGTTACATCCCAGGACCATGAGATCATGACCCAAGCCAGAGGCAGTCACTCAATGGACTGAGCCACTGAGGTGCCCCTCTATTATTGGTTTATTTCACTATTATATTTCAAAAGAATGTAAGCTCTTTTTGGTCAGGTATTTTATATGTTTTATTAATTGAAGTATTCTCAGAAAGGTAGCTGACAGATTGTAAGGTCTCACTAAACTGTATTTTGTTGTTTTTATTGGGCTCCTTTATGGGCTTTACCTCTTACGCTAGAAGTCTATCCTTCAGATGTAAGCAAATGAGTAAAAAGCCTGTATTAAGTGGATATTTTAAAAGCTAAATGAATGGCTTAATAGTTGTATATAGGGGGAAAGGGAACATATTTTCCACTGTTTAGAAGTGGAGTTCTTTTATAGAGTTCTTGTACAAGCCTACACTATTGAACGATAATGGGCAGTTGTACATTACAATTATACAAACCCTTTGGTCATTTATATCCTTTTTTTGTAA